>NC_142085.1:21716925-22381925 GCF_054644295.1 Miniopterus natalensis
TACCTATGGTGAGGATGCTTTTGAAACTTAGTTGAAATACATTGAGAGGACTGAGAAATTGTGTATAATACATTCATTCCCTAACCAAGTATCTTCTGCCTCCCTGCACCCCCAGCCACAAAAAAAAATTGCAGACTGAGTGATTTCCTGTTTGCAGCAGTGCCAAATAGTCATGTGACTGGAGGATCTATGTGCCAGTTTGATGGGTGAAATAAAACTCAGCCAACAATTGTTTATGAAAGCTATCATCTTCAATGCATTATTGAGACCTTTAAAACTCAAAACCAAAACCAAACAAACATAGCAACAACAATAACAGTTGTGTGTTAAGTGTTTTAGTACATTATTTCATTTAAAATTAATTCACTTCCCAAAGTCAAATAATTGGAAGAGGCAGAGTTGGACTTTCAAACCATGGTTGTTGGACTCCAGTGCAGATATATTTCCACTACACCTTGTACCTCTTGGGGAATTCTCAGATTTATAATTCCCAGGACTCCCTTGATCATTCCCTAGAATGACAGAGACTGTATTTCTTGCTCTCTGCCACCTGCAGGACTGGGTGGTGCTACTGTGATCCAGAAGGAAGCTTTCTGGACACCATCAATGCCAGCATTAACATAGAAAGAACAATAGCATTGCATTGTTCACAGTGGCTATTTATTGATAAAATCAATTAGACAAATGTTAACCTTTTTTGTATGTATATCATGGGTCTTAGGAATATTTTGAAAGGTTGGAAGTCGTATTAGTTCAGAGAAGCAAAGTTGTTGACTTACAACAAACTCAAATGGTGATCTCTGATGACTGTAAGTAGCTATGATTCTTTTGTTTTCATTGGATGTTGTATGGGAAAACATGGATGACTAACATGGAAAAAATACAACATTGATATAGGTTATGTAAGGCTCTAAGAAGGAAGTGTTTTGGCAATATTATGTTGTTGAAAGTGTCTTGGTTTCTAAGTCATTGGTATGCATGAGAAAGAAGAAAAGAAGGGAAAGGAAGAGACAGGAAATTTACTGCAAATAATTAACAAATCTACATTTCCAAAACTCCCTTAACCTATCAAAATATTTTTACATACATAATTTCTTTTTATTCTTAAAAAGGCATGTGAATTACCAAACATGGGTGTTGCTATCTTTAGAAGTAGATGGAAAAGTTAGAACATCGTGAATTTGTTATTTATACAGAACTTTGTAATCTGGACTCAAACACTTAGTAATCTGGGACTTTGGACATTTTATTTAAGCTTTGTGGATTTTACTAATTTTTTAAAATTTATAAAATGTGGAATCTATATCCCTACCACATAGGATTATAGTGAGAATAAAATGAGATAAAGAAAGCGAAGTATTAGATAGCATAGCAGGTGTTCAATAAATGCTAATTCTCTTCCTTACCCAGTATCACCCAGCGGGGTGTGGAGGTGATTATACTTTAGGACTCTTCTGCTCTTAAGCACGCAAGGGGAGAGGTGTTAAACTGGGAGGAATCCTTTAGTCACAGACTATGGAGTATTCAAGCAAGAAGGGCTATTTCCCGACTCCCAGTGAAGGCTTTCTATTTTGATAAGAGTGAGCATAAGAAATAGTTAATGCATGAATGCATTTTTTAAAATAGCTTCACCCATACATTTTGGTAGCTGCAGATCACCTCTCCCCCCTCAGCATTTATGTTTCAGCTGTAGCTCCTTTTGAAAGTCCCGGCTGGGCTGCGAGGTGTCCCTGGAAGTTTGAGTGCCCAGGCCCAAGGGCAGGTCGCTGCTACAGGGTGTCAGTCTGCGGTTCACACGAGGATGCCTTCAGGCGGACACAGAAAGGCAGCGCTAGGAAGGCTCACAAATACTTTAGTTTAAAATTCTTTTTTATCATTTATCTTGAAAGATGAAAGAAGTTTAAAAAAAGAAACAAAGAAAACAACCCAAACAAACACTGAACGAGAAACCGCAATGTTTTCATTTTCCCAAGGGTTGTTTTCCACAGAGGGAAGCTCTGTGAGACTCTGAGCACTTCTGGGGCATGATTCTGAAAAGAGCTGCAACCTTCACTCCTCGCCACAAATGCCAGCCCCTCCCGGACACGCCAGTGGTACACAGCTAACTATTTGTGCGAGAGTTATTAAAACTGTCCGGGGACTGAGGAACGGGAACACTGACCCAGTTCTGGAGGTTGCAGGCGCTGTTCTCCGGTGCTAAGGCTCCTCCTCACTGTCCCCTCGGGCACAAGATCCCAAATGTATTTGACCATGACCCACTGACTCCGCTCGCCAGTGATTAATAAATAGACTTGGAAGGAACCAATTAAAATAAAGGAAATGATAGCAACATAGCAATGATCCAGAAACAAAATGATCAACAAAGCTAAAACCAAGCAGTAAGTCTGTGATTTTTTTTGATTACGTTAATAACGGTTGCAATTGAAATCTATGTCTGCTCAAGATTTTATTGATGATTTGCTGGTAACAAACTGTTCTTCTCCCAAACTTTGTGCCCTTGCCATGAATAAAAGAGAAAAGCAATTAGCTAAGCAAGCTAAGCAATAGTTGGTAGTCAGATGTTTTAAGCAGAAGGTTGTAGGGAGGACTTCATGAACTCTGGTCACATGTTAATTCAAGCTTTTGAAGAGCAAATTTTAATAGCACTTAATAGCTACTAATAATTAGCCTTGAACTGTATATAAAAATTGAAATCTATGGAATTGAAGTATCAGCAAGAATTATTCAAGATTTTCAGTTTCAAAAATCAGATAATTTATCAGGACAACCTTAGCAATGCCATAGATCACGTTCAATTATCATACCCATGTCAATATTAGCACGGAATATATGCATTAGCATGGTTTGCATAATAAGATATGTTTAGTATGCCTATGTTTTATTTAGGTACAGTATGTGCATATTTCAGCACTATTGACATAACTGCAGCGATATGTCTATAGCAGGAGAGCAACAGGCACTCTAACATCCATCTTATTGGCACTTCTATTGCCAAAGCTAATGATTTGTTTAATTCAAGGTAGATGTCCTCTCCATAAATGCACAATCCAGTTGGGGAAAAACAAAATCTTTAAAAATACCATGCTATATAGAATGCACAAGGATTAGTATAAATCCTCCTACACACATTTGTGAAGAAGTAATTGTAAAGCTAAGTAAATTCCTATCTTTGAAAAGAGTTTAGAAAAAGAGCACAGGAGCTTTGGGATTCACATGAAAAAGAGGAGAGGTTGGGAAATCAGGGAAGTGTGGGGCCAGAGGAAAAACAGAAGAATAGAGAATTTCCTCATCAGATGCCTCTGAGAGGCTAATAACAATGAGAAAAGACCTGTCTGGGATTAAGGGGTAAGGAGTGGGAATTCAGGGTAAGGGGTAGGCAGGCCAAAGCCAGATTGCTCGAGGTTAAAACAGAAGAGCTGGTCGGACTGCAGACAACTGCGTTCTTTAGAAGAGCTTGGCAACGCGGGTGAGATGGGGAAAATCTCACGTGTTTTGTTAAGTCCTTATTGGCGCTGTCCCTTCACCTTGAACTTGTCTTTCTCTAAATCCTTGTGCACTTAATGAGGAAATACTTTGTTATTTTGGAAAAGCATTTCCACATTTTCCCAATCATAAGAGTCACTGGGAACTTATGAAAACCATGGACTCCAAGGACATACCTCAATGTAGCTGAATTAGAATCTTCCGTGACTGGTCCTGGAAATGTGCGTTTTTGTCAAATACACCACGATAATTCTCATGATTGGGTAAGTTTGGGAAACACTGTGTTAACACATGAAGTCATATTATAAGGTTGCTTTTTCTGCTAATTAATTCATATTTTAGGTTTTGTTTACCCAAGAATTATATATTCCTTTAGGGCATCATTTGTGCCTTATATATTTTTTTTGTATTCTGTAGGGCAATGATAATTTCATGTTAAAATTAAAGTATATTCATTAGATACATTTATCATGTTAGTTTGTACATATTGGAGGTTTTGGAGCATATCTCTATCATTGGTTGCTTATAAATTCAGTGTCATAAAACTACATTGCTTCCTGATGACTTTACATATTCTATGTGAAAATCCTCATATGAATTATGTGATGGTGGAAGAGGGGTGGAGGTTCTCAGAATAAACTAGAACAGCAGACTTTCAAAGTCAGATGCTGAAGCCATTTTGCCAATGAGTCAATCCCTGGATCTGTTTTCGGGAGAAAAAAACATGTTTAGGAATGTGTTTTCCGCACATTACCCAGAGGCACTGACTACATTGACCAACAGTCTTAGGCAATTAGTCAGTCATGCACAGCCCTCTTCCCATTGTTTCTGCCTGTCTGTTCAGGTAGGGGATGGCATTATTATTAGCACATCTCACAATGGAGAAAATTTCCAATACTCTGTGCTCTCTTCAGCTTTCATTTGCTCAGCACATATTTGTTGAGCAACTATTATGTTCCAGGCATATTTCTAGGCACTAGGGATACAGTGGGAGTAAAAGAGAAAAAAATACTTGAAATAAATCAAAGAGGAAAAGTACTTGTTGTCATGGAGCTCACATTAACTGGGTGAGACAGACAATAAATAAATAACCAAATACGTCGGTGCCCTGAAGGAATAGAGAGCATGGTAAGGAGGTGGAGTGAACGTGCAGGGCTGTTTCGGACGAGCGGGTCAGGGTCAGGGTCAGGGTCAGGGTCAGGGTCAGGGTCAGGGTCGGGGGGACCTCTGCAAGCAGACCCAAGCAGAGCGGCCTGACCGAACCCGTGCAAGTGCACCAAGTCCTCACTTAACACCATCATCAACAAGTTCTTACGGAAACTGTGACTTTAAATGAAACGCTGTATAAAGAAAACAACTTTACCATAGGTGAACTGGTGTAAACAAAAGTTAAGTTCCTATGGCATATTTCTGGTCACGAAAACATCACAGAACTAAGAAAAGAAAAAAACTCTGACCACTTCCAATATTAAACATTTAAGTAATTGTGAGCTATAGATGTGTTTAAGAAAGATAAAAATGAGTAAGATCATTCATTATTTCCCAACCCACTTATTCCAGTTCATGGTCGCAGGTGACCAGAGCCTGTCCACAGCAGTTCAGCCCCTAGAGAGGACACTTTTCCAAGGCAGGGCCACTCACACTCACCCACACTCACTCACACAGGGTCAATAGAGACAGGCCACTCACCTCACATGCACATCTTTGGGATGTGGGAGGAAACTGGAGTCTCCAGAGGAAACCCATGCAGACATGGGGAGAACATGCGAGCTCACCCAGACAGTGGCCCTGGTCAGGGACCTTTTTTTTTTTCTTTTCATCAATGTTATAACAAAACAGCTTTGAACTAATGATGTTATTTGAGGACCTGCTGTACCAATATTTTGGGCTAGGAGTGTGCAGTGTGGGGACAGGAGGGGGATGATGCCAGAAAGGCAATGGGGTGGGAAGACAATATTAGGGATTTGAAAATAATAGATAAAATTTACATGGCAATTACTGTATTCTAGGTACAATTTGAAGAATTTTCTAGATATTAACTTATTTAATACTTGCAACAGTTCTATGAGCCTGTGTGCTACTGTTATCCTGATTTTAAGGATGTGATGGAGAGAAGTTCATTTGCTTCCTAAAGGTTACACAGCTAGCTTCACTCAGCCAGTAAATGTTACAGCTGGGATTTGAACCCGCTGCAGCACTCTCAACTATTCTGCTGGCCTTTAAACAGATTTTATTTTACTTGTTCTTTCTTCCCCACCCTACCCCTGCTTATAGAAAGAAAACAGACATAATGTATGTAAAGGAATAAGACACCTGGATATTGTTTATGAAATATCATCCTCCTTATCAACCTGCAGTCTTTCCAGGAAGGTTTGGGACGATTAAGAAACTCAGATTTTTGCACCGTGTCCCAAGATCAAGTTTCAGGCTGTGGAAACGTGATTTTTCTTTCACATTCCTTGTGCATTTCCCCACTTGTTTTTTATTTGATTATTGATCTAGGGTCCATGATCTAAGTGCTCTACAGACAGAATTTATGTATTGATTTAGCTTAAAAGACATGTAGCTTCAGCACATTGTTTCTGAGAGGGGGGTTCCTATGGTCAACCAGACGTGTGGACTCCACCTACAGCCATCCCTTTGATCACGTTCGGGCTGATCCATGCTCCTGTGCGTCGGTCCTGTCAGTGCAGGTGATGGATAGCATTTAGGGAAGCACCCAGAAGGACAGCTGCAATGAGCCTCTTATCCCATTAGGTTCCCACACTTCATATTTTCAGGGAGAAAACAGAATTTACTGTGTGTGTGCACATGCTCGTGTGTGTTTTTTATTGATTCGAATGTTATTTGGAAAGAATCTGTCTGAACAGAGTAAACACTCAATAAATGCCAAGTATTGTTGTTCTTGTTATTTGTATTATTACTAATTTCTTAAAGCCTCATTTTCTCATATAGAGGAATGGATTTCTAATTTTATAAATACTTGGTTCTTGCACAATGTCTTCAAATTCTGAAGAACTCCATCTGAAGAACCCACTTTTTTCCTCCCTGCTCTCAGCAACTGGTTTAAAAATTTATGAATGTTTATTGCCTTTAGAATAAAGCCCAAACTTCTTAGAAATGTACTCAAAAGCCTTTGGAGTCCAGGCCTTACCTAAACTTTCCAGCCTTGTTCCCAATCACTCCTATCCACACAGCCTCCCCATCAGGAAGAGGGAGCCACCTCCCCTTTCTCATATGTGCCGTGGGCTACCTAATACTTGGACTTTACTTCTACTGACCTCTGTCTTCTCCTCAAATGACATCTTAAAATATTTTCTAGACATCATTCGAGGATCAATTCAAATACCAACTCACCTGGGAAAACATTTTTGGCTCTCTCACATGGAAGTAATCTCTTCTTTTAAAAAAAACTTTCCCAGCATTTATTTGTCTCTTTTATGAATATAGTTTTTTTCTACCTAGCATTATAGTCAGGTTCATGTTATGACCTTCTGAGGTACACTGAAGGTGGCCAAAGTTCCTTGACACTCTTTGCATTGAGGTACCAGGGAGGTTCGCAATCCCTTTCTTTGAAACCAGGTGGGCTCAGGGACTGCTGGAGCCACAGAATATGTTGACAGTGATCCATAATTCTGTGCCAGTTTTTGGATTTAGACCTTGGAGGACTGGTAGCTTCTTATCCCTTGAACACTTTTTCTGGGAAGCCAATCACTATGTAAGAAGTCTTATTTTGTGGCCACCACCCAGGACAGAACACATAGGCTCTTGTGATGACAGCTTTAGCTGAGTCCTGTCTTCCAGCCATCCCTTCCAAAACTCCAGATATGTGTTCATTTTGGACCATCCACCAACTGAATTCCACTAAGAGACCTCTGTCGACACCACACAGAACAAAAAATTGCCCAGCTGAGACCTATCTGAATTAATTGCCAACAAAATTATGAGATATAAGAAAATGGTTGTTGTTTTAAACTACTGTATTTTGGGGTGTTTTGTTATGCAGCTATGATTAACCATAACACTTCTCTCCTGGGGCTGTGAGTTCTTTCATGTCAAAAACTTTGTATATTAACTTTTATATCTTTACAATAACCACCACTATGCCCAGGTACTTATACAGGGCAGTATTCTTTTCCAGAAGTTTTCCCAGTTGCTCAAGTGTGTTTTTCTAAAAAAGGATTTTTCAGCCTTAACTACACATTAGAAATAGAGAGATTGTAAAATCCTGGTGTAGGACTCAGACATCTGTGACATGTAGTTATTTGTTGATAAAATGGGAACAGAGCAGAGCGAAATGCAGAAGCAAATGCTTCTTTACATTTGAGAGATAAGTGAGTAGGTGGATTAAACATTTCCATTTGATCTCATGGAGGTATGGAGTGTTTCTTTTAAATTGGTGATCAGTAGAGACACTCATTTTCTCTGGACTGTGGCTCCCCTCATTCCAGGGGGAGATGGGAACTGAATTTAAATCAGGTAGATATAAATCTATTATCTATAGATGTTTATGGATCATTACTATTCATTCCACCCTATTCTGAGTGGGAAGGGAGGCTAGAGAAGATGTATGAGATACTGATCCTTCTCAAGGTAGTTAAATTTTTGTCTTATAAATTACATTGAGGATAGAGAGATAACATACATGATTCAGTAAAAGTGAATTTGTTTGCTAAATTATATGATAGAAAGTATTGGAGGAGTTCAAAGGAAGGGAAATAAATGAAAGACAAAAATGGTTAAAGAAGTAAATGATAGGCATAATTTGGCCAAGGAAAGGGAATGCCAGGCAAAGAGACAAAACACAGAGACAAAATGAGCTTCGGGTGTTTCTTCGTTTGAGGGCATCAGAGACCAGCTTGGACTGTGAGCATCCTGGGGAGAAGGGATAATTGAGGATAGGCAGGCTTCATGAGAGAAAACTATGAAAAAGATCTCTTAAAATCTTTCAACTCTTTAAAAAAATGACAATTCTATTATTTGGAGAAGCACATAAACCTTTTTATCCCTTGTTATTTAAGCAAAGGTAACACTTTGCACAGGCAAACTCATCATATCTTAACAAGGTTTTTCAACTTCCTCTGCTCAAACCTTGACTTTTCCCCCCAAGGAGATGAGTCTCTCACAAAGGCACCACCTCTGTCTGGGCTGAGCAGGGGACAGATGCAGAAAGCAATTGTTTCATTTGGGCAGTTGGTTATCAGTCATCAGCCCAGTCTCTAGCAGAAAATCTAATTGTAGAGCAAGGAGACAGCTTCTCTAAGACTCTGGGATCTTGAACACAGACAGTAACCTAGGTGTCCAGCATGTAGGAGGGGGAAGAATTCCTATACCTGTGGAATCTCCCCGATGCTAAGGAGAGAATTGGGAATCTGTTGTGCTGCAAATGCATATGCCTCAAACCCCATTTTTCTGTGGTTCTTTCTTTGATTAAAGAGCAATGGAGCTTTATACATCAGTTATCTAGCTGCTGTTAATAATTCCAGTATAAGGTTATATCACACCTGAGAGTACACTTATGTATGCCTACCTGCTTGTGATTATATGTGTTTGCTGAAAATAGAGTAAAAGAGACAGGAGCTCTGCCCATGTGGAGCTTGCATTCTATCAGAGGAATAAGACATTTAGCAGTGAACTGTCTACTTACAAATTTGATAAGTTCTTTAGAGGAATATACAGCTTGAACAGAGTTTGCAAAAATCAAGAGAATGCTCTGGTCACAACAACCTTAGAATCTGAGTCCATATACATGAGAGTTAATTTGTAAAAATAAATAAATATGTGTTCTGATTTCATGCCTCAGCCTCATAAACCTGCTTATGAACTGGTCTTTAAGAGAGGGAACTGCTCGCTGTGCAGAGACAATGGGCGCTAACAATAACAGGGCTCCTCAGGGCCTTTTGGGAAGTGGCCATGCCACCTTCCTTGGGGACCAACACTGCAACAAACAGAGTAATGAGCCCTTCTCCTAAATGTCTGCACTTCATAATGACGAAACAGAGCTGATGTGCTTTTGGAAAACTGCTGTCGACAGGGTTAAAGCAGAAAAGGGTTTCCGGTCAAGTAAATTAATTTAAAATTTTAATGAACCAAAGGAAGCAATTGGGCTTTATACATAGCAATATTTTGGTTCACTTTGGCTGAAGCACTTCAAGGTATTGGTCCTCCAGAAAATGTGGATGGTGACTGAGTAATTCCAGGATCAAGGAAAGAAGAGCTTTTATTTAAAATTAAATTTTAACAACTTTTTAAAAAGCTATACTTCTAATATAAAGAAGTGGGAGGGTTTTACAAATATGATTCTTTGCCTATGGAATGAATTCTCAGTTCACATCAGGGTATTTGCTAAAATGATCAGGAAGGATTCATCATTCAAGCTCTAATTTTGCAGAATATCTGTGAATATCATCGCTGAAAACATCAAGGCATTGTCGCTTCTTTTATATCTTTTATATCTTCTTTTATATCGTTATTTTATATCTTTACAGAGACAATACAGCCATTTGAGGAAAGGCTTTCATAACATCACATGTCTAATAAATGGCAGAACTGGGGTGTGGATGTGCCAAGGCTAAAGTCCCATTCTCTTTTCATTTTACTATAACTAATTCTAACCTACTGGCAGCTGAGAGTGCCATTAATCTGACCGTATTTGTCCTTATACTAGGGGGTGGCCTACTCACAAGTTTGAGGCCATTTCCTATTTTCTGACTCAGATCTATTTCCTTCTTCCTTTAGTGGATTTTAGAATGTGGACCGGTCATGGCTCCGTTTCCTTCCTTTGGCTCCTCAAGGAGAGAGAAGAGGAATGGGGCCGGCCTGCTGCGTGGGTGGTGAGGCCCGTTATCACCACACCCTCGCCCTGATCTTAGAATTCAGGAGCACAAATGGGAAACTTCTCAAAGTTCATTTGATAGCATTTCCCTCCTTTCAGTCATACAACTTTCAAAATGCCCTCACCAATTTATTTTTTTATTTTTTTAACAGTGGTAGAAAAGTCCCTTCTGGCCTTATGTTCCATGTGCCGAGTTGAGCCTGGAGCACATTTTTACTGCTGGAAATAGAGGGCTGTAGCGAGAATGCTGACGCCACCCCCACACAGAGGTGCTAGCAGGCACGGCTATAATAAATAATGTGGGAAATACGTTACACTTCAAGGCAATTACATGTTCAGCCATCTTTAGGATAGCTGGCCCATGAAGGGTAAGGATTAGGTTTCTGTGACAAGTGTAAAAGACCCATGACTCATGAATGCCGGGAGGTACGAATGAATTACAAGAGCAGAATGAGAGCCACATAATCACCTATTGTAGGTAAAAAATATTCTGTTTATTTGCAGGGGGGAAGGATGGCAAAAGCCAGCCAGGGCATTTCTGCGAGTTTGGGATTTGACCAACAAGGCTGGAGGCGCTGAATGTTGGGCAACGCTCTCGATGAACTCAAAGGGCACAGCCGTGTGCACAGAAAAGCTGATTTTTTTTCTTGACCTTTCCTTCATATAAATATATTTTCAGTGGACAGTAAAGTGATGACTTATGTTCCCGGGAGGATGAGGCTGCCTGTGTGCATGCAGATAGTCAGGGAGCATTAAATAACCCAGTTGTGCTCAGGCTGTGTGCTCAATGGCATGCCCTGTCCTGCCACTTGATTGCTGTATTCACTCGATCCTTCCTCTGTCACTGAACATAATAGCAGTGGCTGTTCAGGTGCCTTTTCCGGGGGCCATTCACCTGCAGGTATGGGAAGTTTGCTTTCACTCCTCTCCCTCCTTAAGTGCCTTAAACAAACCCGGGGGTAACGAGTGGGCTGTATGAGTTGCGGATTCTCCTCTCCTGTGTCTGGGTTAGGCCCCCATAACAGTTTCTAGTTCCCCAATCATGGTACTTGGTGCACTGCGCTCCCACAGCCTGCTGACTGCACGCATCCTTCCTTTAGACTGTAAGCCACCTGAGGGGAGGGATCGCATCTGTCTTATTTGGGGTTGTAGCCTAGCAGGGTGCCTGGCACATGGTGGATGCTCTGTAAATAGATTAATCAAATAAAGAAGTGCATTCACTCCGTATGGGTTAAGGCAGTTTATATGCCTATTTACTCCATAAACAATATTGTGCTGATCCTATGTGCAGGCATTGATTTAGTCATTTTGGTATAAGCGAATCACATGCTTTGCCCTAGGGGTAGAGGGGTGCCCATTTTAGCAGGGAGTTAACCAAGTGGGTAATCACAGTATAGTCTAGCAAAGACTATGGAACGGTGGCATGGACCAGATAGAAAGTTGGCAAGTAGGAAGGGTGACCAGTTCAGCATATATCACTTATTCTCTGTAGACACTGACAATATTTGGCATTGTACTGTTAGTTATCAATTTATTTATTTACTTGTAGGCATGGAATGTCTTTTCTATTACTGCAAATAATCATCAGCCATATATTCTACATCTTTATAACTTCTTGCCTACCTAGCATAGAGCTTTTTATAGCTATATAGTTACTTAATAGGATATCATGATGAGAGTAGACAGACTGGAACATGACTTAAATAAGCCTTGAACATCAAATAAGTCTTGATATTCAACTTAGACTTGAATATCAGTCTTGCTACATACTGGCTTGTGAACTTGAGGTCATGTTAAACCTTCCTTCAACCTTTCTGAACATTAGTTTCTAGTCTATGAAATGCTATCTATCCTACAGTTCTATTTCGAGAATTAGACAAATAGTAATTAAACAGATTTTATGTGCTCAGTGTTGCCTTTTTTTGCTGTAAATAAATATTTATTACTTTATTGATGATCATGAGATAAATTACATGTTGACATACAAATATATATGGTTGGAAATTGTGAATATGGTGATTTCCTTGAAATGGCTTAGCCTTTTAGGGCATTTAGCTGTTCGATGGCCCTCAGTTTAGGGTGCGTGATGTAACGGAATAACATTTGTTTAGATTCACTGCTGGTAGGCTTATTTGGGTCTCTTCATATCTCTGTGTCTCAATCCATTCACCTGTAATTGTTCATCAGAGCTCTCCATTCAACTTATAGCAGGAAAATCCACTGAAAGAGGTAGGAGCACAGTAATAGCGAGAAGTAATTACCGCCATTCATCACTTTACTTCCCCATTTTGTTCTCCACATGTGGGAAAGTACAGATAATGTTAAGGCAACGGAGAGAGAGACCTTATTTTATTCATCAAATTATTTAAAATGTTTGATAGAATCTCAGCGACAGTTCCCACATTCCTGATAGAAGAGCGAGTGGGAACTGCGCACTGGGTGTTGGACAGTAGCCAGACCACACAGGGGAAGGAAGGCCCCGCGACCTTTCCAGCAAATGCTTTACCCTGCTTATCACCCGTGTCGCCTAGCTTCTGGGACTCTTACATTCTGGACTGTGCGGGCTGACGCATAACTGGCTGATCCCTCTTGAGAGACATTTTATGTTCAATTTTGTTCACTCAGGGAAAGAACGAGAGAAAGCCTCAGGAACCCAAATTTATATTTTCATATTTTAAATTTTAACTTGGATAAGTGCAGTATCCTACTTACACTGTAATTTGGTTAAATAATTGACAAGTACGTACTTGCTTTGACACACAGATTTCCTGACGAGTACTACTTTTGATAACAGAGAACCTAGTGAATTAAATTATTTTAAACTCATCCTCTGCTGTCTTTGGTATGAGTAGGTACCTTTATAAATACTGTATTTAATTTTTGCTTAATAAAAAATGTGCAAGTGAGCCACAGTGTCTCAGAGAGGTTATCTTTAAATATTTGCAAAGCTGTATTAAATAACATATTAAAGTGCATGTATTATTGCGTATGTATACATTTTTCATTCCCCTACAAAGCCACGCTTATTCAAGAGGTTTAAAATAACATGCACTAATTTAGTATCGCTGGTTATAAAGACTTTAGGAGAGTGCACTGAACATTATGTTAGCATTGATGTGTCAATCTTTTAGTGGAAGGATGGCAGTCTGAATCCCAGAACAGCCTTAATTAACAGAAAATAATTAGCATCATTTCCCCAGCAGAGACTATGAGGGTTTTTTTTTTTTTTTCAACAGAATCCATTGATTGATAATTAAGGAGGAGTTAGTTGTAATAAAACTCCCAGTATTGCAATTTCTAATTGGCCTTTCAGGACATTTTCCAGTTACAGTTACTTTGTTCCAGGCGTTTTCTGCCTTTTGAAGAGTTTTAATAAGAATCTTTCCTCTCCAAAGCCAAGGCTCTGCAGGTGACGAAGAAAAAGGAAGGGTGACACACAGAAGTGCGTTAGTGCCAGGTGGGCCCAGCGGCTGCAGAGCTATTCCTTGCTTTTAAGTTTTTGTGGACAGCATCCTTTCCCCCTTCGGGCTACACTCGTTCCCGGGACAAGTAGGATTTGCCTGAGGGCCTGTCTCTGCGGGAGGCGCTCTGCAGGCTGGGCCCTATCGTCCCTCTCCACCGTGCGCGGACCCTGGGGAAGCCTTTTCCTGAAGAAAACCCCACCAGACACCTCCAACCCTCCTTTTGGTTAATTTCCTGTGTCTGCCCTTTTGTCTGTAACACTCGGAGAGGAACAAATTTGGTGTGCACCTTGTAGGAAAATTGGAAACTATAGAAAACTAAAGAAGAAAATAAAAATACATTCTACTGAATACACTTTAATATAACCACTATATTAATTTTGGAGTATTTCCTCCTGGTCTTTTCCTATGCATTTTTTTACATAATTGAGTTCATATGATTTTTTATGAAACATGCATTTCTAAAAATTTAGTTTTCTTATCCTCAAAACCTGCAAATGTGTGCGAACTTTTTTATTGAAAGGAAGTAGATGTTTGCTGTTCTGGTTTGTTCTTTGATGACTCATTTTACTGAGTATAAGAATATTGCTTTCTTTTCATATAATATTTTTATATATGTGTGTCTTCATTTGAGATGTGAGAATAAAATTTGTCCTGACTTTTTCATTAGTATAACAGGTAATTTAGAAAAATAAACTAAACAAATTAGATAAATAAATTGTAGGAAGAAGTATGATATTAGTTTCATAACAAAAATTAGTAAATATTTGTAACTTACTTAAACTAAAAACCAGCCATGTGGTATAACACAAAAAATGTAAAAGCCATGGATGATTTTATTGACTTTTGAAAAGATAATAATCCTTTCATAGAAAGTATATCAAAAGAAAATTTAAACTTTTGATAGTTTATTTTAAGATATATATATTCATAAATATTCCCATAGTTTTAAAAGATGCTCAATTTATTTTATTTATTTGTTTTTTCAGCATATATATATTTTTAATGTATCTTTAATGATTGCAGAGAGAGGAAAGGAGAGGGAGAGAGAGATAGAAACATCAATGATGAGAGAGTCATTGATCGGCTGCCTCCTGCACGCCCCCACCTGGGGGTCAAGCCCGCAACCCAGGCATGTGCCCTGACCGGGAATTGAACCCCGATCGCCTGGATCCTATGTCGACGCTTAACCGCTGAGCCACGCCTGGCCGGGCAAGATGCTCAATTTGAAGGAAACAAGAAGAGAATAGCAATTGTAAAAACTATAAGAAAAATACACTAAACAAATAGATGTAATAAAGATATTCCCTTAATATATTTAGTTATATTTACATTACATTCTGTAAATATTAATAATGGGAAATGTTAAATGAAAATAAAATGGGAGATTTCTGTATAATGGATTTCATGAATACAATGGATGCTCAATATTTTCATTTTGATTAGTATTATAAAGAAAATATAGTTCAATAGAATATTGATTAGAACATATCTGAGACACAAGATATCACTAAAAATTTTAAAACTTCCACTGAATTAAATATGTATATTTCTGTTACTTGAGTCACATCTACTTAATTCCTCTCATGTAAGTATTGAGGTCTTTTTTCTTCCACATACAAACAAATAATTGATTACATCTCTGGAAGTACACAAAAAGGAACAGAGGGACATGGTTTGATTTGGGGGAATACTTTTGGGGAACTGTTGCCTTCCAGGGCCATAGAGATATGTAAATAGTCTCCCTTTGGATTACACAGTTTTCTGCTGATCAACAGGATAAATTAATTACAAAAAGTTTTGAATTGAATTTACTGATCATCATTAAATATCAATCAATTTAATTTTAGAGAGGATATCTACACTCAAATATCAGATAATTATAAAGTTATTTCTATTTACTCATATTTTCTGGGACTCAGCTAATTCCCTATCTTAGCTGCCTAGAGTTTAGAAAAATTAAAACTTGAGGATTGGTTTAGCCATTAAGATTAGGAAGAAATAAATGATTTAAAAAGTACAAAAAATAATTATAAAGTTCCTTTATTTTAACTTTGGTACATATTATCTCATTTAAGATATTCTATTTTTTTAATGTTGAGAATATTACAGATGTTCCCCATTTCCCCCCTTACCTCCCTTCACCCATCTCCCACCCTACCCCAGGCCTCCACCTACCCACTGTCTGTGTCCCTGGGCTGTTCATATATGCTTATAAGTTATTTGGTTAATCTCTTCCTGCCCTCCTTCCCACCTTCCCTCTGAGATTCTTTAAAAATTACTTGTACAGTCTGTAAGTAAGTACACACACACACAATACATTACAGAACTTTATTCAAACAGCGCTCCATGATGTAAGCACAAGCCAGCCCAATGAAAGTTGGCCAATTTAGAACATACAACTTTTAGATAAAGACTAAAAAATTACTATATTGCAACCTCTTTTAGTCAGTGAATGCTAAACACTACCATTTTGAGTTTTGAATTATCTGCAACATTCTCCTGAGGCTCTCTCTTTTTTTGCCCATTACTTTGGACCTATCAGGCTGACAAAATTTTGTATGTGCCAGTTCTTGACCTTCCATACATTTAAGGTTTGGTTCTGCAGTATTAGAAAACCTAAAATCACGGTGGCATAAACAAGGTAGAATGTGATTTTTTTCTCATGTTAAATTCCAGAGGTGTGCAGTCCCAGGATGATAATCTGTGTCACAAAGTCTTCAGGGACCTGGCGTCTGTCTGTCTCACCACTCTGTCTTCCCTAGAACGTGGTTTTCATTTTCCTGGCCCAAGATGGTGGCGTCTTCATTCTGGACAGCAGGATGGGAAAAAGAATGAAGAACCAGTGGAAAACAATGCACGCAAATTGCTTCTGAAAAGAAAGTTTATTCCCTGGAGCTACCAAAGACACCTCTGTTTATTTACCGTTAAACAAAACTTAGTCCCATAGCCTCATGAAGCTGCAAGGAAGACTGGGAAATGTAACTCTTCATTCTAGGAGGCATTGTACCCAGATAAAAGTCTGATATTTGGTGGGGCGGGGGGGTGGAAAAACACTGGAGTAACCTAGTGTCCGTGAGTAAAGTGAGTGCTCTCAGGAGAAACAGGTAAGCAAAAAAGAGGACAGGGAAGGGAAAGAAGCTACTGATGAACGTAGTTTCCCTCCAGCCTGATTATGTGGGGATTTCTGCAGCAAAAATTGATCACAAATCTGTCCCATCCAAGAAAAGGAAAGGGGCATTTTGGAATTCTATTGTAGTCGTTCAATAGTCATGGGTCACTGCTTATTTTTTCTCTCTCTCATTAATAACAAATTGATTAACTTTCCCACATTTGGTGCTGTAGGGGAAGCCAGGAAGATTGGGAGGGTAGGGTGTAACCAGGTGAGGTCTTTTTCTTCTTTAGAATTATAGTTATATACATATAGTTATATGCATATAGTTATATGTATATAATTATATCAGAAATTTGAAATCACTAACTCAGTAAGTTATTTGATTATATAATTTAGACAAAAAATCTCTTTAGCTTAGAATCTTCACACACTTACCTTGAGTATGAACAAATGAACTATCTGCCATAAGAATTCTAGAAACTGCTTCTGGCAAAAAGATTCTGAAACAACTGATGATCCCTTGGGAAAAATAAATATACTTGGGTATGTGGAGTGTTTTGTATCTTCCTTTTTTCTATTTCCTTCGTGTTTGTTTGTTTGCCTTATCTTTGATGTACACATAAAAGGAAGAGCTAAAATACATTATTACTGTTAGATTTCCCTCCCCTTAAAGCAAAATAAGAGAATAGCACTCTTGTCTATAAGGCCATCAAAAATCAGTGGGAACATTTGGTGCAATCAATCTATTACAAACCAATTTTATAGCCATATAATGAGATCTAATTGCTGCTTTATTAGTCTGGCTAATATTAAAAGTGTCAGTAATTGCTTTGCATTTAAGTTGGTTTTCCAATTTAAATTGCATGTCCAATACATTACCATTAACTTATGTACTTCTTTTATTTAATAGATTTTTCCCTTTCTCGTCCACATTTATAGAATTTCCTTTACCTCACTAGTTGAAATGGGAAAAAGAGAAAAGACAGAATATTATACAGTGAATGCTTGTATTTCTGGGATGCTGTAATATATCTTTCATACTGTAAACCTGAATGGGTTTTGGATGGTCTGAGATGTCTATCTGACCATTGTCTCCACTATATGCAAAAGAAAAACTGAGCAAATGAACTATTTTACCATAGAACCTGCAGAATTATATTAATAATTTAAATAAATAGATTAGCATTTCTAATTATATTTACTTAGTCATATTAATTAATAAAGGTAATATCTAATGAAGTAACTCAGTAATTGATTATTGGGGGAGATCTATTATTGGGGGAAATCAAACAAATACAAGGGAATAAAATAGATCATTTATATAGTTATTTTAGACTGCTGAGGAAATACAGCCCATCTGAGTAATAATCATCAAATCCTAGGACAAATATCTGAAAAAATCTTTATTTTCTAAAATTTATGTATATTAAATTTTTGTTAGCCCATACCTCCTTGATATAAACTAAAAGAGCTTAGCATTAATTGTGAAGAAATTTTTTTGTTTCATGGACAGTTTCTTTGAATTTGCACATCAAGGGCTGTGGGCCAAAAAACAAAAAGCAAACAAAGGACAAAGAACACAAGTGGCACCTGTGAGTTGTAGGTTTGAGACTTTTGTGCTAATCCATTTCTCCTCCACCACAAGCTCAATTCCATCTCCCCAAGTAGCTCTTTCTCCAGTACATTTGTCTCCTACTCCACCATCCTCACTATCAAGGTCACTGCATCTGCCTCCTAAAGTTCTATTTGCAAATCCTTTTGCCTCTATGTTGAAGCCATAATTCCCCTTTTAACACACTAATTCAGCCATGTTATTTCCTTTTTTATTTTAAATATTTTTATTGATTTCAGAAAGAGGAAAGAAGAGGGAAAGAGAGAAGCAGAAACATCAATAATGAGTCATTGATTGGTTGCCTCCTGGGGATCGTGCCTGAAATTCTGGCATGTGCCCTGACCGGGAATCGAACAGTGATCTCCTGGGCTTCTTTTTTAATCAATTACTTCATTGTGTGCCCATTTCTCTGAATGAGACCAAATGCTCAAAGTGGCTGAGAAGCCTGCTGACCTGGCCCAGTCCGCTTACTCTGCACTCCAGTACACAGCTAGAGTTCCCACTTGTGAAATGCTCTTTCCCTTACCTCTCCAGGGGCTTTGTACGTGCTAATTCCAAGAACTCTCCTTATCCTGTGTACTGGGCTGAGTGCCCTTCAAAAGTCCCTGTCCACCCTAAACTTGTGAATGTGACTTTATCTGGAAATAGGGTTTTTGAAGATGGAATTAATTAAGTGAGGATGAGGTCATAATAAATTAGGTTGGGCCCTAAATACAATGATTGGTGTCCTTATAAGACGAGGGAAATTTAGACACAGAGACACGAGGACAATGACAAGATGAAGGGAGCAGGGATATGAGTTCTGTTGCCACAAACCAAGGGATGCCAAGGATCGTGGGCAACTACCAGAAACTAGGAGAGAGGTATTGTTATGAACTGAATTGTGTTCCCCAATTAATACATTGTAGTCCAAATCCCTAATGTGACTATATTTGGAAATAGAGCCTTAAGGAGGTAATTAAATTTAAATGAGATCATTGGGGTGGGGCTCTAATTCTATAAGACTGGTATCCTTATTAGAACAGAGATAGCACAGAGCTCTCTCGCTCTCTCGCTCTCTGTCTCTCTGTCTCTCTCTCTCTCTGAACATTAACACAAAGAGGTCAAGTAATGATACAGCTAGAAGGCGGCTGTCTGCAAACCGAGAAGAGAGGCCTTAATAGACACCAACCCTGCTGGCATCTTGAACTTCCAGCCTCCAAACTGTAAGAAAATGAGCCTCTGTTGATAAGGCCACTCTGTCTGTGGTATTTTGTTTTATTGTAGCCCAAGCAGACTCGTATAAGAATTGAAACAGCTCACTCTCTGACCCTTCAAGAAGGACTCCATCATGTTGACACCTTGATTTTGGACTTTTGGCCTCCAGAACTGTGGGAAGAAATTTCTATTGTTTCAAGCCACCAAGTTTGTGGTAATTTTTTTACAGCAGCCTTAGGAAATTAATACAATCTCCAAGCCTCCCCTATTCTTTCTATCTGCCTCTGTCCTTCCTCTCCTTAGTTAAATGCTCCACATCCTTTTATTCACTGTTCACTTCTTTTATTTTTTATTGATTGACTCATTTTAGAGAGAGGGAGAGGAAAGGGGAGAGAAAGAGAGAGAGATAGATTTGTTGTTTCACTTATTTATGCATTCATTGTTTGATGCTTGTATGTGCCCTGACCAAGATTGAGCCCAGAACCTTGGCATATTGGGACGACACTCTAACCAACTGAGCACCCTGCCAGGGCCCTCTGCTCACTTCCTTAGAGAAGCATTTGCAAGTTCCCCATTTAAATAAAATATAGCCTTCATATAATCAATGAAGCAAAATTACAAAGGAATATGTATATATGTATGTATGTATGTGCTTATTTATTTATTTATTTATGTTTATTATGATTAGTATTTGTCTCAAGAACTAGGTTTTAAAGTCCTAAAGTTAAAGAGCAACTTTTTCTGTTTTTGTTTGTTTTTTGTTTTTGTAATCCTCATTGGAGAATATTTTTTCCATTGTTTTTCAGAGAGAGTAGAAGGGCGGAAAAGAGAGGAAAAACATTGATGTGAGAGAGATACATTGATTGGTTGCCTCCAGAGCCTGCTACCAAGCTAGGTGCCTTTGACAGGAATTGAACCCAAGACCCTTCACTCTGCGGTCCGACACCCTAACCATTGAGCCAAACAAGTTAGGGCACCATTTCTCTTGTGTTCATCGTTTTACCCCCCAACATTTGGTGACCAAATTAACTGGAGGGGAAAAGAATAACTCTAGATGACTTTAGAAGAACCAGAAAGTATCAATAGTTAATTTCCCAGTTACAGCTGCTTAATTGCTATGTGTCTTCGAGCAAGTCACTTCATCTCTCTAGGAATCTGTTTCCTTACTTGTGAAATAAGGCAAGTGAACTAGATTATTTTCTGAGGCCTGACATAATTCTGACATTCTGTGGGGCTGTGATTTCTTCCACTGAAAATTCTTCCTGAGACACTGGTCACAAATGCATGTTCAAGCTCATGTGTCTGTGAAAAATAGGTCAGATTCAAGACTACATTTTACAGTCAGTATTGATGTACCATTTATTGCGATTCGAATGTGGTGGACATTAAAAAAATGAGTGCTGACTGTTATATCCCAAAAGCCTAGCACTGTGCCTGGGAATTTTAGGAACTCAATAGTGTTCGTTGAAGTAATTAATTAAGGCAGGGACTAAATTTATGTGTGGAATGGAGACTTTTTACACATTGCAACACCAAGGTATACTCAAATTGTAGCATCATTGTTCTCTGTTACCCCAAATAGTGGTGACTGAAGCCAATATGAGAGTTTAGAAGATCAATATTTTTCATTTTTTTCTTATTCTGGTCTTCTAAATGCCTTTATCACTGGAAAAAAAAGCCACAGAAAAGAATCAAGGAAAGTTAAAACTTAAAACCAGACATCCAAGATAATTAGATTCATTCTATTTCAACTTTATCATCAGCTGAGTCCTTGGAGTCTGTAAATGGCAAAAATCTAGAAAGAAAATGGAGATTTTCAAAAAGTTACTTGGCTTCATGCAGGATTTTGAAAGCAACCACTGTGTTGTTTTTTTTCTTTCTTCCCTGCCAGATCTGGTCCTGAATGTTCATCCAACATGCTGTGATGCTAGTAATTTGTTAAATATCGTGCAGATCCTCAGCTCCAAGTGAGGCTTTATATCTTGCACATGTTGGGCAGTAATTGGGGATTTGTATTTTCCACGGGGAAATTTATCTGAACAGTAAGGTTTGTTTCTCTTTTATGAAAGGATTGCTTTTTTTCCCCTTAGATTGGCTGTTGTGATCTCTGATTGGATTTTTTAAGGGATGACCTGTGCCACCCCAGTATGGTGATTATGATTTCTAATGCTGATAATTTATTGCCCTGGGCAAGGGATACCAGGATCCCACCTTCTACAAAGGAACATTTCAGGAACCACTAAGAAAGTGAAATGTTGGCTTTTACATACCCTCAAATTAACTGAAATAAATGAACTGTTCTCCTTTGTAATACTTATTAGAGAGAAAAATAAATACTTATATAATTATTTGCTTAATGGTCATTTTTCTTGCTAGAATTTTTAAGTTCCTTGAAAGGGCCAATAATTGTTAAGAATGCCACGTGTGTCCCAATACTTGGGGGAGGGGGGGTAGACTCCCATTTCTTTTTCTTGATACAAATGTAGGCTTCCTAGACTCAGCTATGGGAGGTTCTCAAAGAGGGAGGTCCCAGCCCCCAAAACAAAGCTGGAGGCAAAGCACAGATGCAAGCTGATACCCCAGGTAACAGGACTGAAAGAGAGAGGAAAAGTGGAATGAAGGAAGGAAGGAAAGCTAGTATTAAGATGCATTGTTGAGTTGATCACTGAATCGTGTATGTGCAAATGCCAAGCAGGCCCCAACAGGTGGTGTGCCAGAAACACTGGGACAGTAGTGAGAATCACATTGTCTGTGTTAGAGACAGGCACTGTCTGAGTGCATCTAGCAGACGTTGGCACAGAACTGTTGACTTGTTAGGACTGGGTGCAAAAGGAAGGCTGAGAGGATGTGAAGTGGTGCAAAAGATCTTGCCTGATGACAATAGTCACTCTTTTCATCTAGACAAGTGTCATGTCGACATAGAGGCTAGACCACATATAGCCTGAGAGTTAACTAGTTCTCATGTCTGTCTGATACACACAGGGCTAGCTTGCTTCTAGTCAACACAATAACCACCAAAGGGTTAATTTAATCCCATATTATAGTTTGTTAGGATGCTCTTGTTCATCAGCATAGAACTGGAATTTCTTAGTTCCAGAACTTTCATGGACCCCAAAGTAGAAAGATGGTGTCATTAATGTGCTGATAAATCCTTAACCAGCTCCCCAGAGAAAAATAAAGCCCTGGTCTGCAGTGTTGCCAATTTCCATACCATAAGTACTTTCACTATGGCCAGTTTCAAACAACCAACATGATGTAACTTAATGAAAATTTGTGCACAATCCAATCTTGCAAGTTACTATTAGGTCAACTCCTGTGCCCCAATGAAGGTTCCATAGCTACACAGAGCAGGAGGTTCTATAGCAAAGTGGTTAAGATCATAAGATTTAATACCTGACTCTGTTAACTGCACAACTTTAGCAAATTTTGTATACTCTCTATGCCTCAATTTCCTTCTCTAAAATGGACATAATAAAATTACCTTCTCATAGGATTCCTATGCAGATTGAGATTGTCCATGCAAAGCATTATCCATTTATTACATGGTAGCTGGCTTAATGTGAGTGCTGGAGGGTAGGCTAGGCAGCGGGAAAGTCAGAAATGAGGCATTAGTAAGTTAGGAAGTGACAAAGGGGACTTAAATAAAATTTTATACTTTAAAAATTGCAAAAATAACTGAGAATTGATTTAAAATATTGCAACTCTGCTCTTCCAATCCGCTTGCACTGGGCATAACATAACATCAAGAGTACTTTCTGTAAAGTAATACTTATATAGAAAAGGGACAAATAAAACTTTTACCCAGTTTATAGGAATATTAATAGCAGAGGCTATACTGTAGTCAAACGGAACATAATTTCTCTTATGGGTCATCTTCTGAGGGCCTGATTATTATTTTGTTCTGAGGAAATATTGTTAAGGCTTTTATGGACCCGTCAGTCGTAGTTTTTATTAAGAAAACAATAGAATAAAGACACCCCCCCCCAAAAGCTTATTTAATAGTGAATTTCTAATGGCCATATTTGCTTTTAAACAGTGAACACACTAATATATATATATATTATATATATATATATAATATATATATATATAATAATAATATATATATATATTAATATATATATATATATTCACAATAATATATATATATATTCATCAGTACTTAAAAAAAATCTTTAATATAGGCAATGTTTCCTTCTATTAAGGAAGAAGTATTCTACTACTTGTCAGTTGTTTTACTTTATGAACTTGGATTAATTCAATTACATTTTTTTTCAAAATGTCCTTCTCTATTGAGACTTTTCTTCAATTCAGAATTGCCTCACAAGGCATAATTTACCCTTAATTAGGGAAAATTGATAAGGTTTTCTTATATGATATGCCAAAGAAAGGTGATAGCTCTATATTCTTCTAACTGAACAACCCATCCCCCAAAACAATTCAAAAATGATTTTAGCCCAAACAACCTCACTCTCCCTATCATACAGGCCTGGAGCTTTGATTCAATCTTTGGTTTCTCCCCCACCCTCTAAGGTTAATCTCCATCATCTCTATGATTGTTCTTAAGCATTACTTGCCTCATAAGCCTATTGTATTAAATTAAAAAGTACTTGTACAGGTTTAAAACAGTATCAGACACATTTTAAGCTAGCCTGCTTTGTCTGTCTATCCATCTATCATGTATCTATCTATCTATCATCTATCTATATCTATCTATCTATCATC
This sequence comes from Miniopterus natalensis, assembly GCF_054644295.1. Classification (NCBI taxonomy): domain Eukaryota; kingdom Metazoa; phylum Chordata; class Mammalia; order Chiroptera; family Miniopteridae; genus Miniopterus; species Miniopterus natalensis. The sequence continues at coordinate 21,741,354 of NC_142085.1, forward strand.
TATCTATCTATCTATCTATCTATCTATCTATCTATCTATCATCATCATCTATCTACTATCTATCTATCTATCATCTATCTATCTATCATCTATCATCTATCTCTATCATCTATCTATCTATCATCTATCTATCATCTATCTATCTATCTATCTATCTATCTATCTATCTATCTATCATCTATCATCTATCATCTATCATCATCTATCATCTATCCATCCATCCATCCATCCATCCATCCATCCATCCATCCATCCATCCATCTCCATTATTATAATAGGCACCATGACAACGCCTCTTCCACGCAGCTTTCTACATGTGCCTTCACCCAGTTCCAGTCCTTTCCTGTTCAGTCTGGGGTGCTGCATGAGCCTTACAATTGTATAGCTGGCCACAATCGCCCTCTTCTCCAGGCTGAGAGAGAAAGGTAAGATTTCAATGTTTTATAGTTTCCCCAAACTGACATTTTGGCCCATCTCCCATGGTATGACTTGTCAAGAAATTCCCAAGATCATTACCTTCAGCTTTTGTAATTTTTTCTCTGTTTTAATATGATACTTTAAAAATAGGCTAGAGGAAATGTACAGATTAACCAGGGAGGGAGAAAAGTAAAGACTAAAGAAACAATAAAGAACATGGCATTTTTATCCCTCTCAAATGCACCGGCTGAATAGTTGTGAAATATCCAGGGGAACTGAATATCTATGGGAACCAATTGCTTCCATTGCTCTTTCTTCAGGACACAGGGCAGGATACTCACTAGAGTAAAAAAAAAAACGAAAAGCCAACTTGTGCAATGATTGGAGCAAGGGCTTGAGAGTCCAAATCCTGGCTTCTCTTGCCGTGTTTGCTCCAAGCGCAGGGAGTGAGGTGTGCGACTGAGATAATGAGCTGTCAGCAAGGGAAAAGACCTTGCTTTAAACAAAATTGGTACAGACTCATAGGTACAGTGAGAGAACTGGTGGTTGCCAGAGGGAGGGGTGTTGGTTCCCTGGGTGAAAGAGGTGAAGGGGACTAAGAAGCTCAAATTGGTAGTTACGAAATAGTCACGGAGAAGTGAGTAAAGCATAGGAAATATAGTCAATAATATTATGGTAACTATGTATGGTGCCAGTTGAGGTACTGGAAATATCGAGAACACTAAAGTATATGGCCATCTAACCACTGAAGTGTACACCCAAAACCAATACATAATAAATAAAAAAGGAAAAGACCTTGTTTTAATCCAATAATTAAATGTAAGCTTATTTAGTCAATTTATTCATCCAAAAATGAGGATTTAGCAAAGATCCAAACACAATGTCTAATTTTAAAAAAATTGAGTGTTGCTTTGAGACAATCTTCACTGGTAGCAGTGCCTTCAAATGTTTTGAAGTGATGTGGATTTCACTGTGGAACCACAAGAAGTGAGCCAAAAAATCATCATCACCTTGTAATCAGTAAGTAAACCATCTGATATTTCAATTTTGCCAAGTTGTTTCAATTTTAAAAGGAATTAGGGTGACCTACTCCCCACCAGTACATATTCTATATAGATTATTACACATTTTGGAAAAACAATCTTGAACATGTCTCATTTCAAGGCAGGCTGAGAAATGTAACGAATGCACTTTAAACTCTTAGAAATTCTTAGAGTGAAAATAATGTTATGAAGGCATTAAGGCCCAGCCTTATGCCTTCAAAAAAAATTGTGACACTAACAGTATTACTTAGATTCAGGGAATTTAGGTATTGAAATGAGGTTTTTCGACGTCAAAGGGAAAAGCGACGTTTCTATTAGTGCATGGGAGAGTGGTTTGTGTTTGGTAGCAGGCACTTGACATTTGGTTAGTCCCCATTTCTGCTCCAGAGTAAAACCATATTGAGTAAGCTGACCCTCTTACCTTAAAGGTTACTATTGCTTAACACATTGCAGATTTTTAACCTGGGGCCACAGCATGAGCTGGAAGAAGGATTTCAAAACCTGGGCCCAACAACACAATCAGCTCCATTATGTGACTTGTTTCATGTTACATCCATGCTTTACTGAGCCCTGCTTCTGACACATTTGTTTTAAAGGGATTTGTGTACTTGCTTGCTGTTTCCCCCCTCAGAGGAGATACATGTTTCTGGGAAATAGTTGTTGTTATTGTTGTTGGTTTTTTTTTTTTTTTTTACTCTCTGAAGCATAGATCAATTTGGAGAAGTTTATTTCCTGAGCACCAATGTAATGTTAACTTTGAATTGCTGAAGGCCAATTAGAATTCAGAATATTTAACAAGGCAGAGCCCTGCAGATGTGATTCCCTCTTCAGGGACCCTGAGAGGCTTTGGGAGAAAACCTGAACTGGTGAAACTGACAAAAAGTGTTTTGTTCATAACTCTATGTGAGCAGCTTTAACATTACATCACATCACCTATTTATATTCCTGTCTTCCCCATCTGGCTTTGAGCCCCTTGACAGCAAAATCCATTGATTACTCATCTCTGTGTCTTCCTCACTCACCTGGCACACAGTAGGTGCCCAATAAATGTGTGAGTGGCTAAAATTTTTTTTTAATGGCTTCCCCTTCCCCTTTGAGCTCCAGCAGCACACATCTTCGTGAGGTAAGCATTCCTGTTTAATATCCTTCACTCCAATTAGTTATAGCAGGAGTATTATCACTAAGCAAGGTTCCCTTTTATACAGATGATTCTCAAACCCTTGAGCACATAAAGAGGAGCAGAAGCTGAAGCCCACAGCGATATAAGAGCAGAGTGTGTGGCCTCCTATAAAATGCTACCCTTTTCTTGCCAAGGATGTGGGCGAGGACCAACGTGAGGCACCCTTGGTGCACATCTAATGTAAGAGATGATCTAGGGCCACTGGGTTGTCAGGAACTTACTTGAGAAGTAACTCTTCATTTATCCATTCAATGAACAGACGCATGCTGGGTACTAGGCATTGTGCTAAGTACTGGAAAAGACACAAAAAATAATAAATATGTGGCCTCTGCCCTCAGGATGTCCAGTTTATTGCGAAACATATTCTTTGGTTTCACCAATGTTATACAAATAGGTATTAGTATTATTAACACAGATTGGGCACGTCACATGATATGCATCAAGTTTGCATCAAGTCATAGAGCATTTGGTGTTTATTTATGCTTGTTTATTTGGTCTCTAAGAGGACTTGGCATTGTAGGTGTAAAAATGAAGATGTGATATTTGCATTCAAGGGCTCACAATGCAGTGCAATCATCGGAGTAAAACACTCAAGGAAAGGTCTACCAAATACTGATGTGGAAAGTGGTTGAAACAGAGACATCAAGAGAAGTCAACATTACAACTGGGTCTTTCCAAGCACCGTGTGCCTAGTACTTTGGCTCATTGTGGTTCCTAACTAAAGAAAGAATTTAATTTTGTTCAAAAGAAGTTTCACATGGGCCAAGAAAAGTGTTCTGACTCCACCAGTCACTGGCTGTGTGATCTTGGATAAACTCCCATCTCTCTGATTTTCACTTGAGTTAAAAGAGCTCTAGGGCATTTTGGAATTCTAATGATAAGCCAGTATACAGGCATCCATCATAAAATGACTCCTGCACCGTATAGAACAGAGTGTAATAAAATCCTAAAATGAAGCTCGTAGCCCAGATTGAAGCCCAGACTGAAGGCATTCATGATGAAAGTTAGCCAAGTGGATCTATCTATTATCTATCTATATCTATCTATCATCTATCTATCTATCATCTATCTATCTATCATCTATCTATCTATCTATCTATCTATCTATCTATCTATCTATCTATCTATCTATTTATCATCTATCTATCTATCATCTATCTATCATCTATCTATCTATCATCTATCTATCTATCATCATCTATCTATCATCTATCTATCATCTATCTATCATCATCTATCTCATCTATCATCTATCTATATCTATCTATCACCTACCTATCACCTATCTATGAAAATGTCACTAAGATTTTTATTGTTCTCTGTCATGAAATAAATTACTTGAGGTTCACAGCAAGTGATTAAATGCTCATTAAAATCCTCACCTGTTAGAGAGGAAACATGAACTAAAGAACTCTGAAAACTTGCAACACTCCCCCTACTTGACTGGTCCTATGTGTGTGCTCCTTGCTTCCTACCCTCTTTCAGAGCACACGATTAAACTAGTCAACTTTGTGATGCCCAACTTCCCCAAAGAAAACTTTAATCCCAATATATAACTTGCAGTACCTTTGTTCCTGCTACACTGCTTTCTTTTTTTTCTTTTTTTTTAAATATATCTTTATTGATTTCAGAGAGAGGAAGGGAGAGGGAGAGAGAGAGATAGAAACATCAATGATGAGAGAGTCATTGATCGGCTGCAGCCCGCAACCTGGGCATGTGCCCTGACTGGGAATCGAACCCTGATCGCCTGGATCCTAGGTCGATGCTTAACCACTGAGCCATGCCCGGCTGGGCGTACACTGCTTTCAAGATATGTTGCCCGGGATTCCTGTCATTCTGGAATAGGGCTTGATAACACAGTCCTATTCAAATAAGTGATGGGCCTCTGCTTTTATTGACCTTTCTTATCTGGGCACTTTCACATCCAGCTACAGACATATTTCTTCAGCATAGTTTGACATTCATTGTGGGCAAAGGCTGGCTGTTCATTTGTAAAGTATAAAAGGTATAAAATAGAGTTGATTGGTCTGCTAATCAGTAGGGGGATCACTCAGACCTTTATATTTATTTTTTAAATACCTAACCTTTCTTCTCTAATGTAAGCAGAAAGGATATTTATTGGAAGGACAGTGGGTAGCTCTTAGCATGGAAGAAAAGACTGACTAAGAGCCTTAGAAAAGGAACACAGCTGAGGTAAGGTAGATGGTGAGAATTATTGCTGACATCACAGTATGGAAGAGCTGGTCGAAACATCACTGCCTGCGCTTCCCCTTAGGTGAGCCCCAATCTCACCGCTGGCCCTGCTGCTTCCATATGACCAGACCGTGGGTAACACTGCCCACCCCGATGCCATGCCCGTGCCTCCTCAGGCAGAGCTGCCACTGTCTCTGTCCCTGCTGCCTCTGCCACAATCAGATTGATTTCTGGACTGTCCCTAGTTCTCTGTATCACCACATCCAGGTTCAAGGCCCCAGCATGCATCGTCCCATTGGAAGGGATTAGGTTCCTAGACTAGTACTGTTGTTTCCTGCAGTGATGGGCAGCACTCTGCATCTCCTTGTTACTTCATTTCATCTTTTCTACAATAGAATTTTTCCTACAACTTGACTGTGCTTTTATTTATTTACTTACTTGCTTACTTAATTTTAATTAAAGTGTAGTTGACGTATATTATTATATTAGTTTCAGGTGTATAACATAATGATTGGACATCTCTATAGCTCATGAAGTGATCATCATGATAAGTCTAGTAACCTTTGTCATTGTACAAAGTTATTATGATATTATTGGCTATATTCCCTATACTATACATTACATCCTTATGACATTTGTTTTAGGCCTGGAAATATGTGCCTTTTAATCCCCTTCACCTTTTTCACCTACTCCTCTCCCCTCTGTCAACCATCAGTTTGTTCTGTCTATAAGCCTGTTCCTGTTTTGTTTTGCTTGCCTGTTTGTTTTGTCTGACGTATTTCACTTAGCATGATACCCTCTAGGTCCATCCATGTTGTAGACAGTAAGACTTCATTTTTCTTTTTGGCTGAGTAATATTCCATTATGTATGCTGATGGACACCTAGGTTGTTTCCATATCTTGGCTATTGTAAATAATGCTGCAATGGACATAGTGGTGCATATGTCTTTTTGAATTAGTGTTTTTTATTTCTTTGATAACTACCCAGAAGTGGAATTGCTATGTTGTCTGGTAGTTCTATTTTTAATTATTGGAGAAACCTCCCTGCTGTTTTCCATAGTGGCTGAACACGTCTACAATTCCACCAACAGTATACCAGGGCTCCTTTTTCTGCACATACTTGTCAACACTTGTTTTGTGTTATCTTTATTATAATAGCCATTCTGGCAGGTGTTAGGTGATATCTCATTTTTATTTTGATTTGCATTTCCTGATGATTAGTGATACTGAGCATCTTTTCATGTGTCTGTTGGCCATTGAATGTCTTCTTTGGAGAAATGGCTATTTATATCTTCTGCCCATTTTTATTTTTTGATGTTGAGTTGTATGAGTTCTTTACATATATTTTGGATATTAAACCCTTATCAGATGTATCACTGGCAAATATCTTCTCTCATTTAGTGAGTTGTCTTTTCATTTTGTTGATAGTTTCCTTCTCTGTGCAAAAGCGTCTTTGTTTGATAGAGTTACATGTGTTTATTTTTACTTTTGTTGCCCTTGCCTGAGGAGATATATTAAAAAAAATATTGCTAAGACCAATGCCAAAAAGTTTACTGCGTAATGTTTCTTCTAGAGTTTTATGATTTCAGGTCTTACATTTAAGTCTTTAATCCATGAGTTTATTTTTGTATATGGTGTAAGAAAGTGGTCTGGTTTCACTTTTTAAAAAATATATCTATCCAATTTCCTCAACACCATTCATTGAAGAGGCTGTTTTTCCCCTATTTTTTATTGTTGCCTCCTTTGTCATAAATTAGTTGACCACAGAAGCATGGGTTTATCTCTGAGCTCTCAGTTCTGTCCCATTGAGTTATGTGTTTGTTTCCAAGTTGAACTTTAAATCCAAAAAGAACATGTTAATTTAAGTGTGTTACTCTCTACAATTTCCTGATGAGATACTATTCAAGGGAAAACACAGGTAATGTTTGGATACCAAGTTTTGCAATTTTCATTAGGTATGAATCAGAATTTAGTGATTTCCATCTAGAAGTTTAAGAAAGCATGGGAACACTGATGCTTCTAAATTGTGTGGGGAATCATATTTTTACACACATGTCCTCTTATCTCTGTTACAGTCACAACAACTGTTAATGTCATGCATTAACAGATAGGTAACAGATTCACTGAAAAAAAGAAAGTTAGAGTGCCAAGCCTAGGATATTTTTCCTCCTAAGAATTGTCTATAAGGTTCTTGTGTGCTCTGTGTAGCTTTTAGTTTGGGGCTATTTTCCTCCTCTTGCTTAGAGCAATAAAGATTTGGTGGATTATTTAGTACAAAGGAAGTTTGAGTATTCTACCTTCCAGTTCATATACCCCACATCCCAAATAAAAAAGTCCTGAACTGCATTGTTTGACTATCTAAAGGCTTCTCATATTACTATCAATCACTGAAAAAAATGTTTTATCTACTTGCAGTCTACCTCTTTGAAACCTTTACATTAAGCCTGTTTTACCCTCTCCTGTAGTTTTGTTGTTGTTGTTGTTGTTGTTTAATTTTAGCAAGGTATTTGAAAATGTTTCTGGCCTGACAGTGGGTTGGGGAGGATCTGCTCTCTATCAAGCTCAGTTTACTCACATTTGTTTTGTTTGTTGCTCCAAAATTGTGCCAAGGTGAAGTTAACTAATTTCACTTTCCAGAATTATCTTTCTCCTCTTCATGAACACTAGATCAATATTTGACCATTTCCAACTTATGAATATCATAATTTATGATAGAACTTTGACAACCTTCACAAATGCTTTTAGGCCTTTAATAAAAATTATGGTATTTAGACACTATCTGTTACATAGGCAGTGTATTTTAGAGAGTGAGTGTGAAAAATGCCTGGATTGGCCCTGCTGGGCGTGGCTCAGCGGTTGAGTGTTGACCTAGGATCCAGGCGATCAGGGTTCAATTCCTGGTCAGGGCACATGCCTGGGTTGCAGGCTGCAGCCAATCAATGACTCTCATCATTGATGTTTCCATCTCTGTCTCTCCATCTCCTTTCCTCTCTCTGAAATCAATAAAGATATTTAAAAAAAGAAAAAAAAAAGAAAGAAAAATGCCTGGATTGGCCATCAGCAAACTTAACGTTCTACTGATCCTATGCCACGAGTTTCTCCCTCCCCACCACATCTAGTTCCCAGGAGCCTGATGAATATTACTCACCCTTCAAGTTTCTGCTTAAGCTTCTTCTTTTGATCTATCCCAGTGATAAGTTTTCTAGTCCCCCTATAATCCTCTGCATAATCTAAGAGCATAGAATTTTTAACACCTTTCAGTCAAGTTCGTTTATGTATCTGATGCGTCAGCCCTGCCCACTTGATCCTTTGTACTTGATGAGAGCAACAAACTGTCTTCTAAGAAGACATAGAAGAAGCCAGACAGAGACGGAGAAAAGTCTGTGTTCTCTACCCAGCACTGGAGTGCCTAACTCACGGGAGGAGGCAATAAAGCTTAGTGAACAAAATAAGTGGAATTCACCCTCAGCTCTCATGCATCAAAGAGCCAATAATTTTTTAATCTAGATGCTGCTTGTTCCTTGTTTCTCTTTGCCTTAGTAAATAAGACTCACACAACCTTCTAAAGGTGATAGAGAGATAACTGACACAATTTCCAAGACCCAGCAATAGGTTAACACGATTGCATTTTCACCTGAGGCAGATATTCGCCCAAGTGGACATCGCCTGCTTCCACGTAGGCATCCTGGAAAGTTAAAGTTGCTGCCATTGCTCAAAACAACAGTTTTGGAACTTCTTTTCAAAATTGCTTTTCCAGTCCTTTTGCAATATCCTCCACATGGCAAATCTGTATTTTTTGAGATTGAATTAGATTTCTGGAAACAGCTATAACTTTTTGGGAGCCAAGGTTGGCCGTAGAAGTGAATGCTTAAGCTGTATAATGCCATTTTAAGCTATTTTGGTACACTCTGCCTCAGGAGAAGGTGCCTTATATAATTGTAAATTGCCTCCATTGGGGGAATAATGAGAATAAATAATAATGCAATAGCTGGCCTGCTTCCTCTCTTCTTCAGAATCCCATCTTGTGTGGTCTGCTGTGCATTGACCTGTTTCTACAGTTAATAAACAATTGCCTCTGAAGTTATTTTTTTATGATTGGAATCTACACACACACACACACACACACACACGCACACACACAGGCTCTCCAGGTCTTATTCATCTAAGTCTGCTTTTCATAACCCCAAGCATAACATCTTGGAAAGACTCCTGCTCTTGTAAAGTCATGAGGCTGGAATCTAGAACTAGCTTTGCTGTTTATTAGCTGTGAGCCTTTGGGCAAGTGGCTGAACCTCAGTTTACTTATCTGTAAAATGTAAATCATTACACTGGGCCAACACCCCTCAAAGAATGGTTGCAGGAGTATATGGGAGAGTGAATATGAAGGCACTGTGTTCACTGCAGAGTCCTGTAAAGCCACGTGACAAAGTAACAGAGACCGCTATGCTGATATTCTCGCTGCCATGCCTTCTCTGTGAAGTCTTTCCTCGACCCCTCCTTGTGATCGCCTGACCCAGGGAGAATGCATTTTTTCTTCTTGGCACTCACATTATTGCAGACGTTTATCTGACATAGTGTCTACAACCCTTTATAGAACTAGTTATTTTGTTTGTTTGTTTGTTTGTTTGTTTGTTTGTTTGTTTTGCCCCTCTGACAAAGAGTGTGAGCTCCTTGAGATTAAGGACCATGCTAGAATCACTTAAGTATTCCCTGTTCATATCTTTATATTGTGATGCTAAATAACAGAACCTCAGACACTAACACTCAGCATCAAACACCCCAGCAGGAAGAAATGTCAGAGACCCCAACAGGAAGAGACTCGCATTCCCAACAAGTAAGTGTCATTTCTCTACTCCCCCAGCTGGAAGGAGAAAGCCCAGCCAAGTGGAACCATCACAACTCAGCCAATAAGAAGCCATCGCCACTCAGAAATCTCGCTTTCCTCCAAAGGACTTTTATTCAAAGCACCCCTCCCAACTCCCTCCTTTTCCTCTATAATGTTCTTCTGCTTTCTTTGCTGGGCTTGCCCACCTATAGTTTTTGCTCCAGCCCACTCATCCTGAATTGCGGTTCTCTGCTGTTCCCAAATAAACTCACTCTTGCTGGTAAAAATAATTGGCTGTTTTATTGTTAATGTCAACAGTACAGAGCAAACACTCAATAACTGAGTCTTACAAATAAATAGAGAAATTAATTATGCCATAATTTCTATGAAATAAATATTTTAATTCCATGGAAATGTATCCATTACCACTGCCATTATTCTTGGTGACTTCAGCATTTGTGGGAGAGATGCTAATGTTCCCCAGTGTCCTTTCTCCCTGTTCCTCCCTTTAGTAATAGAAACCTTGAGGTTTGACCAGGCACGTGGCCAACCCACCGCAGAGCACTGGGGTGTGGCCCTCATGCTAAGATATGGTCAGTTATGTGCGAGCAGAAGCGATGTGCTCAGCTTCCAGAAGGGGAAGCAGCCGCCCTTCCCTTTCCCCTTGGATGTGATGCTGATGAGCAGCTTTGACCACACGAGTGAGAGCTACACCGAGGCGCTGGGCAAAACGGCAGAGTCTCTGGGTCTCTGGATGACATGCAATACAGCAACCTACTTCTCTGGTCTTCTCGCCTATATCTGGGCTGTTAGGGAGAAATAAACTTTTATCTTATTGAAGCCAGTGTGTTTTGTGGTCTCTTTAATTATAATAGCTTAAATTATTCTGTAATAAATGCCAGCATATTCTGTAAGATCCATTCCTACTTTCTACCCAGGTTTGTATTTGGGCAGTCTGCTCTTTTGCCTTTTTGCTACCATCTGCCTTTTCCTCACTGTACCTTAGGTGCCCCTTGTCTTAGTCACCAGCCTTATTCTTGTCAACACTGTGACTGCATCACTGCCAAGGCCCCATCTTCAGGATCCCATTCTATAGCTAGAGCAATTCTTTGTGCTTAGCTATCCAATCCATTGGCATTGGCACTTTCTCCCTATAGATGTGTTTTCTGATTCTCATTCATTCCCTTACTATGTGCATCTTTGAAATCACTCCTTTCTGTATGTCCTTTTGCCTGGCAAAGATGAAATCCTTAAGAAACTCAAGCTCCTAATCCTGTATTTCTGCTGCTGAATGTTGCTGGAGAAAAACAAAAGACCACAGAACTGAGCTTTCACCTTTCATACCACTTTTCTCTCTTCAGTCCTCCTAAATACTACACCACAATTTTCAGATGAAAACATTTCTTCAAAGTTTATTATTAAAAAACAACAATAGGTCCCACATTTTTCCACTTTTGAGATTATTATTTTTTTAAAATTTTTTAAAATATGTCTTTATTGATTTCAGAAAGAGGAAAGGAGAGGGAGAGAGAGAGATAGAAACATCAATGATGAGAGGGTCATTGATTAAGCCTGAAACCCGGGCATGTGCCCTGACCGGGAATCGAACCCTGATCGCCTGGATCCTAGGTCGACACTCAACCGCTGAGTGACACCCGGCTGGGCCACTTTTGAGATTATTAATCTGCCCATATCTGTACCCAAATGCTTCCTCTTTACTGCTGTGAATAAAGTGTGCCTGTCACCCATGGAAGGCCAACCCCATTCCTGTGCTTATGGTCCTACCCCATCTTCCGTTTTTAAAGCCTTCTTCTAGCAACTGTCATCAGTTCCTCCCTCCCTACTGTATCTGATCCATCAACAACTAGCTTGCTATTTTACCTCCAATTTAAAAAATTTCTCCATTCATCTACACCTCCCTCCACCTGTCTCTCCCTTCTTTACTGCTCACTCACTATAAAATTTAAGGAAACAGATTGTCTCTAGTCACCATACCCACTTCCTAATCTCATACTTTCTTCCCAAGCCCTTCGGAGTAGGCTTCTTTATTTACATCTCCATTGAGGCTGGGCTCATCCCGTCACCCATGGCATCTATGTTGCCAGATCCAGTCTCCTCTTCTCTTTGGATTGTACTCCCTCGCAAAGGCCTTCTAATCGGTTAGCATCCCCCCTCTCCATGCCCTTTAGTCTCTCTGATTCTGTGATAGGATACTCTCCTGGCTTTGCTCCTGCCTCACTGGCTACTCCTTTCCCACCTCCTTTGCTGTTTCTCCTTCAGACTGACCTAAATGCTAGGTTCCAGGTTGTAAGCAGGGCCTGCATTTTCCCCAGGTTCTTCAGGAACCTTGTCTTTTCTTTTGCTGTTCTGTTCTCAGTGCTTAAAACAGTACTTGGCACATCGTAAGTACAAATATAGGGTGTCTCAAAAAATGTATACACACACTTTGAATAATTATAAAGGAACTGTTTATTAAAATATATTTCATTTTCAAATTTGAGCTATTAGCTGTTAAAGTGTGCATACATTTTGGGGGGACACACTGTATTTGTAAAATGGATATGTATATATCCACTCTCTCTATATATATGTGTGTGTGTGTGTGTGTGTGTGTGTGTGTGTGTATATATGTGTGTGTGTATATATATGATCTGGCTTTATAGAAAAAGTGACTGAGTAATAACCCTCTCTCCTGCTCTACACATTTCCTTTTGAAATATCTCTGGACTTTAGTATACTTTTGACTTTCTCATATGTTGGAATCTAATCATTGTTCCCTGGATCAGATGACTCAGCAATTGTCTTTATATGAGCTTATGTGATTGTATATAGACTAAAATAAACTTAATGAAGCAGCCAGCTTATACATACATAGACCAAAACAATGGAGTGTTAAAGAGTTAGTGTATGAATTGGATTCAGCTAGACAGCTAATAGAGATGACTCCTTTTTTTAACTCATTTCTCTCAACACAGCTTTTATTGATTTGTTTGTTTTTTGGTAACTTAAATTATGCAAGCAACAATTCTCATTATAAGGTCCTCCTAAAAGAACTGTAAACTCTAACTTCCATTTTACTATGTCGTGCTCCACCCTTTCCATCTTTACAAAACGTAGAAAGCACTGTTTGCAGCTTGCTTTGAGGTCAAGCATGAAAGAGCTGGTAAGTCCACGGCATTATAAGAACAATGTGTTCCAAGTGGCCTAAGCCGTTTGCACAGGAAAATGACACACTCTAATCCATTTCAGGGCCTTTGTAAGGAGCCAGGGCTCCATTCCTTAATCCGCCTCATTATGCCCAGGGAGTGAAGCACAGAGGTTTTAGTACCTGCAATTACTGGCTGATAAGGTGCACTGACTACCAAAAGACAGGTTAGGCACTGATACCTTAAGTAAAGCACTTCCAGCCTGTGATCACATGACACAGAGAGGGCTGGGGCTGGGATTGTGCCGAGGGAGCACATCTTCCTGTGCAGACAGTCTGAATTGGCCTAAATTGTCCCTCAGGCCAAGGCACCAGGTATGGGTTGGCAATCACCATCTTCACTGTGTCGGGCATCACTGAAGTCCCCCCAAAACTCAGGCCAAAAATATTGTATTCCCACATGTTGATTACTCACTTAGTAAGCTATTTTTTCATATATTTATAATCCCCAATAACAGCCCCAAGTATTTTATATCCAAGGCATCTTTCTGGTTTCTAGTATTCATCCTTATATTTTGCAACTAATTAAAAAATAAAACACCACTGACAATGTCCTGCTACAAGAACTGCACTGTTTAGTGTCTGATGACTGAATAGGATGGTGGCCAGCAACCCTGCAATGACTGTCCTACCTGATGCATCTGGAGTACAAACAAGGAAACAAATTCCACCCCACACATCCACCAGTTTACTGGACCCTCCATCGAGATATATATTCTGTGATCTTCCCTTATCATTGCAAACCAGGTCAATATTCTTTATGAGAAGAACACTTCAGATGTGACTGTTTTAAAGTTGCCAATGATATTATTTATTTGCAAAGAAATCTATCAAGAACAATATGAGATGATTTACTGGTCATCATGACCTTTTCCTTTGTGTTTTACCTCTGTAAAATAATTTGTTACAACTCAGTCTGTGTGAGGTCAATATAGACCACTGGTGGTTGTTGTTTTTAAAGATATTCAAAGGTATTCATTAAAATTTTATTTGGGAGTCATCAAGTACGGCCATCCAATATTTGTGGACTGTTTGTTAACTGTCATATATTTTATAAAATGTACTCAATATTTAGCTTTCAGAGTTTACAAAAGTTAAGATTAAATTGCCCCAAGTCTTGGTGTTTAAAGAAATAATGAGCGAACTATGGTCTATCATATTTTACTGCAAATAAAAATTTATTTGATCTATGAATTGTTTCGTTTGTTTGGCATCTTTTATAATTCAACATTCCTGATTCTGAAGCTTGAATTTTCTCCACATTCTCCAACTTTTAAGTGTTTTCTTATGAAATTCACTACGTTAATAAGATTGTACACAAAATGAATATTTTTCATTATAATGTGGTTGTCTGTTCATTACCAGGATGTGAAGTGACACTTCTTGGGAGAAGAATATTTAGCCTGAGTTACTCTGTCTGGTATATTTGAGTGCAGTGTACTGTAACATGATTCAGATGTTATTAAAATAAACTAACTTCCTGCCTCCCCATATGTGCATATACTCACACATGTAATAGGAATACTATTAATAGTTTTAAGGCTATAAAAACTACTTGGGCTGGTCACCTAAGATGTTCCGGTATTCACGAATGGGGCTGAGGGGTGTTTCAGGTGGGAGTGTGAGAAACAGACAAAATTATTTATATATATATATATATATATATATATATATATATATATATATATATATTTATATTTATATATATATATGTATTTACCCATTACATTTTATTTTAGGAATGCTACCAGCAAATGTTCCATAAAGGTAAAGTTGGGTTGAAGATTTCTCTGGCCTTTTAAACTTCTCAGTATCTGGAAACCCATCAAGAAGGACTTTTCCAACTATCAAAACTTCCCAGTCCAGTTCTTGGGGCATCTCCTGTAAGGGAAGTGTACTCCTATGCTTAGGACTTAAGTGGGTAGTGGGATTAGGTATATTAGTATTCTAATTCTCCATTAAGGGGCTCCTTCTTATCCCACCAAACTTCCCGGAACTTCTTATACACCTGTACTTTTCCATGGTTATCAGGATCCTCCACCCGGGACAGGGCCATTGGCACCAGATTTCCTGTTTCTTAGTCACATCACAATGCCTGCTTCATGTCTCATACTTTAACATTAGATAAATTCGTAGTCACATCCAAAGAGATGTTAAGAAGTTCTCTGCCCTGCCGCTCTTTCTGCCCTTCCCGATGAACACGTTGACAAGGACCTTATGGGGCAGTGGTGGAAGGTCCTTGTAACCTGGTGTCTGGTAAGAGACACCCATTGGTCAGTCCAGCCTCATGGTAGCTCTCACAACACACTATGTGGGAACAGAACACCACACTTTAGTAATCAGCCTGGGAAAAGTCTCTATTTTGTCCTAAATGAATGCCATTAGGAACAGAAAGTACTTGCAGAGGGCACAGGTCAGGCATGGTGGGGCATGCACTTCCTCCTAGATCATGGTAATTGTTTTTATTTGAGTGTGTTTTAATTTTTATTTTTCAATTAAAGTTTATTTTCAATATTATTTTGTATTGGTTTCTATCTGGAACCATACATAGTTATCACAGTATTATTGACTATATTTCCCTATGCTGTACTTACAGCCTTGTGACTATTTTGTAACTACCAATTGGTATTTCTTACCCCCTTCTTGTGGTAATTGTTTTTAAATAGGGTTAATCAGGCTGGAATTGTCACTGCACTCAAAATAGAAGATAAAATGACACAGTAGTAAAGTGAGGTTCGGTAATAATTTTAGGAGGATTGATTATGAGACAGTCCTTGTTAGGAATTTAACCAGGGAAAGTTATGGTAAGAGTGCCACTTGTTCCCAAATTTATACTTTCTTATTGTGATCACAACTTCTATCTTGCATTTCATTATATCTTTACATAAATTCATATATATATATATATATGTGTATATATATATATACACAGAGAGATGCTTGAGGGCTACATCCTGGTGTTCTGCTTCTTGGAAATGTACATTTTCATAAGGACTGCGATAAATGTCACTCATGGTAGAAGTTTCATCAACATAGGAGCCTGCTAAAGAAATATATTTGAGGAGTCAGAGCCTTCTGCTATTCTCATATCTCTCCATGTAGGAATGGGGAACCTGAGGTTGGGAGAGGGCCTGGGAAAGTTACTCCTCTGTCCCAGATGAGTGCCATTTGCAGCAGACAATACTTACAGAGGCACAGATGGGACACCCACATTATTGTAGATGATAGTAATTTATACAAGTTTTGTGTTGGTGTTTTTTTGCAGATGAAGGATAGTTAACCAGCCTAGAGTTATCACTGTACTTATAACACTAATCAGTAAGACACAGAAGTTTGGCAAGGACTTGGAGTCAGGTGGGTAATGGTTATTGGTGATAATCTGGGTGACGCAAGTCTGTGGGAGAGAATGCAGTTGAGTGAGTGTCTCGAGTTTAGGTCAAGCTGAATAATGAAGGAAGGACTGTAAGATGACTGGCTCTTCAGAACGTGTGGTGGGGAGGTAGGTGAGTCTACTGAGTCAGTCAGTCCTGCTGTAAAGTCACCATACACCCTTTGGGATGACCAGAGCATAAGCTCTTGGTGCACAATTCATAATGATCGCCTGGGTGATTACTGCACTGCCCTTGGTCAGACCGAAACCTAATCTCTGAGAAGCCAATGCACATAAAAAAACATTCATCAAATTAATGGACAAAAACAGTGAACTTATTTCATGGGCTAGAATTTTTACCACAGGGAGGTGGCAGTGGTGAGGTGACACTTGAATGAGCAAATAAACAAAATGAAACCCTTATTAGCCAAGTTCTCCTCTTTTATCTATAAAGCAGAATAGTATTGTTATATTAAGCTATTACAGAGTTCCCTTGCAAGCTTAATTTTGTCTCCAATATTATTGCCATTTCAATTTATAGTGCATTAGCATAAGTGATTATATTGTAAAAGATATACTTTTTAGCTATTGTCCTACACTTAATTATCTTTTAATTAGGCTGGAAACCACTGTAACATTATTAGTACAATTAAAAAGACATTAAATGAATCTACATTTAAATACACAAAATATTTTGAATGGAGTTTTCATATGGCCTTTTTTGCATGAAATATATTTAGGGCACACCTACGATTATGTAGAAGAATATTAGAAGTTGTTCATATTTATATTTCCTTACTGCTCACGTTCTCTTTGTAATGGTGTGTTTTTTCCCCCCACCATTGTATATGTTATCCTAATAACATTTTTACAGAGGATGGCAAAAGCCTATGGCACTCATTAGATCTGAATTGTATATCTAAACTAAAAGAAAAGAATAAAAGAAAGATACGATTGCTCCACTTAAGCTTTTAATACCAACAGAAAAATCACACTCTTGTATTAAGGAAATTTTAAATAAACACAAACGTTTAATAGGATGGAAGATAAACATAGAGCATGACACCCGAAAGCCAGTGAACACTCACCTTACAAAGTTTATGAAAATGGAAAATAGCTGAGATTGCATCACTTCTGTTTGAAATTTCCATATTAAAATTGAAAGTATCTCTAAAGCTTTTTACTTTCTTAGGATTAAAATGACTTATTACTTCAAATATTTTAAAAATTATGTTATGACCACTTTGATTAATGTCACCTGTCCCAGAAAAATTGCTTATAGTATTTGAAAATTGTTTTGAAACCTTCATAACTTTACTTTTTAAAGCTTTAAGAGCTCATGATTTTCTCTAAAGTGAAAAAGGGGACTATATGGAATAACTAAGGGGCTTACAGTGTTTACCATTTTCACCCACTTAAGGTAAGAGAAAGAATGTCTCATAGGTGATAAGCTAGAAATATTTTAGGAAGCTTTATTTAAGTTGAAAACCATTGTGTCTTAATCTTAGCAATTTGAAAATATCTGAGAATACACATATTACTGGTGGTTGATATGTAAATTGTAAACCTGCTATAAAAAGAATTTGACATTATCTAGAAATGTTTTAAAAAAACCTATATTACTATGACCCAGAAAAAAATTCCACTTCAAGATATATTTAACCAACAACATTTTTTCTCAAACTTTATTGTGCATCGAAATAACCTGGGGATCTTGTTAAAATTAAAATTCTGATTCAGTAGGTCTGGGGTGGAGTCTGAAATTCTGAAGTTCTTACTCCTAAGTGAGACATATGAAGCTGGCCCATGGACCAACTTTGAATTGCCAGGGCCAAAGCAATGGGCCTCAAAGTATGTTTCCCAGACTAGAGGTACTGGCAGAGTCTGGAGACCTATAAGAAATGTAAATGCTTGGGCCCTACCCTATGCCTACTGAATCAGAAACCCTGAGGCAAGGCCAAGAACTATGTGTTTTAAGAAACCTTTCATGTGATCCTGATATATGTTAAAGTGTATAAGAATATACATGTAAGAATGCTCATAACAGCATTGTTCATAAGAGCTCTAACTGGAAAAAATCCAAACATTTATCAAAATTTGATTAAATAAATTGTGATATATTTATACAATGAAATACTGCACAGCAATAAAAATAAACAAGAATAGTTATCTACGATAATATAGATGAATATCTGTAAGCAAATGGAACGTAAGAAGCAAAACATTAAAGAATACATACATATTGCTCTACCTATATAAAGTTCAAAAAAGAGTTACCATGCTTTTAGGGGTGTCTACATCAGTAGTAAAACTATAAAGAAAGTGGAAACCATGAAAGTCGGGATAAGACTCACAGTAGGTCAGGCGAAGGGGGTGTGATGCATGGTGGGGAGCACATGGGGGTCCTGGAGAGCTGGCAGTGTAATGTTTTGATCTGAGTAGTCATATTTTGGTAGATATATGAATAATTGCTTTGTAGTTATATATTCACTGTTAATTTATGTTTTATGCACTTTTAAAATTTGCAAAACTGTAAGAAAAGAATAAAGCTTATTTCTACCATATGTACGTTATAATAATGTGGGGTTTTTGTTAATGATTCAAGAATTACTCTGATGGGAATTACTGTTTTGCACAAAAAAGTTTTCTAAAACAAATAGAAATTCAGCCTAGTGTCTCATGGTATAGCACTGAGAAAGTTTATGGGTTCAACAGACTTCTTCATAACATATTACTACATAATATTTATTTTTTGATAGAGGCTGATAACAATATTTGAGGTAGTTTTGTTCTCCTGTGTGCTGATATTCTTGATGAAAACCATGGAGTAGGCCACAGCTGACATACTGTGGTAGGCAGGGATTACTCCCCGCGCTGCTTTTCGTCTGTGCAAGAGCCGCGCCTCCTCCCAGGGTGCTGCCGGGACTGCCATTCCTAGCGCCAGCCTGCCCTTCACAAGGTGGTCATGTGATCCAGGTCTGGCTGACCGTGGGACCTCACCTTTCTGTCCACAATGACAAATCCCAGAGCACAACTAGTCTTTCGGTTAGATGGGCTATAAGGATGCTGGAAGTAAAGAGTTATTTTAGGTGTCAGGGACAATGATTTGGAGACCATGGACGATTGAACACATAATGGCCGTTTTCCTGACACTTGGAAAGAAGAGGCTTGAACATTCAGTACATGGCAAAGAGCACAGGGCTGAGTGCCGCTGGAAAAAGAAGTGTGCTGCTTTTGAGCACCTGGATCAAGCCGTACTTCGATCCACTGGATGGGCCAAAAAATTATTGCTGTCCTTTTGTTTTATGGTGTTGCCTGATCTGCTTTGAGTTCAGTTCCTAGTACTTACAATGGAAAAATCCTGGTTAATTTCCAATACAGTTTAAAATATCCCCAGCATTGACAGTCTAAAATTATTAAATTTCTTTGTGTGCTTTGGCCTTTTGATCAACGATTTGAGATAACAGAATTAGTTCATAACTACCTGTGCTAATGAGGGTCGTAAAATCTAAGGTGGTTGCTACATGGACAACTGGCCCTCACAGAGCTTCAGCTGTGCTTCTCTGGCCAAGGATTGATATTCCCAGGCCAATATCGAATTAGAGAGATATGAAAACAAAAAGGACCACAGCAGAATGAAAGGGGGTGACATCTTGGTGAGGCTTCCTATTCTGCTCTCATTCCATAAACTTCTAGGATGTTAACTATTCAGTCGCTCACTGAAATGCTTACCCAGGGCATGGGTACACACACTGAATGCAGGGCTGAACTTAAGTGACGCTACTAATGCCTACGTGGCTCCAGGCACATTGTGAGGAGGGCTTCACCAAGAAGGTTTAAAGCAGTGGCTGCACATTGACTCACTTGGGGAACTTTATAAAACCCAAGTGCTCGGGTCTCACCTGAGAGAGATGCTGATTTACTGCTCTGGGACATGGCCAAGGCATCAGGAATTTTTCAATCTCCCCAAATGATTCTACTATTAAGCCAGATTTGAGATGTGTTGCCTAAAGAAATTACTGAACAAAGTCTATCCCAACTCACAGATTGTGAAGGACTTGGATGAGTTGGGATCAATAGAGAGAGTAGAAGTGGTGCATAGAGAAGCAGACAGCTATATCTTCTGGGAAGGTTTGGGGGATATCCTCAGATTGCACCACACCACAATGACCTCACCTGAACACTCAATCCTTGCAGGATCCCCAGAGTGCTTCCCAGTTAATCACAGGGAATCACTCCTGGGCCTACTTACTTTTACAGCCTGCGTCTGAAATCGCTCCCCCTAGATTTTAACTGCCTTCCCTCAGAGCTCCTACTCATTAGAACAAGAACAATAACAAAAGGCAGAAACCATGGAAAACTACAAGGGAAGGTTCTTAACCAAAGATTCAAGGAGCCCAATGGTCAGGCATGATCATGTTAAAGTAAGCTCATCTGTAAAGATTTTTTAAAATACTTTCTTCCCATTCCTCGATATCTAATATCTATTGCTTTAAACTCAGGTAAGTTTCAGTTAATTCTGATAAGCATGTCTGGTATAACCATCCATTGGTAACTTGGTACATGGAGGGATTTCAAGAGTTCCATGGACCACCTCCTCCCTGCAAATAAGCAACACTTTAAGCTTGTGACTTTTGTTTGTGTGTAGAAATAGATATTGAAAAATATTAGATTATCAAATAGACCTATAACTTTTCTTCTATTTAATAATCAACTTAATACACTAATAATATAAATCCTACCAGAAGATATTTTTTAACTTTTTACATAAAAAAAGTAAAACATTTCTCCTAACTATTAACAAGATCTTCTAGGTAGATGAAACTTGAAATTTACTTTTTTTAAAAAAAAAAAGATTACTTCAGTTTAATATTCAACATGAATTGATACCAAACATTAGCCACACATTCTTCTATGACACATAAGAAGACAGCTCTGTCTTGGACTTTAGGAACCTTCAGTGCTGTAAGAAAACTGTACATTTACTTCAAACTGGCCATAATTACCTCATTGTTTTATTAGAACTCAAGTCTTTTTAATTATAAAAAAAAAGTAAAATAATTTTCCACTTCCCCTGCTCCCGCTAGAGATGGCCACTGTGAATACAGGTGTCCCCCCTCACATGAGAAGGATGTTCTCCAGGATGCCCAGTGAGTGCCTGAAACTGGAGAGCACCAAACGCTAAACACACTGTATCTTCCTAGACGTACATCTTAACGATAAGGTTTAATTATTAAATTAGGCACAGTAACAGATTCACAACAATAACTAACAATAAATAAAACAATTATAAAAAATACTATATCACAAGTTAGATGACTATATCTCTCTAACTCTGATAACTGATCTGATAACCAAGAGGGCTGCTAAGTGACTGACGGGTGAGGAGTGTGTACATTGCGGATACTTGGCACAAAGGCATGAGCCACTTCTAGGCGGGGCAGAGCAGGGTGGCATGAGCTTTCATCACACTACTCAGAATGGCATGCAGTTTAAAACATGAATTGTTTATTTCTAGAATTTTTCATTTAACATTTCTGACCACAGTCGACAGCAGGTACCTGAATCCACGGAAAGCAAAAAACACAGATAAGGAGGGACTACAGTGGTGTTGTATGCATCAGACAAATACAAATACACACACTGTGTGTGTGTGTGTGTGTGTGTGTAATTTTTAACTCATGCAACCTTAGAACTCCATTTCCTTTTTTCACTTAACAATATATCTTGGACATCTTTCCAGCTTCCAAAAGTGCTTTAGAAAGAGTGTACAGTGTTATTTTCTGAAGGCACCAGGGTCTCTGGTCCTTAGCATCCTTCCTGTAATATTGAAATAGAAACGCATCTTTGAATGTCAAAGCGAGCAGCTTTCATCCAAGCAGGCCTTCTCGTCTGTGTCCTTCACCCGCACCCACCCCACAGTCCTCAGCCCTCACGTTCTCACTCGCTGCAGAAGGGGACCGAGCCCTGCCCCTGTGCGCCCCGTGCTGTCCTTTCAGAAGATGTGTGCAAGGCCCTGCGGTTGCCTCACGCCCAAGTTTTCTTGAGTACAGATTTCATTTGGAAACCATTCTGTCGAGGAAGCTCACACAGCCTGTTTTCCATTGTGAGCAAAGAAAAATAGATTTAGCGCTAAAATATACCATCTGTGTCAATATGTGTCAAAACGTGATGGTGCAGATTTAAATGTGAGCACATTTGTTAGTTTTAATTCCCAGGCATCCAGTGCTGCGGTCATTGTTTCTTCCGGCCCTCAAAGGAAAGACTTTCCTGGGATCGCCAAATCCCCTCTTAGAAGTCAGGTCAAAACATTTGCTGCAAAAAAACAAAAACCAAAAAACTCTCGTGGGTAGAAGGAGGCAGAGCTTCCTTGCTTGGCAAGATCAGTGAGTCTCTTTACGCTGGAACAGCACTGGGCTAAAGGCCGTAGAGAGAACAGTTAAAAGTGAGCTCTTCCTGCCTCCCATATCACAGGTCCTTTCTCTGCCGCCTTATGCTTTAGATGATGCCTTGTTGCAGCACAAATAGTCAAGGTTGGTTTTGTATCCCCCCCTTGCCATCCCCAAGTTGAAAAGATTCTTCCTATGTGGAGCCAGGATACAAGGAATGTGGAAAAGCCAGTGAAGTTTTAATTGGATTAAATTCTCTGGGTCCCTCCACCCCCAGCCTCCTCACTGGCAACTTTCTTGACAGCTTAACTAACAAGATAACAGGCAACAAAGAGCCGTGGCATTCGGCAGGGCCTCCCGCCTTACCTGCGGGGAACGCACCTGGGCCAGCCGGGAGTCAACAGGATAACAGGCAGCTGACACAGCCCCTGCTCTGACACTGTCACCGAGTCCCAGGCTTTGTGCATTTCTGAGATGAAACTCAAACCTGAAATTTCAGCTGCTCAAGTGATTGGATTCCACAGGCGCCTCCTGAACTCGCCTTGGGAGGGTCGGGGGGAAGCGAAGCCACTTCCCTGGTCTTTCATTCCCTCGGCCAAGAAAAATCCAAACCTGCCCATTTGGCACCTTTGAAGGGGAAAAAGGGCAATACAAATTTTCCTTAATAAAATAATATCGGCTATTAAAGAGCAGCCTCGCCGATGTCACTTGACGCCCTGCTCCCACAGGGCTGGCGGGCACGGGGCCAGGGTGTGGTGAAGTGCAATTGGAGGCATTAGTTACACCTCCTTAGGTACGGTAGCAAAATAATATTTGATAAATGAAAATAAATCCAGGCAGACACAATTTCCAAATAGTTGTTAGAAGTACCTGTCACTGCCACACTCTCTTCTTAAGCGTAACCGTTGGTGAGCGAATCCATTTCACCGCTTCTTCCAGGCAGAAAATTTCAGCGCGCCCTGAAGAATTCAGTGTTTCCGGGCGAGGGTGACAATCACATTTTCAGAATAAGGGGTTCTCTGTGACAGCTCCTTTCAGGAAGTTCTTACCTGAACCTGGAGCAGTTTGGATGCCTGCATTCTCATTTTAGAAACCTAGGGAGGAATCAAAGTACCCCCAAAGTATTACCCCCCAAACAGAAGAGTTAAGATCTCAGATTCCATTCGCAGGAAGACACCCATTTCATGACATTATTAGAACTAAAGTTTAAATAGAAATGCCCCTGAGAGGAGTAGCTGTGCTTCAAAATCTCCACTGGGTGTGAAGGACTTCTGGTTGATCCGAACCCAGGGCAGGTTTTTATCCTGGAGAGAATAAGAGTTGGGGGATACTTGGGAAGTTGTAACCTAGGAATCCAAAGATAAAATTTTATGTCTTGACTGTGTTTTCCACTTACATGCAATAGATCTGATAGTTTGGGGAAGGCTGAACCAAGAGTTCTAGTAACTAAAAATAGAGGAGAGAAAAAAACAGAGACGTAACAATAAAATTAAGTGATCTGGTGGGGGGGGTGGGGGGGTGCATGTGTGTCTAATTTGACTTAATTAGAAGTTGCATAATCTTTGACTTTTCCATATTTTAGATTCACTGTACTGGATAATCCTGAAGCCAATGATTACACATATTCTAGGAAACCTGGTTGCGTTAGAGGGTCAGAAGTGGTGCAGTGGGAAGGGGCCAGCACACCTGAGTTCCAGGCTGAGTGTAGTAGTTACGAGACCTACAGTTCATCATTTAAATTAGGGTTCAGGACCTACTACGTGATTGGCACCACATTATGAACTACCAAGTATTCTATCCATGTCAGTCTATCCAGGGAACTATAGTTTCCTCACAGTACATGCTTCTTATTGTGAGGACTGAATTTACCAATGTAAGGAAAGTACTCTCTCTTTCTCTCTCTGATAATTCCTGTAACTCTGTTCTTCAGTTTTCTCAGCTGTAACATGTGGATAATAATAACATCTATGGCCCAGCCAGGCCTGGCTCAGCAGTTGAGCATCAACCTAGGACCCAGGCGATCGGGGTTCGATTCCCGGTCAGGGCACATGCCCAGGTTGCGGGCTTGATCAATGACTCTCTCATCATTGATGTTTCTATCCCTCTCTCTCCCTCTCCTTTCCTCTCTCTGAAATCAATAATAATAATAATAACATCTATGGATAGGGTTGCTGTGAAAATTACATGAAGTAATTCAGTTTGGTTGCTTAGGAAGGTGCATGGCACGGAGTAAACAGTAATCAATAATCAACTTTATCAGGGACTAACAGGACAACTATTTGATTGTCTAAACCCTGCATTCTGGGACATGAGAGTCTAGAGTTCTTCACTATCCCTTATTTTTACCTTTGTCTTCAAGTATAGGAATTTGGTATTAAGATTGCTTTCAGCAATAGGACACAGTATGAAAAGCAACACTGAATGAGAAGCATCCCATTTCACTGAGGCAGCTGTCTACATGAGTCATACTAATATGAGCCAGGGGCAGGAGGCAATGGTCACCCTTTTCCTAATGAAAAACTGGCTCAGCTGTCAGCCTCTGGACTGACCTGCCACCATCAGAAGGAAACAAGCCCAGACAGCTTTACCTGAGCCTATTGCCAACAACTACAAATGGGAGGGGGGGAAATCCAAATGAAAAAAACAACCAAATAAACAAACAAAATGAAAACAACTCTCACTTCCTGAATAACAAACCTAAAACAAGATTTGTTTCTCCACAGCTCTGAAGTGCAGAAAGCCAGACCTTCATGGAAGACACTGTCACCTTACACTGTAAACCCATTAAAAATAAAATATGTAATGTTGGGGCTCTGGTGGCTGAGAGTTAATATATAGAAAGAAGAAAAATGGTTAGATTTGGAATTATTTACCTGAGTCTGTGATCCTATGGCAGGCACATGGATTGACTTCAGGGGGTCTCTGTAAACTCTAAAATTATAAGCAAACTTCAGTGGGTGTATACATGCATTTTTGTAAAAAAGGTGTATAACTTTTATCTGATGCTCAAAGAAATTTGAAACTTTGAAAGGGTTAAGATTGCTGGATTAGAGAACAGTACACTTACCTTTATAAGTAAGGATCTTTATCTTTTTATTCTTACGTTGCATAAGAAAGTTCCAAAGTTACCGTACAATAACTTGGCATCTTGCAAGAGGGATGTTGATACTCACTTTCTTGGGAGCCAACAGGAAGTGAAGGAGTGAGACGTGCCATAGGTCCTGGGTCCCTGGCCTTCACTGAGGAGTTCAGTTTGCTTTTCTTGTGCTGAGTATAGGAGCTGTCTGGCTCTGTCCAAGACTCTGGGCAAATCATACACCAGTGGCTATCATTTTAATCTGAGGGTGACCTGGGTTCTCAAAATCACTCCCACTTCTGTCAGTCCCCTCTCTGGGTTGCTGAGAAAGCCAGTGGCTTGAACTTTTTTTTTCAATTCATGTCTCAGACTTTACGTTGTGACACTCATGTCTGCCCTCTTCCATTGGTCCTAAGGAGACTGGGGTGGGACTGAGAATGGCTCATCACACCATATTCCCATCCTGCATACCTACCAAGAGCAGGGCAGGAAGGACATATTTTATACTAAGTGGTTTACGTGGAAAGCAACCTGGAAAATCTCCCTTAATAGTCATATCTATCATTAACGAAGGTTATATTGATTGTGCCAAACACTGTACAAGACACTCTACACTTTTCCATTTCATACCTAAAACAATCCTATAAAATTGGATAATTATCAGTTTGCAGATAAGTGAATCAGGGCTCAGAAGTTAAGTAACTTATCCAAGGTAAAAACAGCTAGCAAATAACAGAGTTGGCATGCATGCCCTGATCTGTATAACTTCAAAATCCCAAACTCTTCATTGCTCCTCTGTAGCAGTAGATTATTTCTATTAGACTGTAAAGTATTTTACCACTTTGCTTATATCTATTTTATTTTGAAAGAAGTACAACTCTTCAGTTTGAAAGGATCTTGGCTGCATGTTCCCTTGAGTGAAGAAATGACTCCCCCTCCTCCTGTACCTCTAAACTGTGAGTCACAAATCCAGATCCTGAGAGGGAGTTACCATCAGTGAATGAAGTGGGCTGGGCCGTGAAACTGAAACGCTAGCATAGATGCTGTTTGTGTCAGCTGGGATCACATTGAACAATTAACAGAATAGCTGCAAGACTGCATCTTAAATAAGAAAGGACTTTGATTTTCACACTTAAGAAGTGTGTCAGTGGGCAATTCACAGCCAATAGGATAGCTCAAATGTGCCATCAGAGACCAGTTTCCTCTACCTTCCTGTTTCACTATTCGTAGCCTGTGGCTTCCGCCCCTATGTTCAGAAAATGATGGCTGCACCTCCAGCCACTGTGTTTATCTTCTAAGAAGGAAGGGCAAAGAGCAAATAGAGCAGAGAGCTGCCTGCCAGGTCTGTCCCTGGACTTAGTTGCATGGCCATTCCTTGCCTGGGGAAACTGGGGAGGTGAGTTTTGGTGCTGAGTACATCGCCGTTCCAAACAAAACTGAGGCTCTGTTAATGAGGAAGAGAGGAGTATAATTGGCGCACAGACAACTATGGGAGCAGCAGCACTTTGCAGAGGGAAGCGACCTCAAGGTGTTTCAGAGGAAGCTCCAATTTTCTATAGCTGCAAGTCAGTATTGTCACATTAGCTCCATTGCACCAGCCACTAACCGCAGGGTCAAGCCTACCTGGGACCTGCACATTGTAGGGCCCCAGGTTTCTCTTGTGTGCTGTGCCAGATACAAAGAACTCACTAAAGAAAAGGGGCTCAGTGTGATACAACTGTGAAAGCATGGGCTTGAATTCAGAAGGCCCAAGTTCAAGTCCCTCATTGGCCACGTGCTCCTAATATGACCTTAGGCAAGTCATCCACCTCAAGTCTGCATGTTAAAGCGAGGGCAATAATGCTATCTGAGACATGGGTTGCTGTGAGGTTCAAATGAGATGGTGTGTGTAAAAGAACTTCATGGAAAGTTGAGCATAAATATTATCTATGTTTATTATGGTTTTCAATTGAACAGCACTCAGTTGGGTCGCTTAATTTGTTTTGTTACAGAAGTCACTTTGTTTTGATTAACTTACATCATGCTATGCACTGATGCTCTACAAAGTGAAGCCTGTAGACTAGTAGTGATTATCCATAGGGTGCTCACATCTCACAGCGCTGGTCTCCCTTTCAGATACCCTTCCCATCTTCTTCTGCAGGATAATCCCTCTTTGAAACTCAGTACTCAGCTCAGAAGTGTGGACTTCAAGGGCTGCCCCAAGTCCACTGTGGTTCTTCTCTAATTTTTCTTCCCTTTGGTTTTTTATTTTTCCTCTTGTCTCTTTTTTGGACTCCTTTTCCCCACCAGTGCCTGGAACCTTGAGATTCCCAGACTTGGGCTGGGTCTCAGCCATGACTCTTCACTGATACACTCCCCTGGCTAATCTCAGTGTCCTGCTGACCCCATAGTCTGTACCTGTGGTGCAGACCTTGTCTCAGGCTTCAAAGCCATGCATCCCACGGCTTGCTGGAGGCTCGCTGGACATGTCTCCAGCGGGTGTTCCAAAACACTGCAAATGAAACATATTTGAAATTGAAGTCTTCCTCATCTTGTGGACTATGGCCCTACTAGCCCTGTATTCTCCATTTCAGGTAGCTCTACATCTACCCGGTTGTCTAAGCTAGGAAACTCGGAGTCTATCATCCTCTCTTTCTGCTTTCTCTCCCACATGCAATCACTTAAAAAGGCTTCCCTTAGCTCTCTCGCTCTCTCTCTCTCTTCTTTTTCCCTCCTTTGCCATGGCCATCAGAATTGACATGGAAGCTCTGACCACTTTCTATCTCAACCGCTTCTTGCTTCGCCCCCGATGTCACTTTGTTGATCACAGCTGCTGGAGCAGAGTAACATAACTAAAATGAAACTGACAGTCACTTAAACCCCTTTGAAAGCCCCCAGTGGTGTCCCTCGTTCAGCGTTTCCACTGTTCACTTTCCATGCAGAAACTTTAAACTTGGGAATCCATGAGCTGCCTGGAGACTCATGTACAGTGGCACCTCTCTGTTTTGGCTTGTGTACCTGTGTATGTCACGGGGTCCAGGGCCCCACAGCTCCACATTGAATACATCCCTCAGCCTAGGGCTCAATCTACTGGGCTGCCCTCAATATTCCATGCATATTTTTGTCAAATGGTTCCAGTTGATTATTTTCATCTTAACAGTTCAACTATTGGATAGCATGTTTAACATTTAAATGGCTTCACTTAAGTATAAGTTTCTGAAGACTGGAGGTTTTTGTCACTCATATTCTGTAAACCCTGAGTAACATTCCAAGGTAGAGCCAGGTAAAGACGTGGCAAGTAGAGGATTGGTGAGAATTCCTGAACATTTACTAGCCTCTGTGTTCATTTTTTTTTTTTTTCTCCCACTGATGTAGCAGAACCTATTAATATGGAAGAGCCTGAGCAGTTAAAATCAGTCACTCTCAAGACTGTGGATGGGAATAGTATGTCCTTTGATGTTAACCTTATTAAAGGGCACAGAAACCCTAACTACGCATATGGTGACATCACCCCTTTGTGTTTGTGTAAATGGACTAGATTAAGGAGATTAAGAAGGGAGTGGGTCAGAGGTAAGAGTGATTGGCAGTGGAGGAGAGCCAGCGGATCCCTCCCATTCTCTGAAAACAGTCCACACTCAAGTCTTTACTTGTATTTAGGGCAGAGAAGCAGGTAGATTTCTGTATCACACCCTCTGCTGTGGGCTCTGAGTTCAGTTTTCAGCTCGAACTCCAGCAAACTGAAGACAAGACTCATAACCACATGGGAATCTTGTTTACTTTTCAGTCTAAGAGCAAGGAGAATGGTGAGGTCCTTCTCCCAATATGACACAACAAAGTTTGTGACATGCCTTTGCATATAGCGAAGGAACAAATGATGCTGCCTGAAGGTAGTGATTAAGCACATGACATGTTAAACCACCCTCCTCTGGGGCTGACATGCTAACAGGTGGTCCCAATTTTCATTTCAGGTTTTTAGACACCTAAAGCAAAAGAAGATACATTCTGTAGAGCATATAGGAATGTCAGCTTTAAATATTATGTTTTCTAATTTTTAAGAAGTTATAAAAATGTATAGCTATTCTTTTTCTCTATAGAATTGTTTTTGTCCAGTTTTTAGTTCATCACTATAGCCAATATTATCTGTCAAAAAATGCAAATCTATCCATAGCATTTTCTGGTTTGAAACCTGTCAGGATCTACAGGATGAAGTCCAAGCCTGGTGTATAAAACCTTTACCCTCTGGGCTAGGCTTTGAGTACATCTTTCCACACTTACTTCTCCCTCCCACCCAGTTTTCTCACCCATGCCATGTACAAGTAATATATACACGCAGGTACAAAGGCACACACACAAGCACATGGGCACATTCCCTACACAAGGACACACACTGTGTGCACATTCATACACACAAGGACATATGTATATACATGGAAAAACACAAGATACACACGGGCACACATGTGAAAGACCACAGACACAAAGAAATGTCCTTGCGCACAAATGTGCACACAGGCACACATATGGTACACAACACACACGTGTACACATGGGCACAACCAAAAATGCACACAGACACACACACACATACACATGGGTATGTATTCACACACAGGTTCATATGTAAGAGCACACCCAAATGCACACACACATACACCATGAGGCTACATAGGACACAAACGCCGACATGCACACACACACACGCAGACTTCGGCATATATTCAAGGACACACGCCCTACGCTCCATCTCGTGCAGATTAACCCTTCTTCTTTCTTGAGTCTCACTCCCAGCAAGGCTTTTATTTGGTTCATGAACTAATCAGGCTTCTTGCTTTTCCCAAGAGCACATTAATGCTACCCTCATTTCAGTTGATTGCTGCAACAACTGGCTGTCTCCCTCACCAAGCACATCGAGGTTCTCATCACAAACATTTTCAAGAAACATCATTTGAACTCTCTGTTTTTCAGAAATAAGCCTGTACAGATGATCATCTATTATCCTGTGTAGCCGATGCATTCCCCTGGATCAGGGATGTTCAAAAGAAATGTAATGAGAGCCATAGATGTAAGGTGCATATAAAATTTAAATTTTTTTAGTGACCATAGTGAAAAAAACAATAAAAATAAATGAGTATAATAGATGTTAGTAATATATTTTATTTAATCACTTATAAAATATTATCATTTTAGCATGTAATCATTATAAAATTATTGAGATTCTTATATTACTTTTTGTGTGTCTTTGAAATTTACTGTCTATTTCATATTTAGCACATCACACTTTGAACTACCCAAATTTCAAGTGTCAGAGTTGCATGTGACTATGGCTACCATGTTGTCCGGTCTACCATAGATTTTGTAAAATCCTCTCTGGATCACATCAGACCAGTAGAAAGCCAGACTTGATAGGTGGGAATCATAGAGATGAAGTGTGGTTTATCTCTAGCATATTTTGTATGGTACTTAAAGCGTGCCTTTTGTAAGCCTACCCAACTCCAGGTTTTACTTTATTTGTCTCTTTTTATATTCTCTCTGCCTAATTTATTAAAGTTATTTTCATTTATTTTGACTTGCCGCATTATCGCATTTTTTATAAGCCATTTTTAAGTGTTTTTGTTTGTTTGCTTGTTGGTTGTTGGTCTTATAATGAAGCAAGTTAAAAAAAATAGAAGACAAAAAGATATTCATAGTCTTCCACATCACTGCTATTGTCCATGTCCCTCTCTGGGAGGCCATTCCTGGTCCTCTTCTCCCCTCCTCCAGGGCAGGAGCTCCTTGCTTCGGGCACTCAAGGGCTTGCTGTACATTCTGCAGTAATACTATGAATGTGCTTAAAAATCATTGTGCTGTGCAAAATCAAGCAATGAAAATAAGACTTACGGGGGAAATGGAGTTAAGGACACAACAGGCACAAACATTATTAAGTTACACACTAACATAAAAAAAGGAAGAAACCAAATGAAAACAGCAACTCAATTTTGCACCCGTAAAATGGTTTAAAAATCATAAATACTACAATAAATAGGCCACTTGATTTTTAAAAAGACCTGCAGTTTGCTTACATTGGGTGTCAGAAGGGTGCAGCTCATGATTTGTGGTGGAGTGGGGCAGGAGGGTTATGTGAGATTGGAGGGAAAGTTGTTAAGGCCAGAGTGTGGCGGGTGAGGCTCAGAACCCACTCGGCGAGCCAAGGGAGTGGATGCATGTCTACATGCATGTGCCTGTGTGGTTTAGGATATTCCCTCATTGCTCAGTCCATCTCCGTGCAATTTTCTGCATTCACCTAACATTTCTTGCAGCTGAAATTGCACATAATCAGATGCAAAAGTGTTATGTTCAAACTGCTCCCCTAATATAACAATCCTTGGAACAAATCTATTTCTGAAAACAAGCGTTATGGCATCACTGACTGTAGCTATTTCTATTATGGTCGTATCTGCATCTATTTTGGTTGCTTTCATGGGTTTCTCCACTCTGGTCTGGATTGTGAATTCCTTGAGGGTAAGAGTCACATCTCATCTTTGTATCATCTGTTCCCCCAGCTCAGTGCCTGACACACAGAGAGTACTCAATGTATTATTCAAATTTTGTTAATTTAAGTTATACTTGATGACCTCGTATAAAATTTTTTAAAAATAGTTTTTATTGATTTTAAAGAGAAGGGAAAGGGAGAGAGAGAGAAACACAATGATCGAAGAGAATCATTGATTGACTGCCTCCTATATGCCCTGTACTGGGGACCAAGCCCATAACCTAGGCATGTGCCCTGACCAGCAATAGAACCTGGACCTCCTGGCTCAGGGGTTGATGTTCAACCACTGAGACACACCAGCTGGGCCTCATATTAATTTTTTAATTCCTCAGGGGCAGATATCAGACACTTATGCCCCTCCTCAGGCCATTTTTCCATTTGAAACGTAGTGAGTTTAGAAGTGAGTGGGGAGCAGAAGCATGAGTGTGTGGTGAGTCCACTCGGCGGCTGTCCTCCCTCATCCACCCCCTGTCATTCTTTATCTCCGAGACTCAGCCGGTCCTCACAAAATGTCAGTGGCTTCCTCAATGGGTCCAGTGTCTTAACCGAGCAGACGAAGGGGAGCCAAAGCAGGCTGAGGAAACAATGGTTGGCATTGTTTTCCCAAGTCTCTCTCTGGCCCCTCCCCCAGCATGGAAACCCTTCCAGGCTGCTTTCCAGATCGGGAAGAAATACTGTAGATCGAGGTAATAAAACCAGTGAAAAGAGCATTATTTCCCCATTGGCTAGGCTGGGCTGGTTCCTCACCCTGGGCTAAGAAGCAAGTGAAAATTTGAATAGAGAAATTAGAACATCAGGTCATTGAACCATACTGGAAACACCCAATGGAGTCGAAGGTCCCTTTTACACATATAAATTGCATAGTCAGCACAGTAAGAGATTAAAAAACAGCCGAATTCAGAAAAAACTATGTTATTTTGTTTACATAATACCAAAGTGTTTCTCATTTCTTAGTTTATGGTTTTGGAGTCTTACGAAGAATCTGAATATGCATGCGTGTGTCATTGCCCTCTACTGGATAAATCGGGTAACGTTTCACTCATGTCCACATAGTATAATTATCAAATAATAGCTCATACTTGCTTAGCACTTGGTCTTCTTATTTTTCAAAATGTTTTTACTTGCAGTATCTTAACTTATCTTCATAAAAATGCTTTGAAACAAGTAAGCTATTTTCATTCCCATTTTGCAGATGCAAAACTGAGGCAGAGAGTTAAATTTAGTCATTCAATATATATCCTTTATCAAAACTCTATGCAAAGTACTATGCTAGGCAATTTACAAATATGGGTAAGATGGTGTCTGCTCTCTGTATTGCAGATATTACAGATACGATATATATATCTATATATATGTATATAAATAACTATGATGATAATAAAATTTGTGATATTTGAATAAAATAAGCTAAGATTTATTGATTGCCTAATCTTTGGGGCATGTATTATTTGCCCTGTTTTACAAATAAGAAAATTGAGGTTGGGTGCTCATAAGTCATTTGTCAGGTGGCCACAGCAAAAAATACTATGCGAAATGAGAGAGTATTTGCAGCTGGTACAAATCAAGCCAGGCTCTATGAAGGTGATGGTGTTTGAGCCAGGGCTTGAAAGATTGCAAAAGGAGGCAGATGTTTGAGGGGAGCTGAACTCATGATGTGAGCAGAGTGTGGGGCTCCCTTGGAGGTGACGGGTTCTATAGAGAGAGCGGAGGAGTTTAGACTTTGACAAAGGAACTATTTCTGGCACAGAGAGTGTGTATCTGAATAAAGCCCAGGGCCGGTCCAGGGCATCTCCACTGTGCAGTGAGGACAGGGCCTGAGAGTGAGGGTCCAGGCCCCAGCCCAGGCTCGCAGCAGGCGGCAGGGCCTGGCTGTGTGCACAGTGAGGCTGCCGGTTATGAAGCCTGGCTTCTGCTGCTTATGGATGTGGTTAAAGGTCACTGGGAGGCTGGCGTGGGAAGCGTGATCAGGCTATGTCAGGGATTGCTACTGGGAGTCAGTAAGGAGTGTCACATAACAAGGGAAAATCAGAAAATCACTCACTTTCACATTAGAGGTTGCTGAACTGTGGCACCTCCTCTTTCCTTTAACAACCTTGACCAACAGCCTAAAATACAGCATGTAAAAAAAAAAAATCAAATTGAAGACACTGTAGCAAATGAAACAGGGCTCTCTTTGTCCTTTGAAAGTGATGACAAGCCTCATTTAGTAGAGAACGTGGGTGATTTTTGCCTGGAGTTTTCCTTTTATGCCTGACAATTTCTCAAGCCCTCCTGAGTAAACCCTTAGCACCTTCCGTGTATTCTGCTCTTGGTGGTCTTCCAGAGAGTCTCCAGGACAGAATAAATGACAGGGGCCCCAGAGGGTTCTCAGAGCTCTCAAGGCCATGCACGGTCCACTGTCAGAGGACTGAGGGCTGGAGCTGGGCGCTGGAAAGGAAATGCAAGGAGCAGAAAGTGAAGTCAGGTTGAAGGGATGGGCTGACTCCTTTAGGAAGCACTGGGATGGGAATGTTTTTCCTTTGAAATTTCTCTGGCATGAGTCCTGCAAGCTACTGACAAAGAGACTAAGCGAGAAAGAAAGATGAGAGAGAGAGAGAGGCAGCTAGATAGGTAGCAGATGCATACATACACATACACATACACATACACATACACATACACATACACATACACATACACATACACATACACACACATATACATACATATGTGGACAGAGGCGGACATAGAGATGAAAAAGAACCATTAGTAACCATAGCACTACTATAACGTTTCCCGAAGAAAGGGCCACTCCCACTGACTCAGTCCTGACCCTCACATAACACTCTGAACTAAGTACCTTCAGGTTTTTAAAATTTATGCATATTTATTGAACACCTGTTCAGTAATTTCCCTTCTATTTATTTATCCCTCAAGAATCTATCACATCCTTACTAGGTGCCAGTAACTGCGCTGGGACCGGGAATGCTGAGACAAACAGACAAGGTCCCCTCCGTCTCGTCGCTCAGAGCCTTCGCCTCGCTGGGGAGGTGTTGCCACCGCTGGATCCAGGGCGCCGGCCTTGCCTCATCTGCGGCAGGGCTGAGACAGCAAGTCACGTGATAGTTGGTGACTCTTTGTCCCTCTTGTTAGGACCTTTCCAGAGCTTTGGTTCTGGGAGAGGGAACCATGCCGTTGGCATAAAAGACATTAAGGCAGAAAGCCCAGGTTCCCACCTCTCTGCTGAGCAATGAGCTTTCTCATCTGCAGCTCACCCCCTGCCATTCCCGTCGCCGCTCGGTCTTCAGCATGAGCCAGGGCCACCGAGTGGATGCCGCCGAAATGAGATCGGCTTCCTTTCCAGTTCTTGACATACCTGCTTCCTCTCTCTATCTGCCTGGTACAAGTTCTGGAAGGAGGTGACGATTGAGTGAGTTGTTGCCACTGAGATGGGAGGCAGCTGACAGCTGCCCCGTGGCCTCCTATGATTAGAAAGGCAAACTGAGAGGAGGGGGCTGAGTGTATCCTTTAAGGAAAAGCAAGCTAACCGGGAGTAACAGTCTGCTTTTGGTGCACTTTGCAGGTTCTGTCCTGTGTTCATGTAAGTTGCTCTCATTCCTTACATTGCGCAGCGTATCTAAGCAGGGGAAGGTTCCAGAGAGGATATGAAATGGGGTATTTCTCTGTGGTTTGAGCAATTCATCAAAAAAATGTGGATGAAAGAGAGTTGGAACATGATCTAGAGTTAAAACCAGGGCTTCCAGAATTTATTTTTTTGGTTGTTTTTTTGTTTTTGTTTTTAAATCCACTTAAAGTTTCTAGAACTTTTTTTTATATCATCAAACTATACACAGACTGACCTCAACATTGTCTATTCAATTAGGGCTTTCCAGATTTTGGATTCCAAGCACCATTTATTTATTTTTTACTTTTATTTTTTTTTAAATATACCTTTATTGATTTCAGAGAGAGGAAAGGAGAGGGAGAGAGAGAGATAGAAACATCAATGATGAGAGAGTCATTGATCGAGCCCACAACCTGGGCATGTTCCTGACCGGGAATCAAACCCCGATCGCCTGGATCCTAGGTTGACGCTCAACCGCTGAGCCACTCCTGGCCGGGCCCAAGCACCATTTAAAAGGAAAAAAATTAAAAATCAAAACAATACATGACAAACTGACACAGGGTCCCAATTTTGAGTTTACTTTTCTAAAAAAATAAGAGTTTAAAACATAACAACAGCTGCCATCCGCTGCACCGCTATGTCCTAAATGGAGGTTTAATATCACAAAAGGAGGAAGGAAACAAACTCCATATAAATGGAGTCCCTTCAATTTAATCCATTTGGATTTATGAAATACTGCGTTGGCTTCGTGGTTTTCATTTTGCCAGTGATGGGTCACCACAGACCAGCTCTGGACCAGCCTGTGGAAACCTTGACCTGAATGACAAGGTTAATGGGCTGAGCACTGAGCAGAGGGCCTTGTCACAGGTCCACAGTGGGATGATTCCCCTGCGTTCCCCTTCTTTATCCTAAGACCTGAACCTTACGCTTTTCATCCCCTGGGACACCTGGCAGAGGGCCTGTATTTAGGAAGTACTCAGTCAAGGTTTGCTAAATCGAATTTGTACTAATATGCCTCATAATGCAGCAGTTGTTACAAATGACCGTCCCTGGTAAATGAGCCCTTTCTTGTCTCCCTTACACACTCTATGCACCCTTAAGTTAGGGATGACACTGTCTAATTTTCTACACTCGCCTGCCTCCCGCAGTGCCTGGGACAGAGCCGCTTATATCCCAGGCTCTGTAAATGCTTAATAATCATTCACCGGTTAAAGCAGTCTGCCCCTTTCTCTGGGTGCACTGAAAATCCCTAAGTAGAGTGTGTGTGTGTGTGTGTGTGTGTGTGTGTGTGTGTGTGTGTGTGTGTGTATGTGCACGAGCACGCTCCATGCCCATTCTCATGGGCCTTTTATCTCTAGGAATCTCAGTCCACCTGGGTACTCCAGCAATAATTCCGAGTTTACAGACATTCCGCAAGGATGATCAGATTGCACTTTTGGAAAAATCTATTTCAAGTGTGATAGCTTGTGTGCCAAGGGCAAGGGTTCTTTCTTTTGTTACTAATAACTCAACAGGGAGGGCGGGCGGCAGCTCTGCTTACAGGCCCCTCATTGCTCGCAGGTGGAGCGGTGCTACCTTGTATAGGCAATTCCATTTTACTCACTTAGTGGGGATCTGATTACCTTGATCTTAAGCATTTTAACTTTGCACTCTCCGTGCCTACAGAGAGTTGGGCAAAACGAGAAGGGCCTGTGGAAATGCACATCTCATTTTATATTGCAGTTATATTGGTAATTGCGACTTAACCAGCTTTACTCCTAGTTCTGGGGGGAAGTGAAATGACATGTAATAATAAGATTTTTGGAGAAATGGATGTGGTACATAACACAAGAGCCTTCCTTGATGAAATAGCTAATACTAAATACATATGTGGAAGTCTAATAAATAAGATTTTTATTAAGAATAATTTGTCCAATAGTCAATAACGAAGTAACTGGGGAGGACCATCCAGGGAGAATGTGTTATGTCCTACTTCTTTCTGAATTAAAATAGTCTCTTTTCCTTTAGTGTCTTTGGTGGAAGCGTTCATAGATGCCGAGATGAGGAGGGAGAAGGGACACTCAGAACACTTTGTAGACCCTTTGAAACTTAGAGTCTTCATAGTGACTTGGATCCAATCATATCAATACTACGAAATTCTCAGGGAGTGATCCCATGATACTCATAAACTAACTGAACTTGATTCTTAAGATCAGTATTTTCTGTTATATCACCTTGGATACCATAGTTGATCGTGAGATTTTAAACAAACAACTTCATTGATTTATAGCACCCGTGTTGAATCACATGAGTCCCAATAGGTTTTTCAAAGTGTCCTCTGGCTCACGGGAAAAGTAACCAAGCTTTCTGTCATCCAATTTATTTTTCTGTAACATTTTTTGAGTGTCAGTGGTATGCTAGGTGCAGCTTGATTCGCTAGTACTAACCTCAAAGTCTTAGCCTAATGCCAAGTCTTGCTCAGCATATGAGGGGATCAAATGCAATCACAAAAGTAAAACAGAAAAAACTATATATAAATGTGAGCATCAAATTAAATCTAACTAAATCCTATTAACCCCTCACTCAGCTCTCAGTGTTAAGATCAGAAGGCCTTTTAGGGGAAGAGGACAGTTTTCCTTCATGAAGAAATTATGGACATGCCCTAAACCAGACCAATTTGCTATTAACAATTTGTTATGCAGCTCTCATCTTTGAATTTATCTAAACCCTTCCTGCTCCTATTTTTACTTTCAGCTCATATAAATAATTGTCATAATAAATTCCATATGTTACCTTATTTGCAGTTAAGAACTTCCTTTCAAACCAAAAATGTTTCTTTTGGTTTGCTCTCATGGGATCAGGAAAGAAAGATTTCTCAAATCATTATCTCCCCTTAATTTCTATCACTTTCAAATTGTATCTTTATAATCTTCGAAGTCAGCATGGCCTTGAAAGCAACAATAACAACAATATTTTATAGAAACTTTTCCTTTAAAGGTAGTGTTACCTAAATGCTCAATACAGCATCAGTTGCAGAGTTGATGCTGGCATACAGGCAAAGAGATGCAAAGTAGAATAAAATATAGCTCCTGTCTTCCAGGAGCTCTCCATTGAGCCAGAGAGACAGAGTATAAACTGATACTTATAATGCAAATACAATTGAGTCATATAAAGTGTTATGGATGGCAACACAGTTTGGGAGAAATTGCTCCTGAGAGACAGGAACCCATGAGGGTTCCTGCATATTGAGGAGACACTTGAGTTTTAAGTGGGGAGAAGCCTTCTCTGAAAGATAACTGGTGAAAAGCAATAAATACAGGCATTAACATGGGTGTACAGTCAAAGAGAGCTGGGTTTGACTCATTTCTGTTGCTTCATAGAAGTGTAACCATGGGCACATTGCTTTACCTTTTAAAACCAAGGTTTCCCCTGACTTAAGTGAAGCTAAAGCTGCTGCTCTAGCTAACAGTGTTGCTGTGAGGCTCACCTGATATACCTCATGGAAAGCCTTTAGCATAGTGCCTGGTACGTTGTGAGCATGTATGTGATGGCCACCACCCATCATCATTACCATCGTTAGGATCATCCAGACAGAGATCCAAGTCCTCGCTTCATCCTAACTCTTCAGAACAGCATGCAGTCCCCTTCCATGGTTCCGAATGAAACATGTCTAGAGCCTTGGCCCTTTGGATGATGTTGTGACTTGGAGGGAAGCTGGAGGTGCTGGGGTGGAGGAAACTCTGAAAGACACTCAAGTTTTCTGAAGAGTCTGCTGCTTAAACTGTAGGCCACGGTGCCAACATCCAAATCACTTTGCAGGTTCCTGGATCAACCCTCTACAACTAGTTATTAAGAAACTCCAGGGTCTCTATTGGAAAGACTCTCTAGGATGACTTGTATACACATGAGAGTATGGAAAACCCTTCCTATGTTGACTTAGCTCCATTCTGCTCAGGACTCTGTTTACTACAGGTTTTTCCCCAAAACCCTGGAGTTTCTTTTTCCTTACAGCTCTTCATCACAACTTCCTGCCAGACCCTATTCCTAATTTCATGCAGTTTCCCTTGAGCTTTGACTCATCCTTAACTACAGGCCAGTCTGAGTGAGATTGCAAATATTTATGCAGTAGATACTCTGCCTTGTCTCTCCTGCTCATGTGTCCAACTTAGCCCATACCTACTTCTAACCTCTCAATCTCTCTCCCTCTCCACCCTCTCTCTTTCTCTCCCTCCCCTTCCCTTCCTCGCAGTCTAACCCGAAGTTAAAGCTTGATCATAGACATGCAAAGGAGGGCTAGATGCTGATCATCACAATGTTCCATGTCATCCTTTCTGTATTAGGGGCCATTTATTGACTAAAGCATTAAAGATGTATATGTTGAATACTTTTGTATTTTGTCTTTCACAACTGTCTTGGCGGTTTCTTGGCCTGAGAGTTATTCATCTTTCTAGGAGAATGGAATAAAAATGTGCAAAATAATTAACTATAGGTACAAAATCAAAGGCACTGACTGTTAAGGCCTTGGGAGGGGAAGCCAAGAAGTGTAGTAAAAGAGACTTCTCTCAGAGTCAAGAGAATGGAGGTCGAACATGGCTCTCCCCCCTCCCCCCAATTAGCTGTGGAAATGAACCAATTCACTTTTCATTTTATGGCATGAGGGGGTCATGTTTACACTTCAGGAGTTGGACCAGATGGTGTCTAAAGTTCTTTCTACCTTTATTACTCTATGTCCATTTAAGTTACTGATTTGTCCTTAGAACACTCTGGGCTTTGAATATCATGATGTTGTGATTGAAGAACAAATTCCAAGTATGCATCATAAAACTGATGTCTATGATTTTATATTTAGTGTTATAATACATAATATATTATAATAAATAATAATATACTTTTCATATTATATTTATATATGACTTTATTGTTTTTACACACAAGGTGGGGCAAAGTAGGTTTACAGTTGTATGTGAAACACAGAGTTGATTCTTGTATTATTATTTATTAATTCTTTTATTATTTTCCATATGAACAACTGTAAACCTACTTTTGCCCCACCCTGTATATTATTTCATAATCAAAACAACCTTTGAGCTGTTTCGTTCAATAATTGTTGTTTATTTTTCAAATGAAGGCACTGAGGCTAAGAACTTCAGATGATTCACTCCAATCCACACTGCTAATACACAACAAAGATGAAACCTAATTCATACTCTTTCTCCCAATTCACACAACTGCTCAGACTTAAACAGAGAAGATAACTTCCTATGGGCATTAAGTAAACCTAACAACTGTGAGACCCAAAGTTCACCCCAAGCATCACCTCAGTGAACCATAACAACTAATGACGTTAAACAGAAGTTATGACAATCCAGGGCTTTAGAGAGGATGGGCAGACCTGTTCAGGCTGCTGCTTTGTAAGATATAAATGAAAAGATCTAATATCCCTGTATAACTTTATAGTTTTCAAAAGACATTCAAGTATGTTACTATATAGAGATGTTTTTAATGACACATTATTATAGGTGGAAAACTAAGCTCAGACAGGGGCCATCAGACAGAGAACAACAGGGTGAAGTCAGAGCTGGGTCTTCTGACTGTTAGACTCTAGTCCCACCCTCACTGTTCCAGTTTGCCCGAGTCTGACAAATTTCCTAGCATGTGAAACTTTCAGTGAAAAACTGAAATTCACAGGCAAACAGGGTAAGTTGGTCACCCTATGACCATGTTGCCTAAGTTCTGACACCTACTGTCATCACTGAGATTTACTACCAACCAATCAATGGTTAAGCCAACAGGTCTCTGAGATCAATCACTAAGTGACCCATCTTATTATCAAGATGAAACAGGAATAATAATGATAATTGTGTAACCAAAATCTTGATTATGATACTAATCAAAACATTTGCCATAACAATGTCAATTATCATTAAATAACATTTCCTACTTACAGTAAGGGAACCAAGCCAACAATATAATATACCACCCACCATGTAGTGCAGGGACATTGCCTTTGTTCTGGGGAAGGACCACATCAAAACAAGCTTTATAGAATTATTTATAAACTGATGCAATAATTTATATTTTTTTAATTGTTAGGTCTTTTAAGTGCACTTCTGTTAATCCCAAAACGGAAAAGTGTCTTTCCCCCAGAACAGAAATTGATTATACAGTGTGAGGCAAAAGTAGGTTTACAGCTGTGAGCACGTGAAAAGCCAAGTTCATTCTAGTATTATTATTTATTAATTATTATATTCTTTTCCATACGAGCAACTGTGAAACTAACTGTAAACCTCCTTTTGCCCCACCTTGTATAATGTAGGCATTTGAAGAAATCGCAGTCTCTCTCCAGTCATAGATAGAAAGCCACTGCATAGACTTCTCATTTCGGTTACTTCTTTTATGGGACTCTATATAGCTACCAAATGCTTTAAAACTGCCCTCAGACTGTGGATGTATGTTAGTTGTTGTGGACTCCCAATTCCCATATCATTAGAGAATTCCAATTCTGAGCTCCTTTTTTTGTCCCAGTCAACTTAGATGAAGTCAAATTAGTTCTCATTTGTATATTGGGAAAGATTTTGTTTGACAAGAAAAACCTCTGGTTTCCTCCCAAGGACATCTTATCTATAGAATGAATCACGAACTCTCTCTGAGAGGTTGTCTGGGGTGTTGACGGTGATTCTATTTACAGAGTCAGGGAAAGGGCTTAAAATCATGGTGCAGGGCATAATGCAGGGCATCCACATTAGACAAAAGGAAGGACGGCCTGCTTTAATGTTTGGGGAATCCTGGGATTTATTTCTAATTTAAGTCAAGGAATCCCCCTAAGTGAGAACTTTAAAAGAATTGTGTAACTAGGTTGATTTGAGAGATGAATGAATGATGAAGTTTGGAAGGCAAGCATTGAAGTAGGGATAAGATTTTCATGAGAAGGGGAGAGAGTTGCCACATTTGTAAAGGTTATGAGGTCAAAAATCAATTTCTGTTTTGAATTTAGACTCCTAAAGCTGAAAGACATCTCTAATCCAGCTTTTTTCAATGGGGCCACTGAATTTCTTAGCTTCTGTATCTTTTTATGAGCTCATTTTCTTTCTGATTCAGAAACAGTACAAAATTTAATCAAAAAGAATGGTCAGCATTAACTAGTTGAATGTCTTCATTTTACAGAGGAGGGTACTTAGGCTCAGAAATGTCAAAGAGTTTGCCCAAAGCTCCACAACTGGGAATTTGCAGAGTAACACAGAATATAGGCTTCTTGCTTCTGGTTCTGTGCTTATTTACAGCTTCTTCCAAGTGGCCTCATTTGCTACATGTAAGAGGTATTTTCCCCACACTATTTTGTAGTCTAAGCTTATACAAGTAGTTGTGGAAGGTTGGTGAACTAAAACGAAGAGAAGTCATCTGTCCCTACATGTTTTCTGATCTGGTCGAAGTTCCCAGAAGTGCTCAAGTTGATGGCTCTGTGTCTCTAGCTGGCCAGATTTTTGATGCCTCTACCAGTGTTCACATCATTTTATTTAATCTTAGAGTGAAGGGGCCACTTTGCTCTGTGGGGGCCTTAGAGAATAAAATGTGGCCCTAAATAAGAAGGAAGTAAGTCTCTGGAGCAAATTGTATGGACAGATACCATGTGTGATGATAAAATAATAAAATTGATTTCTAAAAGATACAGCAGAAGGTGGATGCTTAAGTGAACATTATTCTGTATGTATCATTCTAGGCAGGTTTGGCCCATTTTTGGAGCTTGACTTAAGAAGTGTCCATTTTTTTATTGGATTATTTGTTGGTGTTGAGTTGTTTGAGTTTTTATAAAATATATTTTGGATATTAATCCCTTGTCAGAACTGTTGTTTGCTAATATCTTCTCCTATTTTGTTGGTTGCCTTTATGTTTTGTTGGTGATTTATTTTGCTGCACAGAAGCTTTTTAGTTTGATATAGTTCCATTCATTTATTTTTGCCCTTACTTCCTTTGCCTTTGGGGTCAAATTCATAAAATCCTCTCTACGACCAAGGTCCGTAAGTTTGATATCTATGTTTTATTTTATGTAATTTATTGTTTCAGTTCTTATATTTAGGTCTTTGATCCATTTTCAGTTAATTTTTGTACATGGGGACAAACAGTTGAATAGCTTCATTTTTGGCATGTGGCTTTCCAGTTTCCCCAACACCATTTATTGAAGAGGCTTTCTTTTCCCCATTGTATGTTTTTGGCTCTTTTGT
Source organism: Miniopterus natalensis (assembly GCF_054644295.1). Classification (NCBI taxonomy): domain Eukaryota; kingdom Metazoa; phylum Chordata; class Mammalia; order Chiroptera; family Miniopteridae; genus Miniopterus; species Miniopterus natalensis. Next base: position 21,785,362 of record NC_142085.1, read on the forward strand.
TAAAAATTATTTGCCCACTACCATATGGGATTATTTCTGAGCTCTCAATTCTATTCCATTGGTCTAAGTCACATGTAAATTTTTACAAAGAAAATTTCTATCCAGAAGGATTATCTGTCTTTTAGCAGATTTCTGCCTTGCTCACCTCTATCCTGTCACATGATGCGAACAATCTATTTTTGTCTTATTCAATTAAATTGAATGTAATTGACTAAGAGTTGACTCCCAACAACTCCTCACAGAGGGTACATTTGAAAAGAATGTACACAGGTTTTGAAAACATTTGCAGAGAGAAATGACAGTTGCATTTGGAATAATGGGGACACACTGGAATACATGTACCAACTTCAGAGTGATGACTTTGGGGGGTAACCTTTTTGATGCATTTGTTCTGGTTCTGATGTACTTGTTGAAACCTTGAACTGCAGTAACTCTACAAGATAATTTACCAATTGTTTGTATTTAAATGTGAAAGGTTCGTTAACAGAGTTAGAAAACATGTTAACATACCAGTCTTGCCAGGCCCATTGAGACAATTCTAGCAGTGACTATTAAAGGTTTTGAGAGATCCTCTTGTTTTCCATTGTTTAAAAAATTCAGTGAAAATTGGACTGTGATCTGAGATCAGTAAGCACAGGCTCTCCAGCTAATGACTATGATAAATGTAATTGATTAAAATAAAATTCAGATGAATGAACTACTTAATTACGAGATTATTTGTTAGCTATTATCCCACCTCTAGAGTTTAAGCACAGTGTTTTTCAAAGGGTGTGTGTAGGCTCTGGGGAAGACTAGTTTTCTCTGTGAAGAGTTGTCTCATGCTTTGCAGGATACATGGCATTCTGGCCACACACTTAAAACCAGAAGGGCTTGATCAGAAGTGTGGCAAACAGAAATGCTCCACACATTTCCTGATGCTCCTGGGGGGCAGGAGAAGAGGTTCGGCCTGTGGTTGAAAACTTCTGATCAGATAAAAATCACATAAATGGTCATAAAAGAAGGTAGAGCTTATTATTAGACATGTCCTAAAGCAAATTACTTATCCCTGGGCCTCAGTTTCTTCATTTGTGTAATGAGGATAATAATAAGGAGCCTCATAAGATTATTGTTAACATAATTATAATTAATGAATGTAATAATGTATATAAAGTTCTTAGTGACTCACCTCATGAATAGTAGGCAAACAGTATATAATTAGTAACTTCTCTTGCTTCTTTCTTTTCTTAATTTAAAATTTTCCTTTTGTAGGAAAGGCTGGACTTGATTGCTGGACAACCAGGGCTGTTGTAATGGATGTGTCTAGACATGAAACAAAAGGCCTCAGAAAGTCAGTTTGGGGGGGTGTTTCTCTAGCACAGTATCACATACAAGAAATTTTGAAAGCACTTTTTTTAACATTGTTTAGTGTGTTGTAATTTTTTAATCTGAAAGTTTCCCAAAGCATCCATAGTATAGGTAATCCCTGTATCTGAGCTATTCATTTCTCCTCAAATACAACTCCACAGAAAAGTCAAAATGGAATTCTACACCTCACACAACCTTCAGTATCTCCTTGGAAATGGAAAGTAGCCCAGAGAAGAGAATGTTCACAAGACTCAATGTTTCCAATATTCAGTAGACAATGATTGAAATTTTACTAGTGCTAGGCCAAGGCTAGGGAGGCCAAGATGAGCAGCACTGACAGCCTATGATGTAGATTAAGAGGGATAATAGTAACAATGGATACAATCATAATGTTTATTGATTCAAATGTTCCAGGCAGTGTTTGAGAACATTAAAACTATTAACTAATTTAATTCTCACAATAATCTTATGAGACTTACTCGTATTGTTTCTATTTTACAAATGAGAAATTCGAGGCCCAGGAAAGTGAAGGGACTCATTCGATCCCGCCCATAAATGGTGGAGCCGGGGTTTGAACCCAGCCAAGCTGCTTCAAGGCTTTAGCTCAGACAAGGGCATGACTCGCTCCTTGGAGAACCAGAGGGGAAGGCTGTACAGAGGAGGTGTCCTTGACATTATGTCTCAAAGGATGAATGGGGATTCTCCAGGCAGATAAGACAGGGAAGGGAATTCTAGGCAAAGGGAACAGAATCTGAACAGCTTTAAAAGCTTTTAATACTAAGTATGCAATGGCACACTCAAAATGGATAATTGTAGGAAGTTTAATATGGGGACTAGACTTGGGTGGAGTTTCAGGAGCCCAACAAAAGGTGTGCAGCACTCCAGAGCTAGTAGCATCAGGAAGTCATCCCTGTCCAAAGAGGTGACATGAGGGAGTGGCTGTCCAGGGTCCCCAGAGTAACCACATGGAAACAGGAACAGGACAGGAGCCTCTGGTAGAAGGCTGCAGCCAGCCCACAGCAACCTAGCATGAGCGGGGCAGGGAATACATTCCCAATTCATTCCCTTCTCGTGTTCTCAGCTTGTACTATGCTGCCCCTTGGCTGAAACCAGCTAGAAGCAAATGGATCCATGGATGCTGTCCGTAAGGGTCAGCTTCCTGGGAACAACAGGGTGGGAACAGAGGACAGTGGATCTGGAGGGGCAAATGGGCAAACTCTAGAACACAAAACCAATCCATTATGAAAGAGTTTGGACATACAGGGTAGGGCAAAAGTAGGTTTACAGTTGTTCTCATTCAAAAGAATACAATCATTAATAAATAATAATAATACAAGAATAAATTCTGTGCTTTGCTTACTCATAACTGTAAACCTACTTTTGCCTCAAGCTGTATTTTTGAGTGGTTTTAGATAAACTTAACTTTCGAATAATTTCCAAAGGTCAAGTGTGCTGGCTGACAGTAGAATACCTGCTTCTTTTCCTAGAGAGAGAAGATCATACAGCCATAGTTATATTTGATGGGAATCTGTTCCCAGATGTTTCTGAAACTTGACTCCACACAAATACAGTAGTAACTTAATACGAGCTCACATGGAGCAGGTTCAAAGGTAACTTTTTTCAATTGCTTCTAACTTAATTAATATTTTCATAATTAGCCAGGAGACTTCCTGAGTGAAGATGAGATATTTGGATACTTTCAGCTATTAGTGAATTATCTGGGCACAGAAACAGCCTTATGTTTCTTTCAGGCAGAAAAATAAAATAAGTTACTTTCATCTGCTTCTAATTCAAAAGTAGACAGAGTGAATTTGATTCAACATTATTTTTTTTTAAAAAATCACCTTTTGGCTGAGATCATGCATGGAAAAATTCAACCCCAAAGGACAGAAGTTGGGAACATAATATGGAAGCAAAAAAGTGGGCTGGGTAAAAAGGAAGGAAGAATATTCTAGTTGAAATCTATAAATAATATGAGCTTACCCATTAATGTTTACTTTTGCAAATCTAAGAAGAAGATTATAGTGCTACCACCTAAGAAGATGGAATACCTACTACTATGGGGAAACTGAGTAGAGCTCGGTTAAATTGAACTATTTAATAATAATTATAATAGCTAACATTTGTAGTTGTCCAGACACTGTAATAAGCATATTTATTTAATCCTCTGTCTATAAGGTAAGTTTTATTATTAGTTTCATTTTACATGAAAGTAAAGTAGGGTTTGTAGAGATTAAACGACCTTTCCAAAGTTCTATGTCCAATAAATGACTTTGTTGAGCCATAAATCAGGTCTTTTTGACCATATAGGCCAGCATATCTGTGTTAAGAAAAGGAGAGTAAATGACAAGGTAGCACTGCACTAGGCATACTGGTCTCCAATGATTTGAATTAATTGATTAGAATATCTAGTGAACTTGAAAAGACAGATGATGGTCTATAATCTCTGTGTGTGGATATATGATGTCTTTTCTACATTTTTTTCTGAACTCCTTATATTTCCTAAGCAGAGCTCAGGAAAGACTTTAGAGCTCTTAGGATACCAAAACGAGGGCAAAATGTAGAATATTTTTTATGAGGGATATATGAGCAGCCACGACTAGCCCACTGTTAACCTTGACCTCTGTTATGTTTTAGAGAAAGGTGCCTCAGCAAATTTGAGCAGTAGGATCTGTGCTTGTCCTATAGGCTAATAATTTCAAAGGTTGGTGATAGTCTTTAACATACATATTCTTAAAAACTGTGATCAATCAACTGATACAGGTGAAAATATGTATTAAATTTAGTAGATTTGGGATCAATCAACTAACAGATAAAATATGTACTAAATCTATTAGATTTTTATGCTAAATCATCTCTTGAGATTAGTGTATGTACATTATTCATGCCGCCTAAAACTAGGAACCTCACTTATCTGTCATTCTGGGGTTAGGTAAATAAGTCTTAGGCATATATAAAAAGCCCTCAATGAGTTGACTTCATGAGACAGCTGTTTCCACGTTCACCCATTCCATATTTCTATAGCTATTGGCCTTGATCATTTCTCCATTCAGATTTTATATTTATATTTTGGAAAACACTTATTACTATAAAAGGAATTTCTGTGTCACTAAAGTGACATTTTAAGTCTGTCTCTTTTTCCCCTTCTGTGCTCAGAGAGAAATATGATTGCTCCTGGTGACGGCATGTAGAGGTAAGGCAGCACTCTGAGGCAGGGGGGCTGTGATACACAGTTTTTTACCCCACTCATGTTAAGAGGGTCTGAAGGCAAATGAAAATCTATAAAAGGTCTAATCTCACCAGCAATGCTGGCAGAGAGAGGAGAGCATCCCATTCGCAGCAAGTCATGCTCCTAGCATATTTCTAGGTATATGTACTGAAACAAACCACCCTCTGCCTGCCTGGGGAATGTGGAGCACATTTAGTCCTGCAACTGGGCCTACTGGTCTTTCTTGATGTTGCCTTATCATGTCACCTGCATTCTCATTTCTGAGAATTTCCCAACACACAGAGAAAGGTTGATCAGTGGTATGTAGGTAGATATGAGCTTCATGCTCTGGAGCTTGAGAGGAGGGCAGAGTCCGTGACTGGAGGTTTGGGGCTGTCCTGATGGAGGCAAGGAGAAACTGAGGAGAGGGCTGAGACTGTGATAGGATAAAGCTTTCAGACCAAGGAACAGTGTAGAGGCTGGAGTTTGGGGGCTAGTCATTGTAGGGTTAAAGAACAGAAAAGGGATAGATCGATAAATGAGCCAAGGATGTGACCGGCACAGGAAGATCCCCAAAGAACAACTGAAGCTTTTTTCCTATTTCTCAGTTTTACTTGTCCAGCCCTGTCTGTAAGAGCAGAATGTCCTCTGGTAATAAAAGCTATAAGTGTGTTTCTTTATTCAACATTTTCGTACAAGGAAGCTGAGGTTGAGAGGCGAGAGCTCAAGCACTATGTCTATCACTAACTTTGGGGCTTTGAGTCTGATTGCCCTGCCTGAGCCTTTTAGAGTTGAGGTTAATATCTGCCCTACCTCACTATTGCAGTGTCAAAAATGTGCAGTGACTTTGAAAATTATAAAATGTTAGATCAATGTAAGACTAGGTATGGTAAAAAATTCTTCAAAATATCTTAATATTATGTACTTAATATCACTGTACATATATTTCAATTACTGTATATCTATTTCTATTTTATATTGATGCCCACTACCTGCATATATGTGAATGTGTGAATACAAACCTACGGGGCACTTAGCATCCTCTATAAATCGCTGCTGCCAACTTATAGGGGAAAAAGTAAAACAGAAAAACATTTCACAGGAGGGTAAGTAACAGGATGTAGGGAAGTCTAAAGATAACGTGTGAAAACAAGCTAGACAATAAAATGATGTTTTTAATAAGGAACCAAAACTTACAGCATGTAGTAGGTATTTACTGTCACGGTTTTGAAGCAGACACCTTAGGAAAGTTTCCTTTTCTCACGTAACTTCCTATGGTGAATCTACATAGAAGTAATTTTGACCAATCTATGGAATTTCTTTCTTTTTTTCTTTCTTTTCTTTCTTTTTTTTTTTTTTAATTCTAAGCCCTTTTATTAGGTCTGTAGAAAAATTGCCTCACGAAGAAAATATGAGTAACCACTTCCATTTTCCCCACTGTAATCTGTTCCTTATTGCAGGGTCAGTGTATTATCAAATGTGGAATCAATGGCGCCCTTAGATGTAATTAGAGGGGTGACGCTTTAACCCAGCTCTTATCTTCAACCCACAGGCTCTCGGGGGGCCTGTACCTGTGTGTTTTGAGTGGTTTAGAGGAGTTCCCTCCGAAAAGAGAGACTCGTGTAAAATGTGATGTGTGCAAGGAGTTCCTTCAACAAAGTTAAGGCAATTAAAAACGTAAGTGTGAATTTTAAACAAAGATTAATAGAAATTGGAAATAATCTATTGTATATTGGATAACTGGAGTTGTGAAAAAATAATATGCTTTTAGAGATGAAACATTCAAATAAGAAGGCAAGTATCTAGGGAATGAGAAGACTGACAGAGCAAGGAAGGTAAAGGAAAACAGGAGTTAAAGAAAAGTAGCGACTATGCAATAGAGGAGACACCCTTGTGTGTGGAACCTAAGGCTAGGTGTGTATTTATATATACATTTGTATTGATAGAGCTCTTTGAAAGAAAACCCTTTTGGGAACTGGGACTCTCGATTAAATAGCACTATAACCTGTGTAATGGGATTGTCCCTTTAATTGGTTAAGCTTATTGGACTTAAATATAATACGGATGGATGGAATTTGATGATGACATCATCTTTAAGATTGATTGGCCATGCATGCTTATAGATTAGCTATAAATACACATTGATTAGCTATGCATACTTATATTGTTAGCTGTGCATACTTAAAGGATGGGTGAATTACTTATGTGTGGGCAGCTCTCCTATTGAATATCTGGCACCTCTTGATAGATGTCAGCACTCCAGCCATCTAGCCCGATACCTAAAGAGGATCTAATGCCAACAGGACCTTTACCCAGTTCATGTGCAGGCACTGTGTGGCTGACACCTACCAATAACAGCCTTGTTCCTCCTTTGCTGGAAAAGAAACATCCAATTCCTTAGGATGCATAAGATTCCAGAGGAGCTCTGCATCATTCTCTGCCATCTACAGATACATGTTCTACTCAGAGAGACAAGTAATTCCCAGTCCCTTCCATATAGTGATCCCTCCCCAGTCTTCCTCTATTGGATCTTAGGAACTTTAAGGTAACATTCAAGCTTATGTGTTAATTCATACCCGGATAAGGCATATTTGTCAAGTTTTTACATTAGAAATTGAACCATTGCTTTAGGAGATTAAAGCTAGCATTCCTTTATGCTATCACTATTTGATGTTATTAGTGATCTGATGATAGGAAGTTTCATGGTATGTTGCATAAGAAGGTTTATGTTCCACTCTTTATTTATTTGGCAAGTAATTTAACATACCCTGGACTGTGGACTCATCAGGGTTATGGGAATGATAATAATACTTCTATCATGAGTTCTCTAGAAAATTTATGAGATATTAGTGAATTTTTTTTCTTAGCTCTGATACCCTACCAAGCAGAAAAAGTTATTCTAAGTTTTGCATATTACTAAAGTTTTCATGCATCACAAAATAAAAATGTTTATAGCTTTGCTCATCCTGTGTTACTAATCTTCAGAGATTGTCCAGGACCATCAATTCTTTTAATCATAATTTTAACAGTTTCTTTTAAACAAATAAACAAACATTAAATATTATGTTCCATGATCGAGCTATGCAAGTTTCTGATAGTTCTATCTCAAGATGTCCCACTGGAAACTCATAATGGGTGCTCAGTACATATGTTTTGAGGAAATGCTGGGAAGACAGCAACCAGAACATGTGGCTCTGACTCTCCTTTCCTCTCATCTTCCTCTGCACTAGGCATGAACTAGGGGAGACAGGTTGGTGGTAGACACTGGAGGGGTCTAAGATTTAATTTCAAGAGCAAGGCCAGGATTTGGTTCTACATAGGAGGGAGCCAAGGTAGCACTTGTAGAGAGGAGGTCTGGTTTGCCCCTGAGAATTGGGAAGTCCAGAATTCTGTACCTGCCAGAGTGGTCAGCTGACATGATTCCCTTTAACAAATATTGCGTTAGACAATTTTCCTGGGAATGCTTGTCTGGTCAGTTGACCCTGGAAGGCATGGATGGGACAGTTATGCTCCCCGTCCTTGAGATCAGAAGAGAACTGTCATGTGTTCCTAGGAGGTTCAGGAGCAGGTGGCTTCAGCAGAGGGTGAACTATTTGCCAAATTGTTCTCTGATGGTTCATAATGATAGAGGCTGCATTTTTATTTCTTCGTTTTCTGGTTTTTCATTGTTCAAAAGATCTTATAGCTTAACTGGACTGCCCAAGGCTTATATTTCATAATGAGGCAAAGACAAGTTACAACTCAAGGGTACTAGCAATCTGAGAGGGGAAGACCTATCTGATTACCTGGAATAGGAAGCCCATTGAAGCAGAAACAATGAAAATGTCAATTGAGATATCTCATAAAAAACACTAGAGCTTTCAAGTGAGTAAAACTGGAACACAGAAAAAGGACTTCTGTTTTGAATTTAGGAAACATGGTCAATGACTTTAAAATCCAATAGATGATTTGTTTTTCTCTGTCTGACTTATTTCGCTTAGTATAAGATCCTCTAGGTGTATCCATATTGTTGCAAATGTTAAGATTTCGTTCTTTTTTATGGCCGAGTAATATTCCATTTCATATGTGTATCACATCTTCTTTATCTAATCATCTATTGATGGATACTTAGGTTTCTTCCATATCTTGGCTATTGTAAATAATGCTGCAATAAACATAAGGATGCATTTATCTTTTTGAATTAGTGTTTTGGGTTTCACAGGGATGTAAATTACAGCATAGAGAATATAGTAAATTATATTTTAATAACTACGTATGAAAAAATAACAAATAACTATGTATGGTGCCAGGTGGGTACTAGACTTATCAAGGGAATTACTTCATAGGTTATATAAATGTCTGACCACTATTCTGTACCCCTGAAACTAATATAATATCAAATGTCAATTGTAATTTAAAAATAAAGTAAAATATCCCATAGATTTGAAAAAAAAGATAGACCCTGTTGAAAACAGAAGTTGTGAGTAGTACATCAGCAGAAAAAACAGCTCACCCTCAAACAGGCAAAGACATAGAAATCAAGAGGGGAAAGTGAGAGACTGAGAGGGCAGGTTCAGGATTAACATGCAATCAGTAGGGATCCCAGAGAGAGGAAGGGTGATACTTCTGTAGACAATAGAAGAACATTTTCCTGATCTCAGAAGTAGCTGAATCAGCAGATTGACTAAACTGACTTAGTCTCACGCAAGAAGGGTGGTCAAATAATATTGATACTGATCTTCTAGCATAAAGACAAGGACATAAATATTTTGTTGAATGAATAAATTTTTATATGCAGTTTCTTAATTTTATCTCCCCAGGTTAATTAATATGTCCACTGTGCCATACAATCCCTTTTGTGGATGTAGCTAAATATTTCTCTTGTGTGTCATGTCAACAGCAGGGGCCCTGTGTCAGCCATTGGTGGTGGATCTTGCTCTCCATGAACCTGTCCATGGGCAGGACTATGGGTTGTGGGCAGTGAAGATTATACATGGATTGTGGGGACAGACAAACCTCAATCCCAATCCTTGCTCTTCTCTTCGGTTGCTGTGTAGTTTTAGAAGAGCGACTCAACCTCAGTGAAAGTCAGTTTCCTCACTTGGTGATACAAATATTGACCTTGAATGGTGGTTGTAAGAATTACATTTGTTCATGTAAGTAGAGTTCTTTTGAAATTTTTGACACACAGCAGGAACTCAGTGAATATCAGCTATTTTTTTTCTTTTTCCATCTTCCAGATTCACTTAATACATCTTCCTAAAAAGATTCACAGAATGAAATAAGCTATGCCATTCAGACATAACATAGTCAGAAAGAGCATGGAAAGACAGAGGATCATAGAGACTCCAGATATCTTCCCACCCTTGGGTTGTTGTGTTTGGTGATACAAGGGATAGCAAAAAATGCACCTGTCTAAACAATGAATTGCATGCCAATTAAATGTATCCAAAGGCAAAAATTTCAATTCAGCAGGATCTATCTAAACTTCCTTTAATGTTCACCTAAATATTCTTTGATTGATAGTCAACTATATTCCATGTGTAACTATAGCTTTAACAATAATTTTCATCTCATAGTTATGATATTCCTTAAAAGCCATTACTTATTAAGATCATTGAATAACTAAAATATGTCTCTCTCTCCTCTCTCCTTTGTCTTTAAAAACCTGTTTAGGAATTTCAGTTTAGTTTTTTGTTTTGTTTTTTTCCCCAACAAATACACAGCGGATATTTATTTTGCATCAGACCATATGAAGAGGGGGATTTCAAAGGCAAACGAAACATGCTGTCTGACCTTACAAATCTCAGAGTATAATGAGAACATAAGAGGGTAAATAAACGAATCAAGTGCTAACATTCATAGACAGAAACCAGGGTGCTAGGAGAACGTGAATGATAGGTGTTTAACTCAGACTTGGAGAATCAGGGAGAGGGGGATCTGTGAGCCTGGTTTTAAAGGAGGGTTAGACTTAGGAAGACGGAGTGAGTGAGGTGAACTAGGTCAGAGTGAAGGAAGGCAAAAGCAAGTAGACACTGGCAGCAAGGAAGAGTGAAAGCAAAAGGTCACGGTTATATACAGCTCTGTAGGGTGCCCGTGAATGTTGATAAAAAAATTAAAAAATCCTTACTAGAACCTCATGGCATTGACTATCCCAAAGGCCTGAGCTCCATGGTTCCTTGAGTCCTTAACTGGAAGACTCTGCAATTCTCATGCTATCTGACAAAGTTCCTAGGGATTTTGCTATCTGGGGACATGTTCCCCTGAAGAGACAACATTAGAACGAAAGGAACAGAAGTATGTGTATTTTTTTAAAGCATCATGGGGGGTTTTTCCCCCATAGAGAATCACTACAATAGATTGAGTTCTCAAGGATTCAGGCCTCCCCACCCTGCCCAGTTCTCAATACCAATCACTGAATAGACCCATATCCCTCAGTTGTACAGAGGTCATCTTCTTTTTAGGAGTCCATGAACTTCCCATCCATTTTCCTGGATCCATTCTCTTGGCCGTCTTCCATTTCTTAAAACCTCCACTCTGCTAGCACCAGATAATTTTTCCCATTTGGTTAAAAATCTTTACTGTCCAGGGCTTACTTATCAACATATGTATATTTACATTCTTATTTTCATTTGCCATATATTTTGTGGCCCAAACCCTACACTCAGTCATTGAGAAAACCCAATCATGGTCATAAACACAGATTTTAGGCTTTTAAATCAGCTTTCAGGATCAAAGAACTTAAATAGTTATGTGATCAGAATACTCATTGTCCACGAAAGGTATTTCTTCTTTATTTTGAGATGTCAAAGCTGGTTTATTTAAGAGTAAAGGTTAGGCCCTGGCCAGGTAGCTCAGTTGTTTAGAGCTTTGTCCCTATGTACCAAGGTTGCGGGTTCGATGCCCGTTCAGGGCACATACAAAAATCAATGAATAAATGCATAAAATAAGTGGAACAAAAAAATCCATCTCTCTCTCTCTCTCTGCTTTTCTCTCTTCCATTCTCTCTCTCTAAAAATCAATAAATTAAAAAAAGAGTAAAAGTGAAAAAGTGGGGGAGAGAGGAGAAAATAAAAGTGGATTTAATTATATCGGTAATTTTATCGAAATTATGCAAAAATAATGTCATTTTTGTGCACAGAAGCTATTCATTAAAGAGAGTGTGTGTGTATGTGTGTGAACACAGACATACCCCAAAGCTAAAAACCAAATAAACTCTTCTAATATAAGGCAACATTCAAAGTGCAAAAGCATCAAGTGGGTCTTACAAACCATGCAAAGATTATTTTCAAAAAGGACAATTTTAGGCCCTTTTAAAGTTAAAAGTTATAATCTTAATATGTATCTAAATCTAATTATGTGGCTCTGATAGCATTCATTTTTGTGTGCGAGGAAACCACAAGTTCTCTTTCTCTTACGTATTTCAGCAATTGCTCACATGCTCTGAAGCATCAGATGTTGTTACCAAATACATTTTTTATAAGATCGGAGCAATTTGATCACAGTTGGGGAAAATAATTTTGTTGTTTTGGTGGCGTCTGTCTCCCTGTTAGTACTTTCATCTCTTTTAATATGATTCTGGTTAAGTCTGCAAGGCCAATGCATTAGTGTTCTCTCTTGCAGAATCCTGGGAGCAGGGCTGGTAAATTCTTTTATTTTCCATTGGGCTTTGTTGTTGTTAATTCAATAAAATGGGAGGTTTGTTTCTTTAATCACCCTGGTTACAGAAAAGAAAAGGCAAGGGGACCTAGATTCCAATCCCAAGGGCCCACCTTTCTTCTTTTCTCTGCCTCCAGGTCTCCTGACTTTTTATCTCCCAGCCTTCACATCTCCTTCCTTCTAAAAACCCCATTGTTTACTTTATGAACAATGATTGGTCAGTAAAATCTTCAACTTGGAGGCAGACCTAGCTGCCTCTGAATGATCAAGGAAGCTTACCACAACCCCAAGAGGTGCAGGTGACTATTACGGGAGACAATTTTCACAAACCTTACAAGATTTTATAACTTTCTAGATTGACATAAACCTGTAAAGCAATGCTGATTTCCAAACATTGGAAGGAAAGAATCCATACGCCTCGATTGTTACTGCTTTAATTTCAGGCCTTAGAGCCGCGCAGCAGAAGCGTGCTGGGCCCATAATTTCAGGCCTTAAGTCTCAGCAACTCCTTCTTCACTTTGGGGTTCACAGAGGTGGAAAAGATGCTCATAATGATTGTACTGATCAATGATAAAACAGGATTTTAGGGAAGGAATGATCCTTACTAAAAGAAGGGTGTTCTGGGATTTGGGGACATTTTCAAAGGCCTCCTAGCTTGTGAAATAAATAAATGAATGAATAAATAAATAAATAAAGAAATAAAAAAGACAAAATCCAGGTTGAAGGGCAATTCAGTCAAGCTACCCGAACATAGCCTGTATTTTTGTCTATTCAAATGTGTTTGCCCTGGAGCCAAACAGCCAGCTGTGTTCTGCTGGGTGATGTATGAAGCAGAAAGAACACTGTCTAATTTTTATATCCAGTTGAGCCTGAAGTACCTTGAGATGGGGAGGGAGATGGCACATCTCCCTCCCACTCAGGAATTATTATTCATGCAAGAATCACTCATCAGCTATCCTGGTAGCCCTCCCTCATTCCATTAACCCCTCAACCACTGGGTGGTAAACAGGAGGGGCTTGTGATCTAATTAAAATTAATTGCTTACATTCCATTTAAGGAGGAACTTTTTGAGTTTTGTTTCATTTGGAGGGGGTGGCTGTGTTTTATTTATTTCATATTTCCTTTTTAGGCTATGGTGAATACCCTCTAGCTCTCTTGCTATACATTTCTTAAAGTTTTAATTTATCTTAGAATAGTCACCTGTTTTGGGGTTAAATGCTTATGCAAATAAGGTATCTCACAGACTACTTATTTAGTGAGCTCCTTAGCTGGAAATCCTCATTGGAAGGCTTCTCTACCTGGGCAGTTTAGCCCAGTTAAAACTCTCGGTTTTTATGGGAGTCTGAGAAGTCGTCATTTAGATGTTTTGCTTCTTCAATCACTCCACTAAACACTGATATAGAACCATTTAGAAATGATCTCAGAAGTAAAATCAAGTGCACAGGAATTGAACGAAAGGCTCCTTGCCATTAACAAGGACCAAACAGAGAGTGGGCACTGAATTATCTGGCCCAAGTCCAGATAATTATTAATTATTTTAACATTACATTTACTTGACTGTGGAGTCCCTTGAAATAATGTCTACAAGTTGTCTCTCTAGCATGTAGAGTTAAAAAGGAGACTGAGGCCCTATCTATACAGTGAAACATTAAAATTCAGGCATAGCCCTTACAGTGCACTGAATCTGCTAAGCCAGGAAATAGGATTGCAGTATGTTTGATCTAATTGTGATGCAAGGTATTCAAGATTTGCATAAAATACTTAATAGGTGCTAAAAAACTCTGTGAATTTTATAGCCATCTGTAGATAAGAACTTGTGGAAACTCAGATGTTAAAAGAAGAGTGACATATGGGTTTTGAAACAATACTGCTGCTTTCCAGTTCACCAGCCACGAGGAACACAATGTGCCCAGGCCATGCCTTCCACTGAGTCAGGAGGTGAATGGCCAGAAGGGAGAGCGTGCCACATCCCAGCTTTGTTAGGGGCGCCATGCATTGCTATTCTAGGGAACAGAGATGACGGATTCTTCGATCAGAGTTGCATTCCAAATAGAATGTTTGTTGCAGTGGGAAATAGCGAAGCGCTCTATTAGCTAAGAGCATAAATTCTGGATCCAGATTGCCTGGTTCAAATCCCAGTTCCATCCCTGTGTGACTTGGGCCAAAGCTTAACCTCTCTGTGCTCCAGTTTTATTGTCTAAAAATCATGATAATCATGGCACTCATCACATATACTTATCATGAATATTAAATGAGTTAATATTTGTAAAAAGCTTAGAACAGTGTTACATATAGTAATGCTAGCTTTTAAACTTTTTATTTTGGAATAAGTAATATCCTTTGAATAGTTGAGTATATATTATTTTTGTTGTTGCTGTTGCTGATTTTAAATCAGTGTTTTGTATGAAGCGAAGTGCCTCAGTTCAAGTCCCACCTCATTTTGTAAAGCAGTCCCTGGCCAATCCATCACTGATCTGTATCTCTGAACTGGAAAGGGAAGGAATATTTGCTGAGCACTCCCAGAATGCTTGGAATTTTATGTATGCTATTGCCTATCATTTTCACAACAAATGACATGGCTATGATTAGTTCTCCCTGACAGATGAGCAAACCTAGGAAAACCTCGCTATGCTTCTTCCCTTAGTCTTAGTTGGAACATATATTAAATGAAGACAGTGTATACTTCCTTCTCAGAACAGCCAACCAAAATGACTCATAAACCATGAAATCATGGGACTTTAGAGTCCCGAGGAGGAAATAGCACTGTTTCATATGACAAGTTGGTCCAGCTTTTTGGAGTGTCTCTGACTCAAATCAGCCCATATAGTCACTTCTCCTGGAATATGCCCTTTCCAGCCCCTGGTTGGTCGGGTGTCAGCTGCCGAGGGCTCATGGCATTTGTTCCTCTGCAGCACGCTCCCCACGGAGGCAGCACTGCCTGGTGGTTTCTCTGCAATAATCACAAGGTAGCCTCACAAAGACTTTTGCCCTCAGGCAGAGAAAGCCGGTGTGGGCTGGAGAGGTGTGGGAATGATGAGTTCTGTCCAGGGAACGCTTCCAGCTCTCCTCTCCAGCCTGTGGTGTTAGCAGTACCCGTGCCCTTGAGGTTAGGTGTGGCCATGGGACTTGCTTTGGACTGTGAGACGTGATACATGTCATAGCTCACCAAGGCCCTGCAGATGAGCAAGAAATTAATCTTGTTTTTTTAGGACAATTACTTTTGGGTGTTCGTTATGACAGAGTAACCTAACCTATCCTGACCGATACAAGTAGTTCTCATATTTAGGGTCCCATGGAGAGATTGTTAAAACAGATTGCTAGGTGACATCCTGGAGTTCCTGATTCAGTAAACCTGGGGTGAGGCCTGAGAACTGGCATTTTAACAAGTTTCTTGATAACCCCTGTGTGCTGGTCTGAGGATCACAATTTGACAACAATTGGGTGTCCCTACTCTGTAAAGAACACACACTGTTTTTGCTTTCTTCCTAAGCACTCTTGTTTATGTTCCCTCAAAATTTTGTTCACACCATTATCGTGGTACATTATTATATCATATCATTTCTATCATATCATAGTAAGAGCACAAGTCATCTCTTCTAATTTTTGTTCAAATAGTTTACAACCTAATGTCTAGCCACTGGGAACATGAAGCACGGGAACAAGTAGAATGTTTGTTCGGTCAAGGAACCTGCCTAAAGCTCTCATAGATGATAAGCCACTTAACTGGAACTGAAAGCCTGGCTGGAATGAACTCAGTACCCAGGCTTTTGACCTCTCTCACCTCCTTTTTATTTCATAAAACTATATTGGGAAGGGCCACCATGTACATGTTATTGGCTTCATGTACTGGTTACATGAGATTCCTGGGCAGATGAAGCCTTGCTGGCATTAGGGTTCAGGGATGAGGGGTTGCGATGAATATTGGATCACTGCATCCCCTTTATTCAGAAGGGTGCCCAGCTAGTGACTCCAAGGATATGATGGGACAAATCACATGCTACCCTTTAATCTTTCAGTAAGGAAAAAGTTATGGACGTCTCTGAAGATGGTGCCTCCCTATAAAACTGCATATCTGGTAGCTAATCTGTGCCAGGAAATGAGTGGTGTCTGCAATTGATAATGAAGAGAAAGTATTAATGGACTTTAATCACCTCTATAGTTTTCTTTGGTGAGAACATCCCCCTTGGTATCAGTTCCCAAGGAATCTCCTGCTGCATCTTTCTCTACCTGGTTTTATCATTAACAGTAAAGTACTATGAGGGCCAAATCTAGTCACCAATGTGTATCATTCTAAGTGATTTCTGATGGAACCAGATAATTATTTTTGACTTGGAACAAAATAACTTCCATTTCCCCAGGAAATAACTGTTATGGCTTTTATTTGTTCTTCCCCTCCCCTCCCCTCCCCTCCCCTCCCCTCCCCTCCCCTCCCCTCCCCTCCCCTCCCCTTCTTCTCCCTTTCCTTTCCCTTCCCTTCTCTCTCTCTTTCCCTCTCTCCTCTCTTCCCCCCTTCTTTCTTTCTTCCTCTCTTTCTTTCCTGTGGTCATTAGCATTCACCTGTATTTTTTTCAGCAGAGGGCCTCTTGAGTTTCTTTTGCATTCATTCAGCCTTAAGCTCCTGTCAGAGGCTGGGGGAGAGTACCTAATTGAACAGCTTTGATACAAACCACATGTTAGAGAAGCTTCAGTCTCTCTTACCGGTTAGAGAGAGAATTAGATAAGGCTGTTGTCCATATCAATAGTTAAACAGTTTATGATGAACTAGAGTCTTGCCTCTCCGGTTACTGACACTTGGTATTTCTTTAAGGCAATGGTTCTAAAACCTAGTTACTTAGATTTACATGAGGGACTTAAAAATGTTAATGCCTAATGCTTGCCCCCACCCCAAGATTCAGATTCAATTAGTTTGGACTGAGACTTGGGGATCAGTATTTTAACAAACAAATCAAATCAAAACAAACAAACAAAAACAATAAAAAAATATTCAAGGTGATGACAGCTGCTTTAAGGTGTTGGACCATGAGTGCTTTTTTTCTTCTGTTGCAACACACTTGTGATAAATGGTATGCTGGTCTGGGGACCAATGCTTTGCTAAAGAAGCTACGAAAAGGTCTGCATCGGAATTGCTTAAACCAGCGGTTCTCAAAATTTGGTCCCTTGACCAACAGTATCAGCATAGCCTGGGAACTTGTTAAAAATACAAATTCTTGTGCCTGACCCCAGAACTCTGGGGATGGGACTCAGCAATCCACATGCTAGCAAACCCTCCAGGGGATTCTGATACCTGCTGAAATTTGAGAACCATTGTTTTGGGGCCTTATTGCTCAAAGGGTGTTCCAATCTTGACATCATGTCTGAGCCGGTTAGAAATGCAGAGCTAGGCCCTGCTTTAGACTCAACAAATGAAAACCAATATTTTAAAAAGACCCCTGGTCATTTTCATTCCTATTAAAGTTTTAAAAGAGGGAGAATTTTGAGTAATTTTAAAAATTCCATTGGTCCCTTTTCAAGATTTATTTATGGGGAAAATACTGGCTGTTGTGGCAGATAAATTCAGAAATCTACAGCTTAATACAATGCCATCTTACGTTTTGTTTGACTTGAACTCTAATCAGTGGCAGTAGGGGGCTGTGTTCTCTACAGTCAGGGCCTGGAAATGAGACTGGTGCTTTCAAACTGGGCTTCCAAAATCCCTCTGACACTGGATGCGGCGGCAGCTGCATCAGTATCCAGTGGAAAAGTCGGGAGAGAGAGTGAAGGGTCCCCTGGGAGGGATCCTTGGTCCTGGCCTGGAAGTGGTGTATATCATTTTCTCCCACATTCCGCTGGTCAGACCTCAGCCACACAGTTCTGCTTAGATGCAAAGGAGAGCTGCAAAATACAATCCCGGCCTGGGCAGCTGCTACGCAGCAACAAGTCTACCGCACGCGAGCACAACATGAATCTTTAGCAACTAGTTACCAGGCTTTGGCACATTACAGGTTCCAAGACTGACCACACGGGGAGAGAGGTGGGGCTGACTCTGCTTACCCAGAATCATGCTGGCAGGCAAAGCCCTATTTTTTGTAGTTACTTATTTACATTTTAGTATGGATTGTAGACACCTTCCTGTGGTTTTTAAGTTTTAAGTCTTCTTAGATATCAGATTCAGAAGCTAGCTATTAGAGATTCAAATACAATGAAAGTACATAGAGGTATAATCATTTAAGGTAAAGGAAAATGCAAAGGAGAGAGGAGGCCTGGTTGGCCAATCAATGTTAACTGAAATTAGTGTTTGCAAAGCACATTCACATTTATTACACATTAGGTGCAGCAATGTTATTAACTCAGTATTTTGTCTATAGTTTCCATAAGAGGAAAATGAGTGCTAGAGAGGTTAATCTTTTCTGGGGTCACAAAGCCAGTAGATCCAAGGCTTCATCTTCAAAGCGTGACACAGAACATGACATAGTTGTGAGGACAGAATTGAAGGTATCCTTCATCATCCCTGACTCTTGGGGGTTCACACTCGTGTATAAACCCCTCTTGTGAGTGTGGACAGGACTTGTGACTTACTTCTAACCAACAGAATGTGGAAGTGGTGATGGGATGTCCCTCCCATCATTACGCTACACAGACTCTGTCTTGCTGGCAGACTTGCTGGAGAGTCTCTCTCCCCCCATTGCTGGCTTTGAAGAAGCGAACTGCCATGTATCCTCCAGGCACTAAGACATGGACTCTGCCAGCAACCTCAAAAAGTTTGGAAGTGGGTCCTTCTCCAGTTGAGCCTCTGATGAGAACGCCACCCTGGCCAACACCTTGACTACAGCCTTGTAAGTCTAAGCAGAGGGTACAGATAAGCTGTGCCTGGACTACTGAACTGTAGGAACTGTAAAACAGCAAACGTGTGTTTCTGTAAACTTCTAAGTTAGTGATTTTCAACTTTCAACTGCATTTGTTTGTATTTTTATGTACTTTAGGCATACAGAGCTTTTTATGGTCCGGGTAGCTCTGATCTGACAATTAGTTCATTGCTGGTCCCGCATATATAAAATTGTGTTTTCTGCATCCACTTATTTATAAAGTATATAAGTTGGTTTTCCTGCTGCCATATCTAATAACCCAGGTATCTGATATTTCATCACTAGAAGAAAAGGATGATTGGATATATCTTTGTTATAATTTCTTAGCTCAGATTTCTAACAAACACCTGGAAATTACTGGTAGTATCTTCTGGTTGGACATCCTGACCCCTCGATGCTGCCATCCAGTTCCTTTTGACCTCTTTTATCAGAAATGTTCTCACATTTATAACCATCGTTGCCTTTATAAAATTCCAAAAACTGTTATGGGCCATTGCCTGTGTGTTCTGTTATTATTTTAAAGCTTTTCTGGGGTCCATTTTGACTGACTACCTGAGGTACCAAGGCTTTGGTAACAGCTTCAGCCACTTTCTCTACAGGAGGAGTCCCTCACTGCCAGTCCGTCTCGGAGGCTGCAAAGAAACCATGAGGAAGGCAGGGCCCTGGAGGATGGGGGAAGGGAAACAGCAGAGGAAAGTTGGGAGCTTCAACTGGGATGAGATGAAACGGGGCACAACACTGTGCCCAGGCCCTCTCCCTGCAGTGCCCTCAGAATATTTGCTACCATCAAGAGGAAGAGCAGAAGGACGAACAACATGCATTGTGCTCTTTTAAGACAAAAGGCAAATTCTATTTTCCACCACCAATCAGCTCTAAGCCGAAGCCAGTAAATGCACAATATGTTGTACATATTTTTAAATGTCTATGCATTTATACCCTTTTAAAAAATGTATTTACTTTGTTAAAATTTTCCGTTATAGCCCAGCTGGCATGGCTCAGTGGTTGAGCATTGACCTATGAACCAAGAGGTCATGGTTCGATTCCCGGTCAGGGTACATTCCCCGGTCACAGGCTTGATCCCCAGCAGGGGGCGTGCAGGAGGCAGCGATCAATGACTCTCATCAATGATGTTTGTATCTCTCCCTCTCCCTTTCTGAACTCTCTGAAATCAATAAAAACATAAAACAACTTTCAAATTTCCATTACAGGGTTTCTTTAAAGAGTATCTATCTATCTATGCATACTAACGTGTGATTTTTTTTTTTGTATATAAAAACCATAAAGTAAATTTTATTCTGTTTTAGGTACTGTGAATTTAATTAATGGGGTACTATCTGGAATATACATAGTACTAAGATTAAAACCAGGTGTCTTTTCCAGGATGTGTTCATTCATTTATTATTTCATTAATCCAACTAGTGTTTATTGAGCACTTACCATGTGGGGCCTGCTGTCAACACGGCTAAGACCAGGGATTGGCAACCTCCAGCCCACAGCCAAGTCCAGTCTGCTGCCTGCTTTTGTATGTAAAGCTTTATGGGAACACAGTCATGCCTGCCCTTTTACATATTCTCTGTGGCTACTTCTGCATTAGAGGCTACATGGGCCACAAAGCTGAAAATAATTACTAGCTCTCCCTCTACACAAAAACTTTGTGACCCTTGGCTTAGAGGATCAAAGATATTGTGCCCTGTTTGGTTTCCTGATCAGAATATTGAGGACATAAATGTCTACCTGGTCCAATTCATAATATTCTTCTGTGTATGGAAAAGTGATATTTTGAAATGTAAAGTAACAATAGTTCTCATTTACTGTGAGCTTATTATGAGTCAGGTGTCTAGCTCAGCCCTTTGTATATAGATCATCTCATCGAGCCTCACAAAGTAGCTGCTGTCATGGGTTCTATGTGACAAATGAAGAAACTATAGCATCAAGAGCTTAACTGATGATTGACGGCTGGAGTGACTCTACCAACGAGCACCACGCCTGCTCTCAGCTCAGGAAGACTCACTCTCAGTTCCTTTATGTGTATCTTGAGGATCAAGTATCTCGGTCAGCGGGGTTGGAGTCCAGAGCACAGACGGTGCAAACGACAGGGTGAAGCCCTGACAGCCCAGAGCAGTGACACAACAATACTAGGCTGTTTAAGAATAAGAATCTTTAAGGATTATTTTACCAGAACCATTCAACAAATGTACTTCAATGTACTGGAACAATCATTCCCTTTGAGTGTATTTGCTCTTTATGAGTGCTTAGGTCCAGCGACATAAAAGGAGTCTTAGAAATTATATGTAAATGGGGTGAACTCATGTACTGTTGCTGTAGTGACTGAATGTCAGAAATTCAGTTACTTAACTCACCCTGCTCTGTGTGTCTAACAAAGTACTCAAGGCTACACGTTTTCTGTAAAACGCCCGATATTAAATGCTCCATTTTACACGTTATACGCATCTTAAAATGCCATGTGCTGTGGAAGATATTTGGGGGAGGAGGGAGTGAGTAGGTAAGTCACCACCCTAACCGATGAATCACTCCCTGTTTAAATGCTCTTCCGTTAATTCAAGTGACATTTTGACAATAGCATGCTGTCAGTCCAATGGTTTGACCTATACAACAACCTCTAATTATTACTAATTAAATAATTAATTATTCATAGAACTGCGTGCCATTAGCATAGCAGAGATATGTTGGAATATGAGTTATATGGGGTTTATGAGTCTTCAGAAAATAGATTCTTTAATAAATTAATAAAGGGGCTCTGGGGTTTCATTAAAAGGTGGCTGGAGGGTGTGCTTGCCTGTTTCCAAGGAGACCACAGGTGGTTCATGGCTTTTTTTTTTTTTAAGTTAAACTTGTTTGGGCTAGATGATTTTTTTTTTTTTTCCACCCTTTTCTCCCTGCTCTGTCCTCAGGCAGAGAACGGAACGTTTTAATGAAGCCCCTGTTGTCTTCATATCACTTTGATTCCCCTTGTGTTCTCTCCAGTCTACACGTCGGCCAGTCGGATGAAGGGCTTCAGATCCCCCCCAGGATTGAAAACCATGGCGCGCCCTCCATGAATATACAAGGCGGTGGCGGAGGCCCAGGGAAGGGAAAGGCAGAGCAAACAAAGGGATGAAGGAAACCCATCAATTCAAACGGCGCGGGCCTCATTTACCCACTTAATTACCCTGACTCCTGACTCTCTGGGCCGCTGCGATGATTTTTCTAGTTAAGCCTGATTTAAAGAACTTCGAGAAAAAGAAGCTCATCTCTCCTCTCCCCCTCAACAATCTCTTTGCCACATGGAGTTCCGCTTCCTCGTTACCTCACCGTAATAATGATCGTGGTAATATTAACATCTTCCAGGGCCACGCACTAAATAGTGATAAAAATAGTAATATTAATGCTCCCTAGCATCCATCCGTGCTGCTCGGAGGCGCATTATAAATTCTGTCTTTGTTTAAGCAGTGGGGGACCCAACAGTGTCATTACAGTCATCATTAGAACTCAAGGGCACTCCCGGAATCGGAAGCCTAAGTGGGGCTAAGTCAGTAAGCCTTCCCGGGCCACGGATGAAACAGAAAAGGAATAACAGAATTTTTATACTGTTTCAACATTTGACCTATTTGGGAAGAGACGCCTTAAAAAAACACATACCTGTTTACTATTCTCCAAAAAGATAGAGGAACTTGTTTCCATGAAACCAGCCACAATCAGCCCTTCAAACTCACTAGGACCCATCTGTTTGTTTTTTTGGTTTTCTGTTTTTTGTTTCCCCCGGTTTCTTTCCCTTTCTCTACAAACAGGAGGAGAAATGGATCCCCATCCAGCAACAGGGACCTTCCTTCCATGCATCAGGAGCCTGGCGCGTCTTTACCCAGGTGGCATCCAGGCTAGGTGACAGGCGGCAGAGACACAGAAAAAGAATGCAGCTCACAGGACTGAGCCGCTGAAGGCCAAAGAGGAAATGCTGAGAACATTGTCATTATTAACGGGGGCTTGCTAAGTGAAAACAAAGCTTTCCCCGGAACCAGTAAAACAAACATACCCTTTAGCAGTGGGCTTAATTTTCTGACATTTCCTTTTACCTCCACTGGCTCCATAGCAAGAGCCAGCCTTGAGCGTCAGCGTGGCCCAACCGCTCTGCTTCTGTCAGTCACAGGGACACTGGAGCTCCTTCTGCACTCCTGGGCCAGTGTGAAGGGATCCTGGCCTTCGTCCAACGCTGTGCTGCTTTCCTCTCCTCCTTTCCTGCTCCCTAAATTTGATGGATTTTGTGTTTGTTTTATTTTGTCTTTTTAATTTATTGTTCTCACTGTTTAAATTCTCTTTATTGTACCAGCTTCTCAAATATACGTTTTTCCCCTGCTTCCCCATCTCCTTCAGCCCCCCGTTATTTTTCTGCCTGGTTATTTTCTTGTAGCTGTCTGCTCAGTGGGCAGTTGTATTTGGCTTTTTAAAAATTCATCAGGATATATAGATGGCACCATTAGTTTATAAGTATCTGGACTGGAACATACAATCAAGAGAGGTAAAATAATATCAAGCCATTAAAGTTAATTACTAACACGAACGGATGTTTACTGATACTTAGTATAGGAACACGAATCATTTTAGGGAAATATTATTAACCCCATAGGCATCCAGGGCGCCACCCCCCCACCTTTCTTAAAAATGAGCTCAGGGAAGATTAAAGCCATAATTAAACACATACTTTATTTCTGTATTTAGTTTTCACAAACGACATCCTTTTAATATAAAACTGACATTCTGGCATCAGTCACATGCCCAGAAGAGTTAGATAATCAACAACAGTTTATAATAACATTGCGCCGGAATAATGAATGAAGCCTGAAGTTCAATGAAATGTGTGTTGCCCAGTAACACAGTGAGGAGATATTAATTTCCATGTATATCTAGGAGGTTTGCAGCTCTGAAAATTAGAGGAAGAAATGAAGTCTGTGAGGGCTCCTTGTAACTTTGTCACTCCACCCACTTCGGTTTCCTAACCCGTGCTCCCCTCCCTCCTCCTCCCCCTCCTATTCCTCTTTCACTAGGTGAGATTTGCCCCTCACATTTGCTCACCTTCAAAAGTAAAACACAGGAAATACAGTCAACAATATTGTAATAATTGTGTATGGCGCCAGGTGGGTACCTAAAATGCTGGGCGGGGGAGGGACACTTTATAAAGTATATGACTGTCCAACCTCTATGCTTACACCTGAAACTAATACAAAATAATGTTGAATGCAAACTGTAACTGAAAAATAAAATTTTAAAAAACTACACAAATCCTGTAGCCAGTTCAAGCCATGTTAACATTAAGAGAAAAACGCCAGTGTTCTATGTTGTAACCTAATGATTACAGTGTTTACATTTTTACATATAGATAGATAATTGTTCATTAGCTCCATCTTTGTAAAAAGAAGGGACTGGGCAATCTCTTGAAATTCTTCCCCGGCTTCTGAGCCCATTATTAACCTACCAGCCTATGGCAATGTCTGGGCAAGCCCACCGAAATATTGTTTTTCTATTTTTTTAAAAAAAGGGGAAGAAGGCAGTTACCAGAACCTGGATAGAGGGCTGCCTTACAGATCTGGTGGCTTTTGGTATACGCAGGTAGTCAACCTGGGGTGACTCAGCAGGGAGAGAATTTGGGGAACAAATACCAAAACACCATTCTCCTCTTTCTTCAGTGTATTGCCAGTGTCATTCCAATCCACCCCCTACAACACACACACACACACACACACACACACACACACATCTCTGCTAATTGAATGTAACCTGCAAAAGCCAGCAAGGAAACCCATTGATGCAGTCCTTGAGCAGAGTAGGATGGGTAGGAGTGGAAAGGGCATGTGAGATGGCAAATGGAAGATACCTAATGCATACGGTAGACAGGGCATCATTTTGGAGGATTTAAGCACAACTGGAGAAGATGAGGCTATCCAGAGGCAAAAACAAGGATGTATACATAAATAGGTATAAAAAAAGAGTTTTATGTGGACTTGTTCTGACACCAATGGCCATGCTCACTTAACGCCCATATGTCCCAGGTTCAGAGGGGAGTGACAGATCCTTAAATACATAAGGTCATAAGACCGTAGTGGAGGTTGATGAATACTGGGCTGAAATCTGCATAAGACTAGTGATGTCAATAGATGGGAAATCACTCTGCCTTGGTGAACTGCTAAGAAATCCGGTTTTAAAACTGTTACTAGATGAAGCTTGGAAGAACAATTTATTTCTGATTTCAGGGTTAACCACTGAAAGTTCTAATATCTGAAGCATACTTAGCATCAAGTCTCATAAACAAGAGTTAGATCCTTGTCTATGATAAGGCAGTTTCTTGTCTGTCAAGATAAGAAGGTAGAAAATCCACATGAGGTCTGTCAACTGAGAATCTTTGAGGAGACTGGAGGCCAGACTCTATAAGCCAATACCCCCAAGTGGGCTTCTGGGCCTGTTCTACCTCCAGTATGTTTCCATGAATTTATATTTCTAATAATTTCTCTAACACTTGCTCTTTCTCTGTGTCTTTGGGAACTTCTAAAGGTAGCCTTAGCTGGATAAAGGAAATTGAATTACGTGCAAATATGAAAATGCAAATGAGAGTTAGAGATATTTCGGGTCCTTTTTGCCTCTGGCTCAGACCTACAAATGGAAAAAGATGGGGGTGTAAGCAAACTGGCTAGAATGTTCTCATTTCCAACATGGCTTCGGTCATGTTAGTACTGATGAGTCAGTAAGCAATATATTACTTCATTCGTACAACTGCCGTCTTTTCAAATATTTCTAGACTTGTTGAGTCTTATTTGATTATACCATGAAATTATGATTCAAATGCTAAAAGTTGCAAACCCATCACTGCCCATTTGAGGAGAGAGATTTCAATAAATAAACATCATAGCAAGGTCTTTCCAACGACTTTATTCTCATGGAGCATCTCATGGAGCATCTCCTTATCTTAAAAAATATGTTCTAGGCATGCTTCCCTTTTGTTATATAATATATAAAACATATATAACATGAATGTACAAAGCACTTATACCAATGAAAGTGTATATGTATAAGGCACACATGTATGTGTATTTAAAATCTATCACATATCCATATAGCACATATATGCACATATAAACATTTGTGATGCAAATATATAATATGTATATAATGGACATGGCATGTAACTTGTATGGGAGTAACATGCATATATCCATGCATTATAAGGCATATGTACATAGTATGCACATATATGTATAGATGTAGCATGCTGAAGTGAGTATATAACCATAGAACATAAATAATATTATATCATACACATATAATATATACCTATATAATATATATACCTATATAACATATATCTATAACATATGGCACATGTATCTATACTAAATGTTTTTATACATGACATTTATATATGTAAATATATAATATATAAAACATATTTCAGAACATGTATATGCAACACACATCATAACAAAATATAAGATATTTGTGTAATATATGTATAATATGTCATAAATATGCTCCTCTTTCCATTCTAAATTAAAAATTCAGAAGTATAAAATATGATTTCATGTGTAATTTAAATATTTAATAATATGTTCTTTTATAAAGGAGAAATAGCAAGAAAGCAATTAATAATAAAATAATACTTATTTCAATTTGGAAAATCTTGGGCATGACTATACTGGAAGTCATGATGATGAATTAGATTTTTTTTTCCCACACTTAAAATGACTACCCCTGGATTAAGAGCTATAAAAAGATCAGAAGCCATTCCAGTCAAACTATACAGGAAAATGAAAGAACAGGGGTGGAAGCAAACACTAGACTAAAAACTAGCATTAGGCTACATAATAACAGACTAGATTTATTAGCATATTATGAGAGGAAGAGGGAAATAACCCCAACTGATGTAGGAATAGCATGCCCAGCACATGACCATATCTTTGCATATGTGAATGTTCAGTACCAGACAATAAGTCATGAGGGATGTAGGACAACTTTTCATTGTGTCTGACTGTCCACACAGTGCAAAACATTAGCAACCCTCAATCTCATCTACTAAATTCCAACAACACATCCAATGGTCAGGGCAACCAAAATTACCCCTGAAAATTTCCAGAGTACACTCAGAGGCTGGAGTTCTCTCTCCACACTTAAAACAATTTTATGGGTTTCCATATGTCAAGGTCTCTTTAGCTTTCATCTCGTATGTAATAATGTAGATGAGTCTAAAAGATTTGGTACATATGGTGCACTTAGGTTGGTCTAAAACTCTATGAACAGTGCACCAGGTTAGCTCTACCATCGAGAGACAGCTTGAGCAATGAGGACAGCTCCACAGTGTATGTAGAGATCGTCTCTCATGGAAAACAGCCTCAATAATTAACGATGTTGTAGTGTTCAGTCTCATTGCTAATGAGACTCACTGTGGCCTGTTGAATATTTGTACATTGATAAATGACATTAACATTCAGGAAGGGATAACTTTCAAGGGAAAAATTTCACCAAAGCATAATCCATAATCTCAAGTAAGAAGCCATCTTTTCATTTTACTTGGTGATTTGGGGTAAGAGTCAGAGAAAACGGTGTATGATTCAAAGACCTTTTCTTAGGACTTATTTGTTTTCTTTTGAGGCCATTAATCAAAAGACCTCAAATGTTACAAAAGCCTCCAAAAATGGGACTGTGGTGACCATCCTGATTTAGTGTATCCTTATGATAACTCTGGCTAAATGACAGAAAGAGTGAATAAATATTTCGTGGCTGGCATGTCACCAACCTGGGTGACAAGTTACATTCAAACGCTTCAAAGCCTTAGAAAAGACAGAGGTATGATTTGCATTTTGCTCTGAACAAAATCCTAAGTGTTCACCAAGTCATACGCCAACAGGAGGAAACTCATGTCAGAATCTTTGCATGTCATATCTGCTCATGGATTATCTTACATGACAATATAAGGGGAGATGCTGGTCCTCTATTTGACAATGTTTTTTTAATAATAACACAAACATTTATTAGCTACTCTTCTAAGTGCTTCACCTATACTAACTCATTTAATCTTCACAACAATCTTCTGTGGTACTTTCTATTATTATTTCCAAGTTATATATGAGAAACAGAGGCACAGAGAGGTTGAGTAACTTGCCTAATGAATGATGACGTTAATTTGAATCCATATAGTTTTGTTCTAGGGTCTTCTCTTTTAATGAATATGCCCTGCTATCTCCTTACCCTACCCTTCCCTCTCCTTGAAATGTATCAGCTGTGTTTTAACTGATTGGCCAATGTGGTGTTGATGCCTGGTTGTAAGAATATAAGAATTGTCAAGAATCTATCCCTGAAAGGATTTTAAACTTTATCAATAGCCTTAATTTTTTTTTTAAACATCAGCTAATTGTTCATCATCTGAAATCTCTATGTTTCATAATGGCAAAGAAACTCATCTGAATGCTGCCCAGGAAAAATAAGGCTAACTGGAGTGATATCTGTGTGCTAAAGACTACAGAAAATATGTCCTTTTGGTCACCTGTTTATGTCAATCACCACACTCCTTATTTTTCTGTCTCACAAAGATATTCAGAGCTATGAGCACAGTTCCCTGCATCTGTCTCCCCTTTCTGTGCCTCCTGCCCATCCCCGTGAACCAGCATTAACTGTGGAGATTTCACAAGAGATTTTCCAACTGGCCGGGCTAGTTGGACACACTGGGCTTTCCCTCACTCAGCCCAGCCCCTCCCGGCCCTCCTTCACCTCCGCCGTCCTGATGGAGCACACCACACCCTCATCTCTTTGACTGTGAGTGCTTTTCCCTTTCATTACTGCTGGGGACTCTGAATGGGCCTCTTGTGTGCAGGGGGAGACAATGCTCTTCATTTGATGGGATTATTTACAATAGGAAAAATAGCTTTAAAAAGAGAAAGCAGGAGAGACAGTTACAGCAAGAGGCTTGACTGTGAAGCCATCCTTTCATTAGGAGCCTGGCACCCTCCCACCTTTTCCTGGCTCTCTGCCGAGCTCTCCTCCACTCGAGAGTGGCCCTTGAGTTCTGTTACAGTTTCCGAATGATGCTGCAGAGGCCGGGCCCTGTAGTGTGACTCATTTCCGAAGTCAGAATGCTCCGGTACATTAACAGCTCTGTCTTCTTTGATCAAGTGACACCAGGGCATCCGTTCCCATGGCCAACACTTTCAGATGATTAGTCTTTTCCTGGGCACACCCGCCTGGAGAACAGAACGCTAGCTGTAGAGGAGGAGCTCGGCTTGGCTCCACAGGCAGCGGAATGTGTGCAAGACAGGGAAGGAAGACTAGCTTAGGCCCCAGGGCCTACCCTGGCTTAGGGGGGGCTCTGTGAGAATGTGAAAACCCGAGGCAGTGGATTAAGGAAAAATAAAGGCCTCTTCCCCAGCACTCCAGCTCTACGCTGGGATCCACACTCTGCACAAATGTAGAACTATATGGGGCAGTTTGCAAAGGCCGTGCCATCTCTGTCAGCCATTGGTCATCACAACATGGCACACTGGCCACGGGCAAGGCATCCATAGCCAGGCTGCGCTAGGAGTTTAAGCCTTGGGTTTACCCTGTTAGCTGTGCAAATCTGTATTCTTGGGCAAGATACTTAAATGCTCCAAGACTTAGTTTTCTTATCTGTGAAATGGTTGTGTAATAATTGCATCTAAGCAGACTCATTTTGAGAAATTCATAGAAAGCATGTAAAGCTTGCCCAGTGTGAAGAAAGCTCTCACTAAATGTTGGCTGTTACTACTTCTGTACCGCAGAGTGCTAATTTAACCTAGACCTTAGCAAACACAGAAGGTACCTAGTGTGGCACTAGGATTGTTAGACTCACCCTTGGGTACATTTTTTAAAATGTTCTTATTGATTTCAGAGAGAGGAAGGGAGAGGGAGAGACATAGAAACAGCAATGATGAGAGAGAATCATTGACCAGCTGCCTCTTACAAACCCCCTACTGGGAATTGAACCTGCAACCCGGGCATGTGCCCTGACTGGGAATTCAACCTTGACCTCCTGGTTCATAGGTCCATGCTCAAATATTGAGCCACACCAGCTGGGCTGTACATTTTTTTTTTTTTTGTAATACCAAGGATTCTCTCCATTGCTGAGTAAAAAACTATAATAATAATGACTGGCTTTATCGTGCATTTATTGTTCTTTAGGCCCTGTGTTAAGTACTTTGCATATGTGATATCATTAAATCACCCCATGATCTTTCTAAAAAAGATCCTTCTTTTCACCCTCATTTTCAGATGAAATGCCTGATGATCACAGAAGCTAAGCAATGTGTCTAAGGTCTGAAAGCTAGCAAGTCATTCAGGTGGCATTTGGGAAAAACTCTTATCCCAGGACCTCACCATTCTTCCCACTACTGAAATCTGCTTAAGTCTGCATAGTCATTGCTCTAATCTTTTTCCCTTCTCTCTTCTCATGTCTTAAAAATGTTTATCTTCCATGTCCCTGCTAACTCCCTTCTGGAAGCGGAGATCATGGCATTATGGACACTTGAGAGAGTGTACAAATAAGTTAGCAGAGCTGCCCTATTTACAAGTGAAATGGAAGAGCTAAGCACAAATAAAAGCATCCTGTCCACAGTGCTATGAGTTAAATAAGGCACACTGTATTGCCTTCCTAGGGGGCGAGTTAGTGGAGGCCAGAGCATCAATCACATCCTTTCATACACCTGCGGGCTGGTGAGGACGGGGTGGGCCCGGAGCTCCTCCTGGTGTTCCTGAAATCAAAGCTTCACGACCAGTTTTGTCCTGTGTGCTGGCTCCTGTTTGAAATAATACACTTTATTATCATAATTTTTAGTGTAGATGGCCTTGCTAATAGGCTAATTTTTTTCTCATTCCTTTTCTGAACTATTGTTTCATTTGTCTCCTCCTTATTTTATTTATCCAATTTTCTTCAAATTGCACCGTTTGTTACTTGGCCTCAGGGAGCACTGGCTATTAAAACTACACTAATAATTTTAATTTACTTAAAATGATGTAAGAACAGCACAGCTGCCAAGAAATACAGGGCCTCCAAATAGGTGTTAGAGCAGGAAGGAGGCATTAAACAAAGCAAGGGGCCTAAGGCTCTGCACCCCCAGATTCCACAGGATGTCACCTAGGAAGGGGTGTTCTCTCCAGGAAGCCCAAGTGGACCCCATTACAATGCAGCCATGCTTCTCCTTGAGCACACATTATAGTAGAAATTTTAAGTTTCCAGAACAAAGCATTGTGGGTGGCGCCTGTCATGAAGTGTATTCACTATATAAATTTTTTTGCCATTGAAGAGACCTTTGGCATATTGAAAATTGATTAAAAGAACAATTCGAACACAACTGTTCAAGCATGCATCTTTGTCATAGTGTGAGAGCCATCTATACTTATCCATACCACTGACCAACTCTATTCTAACATGAGCTCTAACAAATAATTTAAAAGACTAAAAAGACAAGAAAACAAAGGTGGTTGGATGGTGTCTATTTCAGAAAATAACTTATACATAGGCCCTGAGAAGGACCGGAAAAGACAGTTGCCTTTCAAATGGTGTCATAGCTCAGTTTTCTAAAAACATGAGAATGCTACCACCTGCTTCAGGTGGCTGGGCAGTGGAAAGAGATGATGCTTGAGAGAGAATTTTGAGTCACATGCATAATGTAGTTATGAGAAATTACAAGACAGTACTTCAGAGACAGTCTCACAATATTGTTTAGTGTCAGCAACCAAAAACGAGTCCAGTGAGTGATCACACACAGATAATTCCAGCCATAAGGTGATGGTAGCCAGCTACTCTTCCTTAAGATCAGGCCAGAGAGAAGTATAGTCCTACCACATATTGGAAATCTTAGAGATGATTAAGTCCAACTGTCTTATTTTACAGTAGAAAAACCTGAGATTCAAAGAAAAGTACTTACTTGCTAGAACTCATGTTTCTCAAACATACACCATGTGATTTCTCCTGCAACTCCCTCTGCTTAGAAGTTATATGAAGATCCCACTACCCAGCACTTCTCCCCAGTTCCATTTTAGTGAGGACTTATTATCTGACCTTCTTTGGAAGGAATCATACATTCATAGGCAGGGCTATTTGAATAGAGTAGTAATTATTTTTATTAAAACTACTGAGTTTGTTGCATGTTAGGCTAGTAAATAACAGTTACCTAATCAAAAGTTATCATGTGCTTCCCAGTAGATAACTGATATCATAGAAATGCAATCCCTTGAGATTTAGGGTTTAGCCCTAACTTTGCTACTATTTTTCATCTTAGCCATGGTGGAAAAGGCCCTCATTCTCTTTCCTAACAGCCTGTAGTACTTAGAGCACACCTCAATTGGATCATACATTATCTGCATCAGGACAGCAACTGAGAGTTATCAATTCTTATATTTCAAGTATTCAGCAAAGTGTCTGAGTATCTACTAGGTGCTAAATAAAAGTCTGAGAAACAATAGAGGGGAAAAAATAAATGAATGGACATACTTGAGAGAGCTATGGCCAGTTGGTCTGGGATTTAGATGGGGATGTGACTTTGTAGGGTCACAGTAAGTCAGACAGAGGTCTGGATCAGACTAAATTATGGGCTAGGCTGAGCTGAGTCTGGGGGATTGATCACATATGGCAAAATGCTAAGATGGACTGGGAAGGCACAATTAAGCGTGATCAAGTACAGACACTGAGAAAAGCCCTTTACTGGGGAATGGATACAAGATAGTTCAACTATTCTCACTACTTTTAACTTATGTGAAACTTTATATTATAAAACATTTGTTGTTGTTGTTCTGTTTCTGAGCAATGAGGTTTACAAAAAGAGATTAGTTCTAGATGAGCAAAATATGCTGAATTAGGGGGCTGGGTCTGTACTGTAGCAGCACCAGGGAGAGCTCCCAACAGCTGTTTGTGCTTCTGTAGAAGCTGGTCCTGGGGACATACTGGTATTTAGAGGGGTCGCTGAGGTCTCCCTTGTTGACTCATGCCAATGCAGCCTTTGTGGATGTTGGGAGGCTCAGACTTGTTAGAGTCAGTCCTGCTCCCCCATTCCAGTACTTCTGTCTCCCCTCTCATCCTATGGAGTATGACAGCCATAGGACCTCAGGGCATAGGAGAGCTGAAGGTTGGAAGCTTGGCTTCTCCTAGTCTGATGAGTAATTTTGCTTTTTCCTGTGGTATCTTGCTCATTAGACTCCCTCCCTCTAGGGCCCTTCCTGGGGTCTAGAGAGCTAAGCTCTTGGTTGGAGCCTTGATAACAACCGGCTGCTGCTACATCATTGAGGAAGGCAACTCTGCCTCAGTGGTAGCATCATTTTAAAAATAAGGTATCTGAAACTGATCTGAAATTCCAAAGGCATGTCTCTACAGAGCTAATCAATCTTTTCATATAACTTCAGTCCGGAATTGATTATACTTTGGTTTCCTTCACCCAAAGTTGAATCCATACCATACAGTCTCTCAGAATTAGCTGTTCATTAATATGTTAATTAAATGAATATGGAATAACTACAATGCGTCCTTTTATTTGTTTGATACATAAAAAGCCCAATTAGACAAACACCTTGCCCTTTGGGAGCTTTCAGTTTAATAGGATAAATACCGGAAGTTATATGAATACTTAGACTATGAGGCAGGATGTGATAAATGAAAAAATTGAGGCACAGATGAAATGTTTAGGAAAAAAGAAAATATTTCTCATGGGGGCCAAATTATAGGAAAAAGTACACACGAAGAAATCTATTAGAAGCTTTTTTTGTCTGGCTGACCAAAGAACTGGTTTTCACAAACGACGACCAAGAGTCCACCATTAGTCAAAGAGAGTGGTTTGATGGTCTACACCAGGCTTGGGTATGTACTGTTCCCATAAACTCGAAGGGACAAAGCTGTGTGAATGACCTATTGTAAGGTTACTTGCTACAGCTTGAATTTTATGGGAGCTGGCATTAGATTACAGAGCAAGCCGTCCAGCTGAGAAGCAGTGAAATGTGGTACATTTGTCTTGGCCTCTAATAGGCGTGCACTGATAGAAGTGGTAGGCATCTGGATGGGAGGGGGGTACTTGTGCTCTTTCTGAAAGTGAAAAGGCTAGTGCCATATTCAGTCTGATAGTTCTGTAGCACACATTGAAACACATCCCTGTGGTATTTAAGAAACTTAATACTAACCCATCCTTTCAATGAAGATACATACATGCAGAGAAATGGATGTACTTCTTTTATATATATATGTGTATATATATATATGTGTATTTTATTGATTTCAGAGAGAGGAAGGGAGAGGGAGAGAGAGATAGAAACATCAATGATTAGAGAGTATCACTGATTGGCTGCCTCCTGCACACCCCCTGCTGGGGATCGAGCCCACAATCAGGGCGTTCTCTGACCAGAAATTAAACCAAAGTCTCCTGGATCATAGGTCGATGCTTAACCGCTAAGCCACGCTGGCCAGGCTGAATGTACTTCTTAATCAGCTACTTCTACTTTATAGGAAATCTTGAACCAGAAAGCACAATCCTTGCATTTCCAAGCTACCACAAAGTAATGATTTCTCCTATTCATTAGTTTTATCTTTCCATTAACTTATTTCATCCATCATTTCAACCACCAACTGGCCCAAATCTTTTAGACTTTGCAGAAAAACATGTTCTACAATTATTGATCAATCCGCATTGTGAAATATCTGATAATCCTTGCAAGCATTGCAGCCTTGTGCCAGAGCTAAATCTGTTATTTTGCTCTTTTTCCCACCTGGAAAGTTTCAATTACAGGGGTGTTTCAAAGGGGCCTTATAATAGGGCTATTAACAAGGTGATGAATGGCCCTGCTGAATTGAAGGTTCCTTAGGTGCAATTTCAAACTGCACTCTGTATGCAGTGAGCAAAGTAAGACTTAACTAGCTTGCTAGCCGACTGCTTCTGTTCTCATTTTCTTTAAAAAAGTGGAAAACCACCCTGTTATCAATTCTTTTAAAAGTATTTTATATATACACTTAATTTCTCAGAATGTAATATTCATTACCTTGAAAGTTTAACTTTAAGTTAAATCCCAATAATAATAAGCTCAATTATTGGGAATGGGTATTATATCTAATTTCTATATGCCTATAAAAGAAACCCAAAACACACACACAAAGGGTATAATTTCATAAATGTAGCTGTATCTAAATATATATGAAAAATAAAGAATTTGCAGTTATAAAAAATACATGGATGAAAGTCTCTTTTGTCGGAGATAGCATAGAATTCTATAGAGTGCACCTGGTGCCCACATTCTGCACCTGCATCCTACAGACTGAGCAAAAAAAAAAATGCAAATGAGCAAGAGGAGGAGTAATGGGTGTGTCAGTAAAGGAGTATAAAAAATGCCTGATTTCATGCTTGCCCTCTAAATAATTCTAGTTTCAATTTCTTTTCTTAACATATTAGACAATGGTGACATTTTTAGAAAGGCACATATAATTGAGCCTGAACTAATAAAATTAGTGTGTATAAAAGGAAGAGGCAAGTGTGCTCTTAGCCTTTTGATATTATCTACCACTATCCCAATTCCCTACCATTTTCTTCCTTCTATTTTGCTGTAATTTAATTTTATCCAATTCAGTAAGTACTTACTGAGTGTGTACTATGTGCTTGGAGTTGGCAATAGGATTATAGAAATTAATAAGATGACTCCCATGACATCAAAGGACTCATAGCTAAATGAGGAGACAGCGTTTACTGTACTGTGCTACAGTTAGAAACACAAAGACCTAATGGAGAAAAGGTTGATTGGGAAGTGGTGATGGTGGTCAGAATAAGTCTTTCAAAATGAGCAGATAAACAAAATAGGTGTTCAGGGATGAAAGATACTTAGTTGGAGCAATAAAGAAGGAAACAGCATTCCAGAAAGCCACAAAGTAGGGAGAGGATATATTTGCTAAGGGAAGTTTGGTCCACTGAAATTGTCTTGTAGATTTTAAGGCAACAGACATCAAATGATGAACATATTGGAATATGGGATCCAAAAAAATGAATAGAAAAATAATTTTGTTAGATAGTGAGTGCTACCTTTCCTGTCTTCTCTCTTCAATCCTTAGTTTCCAAAGACCACCTTGGATTGGAAAAAGAGAAGGGCAGGAAAATATTTTGTTTTATTTTGTGTTGATTTGTTTCATGTAGCATAACAGAAACAAGGAATGCTGCTATCTGCTAGAGAGACCCCTGCCAAGTGTGGCAGCAATAGGGGTCTAATAACTGATAGATTAGAGTTGTAAAGGTAAGTTAGGGAACATGACTCTTTTCTTTCTAAATTATATGGCAGATGGATAGTCATAGATGAAACTGAAAGTTGAAAGAATTATGCATAAGACACATAATTTTTAAGGATATTTATGTCATTTCTAATTATAACCAATTAAAAAGAACACTTGAGCATTCATTCATCTATTAAAAATTAGGTATTTAGTATCACTATGTGTCAGACACTGTTCCAAGTTCTGGGGATATGAAAATGAACAAGACAGATAAGGTCCCTGCCTCAGTTGGGCTTAAAGTCATGGGGGAGACATAAGCCTACAACTAAGCAATAGAAGAAGGTAGTTTCAGGTAGCAGTGACATTACAGTGAGTGGAGCATAGCTGGTGATCAATTAAAGAGAGTGGTCAAGGGGTGTCCTCTGGGAAGAGATGTTTGCACAGAAATTTGAATAAAGTAAAGGAACAAAATGCACAAAGACCTGGGGACAGAGTTTTCCAGGAATAAGTAGTAAAAATTGACAAGGCTGTCATGTGGAAATGAGCTTGGATGGTGGGACGAATATCAAGGCTAGAGCAGAGTGGGTAGGGGAAAGAGTGAAAGGAAATGAGGTCAGAGAAGTTGCAGGGGAGCAAACCATATAGGGTGTTGCAGGCCATGCTAAGAAATGTGAATTTTATTCTCAGTATAACGGAAATAGTGGTCAGTTTTAAGTGGAAGGGTGACATGATCTCATTTGTATGTTCCATTTGCCATCAATATTTGTGGCCCATTGATGTCCCTAATAGACCCATCTTGAAGGATCTACAGACTATATTTAAGCATGTTCAAAACAGAAACAATTCCTCTGTGAGAATCTCCCAAGATGACTACTATCAGTTTCTTTCATTTCTATACATCCAGCTGCTGCATTGCAAGAGATAGAGCCCTGCTTTTCCTTCCCTTAATTTAGGCTGAACTTAGTGACTTGGTTGACTAATGTAGTGTGGTGAAAATGGTGATCTGGGACTTCAGAGGTTAGGTCATTAGATTTCCTAGTTTTTGCTTGCAGATCCTTTGGAATGCTTCTTTTTGGAACCTTTCCTCTAAAATCTCAGCCACCACACAACACGAAGCCCAAGCTACATGGAGGGGCCATGTGTAAGGAACCTCAGTTGACAGCTCCGGGTGAGTTCCCAGCCAACAGCTAACTTCAATGGCCAGCCATGAGGGAGCCATCCTGGATGTCCAGCCTAGTCAAGACTTGAGATAATTGTAGTCCCAGCCAACATCTGACTGCAATTTCATGAGAATCCCCAAGCAAGTCTCCCAGGTGAGCTCAGTCAATTTACAGAACTGTGGACTATAACAAATTGTTATAAGTCACTAAGATTAGGGTGGTTTATGATGCAGCAGTAGCCTCCCAGAACAATCTCTTTGGCCAAAAATTTCACTGTCTATTCCAACCATTTTCCTGATAACAAATTGGCATATCAGAAATCACTGGTTCCTCACTCCCTGTTTTTATTTCTTTGCTTTTTTATAAATTTCAGAGGTTCCCTTTGTTTCCTTCCTTCTTTTCCTTCCTTCCTTCCTCCCTTCCTTCCTTCCTTCCTTCCTTCCTTCCTTCCTTCCTTCCTTCCTTCCTTCCTTCCTTCCTTCCTCCTCCCTCCCTCCCTCCCTCCCTCCCTCCCTTCCTCCCTCCCTCCGTGCCTCCCTCCCTCTCTTTCTTCCTTCTTTTCTTTCTCGAACATAAAAGCACGTTCAGTTCCCCAACATCAAGAATAACTCAGCCATACAGTTCTGCACGTTCCAGAGCTAAGCTCAATGATCTGTCATAGGAACCATGAAGAATGTCTGATCAAGTATTTTCTTCTGTGGCTCTCTCTGTCAATGCTTCCCTTCTCTTTTTGCAGTTTCAGGCATCTTCATTTCAGTATTTTATTGTTATTGTTAATCAAGCAAATTAGGTTCCTCTTATTAGCAGGCAGTTAGTGACTGTTTTTCTTAGCTCACCATGATTCTATAGATATGCATGTTTCATCTGGTTTGGTTAGGTATTTGTAACTATAAAAGTTAGAACAATTTATTGATTAATTGATCATCACACTATGAGAGCTCTTCCTCTGAACATGCTAAGATGACCCAAGTCTGATGATCTCATTTGCTAGGCACATTTTAACTTTGGCAATACTGCATACTTAATATTAGTACATTACTTACTGCTTAAGTATCTAATAACAAAAACTGTGGTTCTTTAATCTTACCCTGAATGAACAAGTCAGTGAGTTTATAGATAAGCATGGCTATAAATGTAACTCCTTCCATATCCATAAACATGGATAAAGGCAGGATTATGTAGAACAGAACAAAAATAAAACAAAACCACTGACTGTAAAAAACATTAAGATCTTTTTCGAGAAAGCGGGGAAAATTGAGCGGAAATACTGTGGAAACTTCATGCCCATCAATTCTGGGATGTGAAGAGCTAAAGCCAATCTCTAACTATGGAAAACATTTTGACTTGAGTTGCAATGACTTAGTTTAAGTAAACAATTAGCGCCAGTAGTCTGTTGGCAGCAACCAATATGGAAGTCAGTCTTAATAAATTATTTTCTATGATCTTTCAAATCTCATACAAAATAACTCTTCATTGTCTAAGGTTTTTTTTAAAGGCTCTAAATAGCTGTCAATTAACTTTTTATTTCCTGTTATAAAATGTGAACATAATGAATCTTGAGTCACCCGTGGACTCAAGGGGAAAAATCACTTTGGTCATATGACCTCCTTTACATGGGGCATAAATGTAGCCTTTATATATTACTAATCATAACCACAATGGGACTAATCATATTCTGATACCAAGTTAAATTGAGAAATTAGAAGAGTTCTTTTTTATTTTGAGTCTTTGGAAATCTGGATGGAACCCAGAAATTACCCAGAGGAAGTCATTCAAGAGCTTGGTTTTGGCAGGACTGAGTCTGTGGAAGGGACCTTCTGTGCTTGGTAGCACTCTGCTGTTGTTTCATATGTTGTTCTTGGGAAATATTGAAGTTTCTTTTGAATTATTTTTTCTACTGATGAAAAAACGGCTGAAATTAATGAGTGTTGTAAATTTAAACAACATCACACCATTAGTCATAAATATCGCAATAGTAAAGAAGCATATTACCATTAACATTTAAAATGATCAACAAAGCTGTTCAAGCTATATTCTTTTACTGGACAAATTCATCAATTTGAGGTTGACTTCTATCGTTGTGCTGTGTCGATCCATTTTATTTGGCTGCAAGATATACCAACATATTTTGTTTTGAATAACTGTTACTTTTTACAATGTGATCTATTTTGGAAGGAGGTGGCCAGAGGGAGAAGTGAGAAAATAAAGTTAACCTAATTACAACATAATGGTGTTTTTCTTCTTTTTAGTAATGTATATAGGATGTCTTGAAATGTCTTTTTGTGAAGAAAATAAAATATTTTTTCTTTATTAGAGCAAAGTAAATGAGGATGCTAATTGATTTTAGATGAAATTATTTGGGTTGATTCTCATTTTTTGATGTAAGAATGAATAATATTTGTATCCGTATATAAATGGTACAAGTCTGACATCTGTTAAGGCTTCTTTGGTCAGACCATCTAAGATTTATGAAGAAGGCTGGGTGGTGGAGTCCCTTGTAGGAAATGCAGGACCTAGTGCTCCCCTGAGGCCTTGACTGATTGGAGTTGCCCTGCCTATATTAACACCTTAAGGAGAAGCATCCCTACCCCCCGTTAGCATCTGCTCAAAATGCTGCATCACTTCCTCTGTGAAACCTTTCCTGATACGCTGAGATCTTCTACCTGACCTCCCAGAGTCCCTGTAGCATATCTCTAATACTGTGTTTATCTGATATTATTTCCATATTTTTTCCCAATGCCATCTACTTTCTCTAGCCAAAAAATAAAATAAAATAACTATGGCTTTCCCAGATCTTATTTTTCATCATAATTCATGGGTTTAGAGCTGTGTGCCTAGAATGTGCAGACAATGATACTGGCTGATGAAAAGCCAAAGGGCTGTCCCTAAATCAACACCATTTCAGAAGAAGCAGCACTCTCCTTCAAACATTACGGTTGTCCCAGGAAAACATTGAAATTTCTTATCTATCAAACCAATGGTTTGGTTCCTTTGTCTGTGGTGGTTAACTTTGGTACAAAAAATTAAGAGGTTTGAGTGCCCTATGAGAAGCATGAGAGTTTCCTAAAAAGATAAGAATCGTTCCTCCCTAAAGTTAAGGGAACATAATAGTCTCAAACAGATACAGTAAGTCTTGTTCTTTGATTACAGATGCATGCAAGCCATGAATGAATATTTAAAACAAGGGATGGTGAAATAAGTTCATCTTTAGTGTGTTGCACATTGGCTGAAATGTTTGTTAAAAATGCAGATTCTGATTCATCAGGTCTCGGGTGGAGCTTAGGCAACTGCATTTTAAGCAGGTGTTCCAGATCATTCTGATGTTGATGCCTTCAGGTTGTACTTTGGAGACACTGCTATAGATGTGGAGCCCACTTTCTTAGGGACCAGTTTTCACATACCTTTCTATGTATGTTTGTATGATTTTTTTCTCTTGTCCTCTTAGAATATGGCATCATCAGGACAAATGCCTGGCCCTTTACTTTCTTATTAAATCTATTGCACTGAATTCAGTGCTCTGCCCTCCTGGTACCACCAGGGCAGAAGTTCATTTCTGCTCTCAGTTTATATGAGGCTGGGAAAACAGTAGAATCTGAG
This sequence comes from Miniopterus natalensis, assembly GCF_054644295.1. NCBI lineage: Eukaryota > Metazoa > Chordata > Mammalia > Chiroptera > Miniopteridae > Miniopterus > Miniopterus natalensis. The sequence continues at coordinate 21,826,372 of NC_142085.1, forward strand.
GTGGCTAACAGGATACAGAAGCAGTCACTTTCCTAAGGTGTTATGTAAATATTCCTAGTTTTTATTATCTACACAAACTTATAGGACATAAAGCAAGTCCTTGGGAGTCAACCCACACTTGTGTCCATCTGCATCAAATGCCTCTGCCTCGGTCGACCCCCAGGGATATTAATCCAACATCAATGAACTGGAATCCAGTTTTTCACTGTCCTGCTTAAAGGTCCTCATCAGTGGCACCATCTGCCTCCAGGAATGAATCTAAACCCTGATCCTGACTTATGGGCTCTTTATGGGCTGGTTCTTGCCTTTATTTCCAGCCTTGTCTATATCATCTACCTCAGATGCATGATTCTCCATCTGATGGAACTTCTTGGAGTTTCCATCAGAAATATGTACTAGTATAGTAATAGGCTCTTTTACAGCTTCCATGTATGTGCCATCTCCTGCCTAAAACCTTCACAACTTTGACTTCCTGGTTAATTAATGCCTACTCTGTCTTCAGTGCTCAACTCAGTTATCACCTCCAGTGGGAAGCTTACAGTGACTAAGCCAACTAGTTTGATGTACTTAATTTCTCTATTTTCATATGTTCTTCAGACTGTCATTAAAAACTAACCTTGGCTAATCTCAAGTTTATTAACTCACTTAATTTTTAAAATATTTAATCATTTAACAACCCTGTGAGGCAGTTTCCCATTTTATAGTTGAGAGAACTGTAAATAGGTGGAATAGGCATTGAGATTTGAAGTAACTTGCCCAAATTCACACAACTAGTAACTAGGAGTTAGAATTCAAATTGATACATCCTCTCTCTAATTCCATTCTCTCAACCTTTACACCAAAGCTAAAGGGTCATTCACTTTTGTGCTTTCTGCACTATGTTAGGCATTCCTTGAACACAATAGCTATGTCTTAGTCTTCCCTGGATTCCACTTTCCTGGCAAACTGCCTATCCCACAGTAGATGTTCAATTAACATGTGCTTGGATAAGTCCTTTAATGAGATCACATGCCTTTGACCTTAACAAGGATTATAAGAGCTCAGAAGCCACCAATAAAAGGCCTACTTGAATTGTCCAACCAGAGCCTATTAAGACCATCCAGTTATAGCCTGTAAGGGCTACATAGAGACTTTGTATTTCTACATTAAGCAAGAAATTAGTAAAATGCAATAAAATACAATAGTAATTTATTTGCAGTTGACTTCTAGAGACAGAGATATGAGTTAGGGATGGTTTGTTCTTTCAGTGTCCTACAGCTATTACTAGATTTCTTTGTAGCTAAGGACATTAGTTTCACCTGATGTGGTGTGGGGCAGTGATGGGCCCAACGATCAAAGTGCCAATGGGTGCTTTGTGCTCAGAGGCCTCTGACTATCTCTTCTTTCTGTCAGTGTTCCCAGACAGCACAGACCAGCTCAACTGTAGAGCAATTGGATCACTGAGCTCTCAGCATATACTGAATGTTGACAGTATCTTGTTAGTTGTTCCAGTAACTGGCCAATTTCAACCTTACCAAAGCACAGACTCTATGCTTTTGCATCAGCTAGACCTGGGTTTAAGTTGCAGCTTTAGTATTTACTATGAATTACTTTGGACAGTATGCTTGCTTGGCTTCTCTAAGTCATAGTTTCCTTATTTCTAAAATGGAGTTAATAAGAGTATCCAACTAATAAGGTTGTTATGAGGGTTAAATTGCAAATGTGTATCAAACGTTACTATATAACGTCATGTAAGTAATTAAGCTGGGTCCAAGAAACAAATTCAGGTCATCTGTACTCAGAGCTTGGACTCATAGCCATTAGTTTCTCAACAACAAGCTGAACTTGCTCAGATATCTCCCTTCCTTAACTCTTCTGCCTCTTCAATCTCTGTCTTTTCACTTGAAATTCATGAAAATGTAATCTATTCCCATTGATTTTTATTATGAACCTTTTTTTTAATCCCACAATATAGTGGACTCTGCCTTCTGTAACCACCACACCACAGCAATTACTCTTTAGATAATGAATAGCCAATGACTAACATGCAACATTCAAACTTTGAATTTATTTTTTGCTCATCTAAAAGTGCTGAGTGATTTGGGCTTAGCAGGGTGTCTCTGGCTCCATACATTTATTTAGAAACCCAAGCTGATGGGACTTTCTTTCATCAGTTGGGTCTCCCATTCAGAGTCATCTTTATTGGTCAGTCAAGAGAAGAGAACATGGGGGAGTGCCAGGGAACAGCTCTATGGACCAGGTCCAAAGTAACATGCATCACCTCCATGGACTAATTGAGAGTTCAGAAAGGAAAGGAGAATTTGGACTTTCCTGAGCATCTAGAAACTCTTTGCCACACCTATTGAAGGAAGTCAAACTATTATTAACTTTAAATTTCTCTAATATCAGATTTGTGTACATTTCCATCCATTTCCTGAACTATTTCTGTATTTTCCCACAATACTGTTTTTTATCAGACTATCAGATGGCTCCATATCACCATCTTTTACCCCAAAACTCTTTAGAGAAGAGGTCAATGGTAGACGGCAAACTTTTTCTACTTTAGATCATCTAAGATCAAATTATAGAAGATTAGTGTAGGAAAAGACCCCAGTAATGCTTAGCCCAAAGGTTTCTTTGCATGAAAGAAGAAGGTAAGGACTAAAGAGATAAATGAGTTGCACAGGGAAGAACCATGACTAGAAACCAAGTCTATTGGGCTGCATTCCTGTCTCTTTCCAACACCTGATATTATCTCCTCTTGGTGTAGGGCCAGCCCTATGGGGCGGTTTTATTCATCAATATTTTTTAGAATTTCTCCAATTAACCCAAAGTGTGTATTAAAAACAGTAAAACTGTAAGACTTATAAAAATAATGCCAATAAAATCTTTCTTGTATGGACTGACAGATTAAAAATATTTTCTAGTTAAAAATATGTTTTTCTAGTTTTCCTTCAGGATCCTGTAAGTTATGAAAGTCACTTTTTTTCTAGTGATTGCTCAAATTTCAGTGAGAATGAACATATATGTGTGTGTGTGTGTGTGTATATATATATATATATATATATATATATATCCTTAATTCTTGGCAATTAAGTCTAGTGATAATTGTTTTTGTGCATTAGCCATAATCACTTTTTAAGCAGCAAAGCCTATTACTAATACAGACTGAGTTGCAGATGCCCTGCAGATTTGAGTAATTTTGGGTAATGCAGCTGTGTGTGGTAAAAAGATTTTACAATGCCTATAAAATGTTTCCTCGTGACATGATCGGCAGTGGAGGAAGAATCTGTGGCACCATATAGCAATTTCAGTGCATTTCATTAAAAACCAGATTCCATTTAACTGGTGCAGTTTTTAAACAAGAGCCATCCTCTGAGATAAGGAGGGTCTGTCTATAAGTTGCAAGGCATTTGAGAGTCTCAGGATGAGTGGAAAGGAATTGCATATGCTTTCTGAAAACTAACACAAAAACAACAAACAAACAGAAAACATTACATGCAAGGGAATTGCATTTGATCTACTTTGGCCTTAGCTGTGTTAAAGAGTGTTAGTGCCTCTTCCTGCATCTCTCATCTTCCCATAAAAGATCAGAAGGTCTGACTTGTAGCAGATAGTCTGCCTGAAAATACAGTTTCCTATGAAAATAGAACAAGAAAAGAATTAAACCACAGTGGATTGTATATTTCTTTTTGCTGTTTGGAATCATTGCTCTTGGCTTTAGCTACCTTTCTTGTTGTAATTGTTATTGCAGGTTAGATGGATTATAATTATTAAATCAATCACTTATTCATTCAAACAATTTACACATACTTATTTAGCCCAAATATATGCCAGGCAAATGAACAGAAGCCCAAGATAAAAGGTGGCTATGAGAAAATAGGATGCATTTTAAAAAATGATTTCTGCCCTCTGAGGGGTCATAGCGTTGTAGCTTGAAGTTCTGGCTTCTCACCCAAAGTCAAGGCCCAAGTGATTATTTTTAGTCCAATGTTCTAGCATCTCCTTTAATCCACTCAAATCTAAATTTCTCATTTGTCTAAACCAGTTTTTATTCTTGACTAAAGGAAATTTCTGTAACAGCAAAGCATCATACAAACGTTTGCTTTCCATTAGAATTATTCTCTACTTTGGGAACTATCTAAGACACAGGCAAAGTAAGGTTTGGATTCATCACCCTTCCAGTTCCCAAGGCCTGTCAAGTAGCACAGCCTAAGCAAATCCCTTCTGGGGCAAGGTGATCATCCATCTCTCCACGTCTGCCGCCTTCAGTCTGTCTCCTATTTCATTCACTGTTCTTTCGTGTGCAGCCCGTTTCTCAAGCACATGGTCTCATCACAACTAGGTCACAGCTCTTCTAATTCAGAGCCCGTATAGTAAGACTTTTTTCTTAGCTGGGATGATGTCTGAGCATAAGCCTGGATCTGAAGCATGAGTTCGAATCCAGGTCATTATGCAACTGTGCAACTCAGTGAAATCTAAACCATTTTCAAACCTCGGTTTCCTCTTCTGTAACGGTAGTAGAAGTGAAAGCCCAACTCACAGAGTTGTATTGAGAATTAAAGAGAAAGTAGACTACACTCCTAAGTCATTTATGTAGACGCCAGGCTAATGTAAATTGTTAGTATTCTTCTCACAGCCCCTGGCTCAGCACAATAAATATTAGTAGATTGATTTATTGATTGATTTTAAGCAAGTCTCCAAATGTGCTAAGGCCCTGGAACATTTAGTACCAATTGTTCACTTTTTCATTTTGAGAATCAACCCTCAAAACTAGTCCTTTTATTATCCGAACAATGCATTCCCTACACAGAAACACAAGATGCGCATCCATCCTGAATCCTGATGCAGCTCTTTCCATGTGTTTCCTGGAGGCTAGCATTGTTTCCCGTATTCACAATGTGAGAGTTGGTGTTGGATCTCAGTTAGGTTACAGGGTATGTTAGAAAGAGCACTGCCCGGCCGGGTGTGGCTCAGCGGTTGAGCGTCGACCTAGGATCCAGGCGATCGGGGTTCGATTCCCGGTCAGGGCACATGCCCTGGTTGCAGGCTCGATCCCTAGTCAGGCGCGTGCAGGAGGCAGCCGATCAATGACTTTCTCATCATTGATGTTTCTATCTTTCTCTCTCCCTCTCCTTTCCTCTCTCTGAAATCAATAAAGATATATTTGAAAAGAAAGAGCACTGAACCTCATTCCTTTTTTCATGCATTTAGACAACATTTGCTGAAGATACAGGCAGGTCTATGCAGGCACTTAGCTCTGTGCGGTGGAACGATAGACCCTGGAGATGCACAGAGAACTTGAACACTTGACCCCTGTTGTCAAGGAGCATGAAGTCTGGTGAGGGAGTTATGCAGACCAATAATTAAAATACAGCCTGACCTGCTTGGACTCCAGAGACCCACTTATTTTACATGCTGTGTGTCCATGTTCTTGTACCTTTACTTCTCTGGGCCTAAATTTTCTTAACTATGAAATGTGATTACTTCATAGAGCTATTTTTAAAATTAAGAATGCCAATGTGTGTGTGACTCTTGGTAGATAATAAATGCCCGGTTCTTTTCCTCCCTACTTCGTTCCATGTAAGTCAGGCTTAAACTTTACAAACAGATGACTATCCAGTTTGGAGGCAGAGTGGCTGACAGCTCTAATGAAGGCTACAGTGTTATACTCAGGAGATCCCCGGAGAGATTATATCTGCCTCTTATTGGCTGAATAGCACACGTCAGGGGTTTTATGCACATTATCTTTGTCTTTATGATAACCCCAACATGCAGATTAATATTTACATTTTTTCAGGGTACAAAACAGAGACACGGAGGAAGAGCTTAAGCATATGTGGTAAGGGGATGAGCTGTGGAGGCAGCCTGCTGGAGTAGGACTCACAGCTGTGCCCTTACTTGCTAGGGGGCTGACCTGGGCAAGTTTTCTATCTTCTCCTAATCCCATTTTCCTCACCTGTGAAGTGGAAGTTCCTTCTTCCACAAGAGGATATCCTTCCAGTTATCTATTGAATTATTATTGTTAAGCAATGGAGATCTTTTAGAAACTATCAGACAGACAAGACCTCTGTTCTCCTGAGCTTTAACTTTGTGAAAAGGTAGACAATAAATTCATATGAACACATTTAAAAGAATTTTAGAGAGGGTCAGATGATATGAAGGGAGCAAAAAGGGAAAGTGACTAAGGAAGAGGAAATTGTTTCCTAAGAGGTGACAGGGGTGACATTTGATATGATAAACTAGCAATTTCAATATCCCTGGAAAACATTTTTAGGCCTGAGTTGAGGATTGATAAAATAATATATGCAAAGCTCTTGCTATTATTACCCTGATTAAATAACCAGAAGCAGAGTTTAGAATGAAGTCCTGGTCTCCCGGGTCCCCACGCCAGTGTTCTCTCCCTTACCATGGAGCAGTGAACTACCAGCTAAGCTAGAAGCTTCCAGCATTTGTGTTTCTACCCTCTGGCTCTGGTTCTGAAGTAGAGGTGAAGACCTCGAGCAAAGCCTGGAGAAGGAGGCGGTGGGAGGTGGGCCCTGCCGAGGGTCCCATAGCAGGACGACTTTTTCACCATATCTGTCTTCCCCCTCTCAGAGCATCTTTTTCCTCCAGAAACTGGGTTTGTCAGAATCAACAGCTGCCTGTCAAGGAGCAAAGCACAGTGATGGTAGCCAAGACCTCAGCACAAATTCTGTGGGTCACCCTTTCCAGTCATATGATCTGTGCTGCATTTTGTAGAGACACGAGAGAGATGATATTAAACATCATAGAATGGCAGAGCCTTATATGAAGGTGCTTTTAAAAATGTCTGAGGATGAGGAGGAGGATGATGATGATGGTGATGGAGGTGTTTACTATTGTATCTAAATAGAGAAGGGTTTTTATTTTTGACGAGAATTTGCCCTGAGCTTCTCATACACAGGGGAGGCACCTAGTTGACTCATAAATCTTTGGCGCACTCCAAAACTCAACCTGCCCACAGGTGCAGATAGTCTTACTTTTGCCACTGCAGGTCAGCTCAATTCTTTTTCCTCTTAAAGATAAGGCAATAAACTGTGGTGTGTTTTGTTTTGTTTTTATATCTTTATTGATTTCAGAGAGAGGAAGGAAGAGGGAGAGAGAGAGATAGAAACATCAGTCATGAGAGAATCATTGATCAGCTGCCTCCTACAAGCCTCCCACTGGGAATCAAGCCCGAAACCCGGGCATGTGCCCTGATTGGGAATCGAACTGCTATCCCCTGGATCCTAGGTCGATGCTCAACCATTGAGCCATGCTCAGTTGGGCTAAACTGTGGTTTTTATTGTGAGTGTTGACAAATCTTCATGTCTTACCTAACTGACTGACATTAAAGCCTAAGCTGATGATTTTGTTTTCAAGTTCTGAAGCTTTGTCAAAAGAATTTCCCAGCCATAGTATTTATATTTATTGTAAGTAATTTTTACTTAATCTTTTAAAGAACTAAGCCATTCTTATAATATGGTGATTCAGTTTTATAGATAATTAAAAGGGAAACGCTTCCTTCTACCCAAATGATCTATGTAAACCAATAAAAGTCACTTTGGGGCCTAGATAATTATCTGGATAATTATCTCAACACTTGTAACTCTGCTGTTCTGGGCTCATCATTGAAGTTCAATCAATGGAAACTTGTTGATTTGCTTTGACCCAATAATTTCTTTTTTTGTATCTGAATTGGAGTTTCTTTTTCTTTTTAATTGAGGGACATTTGACAATTAAAATTTTATGTACTTAAGGTGTACAATTTGGTGATTTGATATACATATACATTGTGAAATAATCACCACAACCAAGCTAATTAACATATCTCTCACCTCAGGTAGTTACCATTTGTGCATGCCTGTGCTCTCTGAGAACATTTACAATCTACCTTCTTAGCAAATTTTAAGCATACAAGAAAGTATTTTTAACTATAGTCACATTGCTGTACATTAGATCTCCATAAATTAGCTATTTTCCATAACTGAAATTTTGTACCGCTTGACCAACACTTTCCCATTTTCCCCTTCTCCCAGCTCCTGGTAACCACAATTCTACACTTTGCTTCTATGAGTTTGACTATTTTACATTCCACGTGTAAGTGAGGTCATGCGGAATTTGTCCTTCTGCATCTGAATTCTTTCACTTAGCATAATGCCCTCCAGGCAGTATTTCTTTTCTAAGGCTGAATACTATTCAGTTGTGTAGGCATATATGTATGTGTGTATGTGTGTGTGTGTGTGTGTATGTTTATATATATATGCTGACCCAATATTTCTGAGCATTCAAAAGTATATATTTACTCTTGCTTATATTAGAATCATAAAACCCTATAAAAAGTAAGAATTGCCCTGCCCAGCTGGGCATGGCTCAGGGGTTGAGCATCAACTTAGGATCCTAGGAGATCAAGGTTCAATTCCCCATCAGGGCACATGCCCAGGTTGTGGGCTCTATCCCCAGTCAGGGGTGTGCAGGAGGCAGCCGATCAAGGACAACTCTCTCATCATTGATGCTTCTATCTCTCTCTCCCTCTCCCTTCTTCTCTTTGAAACCAATAAAGATATATATTTTTAAAATGCCCTAGTCATAAAAAGAAATCGAAATAAGGTAGCATTTACCCAGCCCAAAATGATGTGAAGAAGCACCATACTTGCTTTGGTAACAATTTCTGTTGTCCTATATGCCAGTGGACCAGAAGTTCTCTCTTACATTTATTTTCAAACAATGTGTAATATGGTTACCATTCTCTGGTTGGTACATTTAATCTTTGACATTTTTTTTTCACGTTGTGAACTGTAGAGAGCAGTGAGTTCCTTCTTTTTCTTATATGCTAGAGGATGTAACCTGGAAGTTCATGATGATTCTTAATGCTTAGGTTTTTAAGGATGTAAAGAAGAGGTGATATCTATTGTGAATTAAATTACAGGTTTAAAGATATGTGCTTTCTCCCCAGATTTCTAGTGGTACATGAAGTGTCTCCCTTGGAGTGTCCATTTTGTACATTAGACTTTAGCTGACTTTTTTGAGATGGTAACAATCAATGTAAAAAGTCACATGTAATTTCCAAAACAAACTTCAATAGAAATAACCATATATATATTTTTCAATATAAATTTGAGGCATCATTTATAACAAAAGAGTGCACATTTTAAGTGCTCAACTTAATGGGTATTGACAATTGATACCCAATGTTTGTATTAGCCTAGAAAATTCCTTGTGCCTTTTCCATCCAACAGGTCACCATATTTTAATTTTTATTAGCACATGCCATTTGCCCATTCCTGGACTTCATATAAGTGGAATCCTACAGTACTAATTCTTTATTTCTGAACTTAAGATTTACAGAGCGTTTTTATTTTCATTACTCCGTGATATTCTTAGTCTCAGACTGAGGTAAAGGTACCAAGGTACTAATTTTTACTGATGGGAACATGGAAGCTCAGAGAATTTTACAACTTGAAGTCATACAGTAGAAGGTTTCAGAGGCAGAATTGAAGTTGGGTGTTCTGAATCTGGGTTCAGGAGTTCTTCTGTTGAATTCCAGGGGATCCTGGAAAGATAGCTGAACTTGTCATCCTCATAACAACAGTAATAAAAAGAATAAATGTCTGGATCTGGATCCCAACTTTGCCATTTATTTAATGGGTGATTTTCAGTAAGTCATTTGATTCATTTCAGGCTCAGTTACTTCATCTATAAAATGAGGATAGTCATATTCCCATTCCAGGACCTGACACTCCTGTTCGTATTCCAAGACTTACATTCCTTTCATGATTTCTGTTGGAGGCCCTATAAAGTCTCTAGTACCAACAGGCACAGTCAGAAGCTGTTCGGCTATTACAAACTTGGTTTAAGCCTTTCTTTATTTATTAAATGTATTGGGGTAACATTGGTTAATAAGGTTTTATAAATTTCAATTGTACAGCTTATAATACGACATCTATAAACTTTGTGGTGTGCTCACCATCACCTTGTCTCCTTCAGTCAGCATATATTTGCCCCCCTTTACCTTCTTCACACACCCCCCACCTTTCTTCCCCTCTGGTAACCACCTTTCTGTTGTCTGTATCTACCAGTGTGTTTGTTTGTTTGTTTGTTCCTTGTTTTCTGTGTTATATCCCACATATGAGTGAAGTCATGTGGTTCTTGCCTTTTTCTGTCTGACTTATTTCAGTTAGCATGAGGCTCTCAAGATCTGTTTATGTTGTTGCAAATGTAACTATTTCTGATCATGTTTTGTTTCCTTTATTTTCTCTCTCACAGTAATGAGCATCTTGAAAATGGGTCCAGATTTGCTCACTGCTATTTCTCAAATGTTTAGCACACTGCCTGGCCCAGAAGCAATGTGCACTATGAAGTCACTGTACCTGTAACAAGTAGCAAGAAGTAAACACAGGCAAAGCTTCTTTGGAGAAAGCACTGGCCCTCATCTTTTCTGAGTTTTCTGAGAGAGCCTTACCACATGGAAACTGTACATCTGTGGCTCATGTGAATGGGACTGCACCTTTCAGGGGAAAGTTCTGGGCTCCATATGTAATAAGAGGGTATGAAAAATCTGAGATTATTTTCATGCGCATGCTAAAAATGTTAAACCATAAATCTCCAAGTCATCAAATTATAATGCAAATCAATTTTGAAGTAGAGCCCCTGCCTATCTGCTGGAGTTGGATACCTAGTAGGGCTGGGGAAGGACGGCTTTGCCTACCGTTACACTTCCTCACTTTGCAGACTACCAATTGCCTAGCATTGCCTTTTACCAGCTACCTATTGTTAACTGCAGCGCCTGGTGGTATTAGGGGAAACAATAATGTCTGCAAACGCTGTCAACACCTTGGCAATATCTGCCTTTCTTCAATTACTTTTGTTTACAAATTACTCCTAATTTTGTTCTTAAAAGCTAGTTAAGAACAAATGCTGCTAGGATTGATGGGAAGCTAACTGCATGATTAAGTAATTACGTTTTTAAAGCTTGCCTTACACTAGGACTAATGATATGTCACCCGGTAGCGGAACCCCCAGATAATGAATGAGAAATGTTTATATGGACTTAGTTGCTTTTACACCTCCCTTCACGCTAGAGCTGGTGCTATGCATGGGGCGCTGGGGCCGAGAAAAGGGCTGACAGCTCGGCCTCCGCAGCCTTTGTGCGCAACCACGAACTCCCACCAAGGGCTCTTTTCTGTCCGAGGTGGCCCTTTATGTTTTGTAGCGCTGATTGCTCAGTTGGTTCACTGATGAAAATCCTACATGGTTTTCTTGAATAAAGAGCTGAATGAATTTCACTGCTAGGTGATTGTCCTCTCACGGCAGGGACCAGACTTAGAGCTGATCTTTGGAGCATGTGGAGTAGAATCAGAGTCAGGGCTCAAGGGGCTCCGCCACTGCTCCTCCAAGTGGGGACTTTCACGGGGCGTGTGTTGGTGAGGTGGGTGCTGGGGGCACGTGCATGGAGAAAGAAAAAAGGAAGTCCCTCCACATTTACACCTGGGGACTCTTAGGCTATTGTTAAGGATGTCCGGCCTCTAGACCGGAGACAAGTACCGACTCAGTCTGCATTGCGGAGTAACGTCTCCTCAACTAGAACACAGGTTCTCCAGTTGCCCAGCAGTTTTCTTATATGACTTTACATATAAAGATATATCCATATGCATTTATGTATAATTTATGCATTACTTAATATAGCTATATATAACACATGCATATAAAAAAGCATAGCACAATAAGTAATATGTTGCTATAATTATATGTATAAATTTGGCACTATAATGCATGTCTATATCATACATAAGCACATAAGTATATAATAGCTGTATATGTACATTATCACTACATAGATATGTGTACATGTTACACATCCATGTATATATTATAAAAATATATAATTCGATAGTAATATTAGAAAATGCTTGAGTTGATGGGTGTGCTCTAGTCAGATAAATATCATCTGTTGGCTTACCCTAATCAGTGAGAGAAAATCAGTTCTGAGTTTAAATCTAGGCTCACATGGGCCAGTTACATGGCTTTCTTAACACCTTTCTCAGATTTATTTACTATAAATTGTGGATTCTAAATAACCTTTAGGGGTTTCTGTGAGGAGTACATGAGAATATCTATGGAATTTATCCAGCTGTCTTGTACATAGTAGGTACTCAATAAGTGTCAATTTTATTTCCTAAGAATTGGAATTTCTTTTACACAAACATTGACTAATTGTGACTCTTGAGACAAGCAACAGACTGTACAATTTTCTCTACTTGTGGAATTCAAACTAGTTATCTCTTACTGCTGAGTAATAATGACTGTGATAACTGAGGAAATTTCTGTTTAAATAAGTGGATGAGCTGACTCTGGAAATATAAAATGACCCTAATTAACGAATGCCTTAATCACTCTTTCTGTTTCTTCTTTATAGACACATAATTTTCTGCCTTGGGGTGAATGCATCCAGTGTATATACATTCAGATATGAGTATACAAATGCATATACATTTTAAGCTACCTGCTTTAATGGAGAAGAACAAAGGACATTCATTAATTAGGGCCAGAAAAATCTCTTCAAGGACTTCTATTTGCCTCAGAATAAAGTCTTTCTTTCTTAGTCTGGCATTCAAGGCCTTCTGAATCTGACTTCAACTATGCTTTATGAGCGATTCCATTTTCTCCAAGAAACTAGCTCTTTCTCTTCTGAATTTCCAGAGAATTAATGTACCCTACAAATCATTTGACATTTTATGGCTATATTTAAAAGTGTTTTGCTATCTTGCTTTTCAGAGTAAGGAAAGTAGCTGTTGAATTTAGCTGATGAAAATTTTTCTTATTACTTAAAAATAGATAGATGATTTTTTTTAAAAAACTGTAAGTATATAGCTCAGTGTAAAAAATATTAATGACCTATGATTCCTTATTTCACAGGGAAATAACCCTTGATAACGCCACAAGAGTTATTAATTAAGTTTCATTTAACATGTTTTTATGTTTGAAAAACAAAATAGATTAAGCTCAGGTTATTTATATACATATTCCATGTAGATTTTTTAAAAATTTAGGACCACAATATGTGTATATATTTTATATTCTGCATTATTATTTTATGGATGCTTTTCACAATTTTGTGAAATATTATTTAGAAACTTTAATAATCCTAATAATCTTATAGAAAAGACTACCAGATTTAATTTACCCGTCTATATATGTTTGGTTATCACACTTTTATTCCTTTAATCAATAATGATGAGCTAAGTCCCTTTATACCCAAATCTATGTCTTTGACCCTAATGTTAATCCCAGTATAGATTTTCTCTAAGTTGTGTCCAAAGTTTTAAGTGTCTTGACACATATAACCAAATTGTTTTTCAAAACACATCTACCCATTTATACCACTTCCAATAGTATTCAGTACTACTCTTGCTGCCACCCAGAATTTTGGAAAGCTTTATTTCTTAAAAACATGTTGGCAGCATAAGTCATTATCAATTTCATCTCTCTGTTTACTATGAATGTAGAATATTTTAAAATTGTAAACTGTTCCAGTCAGGAAGAGAAATCTGAGATTAGCTGAAATTCATTTCTTTAAAATTAGCTTGCTTTTTATTTGTTAATTCCACCTCCATAAAGCTAGCTAACTAACTTACTAACTGACTAACTAACTAACTAACTAAATAAATAAATAAATAAGTAAGTAAATCTTACTCTCCCATGATACTTTATTTTTTTCTTTATTCTAGAAAAGTCAGTTTTTCTAAAAAATATGTGTTGTCTTGAACATGGTCAGTGATTTCACTCTTACTCTGGGGAGGTTATTACTAAAGGATATATATTTATTTATTATATTTTTTAAAAAATTTAGTCTCTGTCCATCACCATTTATCCATGTCCCTGATTTTCTTTTTTTTTCTCAATTCCTCCACCACCCCCAGCTTGCCCTTCCCAGACAGCTGTCAGCCTGCTCTCTACCTATGTCACCGTTTTGCTTATTAGTTCATTTTATTCATTAGATTCCACATATGAGGGAGATCATGTGATACTTGTGTTTCTCTGGCTTATTTCACTCAGCATAATGCTCTCCAGGTCCCTCCGTGTTGTCCCAAAGGGTAAGGTTTCTTTCTTTTTATGGCTGCGTAGTATTCCATGGTGTAAATGTCCCACAGCTTTTTTATCCGCTCATCTACTGATGGGCTCTTGGGCTGCTTCCAAATCTTGGCTATTGTAAATAATGCTGCCATGAACATAGGGGCGCATATATTTTTTCAAATTAGTGTTTTAGATTTCTTCAGATAAATTCCCAGAAGTGGAATCGCTGGGTCATGAGGCAATTCCATTTTTAATTTTTTGTGTTAATTCCCTACTGCTTTCCATAGTGGCTGTGCCAGTCTGTGCACTAGGGTGCCCTTTTCCCCACATCCTTGCCAACACTATCACTTGTTTGTTGATTTACTGATGGCAGCCATTCTGACAGGTGTAAGATGATATCTCAGTGTGGTTTTAAGATGCATCTGTCTGATGATTAGTGACGCTGGGCATCTTTTCATATGCCTATTGGCCATCTGTGTGTCCTCTTTGGAGACGTGTCTCTATTCAGGTCCTTTTCCTATTTTTTAAGTTGGATTGTTAGCTTTTTTAATGTTAAACTTCATAAGTTATTTATAAGTTTTGCATATTAACCCTTTTATAGTCAGTTAATAGTTGACAAAGGAGGCAAAACATACAATGTGGGAATGATAGTCTGTTTAATAAGTGGTATTGGGAATATTGGACAGATACGTGCAATAAAATGAAACTGGACCACCTTCTTGCACCATACATAAGAATAAACTCAAAATGGATTAAAGACTTACATATTAGGCTCAAAACCATAAAAAATGCTAGAAAAAATTATGATTTGAGAGAGGGAAGAGGAAAGGGGGGAGAGAGAGAAACATTGATGTGAGAGAGAAACATTGACCTGTTGCCTCTGGCACACAAACCTCCCCATACTGAGGATCAAGTCTGAAATCCAGGCATGTGCCCTGACCAGGAATCAACCATCAACCTCTTGGTGGTTCAACCAACTGAGCTACATACTCTGAGATGAAAGTAAAATTAGGCATTAATGTGATAGGAATTGAAAACAAAATTATAACTCAAAAAAAGGGATAACCTTGCATTATTGAATTAAGAGCTCTAGTGTGCCTTTTCCTTTGATCCTCAGAGTTCATATGGGACTAGGGGCAAGGTAACACTAGTTTGTTTGTGGTTCACAATCAATATTAACTTCTAGCTCAAAGAAAAGACATTAGACAGTAAGGGATGAAACGTGTGTTCCCAGAACCAAGTGACTTTTTGGATGAATCAAGTGAATGCTTTTAGCCTTGTTGAGCTTCAGATGAAAATAAAAATAAAATAATGAGGTAATAAAATAGGAAAGGGGCCCTGGCTGGTGTGGCTCAGTTGGTTGAGCATCTTTTCATGCACCAAGAGGTTGTCAGTGATTCCTGATCACGGCACATGCCCAGATTGCAGGCTCTATCCCCAAGTAAGGGGGGGAGGGGAGGCAACCGATCAATATTTCTCTCTCATATCAATGTTTCTCTCTCTCTCTTTCTTCCTCCCTCTCTTAAATAAATAAAAACATATTTTAAAAAGTAAAATATAAATGGGTTTGAGCTTCATAATGTTATTAAGGGGGAAAGTATACCCATTTTCCAGGGCATTTACTCTTCATTTTCAGTCCTCTCACGCAGTGATTTTCAGCCACTGCTGCAGATCAGAACCTCAGGCACTGCTGCAGATCAGAACCTGGGGGGGGGGGGGGGGGGATTTTAAGGCATGTTTATACCTGTGTCCCACTCCAGGCCAATTACATCAGAACCTCTCCCGGCCAGGCCAAGAATGCTCAGGTGATTCTAATGTGAAGCCAGGATTAAGTATCAATATTCTAATGGCACAAAATGCCAAATTGTTTTGTGGATGAGATTAAATTGGGGTAGGGATGGTGAGGGAGCAAGTGGTCTTCCCAAAACATGACTCCCAACTAGTTCTAGCTCTTAGCACAAAGGACATCTTTAAACTGAAATCAAGTAAAGTTAGTGTGAGTCCCCTGTCATTTCTCTGACCATTACAAGTGACATATCTGTGCCTGATGTTTCAGTCCCAAACATGTCACTGCTTTCATGTCATCACTCCATTATACGTGGCAGAGCTCACTCCTGTCAGCTCTCATTCATCTGGAAGGGTCAGGCCCACTTACGTCCTGAGGCCCTGCCTGGGCTGCTGACAAGCTCTGTCACATAGCCGCTGTCACCAGGCCCACCACACGCCAGCTTCAGTTCACTGCCACTTCAGACTGTGGTCAGTTGATTTTAGGATTTCAGCTTATCAGCCACACCATCCAACACTAGATCTGAAAATAAGTGGCAAATCACTTGGGGGAAGGAGAAACTGTTGGACTTTTGGCCAAGTCACCCAGAAGTGAGTTATAAGCTTTTCTTGGTTCTGCCAAATCCCCTTCAAGGCATAAAGCACACACGAGCTGATAGAGAATCAATTGTTAAGATAGTCTTGCAGAAATGTTCAGAAAATCACTTGGCTGTTTACTTTCCCAGGTAGGTAGTAAAACTAAAACTTGGGAAGGAGTCCAAGGGTTGGAAGAGAAGACATGCCCAGGGGCATGTACACTGGCACCCTTTTCTCAATCTTATTTTTCCTTCGTCGGGTGGGGGGAGTGGAAGCAGTAGTAGAAGGTAAGCAATGACTGTGCATAGTTTCTCTACTTCATCATCTATAGTTTAGCAATGTCTATGAGAAGGGATATAAAGTGGAAATTAGGGATACTTACAGATTATAAGGGTACATTTTAATGTCCCAAACTGTTTGGAAACTATCTCATCTTGCATGAAATCACTTGGGGAAGGTTGGAGCCCCAAGATGCTCAGTGCTGTCTGTGTCTCACAGCATGAGACCCGAAGTCACCCATACCAACAGCTTAGAGAAGGGTCACGGTAGGTAATTCATTCAAGATTGCCTCTTCCTGAATCACTCAGATATAAAATTATCTTTTAGATCGAATCCCAGAGTTTAACGACACTCTGTTGTTAATGAAGCAAGTGTTGACACCTACCAAAGTTTACAGAAAGCAGAGAACCCCAGTGGGAGAGACTGTAATGCTTTATAATAACTGAAATAGTAGAGAATAAAAAATGTAGTCGGCTTTTTCAGTTTAATACTGTCAGAGCTGCTGGTGCAACAGGCAAATCCCATGAAGTCCACAGAATCTCCACTGATGGACTGATACGCATATACTCCTGAGAGAATATCTTGAGTTCATGTGGATTATCCATTTATCTGCCTAATTCTTGGAAAATTTATTTAGCAAATAACAGCCACAAAGGTGATATATTAATAAACCAAATTGCATTTGGAATGGAAAGTTGGAAATTTTATTGTATTTTCCCCTTGTTAATTTCCATATGGGGACGTTTCTCTAAAACAGCCATGAAAGTCAATGGGAATATGTGATCCTACATGTAACATATATTCCGTACTCATTTATATTTTCAGGAAAAACATGCCTTGAATATAATGATCTCTATAAGAATGTATTCACCATCTCAAAGAGGTTAACCTAATAAAAGCCTGAATTCAAAGAGGAGGTACATCACAAATGCTAATTAGCTGTTGAGGAAGTAGCTAGGTTTTCCAAAAATAGATCAATGTCTTGTTACTTAGCTTAATAATCACATACATTAAATTCCCCATCCTCCTGATGCTTGCCTTTTTCTCAACTAAACAACCATTTGTGATGTCATCTTAGAACCTGCACATTCCAAGACATTGTGCACCAAAAAACTGACAAAATAACTACTCTCAATAATAAAATAAATTTTAAAAGATCTACTCTTATTGTGACACATACATGAATTACATTTCCTTCTCATGGGGGATGTTTATCATGAAAATTTAAAATATCCATAATAATAGAAAAATGGAAATGTAGAGGCTGATTATTTAAGTTTTATGAACTCCAAGGCCCCGACACAATCAGAGTTGATGCACCTGATATAAAAGGGTTTCTCGGCATGGAGAGGGCTGACACCTCCTGGCAGTCCTTCATGTTCTCTGGGCAGACACAGACTCCTTACCTGTCGTACAATGTTCAGAGACACTTCAACAAGTGTCTAACCAAGGGCCAACGAGCTCTAAGAGTAAATACTTGAATCTTGTCCACTGCTGGAGTTGAAATGTATGCACATGTCAGCCCATCTGAGAAGGGAAGGAGAGCTTGATTGAATTCCAAGGGCAGTTGGGTAATGGAGAAAGTAAGAGAAAATATTTTCTCTCTTTTGCAGCATGTGGCTGCAAGGTGGGTTAGATTTAGTAGCAGAACAGATAAGACAAGTGGTACAGGATACGTACAGAAAGGGTCTACTTCTGACCCTCCATTACCCAGCCCCTTCTCTAGGAAATATGTACCCCACTAAGACCATGTAGTAGAAGAAATTGAAAGAGCTGATAACTAGGAACCCTAGCACTTTTGCTGTGAGCATCTCTTCTGAAAGAGCTGAGTACTAGAAGAGAGTATTGCTTCCCTTTTGATCAAAGAAACAAATGCACATTGGGGTTTTGGATGAGCCTAAAGGATGGCAAGGAACTCCCTATATTGGCAGCAGAGAAACTAAGAGAAAGAGCAAGTGAGAAAAAATAACAATGCTGGCAAGCAGATTATGGACATCAGAGTCCTAGTTTGGGCCCATCCCCCTGGGTGAGAAAGAAAGTGAGCATTGACACTTTAATAATCCATGGCAAGACAACTTCAATGAAGGCTTCCAACAGAACTGTAGTGGGTCTCAGATGCTGTATGAAGCCATTCTCCTCTCCACTCCCTTCTCCTTAATTGCCTAGAGACTGAGGACAGGTGATATTGGGGAAGTTGCTCAGATTCTGTCTTATGATTGATGGCAATGTTGATCAGAACACCAGTGGACAAACTGTGACCTACCCTTGGAATTTAGGGGGTGGGGCCTAGAGGACATTTGACTTATTTTGTTGATACTAAGGAACTTCTATGAGTCTGACAAAAACACCTGCTATATGTGATTAGCAGCCTATTTTTCAAGTGTCTCTAAAACCTACGTCAAAAATCTTGTATGGGGAGTTGAGATGCCTAGAGTTACAAACGAAAACATACAATGTTCAGCACACAATTTTTGTGATTCTATTCAGACTGTGAAGCACAGATCAAGGAATGCATTTGATTAATTTCAAAATTACACACATGTTCATGAATGGCTTTCCCAGCAGTCACAGAGAAATTGTCTCAAATGCTTTTTTAAAGAGCTGTTCCTTGTCACCAACCAGTGCTAATGCATGTAAGTATATACCGACTGCATGCCTTACCTGGAATTGTCAGTGGCTTGTTAGGAGCATGCAAATAATGTAAAACCAAAAATCCTTCAATCACCTTCGTTCAAGATTCCAAATCAAGTATAAGATGTCTTAAAAACCTTTGCTACCCTTCCAGCATATTGGTACAGAAATAAAAGCACTTAGACTCTATTTCCACTTCTGTTTTCCATTCTCAGTAGTAAGAGTTGTTCACACCGTAGGCTTTCAACTGAGAGGAACTTGGCACAGAGCATACAGCACACAGCAGTGGATAAAAAGAAGACTGCGTCATAAGGGGCATGGGATGAGGGACATAACAGGTTTGCAGCTGTTAGCTCTACCCTATTCTAGATGTTCATTTCACCGTATATGCCAGGTCATATATTCATTCAAGAAATGTAGAGTGAGGCCAAATGGTTTAGAGCTATGTAATCCAATATGGTAGCCAACAACCACATATGACTACTGAGCACTTGAAATTGTGGCTAATCCCAACTGAGATGTGGTATAGACATAAAATACACGCTGTATTTTTTTTAATGTCTTTATTGATTTCAGAGAGAGGAAAGTAGGTGTCAAAGTGGGTCTGAAGGTAAGCCTTAAGGGGTGAATATGAGTGGACTAGGTACATGGAGGTTAGGGGTGTGAGAAAATGGGGAAAGAAAAGAAAGGCTATATTCATAGGCTTGAGTTGACAAAGAGCATGCTGACTTCAAGAAGTGAAAAGGATGTCACTGTGGATTGAATGTAATGAATGACAGAAGAGGGATATCTAAAGATGGTGGACCAGAGCAATAATGGTCATCTAGGTTCTTGCTACTCAAAGTATCATCCGCCCACCACCAGCATTGACCAGAGTGCCTGTTATACATGAAGAATCTCAGGCCCAGCCTGACACACCATATTAGAAACTACATTTTTAAGAGATTTCCAGATAATTTGTATACACATGAAAGTTTAACAGACATTAATCTAAAATTAATTGAAGATTTTTAATCTTAATGTTTAGAGCAATGGGAAGTCATTGCAGAAATTTTGTGGATTGATAAAATTGTCAAATTTATATAGTTTTGAAAGATTGCCCTGAATAGATTATGGAAGAACAGACTGGAGCTGGTGTTCAGAGTAGAACCAACAAGACCAGGGAGGTGGTTGGTGCAATAAGACAAGAGACAACAGTAGCATGGACTCGAGTGGAGATGGTCTATGTGGAGAGAGTGTGTGGAATGAAAAACTGTTTTGATCATGGGTAAGAAAGGTGACCAGGGTGAGTGCTAGACTTCTAGCTCGAATGATGATGAATGGGGACATTCTTCATCATGCTAGGAGATATTGGAGTGGAACCAGATGTGGGCTCACTGGTAAACATAATGAGTTTGGCTTTGGATATATAGAGTTTGGAGTGTTTTTAAGACCTCCAGGTAGAAGTGTGAAGAGGATCACCCTCTTCTACACACACATACACATATCCTCTGCTCCCACTCCACCCGGCCTTCTATATTTCAGACTTCATTTTCTTCTTTAGAGCTGACCTGTGCTCTCTCAACTCAAGTGTTTAAACATGTTGTTCCCTATGCCTGGAAATGTTTCTTTTTTATCTCCATTCCTCCCCATTTCCACTACTCCTGTTCACCAAGATTATATATATATAAATCTGGAAGTCAGAGGTAAGCTCTGAATTGGCAATATATATTTGACCTTAGGGAAATGGATGGAAGAGATTACCCACAGAGAGATGGTCTAGAATGCGAATCTTAGTACTGTCTCTGCTATGACCTAAGCAAGTGAACTTCTAAAATTTTACTAATCTGAAAAAAAAAGCAAGAGATAACAACAACAAAAGTCTTAAAATAGGGAATAAAAATAGATGTATATAAAATACTTTGAGAAATATGAAGTATATTAAATTGTATGACATTTGTCCAGGTATAGTGTAAAAATATATAAAATCAACTTGTTTCTTATAGAGTCTCATTGTTCTCAATTATTGAAAAGCATTAGAGGGAATTAGCTCTAACATTCTTTCCAGCTCATTTTAGGTCTGTGAACTATTTTCCCAGTTCTGCAAAAGCACAATTCTTTCTACCACCTTTGGTTCTGCAGCTTCCTGATCCTTTTGTAGAGATGTTCACTATCTTATATTTCTCCTCCTTTTTTGTTGAAGTACAGATTCAGATAATGGAAGGACAGTACTACAGATGCTGTTTAAAAGCAAGTTATTGAACATTTATTGATTGTCTGCTGTGTACTGTAAAAATCAAAAACAGTACACAGTTATTTAATTAAATTAAATAATTTAATTCAAAAATAAAGCTTTAATGTATAAAATGATGCCACCAGAATAAAGTAACTATAAATATAAAAATACAGAAACATTTTGTGGAAAACCACAATGGATTGCCCTGGTACTGGGCATAGAGCCTTATGGCATGGTATTCATGTTGAGAGCACTGAGGTCAAACAAAGGCATCATGGTCAACTGGAATAGTTTGCTTGAAAAAGATACGATTTTTAGGTGATAAGGAGAGGTGTGAGGGTGTTCCCTAAGAAGGGAATGGTGTATATACAGGCCCAGAAGTGAGAATGTATATATCTCACGTCTGCAGGGTGTGAGAACAGAAACCTAATGACAGAGGAAAAATCCATGTACAGAAATTGCGAAGAATCAGACTAGAAATAAAGATTTCATATAAAATAGGGGGAGGCAATAATACTAGGGTAAATAATTAGAACCAAGAGATATAGGTAATTGAGGGGGTAGGGGGGCATGCAAGGTTGAAACTATAAAACCCAACCAAAAATGTAGCTTTAAAAAGAAAAGATCCAAGTTATTCTTTGCATTTATAATATTTACTTTCTTTTTAAAAATTGAACATAGCAGACAATGTTTTTCATCTAAATTAAATTAAGAATGTGAAGATAGTCCTGCTAAAGTGGCTCAGTGGTTGAGCATCGATCTATGATCCAGGAGATCTCTGTTCAATTCCCAGTCAGGGCACATGCCCAGATTTCGGGCTCAATCCCCAGTAGGGGGTGTGCAAGAGGCAGCCTATCAATGACTCTGTCATCATTGATGTTTCTCTCTCTCTCTCTCTCTCCCTCTCCCTTTCTCTCTCTGAAATCAATAAACACATATTTTAAAAAAGAAAAAGAAAAAAAGAATGTAAGGATAGCCTGGGCAGTGTGGCTCAGTGGCTAGAGTGTCAGCCCTTGCACCAAAGAGTTGTAGGTTTAATTGCCGGTCGAGGGCACATACCTAGTCTGCAGGTTCCATCCCTGGCCCTGGTCAGGGTGTGTGCAGGAGGCAACCAATCAATGCGTCTCTCTCACATCAATGTTTCTTTCTCTCTACTTCCTCCCTCCCTTCCTTCCAATCTCTCTAAAAATCAATGGAAACATATCTTCTGGTGAACATTAACAAAACAAAACAAAAGAATGTGAGGACATTAGTCTAATTCGAATACAGATGACTATTTAAATGGAAAGACAACATATAGGATCCAGCTGCCTTATGCTTGTTTGGATGAACTATTTCCCACAATCACCAGGTGTAAGAGGACAGAGACACATGGAAGTGGTGTGGATCAGCTCTGTTGCTGCTCTTGTAGAGAGAAAGCCCTGGAGAACAAGGCAAGGGTTTCCTTTCAATGAGGAAATCTCTTGGTGTGAAAGGGCATCCAGACCTTTGACAGAGATCTCCTATTTCTACGGTATGATGGGCCCTTACTCTTCCATGATCCCAGGGAGTGCAAAACAGTCTCCTTCTGCACAAACAATAGTTGGTGGAATCCATGTGGAGTGGGTGTTCCCCTTCTGTTCACCTCCCCCACCGTCCTCTATCCCCACCAGCCCCATCGTTGTAGAAGCCTATGCCTGGAAGGAACCTACACCAAAGTTTTCATTTTCCACCATCCCTGAAGCAAACTACACTTGGGAACATTTTAAAAAACAAACACTGTCTGTAGAAGACTGTAGGATCATTTTTTTCCAATGATTCATAATATTTGTAGCCTGGAAGATCCTTCCAGTGCTTAGATGATAATCCTCTCAAGGCGTTTTACTTTTGACTTTCTGCCACAGTTAGATACCACCTTCCTTTTTCCTTCACGTGAGTGAAGCCACTCTCTCAGTCTCTAGCCTACAATTCACTCTGGGAATCATAAATACCAATTTGACTTGAGGTAGATACACATACACGCACACACAAACTAGCTCTACACAGGGTTTTGGGATAAAAATTACCCTTGCCTTCCAGGGGTTTGCCGTCTAGATGGAGAGGCACGTCATTGATATTTGGAAATCCTGGGCTGTCTATCTTTCAGGCCTTAAGCCCTGTGGTTTGCAGAATAAGAATGGCGGGCTGCAATGGTTGAGCAAGACTTCATGGAAGAACAGTGCCCAGAAGACTAAAGAGGAGAATCTGAATTGGTCAAGGAGAGCAAAGAAAGTGATCAAGGTGTATGTCAGGGGATGGCCAGTAGTGACTGCTAAAGTCCTGAGATTGAGTCGCTTTTATCAGGGCATTTCCACCCACCTGAAAGCAAGCCTCCTCTCCCAGGGGCTTTGCTGAAGCAAGCCAGGCTGCCTCCTCATGCTAAGCTATCTTTCCAGTTACAACAAGTCTCCCCTAGGAGGAGGGGGGGAGATGCAAGGGCCCCCCCTCATCATGACACCAGGTGGGAGACCAGAGTCCAAGAGGAGGCTTTCACCTTGACCTCTTTCATGGACCTCCATGCGCTCACCACAAGCATATGCCTCCTCCAGGGAACACCAGTGAGGCCTAAGGTCTCCGGGATCTTAGGGTCTTTCCAGTTTCTCCAAGTGTTTAACCTCTGAACTGTATATGACCATATCAGTTTTTTAAACTCAGAAATGCCAGTTCTTTTAAAGTCTTGCAGTTTGGCTTGGTGCAAAAGTTAATGCCTTCCTCCAGCTGTGCTATTTCTTTTCATTCCGTCTCCCTCTTCTGCAAAAGTGCCCATTGCGAATGACAAAGCACATGCAGGCGCGGGCACGTGCACACACACACACACACACAGACACACACCAAAATTCGGGTTCCTCTCTCTCTAATTACAAATCACCACCTGTGGTAAAATTATTGAAAAACAGATGAGCTTTTCATTCCAGCAATAGCCTTAAAACAAGCAGCAGTTCCAACTGCCAGTGTGATGTATAGACACCACGGAGGGCAGATGAGGGATTAATTAGGTCTGTCCTTGCACATTGCCAGGGGAGCGCTTCTGTAGAGGTGATTGAAAACTAGCAAGAGTGGCATTCGTCTTCATTGTTGGTTAAAGGCAACAAAAATAAAGATGCAATTGAGTTGACAAAGCTTCAAGGTATGTGGCTGAGTCATTTGGAGGTGTCAAAACGATCAAACTATAATTAATTAGCTAAAGGACTATATTTAATCCCTCAACTTTAATGAAGAATTCTGCATCCAAGCACAAACAGCAAAGGAAGTGCCATCGGTTTCTGATATCTGTTAGGTTTGGGGGGCGGGGAGCTGTTGGGGGAGAAGTAAAGTTTTTCTCGGGCTGTAATGATCAGCACGCCCGGCTTTTAATCTTATTGTCATTTCCCTCTCTCTGCAGAGCGGCGGTGGTGTTCTCGGAATTTCTATGAGGAGAGCACTTACAGGCATGTAACCCTCCTGCAGTCTGTGGGGACGTTTTAAGGCCGCTTAGAAGACTGACTGTGGGATCTTTGGCTTTTGACTACTGGCAGGTTCCTTATACAAGTTTCTACCAAAATAGTGGGCCTATTTGAGAGATTTGGGAATATGGTTTGGGCCCATAAAAGTCATGAATCATTTTTAATTATAGTTAAGAAACATTAACTGAAGGCCTACTATATGTAGTGTGCTGCTTCTTTATCTCTCCAAATATTTACAGATGGGGAATGTACATAGTGCAGAATACTGACTATAAAGATAACAATTTCACTTTTTTCCTATTATCTGTAAATTTTTTGCCCACATTACTATTTTAGAAATTGGTTTCTGAGCCCCCAGGGATCAGGAAACAGGTCTGTGTTGTTGTTTTTGTGTGGGGCCGAACGCGAGCCTTTAATGGTTCCTTGATGAGGTTCATGATTCAACCAGCACTAAGGGAAGGAAGAACTCAAATGTATTAATGTTTAGCATTTTAATGAATTGACTGAAAATTAGCAGATTTCCCCCCTACTATTATGTAGACTTGGTGTTTATCAGCTGTAATTTAGGACAGGTCACCATTTTAAAAATATGTAAAGTGCTTTCTTTTCTTTATTATAAATTATTACTCAAAAGACTTAGTAAAAGCATCATTTTATAAAATAATTGAGAACAAGATAATCAGTAGTCAAAAAAGTTACTCCTTTAGCTTTTCAGTCTGCCAAAGTATTGAAATCAGCAGAAAGCCCCTGAGAATGGAGATTGTCTCAAGTGTCACCAAATATAGATGCCATGTAAAAATCGTGTCCCCTCTCTTTTTAAGATTCTATACTAAAATCAGTGTTTTAGCTACTTTTCAAATATAAATTACTATAAAAAAAGAAGGAATTATATCATGTTGACAATTATGCCTGGGATAAGTATTAACTAAAATATATCAGTTAGTTAATTAGGTAGCTTATTTTATTATTTTATTATATTTTAATATTTTATTTTATTATTTTTTCCATCACCATTTATCCCCTCTATTCCCTCTTCCACCTCCACCCACCTCCCTCCCCACCGTAATCACCACACCGTTGTCCATGTCCTTGAGGTCTCTCTCTTTCCTTTTTTGCTCAATCCCTCCACCCCTACCCCAAACATTCTCACCCCCACACACCAGAGCTGTCTGCCTGCTCTTTATCTATGAGTCTGTCTCTATTTTGCTTGGTAGTTCAGTTTGTTCATTAAATTCCACATATAAGTGAAATCATATGCCTAGATATTTATTCCTTATAAATGTCTTCTTGCCTAGGGTAACAACCCAAAGTAGTACAATCAGAAAAGAGTCCCTTCTTTTTCCCCCTCTCTTAACAAGTAAAACATGGAAGTTATGCATTTTGTGTCTGAAAGTTGGAACTTTTCTCTTGGAGAAGAGAGAGCTATTGCCAGAGAAGTGTACAGATTCTGTCTTTACTGTCAAAAAAGAAGTGTTTCTAACTGAGAGTGTTTCCAGACAGAAATCAATGGGAAGTTAAATAAAGAGAAGTTTCCCATTTATATATTTCCTTCCCTACCACACATTACCTTTGCTCCAGTCCCCATGATGTTTTAACCATGTGATCTGTCTGTTACAAAATTACCTATTTCCTTGGTGTTTTAATATTTGCACTTAAACTATTCATGTCCATGTGATAATTATCATTAGCAATATGAGGTCCCTTAGGAACTGGGATAGTATTTATTAAAAATGTCGACTGGAAAATGTCAGAATGCAAACAAAAGTTAACACTAAGCTGTGAATGGAGGGCAGAGTTTGTGATCATCTTCAGTGGTTTCCTTTGCTCATGTGACAAAAAAAGCCCAGGGGGACAAGGAACCTCAAGCATTTGATGGTGATCATGATGGTGGTGAAGGCTCCCTAAATGCAGAATGCAATTAACACATCACCAGGTTCTTTAATAAGGTTGACAGGTAACAGTGGGAGAACACATACTTCAGCACGTCACCCAACTTCCCTTCACGCCACATTCCCGATCTGCCGGAACGATGCACTAGACACTGAGCTGCAATTTAAACAAATAACCATTGTTGTTAATAACATCGTACACGTAACTGCCGCTTTTTATTTTCCAAGTGCTTTCATAGACCATCACATTTGATCTGCAAAGCAACTGTGAAAGATAATTGATATTACTCTCTTTTGCAGATCACTCCAAAACCACCCACACAGATCCTCGAATTGCTGTATCAACTGAGGGCGTATCGCTCACCTTCTATCCATTTCCATGGGAAGGATGCTTGGGATTGAACATCTTGTCTCATTTAAATCCCAAGCACAGCTTCTTGTTATAGTTGATAAACTATCATGAGAGGCGAAAAGTATTTTATGAATTCTTGAGGTGTTTACAATGTATGTTTTGCTGCTTTCTTATTTTTGAAGATGAGTCTGGCTATGACTCTACCTGGTACTTGGCTGAAAATACCAATAGAGTCTTGTCTTTTCTGCACAGAGAAACCTCTAGCCATCTTTTGGAGACCCCTTTGAAGGCTCAACATGGCAGCCTTTGCTTCAAAAAAAAAAGGAGCTTGTGCCCTAGTCAGTTTGGCTCAGTGCTTAGAGCATCGGCCTGCAGACCGAAGGGTCCCAGGTTTGATTCCAGCCAAGACCACGTACCTCGGTTTCAGGCTGGATCCTGGCCCGGGTCGGGGAACATGCAGGAGGCAACCAGTCGACGTGTCTCTCTCACATCAATGTTTCTCTCTCTCTCCCTTCCACTCTTTCTAAAAAGCAATGGAAAAAATATCCTCAGGTGAGGATTTAAAAAAAAAAAAAAAAAAGAGCTTGTGTTATTCTTTATTAGTGAGCAGCAAAATGTACATTCTACTACTGGTGGTATTTTGAGTGGGGAGGAGGTTGGGAAATCGCTATTTCTAGATTTCTTACAGGGAGCAAGGAAAGGACACTGGAGAGGAATGGCTGATTGATTAGTTACAAATCCCAGAAAAATTCCTGCAGAAGGCAAGTCTTACTGTGGAACCAGTGGGCTGCCCTTTAGTTGATTCTGAAATGCTGAACATGCCTCAGTCTCTTGTAAGGAGTAAATTACTGGCAGGGAGGGAAGCTTACAAGGATCTTTCAACAAACAGGTAGAAAATACTCGACTCTACCCATCTTCCTTGATTCCTGCACCCCACTTCCTGCCACCCTATTTCCACTTGCCTTTTGCCAGGTCCCTACAAAGTGGGGGAGTCTGAAAGCATGAATTGCCAAATATATTATTCCTCCATCTCATCTGAGTCTGGCTCTTAAGAAAAACGTGAGGCGGTAAGGCCACCTTTGAGTGTGCTATTTCACTGCAGAGCACACAAACAGAAAAAAAGGAACTGTCAGTAACATTTCTGTAGCTGACATGTAACAACACACATCTGAAGAGGCTTGGGCAAACTGCCAAAGGATCCCACAAAGTTGCCTGGGGATCAAAGATCTTTGCAAGACATCAGTTACATTTATATCCTATATACCATCCAGAACAGTGTCTGCATTTGGAAAATGCAGAGTGCCAGGAAGCTCCCCAATCCAGTTTAACCAGCTTCAAGCTCTTGCTCAGATCTTGTGGCTGCGTCATTTATCTCTCCCCACCCCCTTTAAATTATGGAGGCTGTTGTGTAATAATTTTCTTTGCATATTTGCAGTACTTTTCTGTTATTATCTTGACATACTCACTCATAATAACGTTTAAGTGCCAGTCAATCTTAAGAGAACACTGAGTCTATTTATCGTCTTAGAGCTGAAAGTGCACGGCTTTGTTGTGAGGCTGGCATCCTTTTATGTCTCTGATTTCCTCCTCTGTGGCTCCAGCTCTGTCATGCTCTCTCTGAGTTACTACTTCCTGCTGCAGTGGTGTTCTTTTGTGGTTGGATTTCTACCACACCTTTTTTTTTTTTCTGGATTTTTTTTTAGAAACTGTTATATATTTTGTTTTTTGTTTTTAATCAACAACTGAGCTGTATGCTGTTGTTGTGTGTTCCATCTGGAAAACATCAGAGATCAATAGACACAGAATCTCAAAAACTGTCAAATAAAAACAAACACCAATCCTCCAGTTCCTGTTTCTAAATCCCAAGGTAACACTATAGCCCAACATATATATCCACAGCTCTACACGGGGCTTAAAGAGAGCAGAAAGACAAGCAATGGTTACATGTAACTTGAAAGTTAGGTAAACACAATACAAATTATACCCCTTTGCTGTCTGAGAAAATGCCAACTACTTACCTTCCCCTAGAGTTACCTTCTCAGATGGCTTGAGGAGGGGAAGGTGGAGTTCCTACATCAGTGGTTCTCAACTGGGTGGATTTTGCCACCCCCAGGAGACAATTGGCAACATTTGGAGACATTTTAGTTGTCAGGACTGGGAACATGCTATTTGTCTCTAGTGGGTGGAGGCCAAGGATTCTGCTAAACATCCTAAGATGCACATAACAGCCCCTACAACAAAGAATCATCCTTCTCAAAATGTCAATAGTGCTGAGGCTGAGAAACCTGTTCTACATCTGTATGTATGAAAATAAGAATTTAACTAGTCGAAGAGAACTTTATTTGTCTCCCATAAGATTTTCTCTCTTATCCATGAGGTTTCAGCTGGTGAGTCACTGCAGTTAACAATTAGCAATTCGGGTGCATATAGTCAGGGGACATATGAGAGGATGAGAGGCAGGGAGGCAGGCAAGCTGAGTCCAGAAAGGGACTGAACATGAGTTGCAAAACCGTCTCCAATGACCCGCTCAAGGTTGATTTCCCCCCCTATTGTCTCTTACTAAAAAAAAAATCCAGTTTTGAAAATTCCTTCAGTTTCTTCCTTTGTCCTAACTGAAGGTTTGTCAAGAATATTCAAAGCACTTTGTTTCCTGAATTTATTCAGAGGTGAGATTGTGATGGTCAGCCGCTGGCACCATTTAGCTCACTTTTTTTGATTACATAGATTCAAAATGAGATAAGTTCTAATTTCAGGATTCCCCGAGTGAGTGGATAAGCAATACTAACCCTATAATGGTTCTGGGGTGAGGGTGGGGAGCGGTGAAAGAGGTAATTATCAATAAAATGTCTACCGTTTATTGGTTATATACTATGTTCCAGGCACCATGCTAGGTTCTTTATTTATCTTCTTCAACCCACAGGTAGATATTATCTTTCTGTTATGGGAGAGGGACCTGCCCAAGGCTAGGCAGGGGATGTTCCCTGAAGAAGGCCACACAGCTGGGAAGAGCAGAGACAGGTTTTAGGCCTTGCCCGGGTGACCCCCAAGCTTACGTGTGGGTCTCATGACAAAGATCCCGATGCCCTTTTGCTGGGGCTTGGAGGAGGTGGCGATACCAACTCAATCAGGGAGGAAAAAGCTGTTCATATTCTAGAACTCAGACCCGCAGGCGTAAGAATCGCAGATTCACAAAGCTAGTTGGGGCTCCAGAGATTTTTTTTCTCCCTAAACCCTTCATACTAGAGATGACAAAATAAGGTCCAGAGAGGAGATCTGAGGAGCGTTACGCCCCACCCCTGGGTCCTCTGTTTTCCTGTTTGGGCCAGGGATCAGTGCCTGGAAACGTGTCAGCAAGGCTACGGAGGGGCAGTGTCTCCCCCATCCACAGCAAGCTCCTCTGGCCTTTGTCCCTGCTTTGCATTTCAGGGAAGTGGAGCCTGTTCTCTGGAATCCCTTGCTCTCTGCTGAGACAAAGTCCTGGTTGATTTACCTCGAGGACACAACACAAAGCAGTTTTGCAAGAGGAGCGCATATCGCATACCTTACAGGCTTGTTCTTTTCCTTTCCTTCTTCCCTTCTTGGCTGGTTAAAACTCACCAAATGCTAAATCGGAACACGGATGGGTTGGGATTAATTGTGATGTTTATTCTGGTACATTTGCCTGAGGTTCTGACGCATGTTTTCACAAATCTAACAAATAATTTTACCTAGAATGCCAGACGCTGTTCAGCCCCCATTAGCCACAGTAGGATTTGAACAAGTGACCTGGAGGTGAGAGGCCGCTCATCACATTACCCAGGCTCCGGGCCACGCAGTTCACTCGCTGGCTGTTTCTTTAATGTAATTGCCAACAGCAAGATCAGCAGTGGGAATTCTCCCCAGTACGTAGATCATGAGGTCTCAGAAATTCAGCATTTGAGAGCTCTTCTTTTTGCCTTGGAGTTTGGCCCTATTAAGGAGCAACATTGCTAGAGAAACTGCAGAGAGATAAAGAAAGGAGGGTGTATATTCAGCACTGTTTTCCTAGAGAAGTCAGCTCCTGGGTGATAACCATCTGCTTTCCTGTCAAGCTGCTTGATGGCTCCAGTCACCAGTGCCCGTGTTAAAGGAAATATTCAAGAGCACTAATGATTTGCCGGTACCAAGAGATGCGATGAACAGTTTAAAAAGACTGCCCCTCGATGGGAGAAAATGTATTTCTATTAAGGGACCAGAATTGTGCTATGCTTGTTGGAATTTTTGCTTGTGCACAGGAATTTAGCTCCAGGTCTATGTCTGTCACTAAAATTGACAACTGCCTATGGCTCTGCACAATTGAAACGTAGATCTTAAATTTCACATCATTATCCAAATAAAATATATCTGCCAAGGGGGACTGGTATTACACAGTTAGAGAACTGTGATACCAGTTGTCTGATTAACATATTGAGAGGAATATAAGAATTCCTCACCTATTTTCCAGAGGGATGCTGGCTGGGGAGCCCCCGTTAAATGGGCTAATTGATCAGGCTAAGTACAGAGATACCCAGCAACTGTGGCTGGTGGAGGCAGAGGTTCCTATAATATATGTCTGTAATGCAAGAAAAAGGGTCGAGGCACAAACCAGACATTCCTTAATCCTATCTTCCTAAAGAGAAAGATGAGAGACCATTAGGCCCTGACGACCTGCTCCCTTGCTCCTGGGCCTCGGAGCTACTCGGCAGTGCTTGGAAGGAAAATGCACACCTGAATTTTCTCTTCTCAGAGGCTTTTCATGAGACCTGACCCCCTGATGACTCTGCCTTTGGAGGAGTCATAAAAAATGCCAAGGACATGGAATACTAAAAATACATCTTGAATTCAATTAAAAAAAAAAAGGAGTTGCTTACTCTGAAAGGTACGTTCATAGTCAGTATGACTTGTGTTGCCTCCACTTTTTGCTCACATGTTTTCTGGCTCAGCACTTAATTCTAAACTCTGATGGGCAGGTTAATATACAAAGGCCACATGTATGTAACTCATAGGTTTAAATCACAGCAAGTTAGAGAGTCTCTGATGTATTTAGTTTTTCGATCTGGAAGCAACCGTAATGATGAGTGTGGGTGCAGTTTTTTATTGTTCCAGAGGAAGAAACTGGGGTCCTGGAGTTGAAATGACTTACCACCTAATGAGCTAATAATGACATTTATAATGAGATTTAAGATGTAAACACTGGCAAATAATGGTTAGAATTATCCCCATGACATCCCGAGATTCATTCTGCCTTCGTTTAGCTTTGTAGAGGATTTTCAGAAATATCATCCCATAATATTTTTATCAGCTCAAAAGCTCTCTCTCTACACTCACTAGTATATTTTCATGTTCCATTCAGAATAATAGAATGCCATTGTTCCAAGGGTAAGTAAACTCATGGCCCACTCCTCACCTTTTTCACCACTGTAATGTGGCTTAGATCTTGACCTTTGCATGGTGGTGTGTTCCGATGTGGTTTAAAAAAATAAGGCTGCAAATTCCAATGCAGCTTTTTAGGTAAATTACTGTGAGGCCAGAGGCAACTCACTCCATCTCTCTCTGCTTCTGCCTTTGACAGGAAGTGGAAGTTTTCATGTACTTCTCTGAGTTGTGCTGGACAGAAATGAGCAAACACTCCTTTCACCATGACCTTAAAGAAAAAGGCAAACCGAGATAAAGAATATTTTGAATTAATCTATCTCTTCTGAGTCTCAATTTTTTAATCTGAAAAAAAAAAAAAAAAAAGAAAATAATAATACTATTATCTTAGGTTAATAGTCAGGACTAAATGAGAAATCAATAAAGTGAAAGCACTCAACATATTTACTGACACTAAGATACTTTAGTACCTTCCTGCCTTAGCAATCACTTTGCTGTTTCTGGATTTCCACATAATGTATTATCAATACCTTTCCATATGACACTTTTCCTAGTCTATCTTGTATTTCAGTTAAGGATTAATCCCTTAAAATCATCATCTTAACCAGATTGTAATTCCTGGGGAATCTAGAATTCCACCTCCTATATATTTCTTTCCTTACAGAGTCAAGCACCATGCCTTATCCTCATATGCATGTTCAGTACAGTCTTTCTTTACTTACCAATGAATGGAAAGATAAATTCAGACTTGTTGAATAATAGTAATACTAGGAAGTAATATTACAAGTGAAGGGGTAACTGAATGGTACTACTTCAGATTATATTAACTGCACCATTGTGTAGACTTTCCTCTGTATTAATATTAAAAACTGATGAGGCATTTTCCTCACACTATATACCTCATAGGCCATGAGCTAGACAAGGTGTTGGCCAGTAATGACCTACGGGCAGGCTTCCACCTGTTTTTATAAATAAAGTTTTATTGGAACACACCAACATTGTTGACTACAACTTCATTTGCATTACAACGGCAGAGTTGAATTGTTCAGACAGATATCATATAGCCCATAAAACCTAAAACATTTACTATTTTGTCCTTTGCTAAAAAACTTTTTTGATTCCTGTTACAGACTAGACTAGATAGACTCTACTCTATCATATTATACTATACTATACTATACTATACTATACTATACTATACTATACTATACTATACTATACTATACTATACTATACTATACTATACTATACTATACGAGTTTCTTGATACCAATGAGGAAGAAGATATAATAAAATGAGTGAAGAGCCCTGGCCTGGTGGCTTAGTTAGTTAGAGCATCATCCCATACACCAAATGATTGTGGGTTTCATTCCTAGTCAGGACACATACCTAGGTTGAGGGTTCGATCTCCAGTCAGGAGGCAACTAATCGATGTTTATCACATTGATCTCTCTTTCCCTCTCTCCCCCCTTCCTCTAGCTAAATATATCCTCAAGTGAGGATTTTAAAAAAAACTGATAAAGTCATATTTTAGCTTTTATTTTATGTGGTTCAATGAAATGAGTTAGGATTAATATTTATCAAATCGTCCTTTAAAGATGACTATAAAATAGAATCTATCATCTATCTATCTATACCTATTGACATTTATTGTTAGACATTCCAGTTTTTCTTCATAATGAACTAAGCTATAAGGTAAAAGGAACAGGCATACCATGATTTCTTGGACTCCTCAAATCACAACTACCCCCAATTGTATTGTACACCCTGTCTATAGGCATGTGGTGAAATCAGATAGACCTGAGAGTCTGAATTGCTCTCACTTGCCAGGATTCCATAAGACAGTCTTGATTCCAGGAGTCATGTCCCAATTCCTGCTGTTCACAAGACTATGTGGAAGGCATTTGTTAAATTGGGTCAATAAAGCAGACTCTGTACACAAGCACAGCCTTTGTTTACTCTGAAAGCACACTGAGTGTCATTTTTGTTGTTGCTATAACCTTGGGAGTTGTGCACTTCCCTGGAGAAATGTTGGAAGGGTGGGGGCTATAAAGAATTAAGAGAAAACAGAGAAAGTGAAAAATGAGAGAGAACTCCAATCCCTTGGGCACTCTATTTACTTTGCTTTAAAAAAAAAAATCGCCTGGTCTTTACTGAGATTCATCAGTACTTTTGAAATCATAAAGTGTGTTACTGTTTGGGACCCAAAGAATTTGACAGTATGTACAGCTTCCCTGTGGGTCTTAAATTTAGTCTGATCAGTATTCATTCCTCTGAAGAACAAACGAAAACGCAGTCCCACTGGGAAGACAGAGAATCTCCAGCATGAAGTGGGCTCCTTTTGTTCTTTGACTCTTCCCTTCCCTTGAATCCATAACCCAGCTCTGTCAAAACAAAACAACTAGCAAGTGACATGACACAGCAGAGCATCAGCCGTTTGGAACCTCCCTCGGAAAAGAAAAGTAGTGGGATTGGCGACAACACTGAATTATTTTCCAAGGATCTGAAATTGTTATAAATTTACTCACTGAATATTCATTTTGGCAACACTACCCTACTATCAGGTACGTTTTCTTTGAAGGTTACTAAAAGTCATGGAAAAAGGAAGAGAGAGAAAGACCTGAGTGACCCCGCACAAGGAGCAAAGAGTTTGGCAACATACTAGTTTGCCCGGCCAAGAAATTAATTGAAAGATGGAACGAAGACTAATCCTCTGTCCCCGATTGTGTCTGAGCAGGAGTCATGTTCCCAGACCTTTCACCGAGAGCTGGAGACTGTAAGACAGAGTGCACCGTCCTCTGGGCCCTCCGTCCCTCGCTGCCACCACCACATGGGTGAGGGACCGAGTCCAATAGGTCGGGAGTGATTTTAGAACTTGTTTTAGTCCAGCATTTTTCCTTCAGAATAGTTAGGTTACTATTTGATTTTTCTAACACAGCTTGGGGAAATTACCTAGTTTTCTTTAATTAACATACGATTTTAATTAGCTGAATGTTTTCAAAAGTTAGTTTTAATTTTTATAGCCTTCCACTGAAGACACTCTATGTCTCCTTCTCTTATCTGACATGGAGCCAGAAGCCCTGTGAGAAATCTCTCTGGTGCTTGCAGTGGGGTGAGGGAAGAAGGTTCTAGCCGGTTGTAATACTTTAAACAAAAATAAAAATTATAAAAAGTTAAAAAAAAAAAAAAAAAAAGAAGGTTCTAGCCAGGACCCGCCTAGTCCTTGCTGCGTAGACTACGCATTTCAAATTGGTCCAGAAACACAATTAGCAAGCTAGGGTTGAACGGAAACTTTTAACTTTGTATAATTCAGCTTATCAACCCAGTTTCTATCATAGCTTTGTTTACACATTATACGAAGTCAGGTTAATTTGTGTCACATTAAGTATGCAACTTAGCGTGATGGAAAGAAAGCCGGGTGGATGGAGATTCAGGTGATCTGGGGATCAAATCCTAACCCTGCCGCTTAAAGTTATAGAACGGTGGGCATCGCTTGAGTTTCTGAGCCTAAATTTCGTAATCTATTAATGGAGATAACAATCTTTTTTCTACTCACTGCACAAGGCCTAGAGGACATTACAAGCTGTCCCACATGGATAGTAGGAAGAAATGGGTGCAAAAGCAGTTTGTAAAATGAAGGTGAGGGGCTATATGAAAGCAAGGGCGTATTCCATTCAATCGTCTAACGCGGCATATTGATCAAGGAAGTGGGGAAGGTGAGTCACTATTTTAAGCAGTGTCAGGACTTGCACACAGGATGCCATTCATAAACACAGGCTGCTTTCTTTTCAGATAGAAACTCAATCTTTTGTACTATTTATTTGTGAATGGGCTTGGGAAGGAGAGAGGTTTGAAAGAATTATTTAAGTTTAAATAAATTTATTATGTAAATTTAAATAAATAAATTACTTAAAATTTAAGTTTCTTTTTTTTAAAAAAAATATATATACATATACCTTTATTGATATTAAAGAGAGAGGGAGAGGGAGAGAGAGGTAGCAACATCAATGATGAGAGAGTCATTGACCGGCTGCCTCCTGCAAGCCCCTGACTGGGGATCGAGCCCGCAGCCCGGACATGTGCCCTGACCAGGAATCGAACTGCGATCTCCTGGATCCTAGGTTGATGCTCAACCGCTGAGCCACGGCCGGCTAGGCAAAATTTAAGTTTCTTAAAGCCTTGTCTGATAACTCCCACATTGAGGTACCAAAAATTTCTGTGTTTTATTTTGTACCCCTCAGGAAAATAATTAGATCCTTCTCAATCTTATCTCAGAAGAATTTAGCTTATCTTGTACCTGGCTTATTTTAAATAAATTTAAGTGTAGAATTTATGTTCTGCAATAGCTTCCACAGTATATGAAATCACAATGTCTCCCACACAGAAGACAGACTGAATATAGTCAATGACAGTCATATAAAACAGCTGAACTTAGAGGTTATTCCACTTTTCACAAAAATTTCTATAGGGAAATGTCCTAGAAATTGCAATTGGCTTTACACATAACTGATAAAAATATAAAATTTATGAAGGCTGAGGATAAACTTAAAAGAAGACACTGAAGAACTGGCATGAAGAGAGATATAAAATATATTCACTGACACATATTGTCCAATTAACTAAATGTAGCTTTTGTGATCAGAAAGATCGGACTGCTGAGTCCTTTGTTGTATCCTCAACTGAGTCCTGGGTAAGAGAAGCACCCTCTGCCTTGTTCACAACACTGTGAACATTTAAATGAACATTTAAATGAAACATTTAAACCAACAAGTAACCTTCTAGGACTCTGACTGGTCTGGCTTGATAATGAAGCTAACATCAAATGTTGATTGGCAGCAACTATAAAGTTTCCCCTCCCCATAGCAACCAGAAACTCAGCTTTCCAGGAAAAATTCTGAGGGGAAAATGGGAAGAATAATGAATATGTGATAAAACTACCAACACACTTGAAATCAGCTAAGTAAATTTATAGTTTCACTTGTTCTTAAAATTTTTGAAATTTTGAGTTAATGCAAAACCCTAAAGCAGAAAAAAACAAACAACTTTGGAACAACTAAATAACAATGACACTTCAACTGTGACATCTTCTGAAGAGAGACACCACGGCCACAGCCACATAATCTGGGCCTTGGAAACATCTAGAGTCTGTCACCGCCAGTCTACTTTCACTCTACTGCTCGTTTTAAGTCACAATTTACAAATCCACAAATCCAGTGGGAAAAATGCCCAGCTCACAAATGTGAGTACAGGGTGTTCCTTTCGTGAGTTTCATGTAAACTGCTCATAAAACTAAAGTTTCATGGATTCTTCCTCCTCTCCAGTTAAGTAGCAGAGTGACAGTAACCTGATTGGAATGGTTTGTCCCCATTGAGTTTGATTTTGCATTTGAACCCTGATTAGCCGTAAGGAACATTAAGCCCCTTTAATTAAAAATTAGTCCAAATATATTTTTTAAACATGGAGAAATTCACAAAGGAACTCAGAAGGCTCTCAGTAATGTTTAGTGAGAATTCTGTTTGCTCTTGCATCTCTTAATTGTATAAAGCTGGCTCCCAGAATTATAATCTATCACAGTAATGCAACGACCAGTGAGGTCTAATCGCCAACTAAATGAAGCATATGCAATAAGGCATAGGAGTTAAATCAAGGAACGGGCATAGTTATTTTCCTGGGAAGGATACACTCGATAGAAAAAATGCCACATGGTATGGTTTTAATTTATGCTGTCAGAGAACAAGTATAATAATAAACTTATTAGCTTATACTGAGCTCCCACTCTTGCTCCTTTATGGGGACTTTGCATTCTTTAAGTTCCATTACTCTTAGAAGCAGAGATTTTTATTCCCATTTTAAAGATGAGAAAATAATGGTGTAGAGAGGTTAAACATCAGGCCCACAATTATCCAGCTTGTGGATAGTTAGGGGTTAAAAATGAGAATGAAAGGATCCAGTGTTCAATGACAATTTAATAGGAACCAGCTTTCCAAACAAAAAAATTACAATTTCCTCACATCTGACTTTACATTCATTTTAGTTTTACACCTGTCACTCTCCTACTCAAGTGTTCTGAGTGTCAACTGTTTTTCACTGTGCCAGACTGAGAAGATTGAGGAGAAAAAAATACAACCTTTGCTCCCCAAGATTTCAGTTTGGTGGGAAGTCAAGTATATAAAATATTGGTAATACACAGAGGATCTCTCCTTATGCTCTGAAATCATAAGCCAGGTTCTCCCATATACTAAGAAAATAAGGTTAATTGAGTAACTATTTGGGGCATGTGAAGAATACTTCTCCTTAGTCTAGAGTTCAAGGTATGGCTTGACCATCAAGTACCTAGAACTTGAAAGAGCATGGGCTTAGGCCAGATAGTGATGAACTGGCAAGGGTGACCTCTCAAATGATGCAACAGACAGATGCTCTAGTTGGAGGAAGTTAATAGCACATAAAACTCTTCCATAGGCTAATTTCTTATAGATTCACCAGAGAGGATTACCTTAGATGAATAAAGATGCATGTTCTTAGCTTTCTCAGATAAATTCTAGCCCTGGTTGGGAGGTTCCATTGGTTGGAGCATCGAACCTGTGCAGTTCGATTCCCAGTCAGGGCACATACCTAGGTTTTGGGCTTCATCCCGGGTCAGGGCCTGTATGGGAGGCAACTAATCAAAGTTACTCTCTCACATAGGTATTTCTCTCTCCTGCTCTCTCTCTCCCTTCCTCTCTCTAAAAATCGATACACATATCCTTGGGTGAGGATTTAAAAAAAAAAAAAGGAAAATTCTATACTCATATCAAAGGTAGAAGTAATGAAGGAAACAAAATTTTTCCCTTGTCTTTAATCTTGGCCATCTCCAGTACTCTTTAGAAATATTTTGGTGGTCATCTGTGGCATGGATATGATCAAACCCTGAATTTTCATTTCTATATGGTTGGAACAGGGAGGAAGATAGAGGTTGGCATTACCAAGGCACTTTGGCTAACTTTAAGCTCAGTAGGGGTAGAATTTAGCTGTTTTTGTTCACCACTCTATCCTAAAAATGAAGCAGTCCCATGAGAGCCATATAGTGTATACAGGTTACATGAAGAACCATCTTAATCTAATGTGAGAATAGTATCCCAGTTTGTCCTAGTATAAACAGTCCATTAATATACTGTTTTATTTTTAATGGCAGAAATCCTTTAAGGCAGATGGGAAACTGATAATGTTTATAGTTGAAAAAAATAAAAGTTAAGTGTTATTAATAAATCAATCGATTCTGAAATCAGCTTCCCATGAAACTATTTTATTCCCACACAATGTAAATATTTATCAAAATCTAATGTGAAATAAACCCCTTAACCTGTTTTCATTCCTTTGGAGGATTCAACCCAGACTTATTTGGGGTATTAATTAAAAGTAAAGTTTCACCTTGGTTAATGTCAAAATCATTGCACCAGAAAATATCTCTCACACTGTCCTCCATACACTAATGCCACGAGGATTATTGTTTATTTTTATTAGAATGGATTTGTTTTTAGAGACAATATTTTCTCTCATACCAACTGCAGGCAGCCATGCCCTTTGAGAGACAAAATAAATTGCTGTCAGGAAGACTCACGGGTTCCTACTTTCCTGACTTTTTGTTTCAGGATCCCTATCAAAATGCATTCAGCTGCCTACTTCCAGTATTGTTTAGTTGTTATTGCCGGCGTTTCCTTGCTCCAGTTTGGGCTGCTGGATTCCCTTGAAGTCTTTTTTCTTCCAACTTCACATTAAAGTGGCTTCCCTCTCTCAAATGGAAGGCCCATGTCAACCATAAGAATCAACAACAGCCTCCCCAAAGCTGGCTGGCCCTCACCGAAACCTAACAGTTTGCTGTGCTACCTGCCAACATTCTTAAAAAATACACAACACACCCATCACCCTCAACCCGCAGCAGCATTTTCACTAATGGATCACTGAACGCGCTTGAAAGCAAATGGTAATTAAACACTTTTGCTAAGAGGAGGAAGCTGGGGCGGAGAAGGGGAGAAAGCGAGGGATTGGAATCCATTATGTGGCCGAGGCTTCTGTCTGGTCGATTTAAGCAGATTGGAGCCCAGAAGCGCCTCAGGTGAGGGAACGCAGTGTTCCTGTGGGGTTATCAACCCGGCCAGGCCTTGAAGGCAGAGCAAAGCCCTCCACTGGGAAGTTCCTCTAAGTGCTTGCGTGGCATCCGCGGGATTATCCCACCCCACTCCCACATCATCTGGCTTTAAACTTCAGGCCCTCTGGCAAAGAAGAGACAAAACGTTCTCTCGGAGCCCTCCTCCCTCTTATCCCATGGTTCTGCCTTTCCCATCCCGTTTCCTAGCAGCCGCTGGCTGAGCCCTGCCCTTCTCTGCCAAGCACCAGGCTGGATTAGCTGCAAGCCAATAGCTGGGGGTCAGGATTAAGAGGCCAGCGTGCACTTTAATACAAGCTGCCTATAATTAATGGCATTATTAATAGCTTGACTGAAAAATTCATTAAAAAATCCATTAAAAATAAATACCCTTTTACAAAAGGCATTGCCTTGGGTAAGAAAAACAGAAAAAAAGATAAAGGAAAATTGATTGGTGGCTTTCAGTTCACAGAAAGACAGACCATAGTTCAAACTGATTAAAATTGAACATTTTAGATTAAGCACCCTTGCCAAAATATTCTCTGTAGTTACCCAATATGAAAATATTGTGATGGGTCACATATTTGTATTTTTTTATGTATCAGGGGTTGGGATGTAAGACATATAGGTGGCTGCTTGAAATGACTTCCTTCAAGTGAGCATTCTTGACCTTCAGGAATAGTCGAATGTCTGCTGAAATGCTGGTCAACTGTATCTGATTAACTCAGAGCCTCAAATGCAATAGATATGTCCAGAGGTGGATCATTCCCCACAATCTCATGACATGGTTAGCAACCTGACTGTTGTATGTGCTAGCACAGATATTTTTTTCTTTTCTTCTCTCTCTCTATACACTGCCCCCGCCCCCATTCATACCACAGCTCTCCTCCTCTGTGTATCTGGTATCTGGTTCTGTAACTTGGAATTGATCTCATTGAGTTTTGCCTCAGCCCCAGTAAACAGTGTTGACGGTGATCGGAATGTCTGCAGTTCAGATGTTTGCTTGGAGAAAAGTGGAGACGGAAAGGGAAAGTCCTATTGGGCCGGGCCTCCCCCTGACTTCTCCTCCATAAAGATTTGTTTGTGCTGCTACAAAATCTGATCTTTTGGGTCAACTTTGCTCTGGATCTAATCTGCTCACTGGTGTGAGATGAACATTGTCTTCCAGGGGTACAGGCGACCATGCCCTCTTAGAAAAAGGCCCCATTCACGAGCGTATTTGCTTGAAGAGAGCTTTTATTCACTTCACCTGTTATCTTGTGCCTATAGAGCACAAAGCCAAGTGGAGATTAGGCAATTATCTGGTTAATAGGATCAACATAGACAAGAAGTTCATTCAATAGGCATTTCTGACTGCACACCACGCACAGCTCAGCCCTGGATGTACTGAGAGGCACAGGGTGAGAGGCAAACACGCGGCTGCTTCGTTTGTAACATGATAAAGGAAATGAGACACAAACACAGCCAGCAACTGACACAATTTACAAGCAGGGACAGAATCCTCTGGGATTCTATGCCTCACGGTCAGGAATATAGCAAGCTAAAACTTTTAGGAAGTTGTTAAACCGGGGTACATTTCTTGGAAAAGGCAAAGCAATCAGAGCTCTCCAATTGGACACTTTTAAATCTAATCATTTCGGACAATGTATGTATGGCCTTTTAAGGCCTTAAAATGCATTAAATCCCCTTTGCTGGTCACTACACTAACTTCCCACCACTTTTACCGAAGATTATGTTTAATTCCTGGATATACAGAGAAACTTGTTTTTATCTGGGATTCTCCAAGTTACCTGAAGATGTTTTTGAAAAATTTTGTTAGAATTCTGACGTTCTTTCAGCTCTCACTTTCCCCTCTTTAAGCACTACTTGCTACTTGCAGAGGTCTTCAAAGTATCAGAGCAGCAAGGTAATATATATTAACTGAGCAGTGAGTTCCCAGTAAAATGATGCTGATAAATGTCCTTGCTCTGTCAATGGCCACATTTGTTGCTAATAAAATATGGCTCTAATTAGCAATATGCTGAACGGCTTCCCCTGTAGGAAGTGTTGGGCTGCCCAGCATTCCCATTCTCTTCTCATAACTTAGACTCATGGGGAATTATTTGTAAAATGCAAGATTTGCATTTTTGGGAAATGCTGGAACTTAAAATTAGATCCTTTGAGGTGTAGCTCTCTTGCCTACTAGTCCTGGGAATGTGATCTTCGACTGATAGTTTTCATCTCTACATGAATATAAAAAACACCGCCACTGGTTGAAATTTTAAAAATTAGGCCAGTTGGCAATTTTGCTCATGTATACAAAACACATTTAACTAATATATTTCTGAACTGCTACTGAGGGAACCAAACAATGGTTTTGACACACATTGGAGATAGGCTGCAACTGGGCAACATAAACAGAAATATGAGAAGGGAAGTGAGGGCCCAGGACAAGACAGGTCTTCAGGAATGAAGCAGGATGGAAAGTGAAAGGCACATGGAAATTTGGATCACTGTCTACATCACCTGTCACTAGGCAGGTGCTTTGTCCGGTAGATTTGGGACAATGGGAGACATTGATTTTGGAAAGGAAAACCCTGACAGTAAGGAAAAAAGGTCTAGCAAAGGCTGACAAGGCTATTAGATTTATTTTTTTTAAATACTATAGTTCCAGATGTATCGGTTTGATAGAAAGGTTAAGTATTGTGATTTATAAGAAATCATATATGTGGTCATTCAGATGACCAAAATATATCTCTCATGTATATTTGGTCTTCATCCACAGTTCCTGGCTCACAGCTCTCAAAACCCTTGGCATTTTCCTGAACAATAAGAGCAATGGGTGTCCAAGAATTGCTTGTTGGTATGGGGAAGTCTACACACACACACACACACACACACACACACACACACACACACAGGAATTTAGAATTGGGTTCAGAAACCAACTTAGAAGGTTACCAAATGTCAAGCATTTGGTAATCAACTTCCATCAAAGAGGAGTCAAATCAGTACAGATGTAGGATGAAAGAAATGTACTGGAGATGTAGAGGAAAGGTAGCAAGGATTAGGAAATGATAGAAGTTTTAATAACATAATTATCAACCCCTCCCATCTCTACCAAGTTCAAACAAAACCTAGCATGGGGGATTTAGACAGATATCAGTTCAGATTCTGGATCATTCACTCATTCACTCAGCATTCTTTACAGCAGTGTCAAGTCCTTGAGGGTGGAGCATAAGAGTGATGATAATGATAGTGTTTCCCCCAAAGCTGTACACACCTAAGGTCATTGGATGGCAGCGAATACACTCAGCACTTTAAGCTTCATCTGATAACCAGATGAAAACCAGTGATGAGGGCACGTTATGAATCCAACCAAGGACTGAGAATCATTGTTTTAAGCCTTGTTTTGATGGGGATTACCATCATTCCAAAATATTCTTTTCTGAATTTAGTGTTCTAAGACCTACTTAGTTTTGTTAAAAAATAATTTCCAAAAATGTTTCCTGTACAAAGTGCTAATTCTAATACCCTCCTGTGTGAGATACTCCCATG
The DNA here is from genome assembly GCF_054644295.1 of Miniopterus natalensis. Classification (NCBI taxonomy): domain Eukaryota; kingdom Metazoa; phylum Chordata; class Mammalia; order Chiroptera; family Miniopteridae; genus Miniopterus; species Miniopterus natalensis. The sequence continues at coordinate 21,870,641 of NC_142085.1, forward strand.
GGGAAATATAGGGAAAAAACTAAGACTTCTTCTCTCCAGAAACACTTGTTGGGATGCAAATAAATGAGGGTGCATTATGGTTGGGAAATTTTTTGTGACAAAAAATTTGGAGATTCTTAGTTTAAAAACAAAAGAGCCCAGCTACATCTAAACAGGAAGTTGGTCAGATTGGCCATTGTATTTAGAGTGGTGAAAATAGTGCTGGGCATAAATTGCCTGCTCAGTAGACATTTACTAAATATATGAATATATACTGTAGTGGAGTAGATCACCATGGTGGATAAACACTGCTCTATGACCTATCAGAGTTCCTAGCTAGTAAAAAGCATTCAATTTCTTGATAAAATGGATGAATGCGTGTTTGTTATAAGCCAGCTATATGATCTTATGTGGTTTGTGAATCACCAAATTTGAATCCTGTATTAAAATAAGGAAATCTGGAGGATGACACCACCAGTCTGAAATGAATGTGGAATTATTGGAATATAAAATGGTTCTCTGGATTGCATCATTCCGCTAGAATCCCTCTGATTCTCAGACAGTTAATCATATAGTTTCCATATTTGTCAGTCTTGCCAAGGTTAACACTGGGCGGGGGTGGGGGGTATTTTCATGGGAAAGTACCTCAGTAACAATTTTCTCATAGAGACTGTATATGCAAGGTAGAGTACCCTGCACAATGTTAGGGATCTTGGTTAAGCCTCTCTCTCTCCCCCTAAACTATATTTCCCTACATTAATTCCTGGAATTCACTGTAACAATGTCAAACTTTTCCCCTCATATTCTTAAATATTATGTATGCAATTTGAATTCTCCATACACAGGGTAGTATAGGTCATTTATCCCTCAGTATGAATTACTATATAATGCTTAAATGAAAGATTTTGCAATTGGAAGAAAAAAAAATGGGAGGAATAAAGAAAGCATATGGACACAGAAGCCTAAAAGGAGTCTCCATTGAAAGGGGGAAACTGAAGGATGGAGAAGTGAGAAGGCAGAACTCTGAAACCCCAAATCTCCCTCCAGTAGAGGGAAAGCAAAAGAACTTTGGGACACTGAAGAAGCTACATCACCTTTTCAAACTCTAGGCATCCTTCGTTCTAAGAGTTTCTCTTTACAGAACTCTAAACTAGTCCCAGCAAATATCTCATCACTTCTTCAGTTGTTTTTTGCTGAAAATTTCAGAGTGCCCTTCTAGGCACAGTGTCCTGGGCTTTTCATGACATCTCAGCTCAAGAAGGCCAGGCTGGGGGACACAGGGAAAGGCCCCTACCTGAAGCTGGCAGCACTTTCCCCTCTCAGATGAGTCACCTCAAGGACAGAGTTCCTAAGAGACTATTTACAATAAGTCAGTGGGCAGTTCTTTTTCTCAGTGGCTTCCAGCATCTTAGGCCAGAGCTTCTTGCCAGGCCTGTGTATCAGCAGCATAGTCACGCACATCTAGCGCCAAGTAGGCTTGTTGTAATCAAACCTCCACTGGGATCCAAAAAAACTAATATAAGAGAGATAACTCCTGACACCTTTAAAGGCCTTAGATTTAATAGGTAATATGCGAAAGAAAGAAAGAAGAAAGAAAGAAAGAAAGAAAGAAAGAAAGAAAGAAAGAAAGAAAGAAAGAAAGAAAGAAAGAAAGAAAGAAAGAAAGAAAGAAAGAAAGAAAGAAAGAGAAAGAGAGAGAGGGAGGGAGGGAGGGAGGGAGGGAGGGAGGGAGGGAGGGAGGGAGGGAGGGAGGGAGGGAGGGAGGGAGGAAAAAAAGAAAGAAGAAAGAAAGAAAGAAAGAAAGAAAGAAAGAAAGAAAGAAAGAAAGAAAGAAAGAAAGAAAGAAAGAAAGAAAGAAAGAAAGAAAGAAAGAAAGAAATTAACAATAAAATGGAAGTGTGTGGTAACTACCAGATGAACAAAGCAAACACTAACTGTGATGAGGGGTGGTGACTGGGAGGAAGGCATGATAGTCTGGGTTCCAGAACTGTTTTCTTGAGAGGTGCATTTAAATGGATGCAATAAAAAATATACCTTTCTGAGATTGGGGAAAATATTGCATATTCCAAAGGAGAACTCAATTTTCCCCCATTTCGGTCAAAGTTTATTTTGAAAAACTCTTGAGGAGCTCTCTACATGCCTGTATCAACTCAGAGTTTAGTTATGTAAGATTTTGTTTAAAATCAGTGGGCCCAAACTAGGACCAGGATGTGGAAATCTCAGTATAAAGAATTCTGATGGAACGGATGTGACAGATAATCAGGTAGAGGAAGGAGAACCTGGCTACTGGACAGGGGTTAGTTAATCATGTCTTGATGTGGAGCTGGGGATGAAGAAGAATAGAAGGCATTTTTAGGGGTCTTTGTAGCTTGATTTTTCCAATCACTGGGAACACACCTATGTAAGGTATCTTTGTGAATGAAAATAATTCAGTGCATGTGTAAAGAAAGTGAGCTTCTTACTTTTGACTAAATGGGAGAATGAGGACTTGAATCTATTGGTGACTCCCAGAAAATGAACAAAAGACACATGCCCAGTGGCTTGGCAAGAGCTCTTAAGAAAGCAAGAAAGAGCACCATTCTCAACTTTGAACATGCTGGGACAAGGGAAAGGGACAAGAATGTTGACTTTCAAGTGCAACCAAGCCAGAAAACCTCAGAAATATGAATTAAATAAACACTGGCTTGAAGGAAGCTGATCTAAAGACAGCAAATATTTTTTAATTATTTCAAAACTGGTCATGAGGTTGTTTGGAGAACACAGAGAATTACTTCTCCAAGTGTGGACTTTTCAGCTGGTGGACCCAGGGAGTTGGTCCTAAGGCACAAGGAGTCAGGAGTGGCTCACAGAGTGAACATTTTGTTTAGGTGGCATACTGTTCAGTGGCCCTCCTTCCTTTCCTCTCTAACTGACTTGGCTCAGCTCTGCACTTGCCAGATAGACACATCAGTTCTGACGGCATGTGCCCTGCTCTGTATGCAAAAGATATCCATGAGTATTAACTAAGTTTGCAAAAGGAATTAAGATCCATAATAAATGCTTTAGCAAAGAGGCTTTGGGGAATAAAAATGTGTCTTCAGGCAAAATTCTCATACACTAGACATTATCTTTGATTTACAGTTTATAGTATTTTCTTCACTGCATCCAATATCCCCAGCTTGAGGGCTCCTACTCTGTGTGGCATGATTGACTGCCCAAGGTAGGAGGGTAGTTCTATGCACTGAAGTTAAGTCGATGGAATTAGAAATTGAGGAAAACACAAAACAAGCAGAACTTTACTCCCCCCCCCACATATTTTCAGTAGTAAAAAAAGCCCCACAATCTTTGTCTACTACTCCACTAACCAAGCAAGAAACCATTTCAAAAACTTGACTGCTATTTTAGAGAAGTTGATTCCTTACTATCTCTTTTGATATTGGGCACAAGATGAAGACCATACTTGGGAAGGTGTGTTATCATAGTTTGTACTGTGGACTTCAGGGATTCATTTACCCAGAGCTTTCATACATGGAAAAGAGACCCCTTGAGAACAGACAGAGGATGGATCTTTCGGCTCCCTCAACTCTCCATCAGATTTTACCAGTAAACAAAGAAGGGCAGGAAATGAGACACAATTAAACTAACTTGGTTTATCATCAGTTTTGCTCAAGGCACTTTGGCAGATTGTGTAAACCAGGTAATATAATGGTATAGAGTGGACAACAGATCAATGTCTTATAGATCTATGAAGGGAGATAACAATCATCAATTAATAAACAGATGCAATTGACATGAAAGGAATCATAAGATTTTTTCAGAAAATTTTACCTATTTTGAACCACATATGTATGCAAACTTAAAGACACAAGAATATTCTTCTATAGACATATGGACATATTAGTAGTTGGAATTCATATTTAGAGCTATCACTTTAGAGGACTGCATGGGTATATATGATTTACAAATTCCTTAGTGCTCATTTATTCAGAGACACATAAATGGTCAAAAGCATCTTTGAGCTCATTTTATACCAATAATTCAAATTGATTTTAAGCAATTTATAAGCTAATATATACTCTATGAGCAGGTTCCAAAATAATGATAGTCTTGTCCCACTTTCACACCTCAAAAATTATTTATAATTGCTTAGAAGCCATGGAAAAGCACTTGATTATTTCCAAGATGTTCTTGTGTTTGTATGTTATTAGCAATATGCAAACAAAAATAAGTAAGTAAAAGGAAAGGTAGAGAATGTGCTGAAAAAAGCAGCATTCTACACAATTAAAGATTCTTCCATGAAACCAGTAAATGATAGGAGGAGCTATCAGGCAGTGCTTGTGAACTCTAAGAAGTATGCTCCAATTGCATGAGTTAACACAGGTGGACAGAACAAAATAGTTCCATAAGGGAACTGCATAAGCCACCCACTCCCCAAGCAAAGGCTGAGACATTTTTATGGTAGCTTTGCACCATGTTTTGAAAGGACTTATGTGACTTTAGTATGTATATTGGTTCTATTGGCTCCAGATTATCAGCTCTGTTTCTGGATTTGAGTTTTGTCATTGCTGAAAAATGTTCATGAGTTCCTGGGGAAATCCCTGCTCTCATGAAATCTAAGTTTTCCATACAGTGGATATACCAATGCCCTGACCAAAACAATCCGTTTCTTCAGAGGCTACTTCCTGGATTGAGGCTATTTTTAACTTTTTTGAACTGTACTTGAAACCACCGAATGTGAGACACTGTGACTATTCACATTTAGCATTTCCTATTTTGACCACGTCATATGTATTTACTTCTCCCAATTATATCATGTCTTTGGTCACGCATTCCCCATTCTAATGAAAAGCCTGATAATATTAAGAAAAAAACATACATCATATTCTGAACGAATTAAATGTCACTTAGCACAAAATTTAACACCATGATTTCAAAAAATGTATAGGGCTAAAATTAATCAAGATAAATAATAAAATCTAGGGTGGCGAGGAAGAAAAATTACTTTTCCTTTTTATTTCTGTATCCTACAGTAATGGCTCCAATTTTGCCCACTGATTCATTTTGGTGTGAAATTGGGGAGGGGGTATGCCAAAAATAAGTAATATCAGGTAAGGAAAATAAACCTTAGTGGGATGGGTAGGTTTCAGAGCTGAGCATTCAAGGTTTAGTGTGTGTTTGGGCTTAGAGTACATGAAACTTCTGGAAACAAATGCACATATTCATCTATTAGCCCAAGAGAAACTGGCCTCTAAGCAACTTCTTTTCAAATGATTTTCAGTGTTTTTAGGGCTGGGGGTAAATAGACCAAGCAAGCCTTGCTAGATCACGGGGATGCATTAAACTCCGCTCGCATGCGTGCGCTCTCCATGCCATCGGGAACTGCGGGGACCCCCCCTTCCTGCAGCACAGGGAAGGGCTACGCGGACGCTGGAACCCGGCCTGGGCGCCCGTGCAGGGCCGCTGCTGTTTCCTCCTGTAAGTTTTATGACATACCCAGCAGAGCGAGGTAGAGGACTGAGGGAGGTCATCAAGAGCAACGCGAGGGGGTTATATAGAAATCACAAAAATATGCGAGGTTTCTTCTTCTGTCTCTGGATTTGTCTCCATGACTCCTCTCTGGTCTCGCTCGCCAATGGCCCCTAAATACGACCGCAATTTAGCAACTATGGGAAAGCAAGCACACTTTAAAGATGATTTCTTTCCTCCTTCTTAAAAAAGAAAAAAAAGGAAAGCGTCAACCTCAGGATTTTTGAAGAACCTATGGAACTTTCTTCTCCTGGAGGCCCTGGCGAGCCCTGAAATAAAGACAGGCAGAGTTACGGATACAATCCTGGTCTTCCCAAGCTGGCTTTTGGCCTACTATGCGGCAGCTGACGCTGGCAACTTGGCGTCACTAGGAGAGAGGCCCTGGCCTGTGTGTATTGTGCGGGTGTGTTAATCTACCGTCCATGTCAAATTGCCTCAGCACTAAGTGTATTTGAAAGGTTCAGCTTGTGAGGTGGCTGAGGATTTGGGGGAAGGGAAGAAAAAGCCTGGCTTTTCTTATCTCATTCAAATTGGTTTGTCCATCTCTGCTACCATGTGTCTCACAAACATCAAGATGGGTGATCTCCTGGGGGACTTTTAGTACATTCCCCTCTGTCAGTTGAGGATTATATCCTACAATCTGTCCCCTAGCGCTTTATACACACCCATTTAAAATAACTCCAGTAACAGGGTCTTTAATTGACTCGGGGGACGGTGGGAGGCTTCCCAGTACGATTGTCGTTTTGGTTCAAAGGAGAAGAATGAAGTTGATTCTGTGCCTTGTGTCCAAGTAACAATATGTGAAAAGATTCATTTCGCCCTTAATCCTTACGGAGGACCTGAAAGGGGCTGATGGTTTAACAGCCACACAGTGTTCTGCTTTCTAGCTGTTTGTCTTATTTGTGTCTTGGTTGTTAAAGCTCAAACCATTCCCATTATTGTTCAGCGAAGAAAAAAAGAAAGAAAGAAAGAAAGACAAATTGGTGTTAGCAATTCACAGAGCAATGACTCCACACTTAAAAATGAAACCTACTAAAGTCTTGTGGGAGGAAAATGTTTGGTTTGGAGTATTGTGTGAGTCATAAGAGAGCACAGCCTCTTGCGTGACAACCTGTTTCTTGTGGAGAAATATGGAACAAGAAAACCAGGCGAAGGGAAACATTAACTTTGAGTAAACTGATGCAAATAAAGAGAGCATTTGACTTTACATCCACTGAGTCTGGTCCAATCACCCTGCCTTACTTGGGCACAAATGAGTTTTAAAACACCTATAAGATTGCATTGGTCTGGGTATTTATGGCAAAAATATTGGGCAGTTTGGAATTTCCATAATTAAAGGTTTGGGGTAGGACACAGATCAAAGTTTTCTCTCGACTCCCATTTTTCCACCATGTCCCCAGTAGTAAATCAAACTAAAAATATTTTATTACAAAATTGGGAAGTAGGAAGCAAAGGGATGGGATTATGCCGGCTAGTTACTATAAGCAAAACGATTATTCTTTTCCTTTTATTCTTTAAAATAATTTTTTTTTTTATTGATTTTTAGAGGGAGAGAGAGAGACATCAATGTGATTAGTTGCCTCTCATATGTACCCTGACTGCCTGACTGCCAACTGGGTTTGAATCTGCAAATTGGGCATGTGCCCTGACCAGGAGTCGAAGAACTGGTGACCTTCCAGTGCTAGGACAACACTCAACCAACTGGGCCACACCTGCAAGGGCAAGTTTCCCTTTTACTCTTAACAAATAGGACTTTCATGTCTCCATCCCTTCCTGCCAGGTTGCATTGCTGTTGATGTCACCTGACACTATCAGAGAACAAGCTAAACAAAAACTCGCCAAATTTCCAAGATTGGGGAAATGTTGGGGTTGAATGAAAGAATGCTGTTACATACATTTCCTACTTTTCTCTGGAACAGTGAGTGGCTCACTCACCTATAAATGTGACCCCAACGCTTAGTGGATATAGGTCACAGGTTGAGAAACCCAGGTTGGCTGGGCTGCGGATTTTCTTTGCTGTATTGGATCTCAATTCCAGATACTTACGTAAGAATACATCCCAATACAGAGCAGTCCAGAAAGATGAACATATGTAGCGAATCAAAGCAAACAGAAGTGCCTTATTTTGTTAAAGTAGCAGCAACAGGTCTAATGAGACAAAGGCCATATCCAAGGCACACACATGGATGACATCTAAATTACTAAAAGAATGAGAAACGTCATCTAATATCTACTAATCTCAATTTGGAATTTTCTTTTATTTTTTTCTTACCTTTCCTTTTTCATATATATTTTTGAAAGAATTAAAGAATTTGGGATTCAGTGTAGAGAGACCAAATTTCAAAGGAAATTGGACATCTACGGAGAAAATATTTACATATAAATGTAGCCCTTAAAACCAAATGAAATAACCTGAAAATAAATCATCAGTTGAAGAAATTCTAAGTTACTATTGAAGTACATTCTGAAAAAGCAGGGTTGAAAGGAGTCGGTGTCAAACTGCAACTCACCAGGGGATCTAAATCTTGGTGACAAATCTAAAGATCCAGCCAAGGAGAACAGAGGTCCCCAGGCTCCTCATGATCTTTAGTAAACAACTAAATGGCCACTTAATTCTTTTCCAGAGAATGAGCCTGTGATTTGATTAATATTATAAGATCAACAAAGTGTCTTTCACTAGTTATCAGTGCTATTATCACAGAAGTTAATAGAGAAGGAGCATAGTTCATGTGTGGTGTCTTGCTTATTTTATCCTGTGACTTACCAAGGTAGTGTTCCAGGGCCCATGGCCACCCAGAGGAGTGTGCAGTAGGTGCATGGCCTTTATTGTGGAGTGCTTTCCACAGGAGTCTCTTGGCACTGAAACTTTGTTAAGAGTGTCAGGTACCTCATGCTCATGGCCCCTCTTTGGGCTAATTAAGATGAAAATATTTCTAAAAATCATTGCTCTCCTTTCCCCAGTGCCATATGAAGGATTTATTTTCTTCTTCCAAGTTAGACAAAATAAGAGGAATTCATTGATTTTGTAAAGATCTGTCCTGAACTTGGTAGAGGTCAATGGATGGAGAGGAGTGAAGCTGAGCAAGTCTCAAACGCAGAGTGCAACATTTTCCCTACTTCACTATTTTGGCCTTAGGGGATCTGCCAGTTCCCTCAGTTGTCAACAGGGATTTGGGCAGAGTTTCCCCAAAGGACTCTTCTGATATTTGATTTACTTAAAAATATTTTTATATGTGTCACCCATTTTTGTTGAACAATGAATAAAATATATTTTATGGCAACTCCCCAACTGTACAGATCACTTTAACACAGAGACCAAAGTCACCCTTATGGTTCCTTTTACAAGGGTGGGGAACGTCAGGCCTGTGGGCAGTTACTGCCTGTGAAATCGTTTGGCCTGGCCCTGCCAAGGCAACCGCAGGTGGGACTCAAAATTCAATAAATCTAGGAGCTTTATTCATAGCTAACTTTTAAGTTGATAAATTTGTATGGCCCGTGAATGATGTTATAAATATCCAAATGGCCCTTGGCAGAAAAATGGTTCCCCACTCCTGCGTTTAAGAGATGCCATAAGCCAATCCAAATGAGTTCCCTAAAGCAGTATCCTTCAGGATCCAGTTCTCTATGTACATTGATAGAGTTCCATCCATATTACTCTAGACACATGGACTATATGACACAATTTCCAGCAATCCTAAGAGGCATAGACATTTAGAATAAAATTTACAAAATGAAACATTAATTTTTCCTCAAATAGGAGTAACAGTGATTTTCGCTCAGCTTGATATTATTCTCAGATCTGAAGTTCCTAGCCCTGAACTGCTCCAAAGTCCATCATCAGTTCTTACAGAATGTCTTCCATATAAATAAATGACAGAAACATTTTGTAATCTCCCAAAAGTAAAGCTTTGTCTTAGCTTTCTTTGTAATTTTGCATTGCCCCTTTTAACATGCTTGTGCATAGTAGGCTTTTTATATATTCATTGATGTGAGAATTTAATACCAGTAGGTAGCAAAATAATAATAATGCAATATTAAGGCAGAAAAAAATTATTTGTGGTTTTGAGTAAAGCCATCCCATTTTTCTCTGTGTTTGTTAACGTTAAACAGTGAAATGGGTGAAGGAAGCTAGCTAGGTCAAGTATTAACAGGGAAATGGATGACTGGGTTTTAGCACTTTCTAAAGGTGCAAAAAGATGTGTCAACATAGTGCTATAACTAATAGACAGCAACTTGCCAGAAAGGCCACTTCAACATAGCCAAGGGAATGAAGCAGAAAAGATACAACACAGGCAACCAGAGCCAAAATGTCCTCTGGGGACACTCAGCTTGGCCTGCGTTCCCACCCACCATGCTACTTGTTCTAGACCTTGACCAAATATTGCCCTGCTTTCTCTTGATTTGGCGACTGTGAACAGGCAGTCACCACAGGACACTGTGCCGCTGCCAACCTAAGATGGCCTGCACTGGGCTATGCAGCAATAAAAACCAGTGTGGTCATTTAAGTAAAGGTGTCACCAAAAGTGCCTGCTTTTTAATTTTTTTAATCACAAAGGAGAAATCAATTGACTGACTGGCCAGATAAGAGCAGTTTCTGTTTCAGTAATGCCAAGAAGGCTCAGAGTGAGAGCTGGAGCAGTTCTCCATGTTTGCCCGTTTTGTTAAATTCTGGCCCTAATGGCTCTCTTCATCACAAGATAGGTGCGGAGTATCACAGAAGTCCTTGGCTCTCCCAGGTGGGGATGCTGAATAGTTGAGATAGTCACTGAGATAGTCACCATCCCTTTTCCAGGTCTAGACTTAGTGCCAGTCATGGAAGTCAGCCCTGATTTCAGGTTGGACGTTTTATTGTTAGTAAAACACAATTGTCTATTTCCAAGAGCATGATTGACTTTAGTCTTAGTCAAGCTTCATATATAAACATTTTAGGTCTTGCGTGAACCAATAAACCTTTATATTCTTTGCAAAGCTGTGATGGATTGTATGCCTGGAGGGTGTGCTCTTCCTCAGAAGATAATTAAAAGCTGGTTCTTTACCCACATGCATCAGAAAGAAACCTAGATGTGGCTTCCTAAAAATCAAGACATGCATTGCCAACACTTGAAGCAAATTTTACAAGTGTTGGTTTGAAAAACAAAAGCAAATGAACAAAAGAAAGAAAAACAATACACAAATATCAATAATCAACATTTATATATCATAGTTATTATAGATAGAAAAATATGAGGAAACTAGATTCAATTTATCAACCATGTTAATCCTCAAAACAATCCTGCAGGATATGTATTGTTATTTCCATTTTTAGATATGTATAAAATGTTAAGTAGTTCGTCCAATGACTTAAGCTAATTCTTTCAGAATCCAAAGTCTGGTTCTTATTTTATGTTTTTTTGGTTGTCTTTTTTTTATACCACACACATTGTTGTAGAGACTAGCCTTAGGCCTGGAGCACACCAAGTTGGAAGGTGGCAATCAGATATTTGTGTTCCTCTAGATTCATGTGGAGCCAGTGTGGGTGGCACACTGGTGGATACCCAGAGATGCCCATGCTCTCATCCCCTGAACCTCTGACTGTTAGGTTACATGGCTATGATGAATTAAGGCTGCAGATGGAATGAAGGTTTCTAATCAGCTAGCCTTAAAATAGAGAGACTTTTCTGGATTATCTGATTGGTCTCAATGGAATCACCAGGGTCCTTAAAAATGGAAGAGGAATGTGTGACTGTACAAGAATAGTTGGAGATGCCACATGGCTGGCTGTGAAGATGGGAATGAGTCAAGGGGGTGTGGGTGGCCTTTAGAAGCTGGTAAAGGCAAGAAAATGGATTCTTTCCTAGAGCCTCCAGAAAAGAAGTACATCCTGCCAACATCTTGACTTTAGCCTAATGAGACCCATTTTGGGCTTCTGACCTACAGAAATAAATTTGTATTGTTTAAGCCACTAAATTTGTGGTAATTTGTTATAGTAGCCATAGAAAACGAATACAGTTGGTATAACTACCTACCCCCATTCCTTCATCCATCTCTGTTGGCTTTGTACCCAACCCACATCTTCATCTGTGAATCTGACCTCCTGCTAGCTTCTGCCTCTGCACCTTGAAATTGATAGAACATTGAAGACCATCTCTCTTGAGTTACCCAATGGGCAACACCAGGACCCTAGCCTGGCAATCCTTGGACCCACCTTTCTTTCAGGTTTCAGTCCCAGCTATCTAATGTTGGAAAACTGGAAATAATAGGACTCATAAGCGTGTAATGCTACATCATTATAAGGAATGTATTGTGAGTCAAGGTGAATTAACAATTAAGGTACATGCTTTGAAAACTTAATAGCTTATTTAAGGCAGGAAAGGATTTCTTAGGTTATCTGGTCTAATAGCCTCATTTCAAATCCTTATCTTTCAGATGAGGAAACAGACTCAGAGAGGTTAAATGACAAAGATCTCACATCTAGTTAGTGGCAGAGCCAGATCTGGAACAAATTTTCCTGATTCTGAGTGCAAAGCACTTTCTTCCACTTCCCTCAAACTGACTTTGAAGTCTTAAAAGACCTGGTGAAATAAGTTGCTTGTTTTCTCCAGTACTCTGAGGATAACCTGATTTATTTAATTCTCAAATTCTAGCCCCGAACTTATTCCCTTAACCTATGACCATTAGCTTGGTTTTTCTCCTGCCTACTCTCTCACTCTTCATCATATGTAAATTCTGATTTACATCTGAGCAGGAAACACACTCAAAATATATTCCTCAAGTGTTTACCCAACAATGCTCCAGGCAATGCCAATAATGAAGAGCTAAGCAATCATATATTTTTTATTGGTCATGAATATTTACTTTATGACAGTATCCTAATCCACTTTCAAATGGTTAGCAAATTCACTGGAACTCTTTACTGGAAAGATTTTAAGTTTTGAAATAACTGCCTTTATCTGAAGCCCACACAATAAAGCTTTCTCCTGGCCTTTAACCATGATGTCTCAGGGAAACCAGAGTGGTCTGTGCTTAAACAATGATTTTAAAATGTTTCTCTCTTTAAGCGATCATTATCTTCAACCAAGTTGGCACCTGAACCATTGACTTCAAACAAACAAGAGCCTTAAAAACACCTTCCTTCAGTAGGGTACTGATGTGAATTAAGCCCACAATTCTTAGCCCTGAACTGGCTTCTATCTTGTTTTATTTCATTTCCCCTACTCCCAACCTGGACCTCACTTACTGGATTCCTACCACTTCCTTGACTTCACTGTAGTAATTTATGACTCAATGTCTTTGCTTTTACTGATTGTTTTCTCCTGAAATATGTCTGTCTACCTATTCATTTATTACAGGGTACATTTTCTGAACACACGTGTCAGGAATGAGGCAGGGTGCTGAGCAATTATAGAATGTTGGATATAATCAAATTAAAGGTAAGTTACTACAGCGCTTAAAATAGGTTCAACAATAGGGTAAGTATAGATCTGCTCTTAGAGAAACACCTAAGCCTGCCTTTGTTGAGGAGGTCTGTTGGAGGCTGACATCACGGCTTTTATCATTGCTGTAGAGCCTGGGAGTCACCAGCATATTATGCATACTCAGTGTATGTTGATAGAATTAATGAGAACAATCTGCAATGAAATGCCTCCTGAGACACAGTTAACTATGATCCCTCTCCTGGCAGATTACTTTGCATCATAAATGTTTATTGTCTGTCTAGATAGAGTTAATCAGAGAGTGTTAGAAATTATTTGAATACTTCAGGTTTGTAAATTTAACAGCTTTTAAGACACTCCCTCCATTGAATGATTTCTATGCCTGTTCAGGCTGGGTCAACTTCATCACTCAGAGGGTGAATACATATTTTGGGGTTGGACAGAACAGGTTTTGAATCCTGGCTTTGGCATTTATGTGTATGGGACATTTGGCACATTACTTAAACTTTATCAACCCCATCTGTTAATTGGTAAAATAATGATACCTTATAAAGAATTAAAAGTAATACCATGTAAAGGATCTGAAACAGTGACTGCTACCTAAACACTCAATAAATGTTAGTCCTCTTTGGTGATGTATATTTAGCATAAATTTTTAGGTAGCTGAAAGCTATGGAATTATGCACAAATAATTGAATTTCTATTCCACATTTTGCACAGTAGTCAATGTCCAATGCTAGGATGAGCAGAATGAAGAGTGAGTGCCCTGCTAAGTAAATGCCTTTCTTCCCTCATATATTGCCAACTCAGAAGCAGGGACCACCCTCCACTGACCATATTCTAACTCCACATGTGATGAGACGGTTTGTCTATATAATGTTCCTGGATCTTAAAAGTTACATACAGTTTTAAACAGCATAATAGTATCATTTGGAAATGCAATTAATTAGAAAGTTGTTGGTGCAATATGTCATAGAGACCTCTAGCTAATCATCAAACCCATCTCCGTTATTTTTTTTTTTTTTTCTGGGCCCAAAGTAAGACTACATTTCCCAGGTCCCATAGGCTCTAGGTTTGGCCACGTGATTGAGTTCTACTCAGTGAAATGTTAAGTGTATGTGATACGTACCACTTCTTGACCTGGGCTTTAAAATCCTCCCATGCATGATTATCCATATATTTTTATTTATGATTCTCCATATCTTTACATCTTCTAGCTGACTGGAAATAATGAGCCCCTGAGGTGAGCCTGGAGAGATGGCAGAAACAGAATGAAAAGAACCTGAGCTCTTGAATCCCTGCTTGGAGAGCTGCCCAAACAGGAACATCCTTTTGGATTACAGAGTGATAAATAACTTACTATGTTAAGCCACTGAGATTTGTAGGTGCCTCATTAGCAGTATTTAGCATTATTTCTCTCTAACACATGACCCAAAATATAAAAATTCAGAGAATTTAATTCTAGTCCTCTCTTTACTAGCAATTGACCTCACTTTATTCTTTTTAATTTTTTAAAAAATATATCTTTATTGATTTCAGAGAGAGGAAGGGAGAGGGAGAGAGATAGAAACATCAATGATGAGAGAGTCATTGGTCAGCTGCCTCCTGCACGCCCCCGACTGGGGATCAAGCCCGCAACCTGGGCATGTGTCCTGACCGGGAATCAAACCTTGATCTTCCCGATAATAGGTCGATGCTCAACCGCTGAGCCACACCTGCAGGGCTGACCTCATTTTAAATAATAGCTTTTTTAAGGCTTTAGAGAGACTCTTTAAGGTGAGACATCACTTCTTCATTTCTTCTTATTCTCAGCTCATACCATAGTATCTTAAAAGATAGTAGTTGCTCAATAAAATAATTCGATTCAATAAGTAAATAGAAGAAGTCAAATAATTCAATCCAATAACCGATGGTTTTAATAGTGAGAAGGGTGTATAATATAATATAGTGTGAATGTGTATAAACTCTCCAGTCAGAATGCCTGGGTTTGAACCTGGCTCAAGCACTTAATGACTGATTTTGACCAAGTTACTTAAACTCTCTGTGCCTCAGTTCAGTCCCCTCATTTGTAAAATAGAGAGTTATCTTGAAGTTATCTCCCTCCATTATTGTTGGAGTTAAGGAGTTCATAGATGTCAAGCTCTTAAAACAGGGCCTGGCCACAGTGAGAAGGCAGGAATATCATCCAATATTGAGTATTTCTATGTGCCAAACAATGTTCTAGAATCATTACTTCACTAAAGACCAAGTGTGTGCGCTTCCTACAGCCCATGCCAGAATTTTTGTGGTGATAAATTAGAATCCTATCTGAATGTATGCTTTATTGACAATGATTTAGACTGGGTTTTCAAAATCCAGAATTAGATGCAGGAATATTTTTTGGAAAATGATGAAGACACTGGAGCGCCAATCTTCTGAAAAGGAATATTAAGAATGGCAAGAGCTACCAAGAAGCTGCAATAACATCTTTGCCTAAAATAATAGTCCTGACCTGGCTGGAGGTTCACATCTTATCAATTGTTCAAAGCTCAGCTCAAATGTTACCTCTTGCTCAAAGCCTTGGCTGAGGACCCTGTGAGGAAATTCCGAGTTTCTCTTCAGGGCCTTTCATATTCTTCCACCTTAAGTTGCAGTATGTATATGCTTTTGTTATCTCCTGCACTAAAATAGAGCTTCTTGAAACACGAGTCCATTTCTTACTCATTTTTGCATCCCCAAATCCCCTCCTGATAGCAACCTTGAGTTACAATCACAGGGAGCAAAGGAAAATGGAGCAGACCGGACATTTTCCCTGCTCTCTAACTTTTAGGCTTTCCTGAAAGAACATCAGAGAAGAAAAGTATGCAGTATTTGTTGGAAGAGGTAATTCTATGAGAAAAAATTGCTATCCTTATTTTAAGGAAATTATTAGGGTTATTTTTAAAGTAGAACATGGGGATATTTAAAAAAGAAAAGAACCTCTATGAGATTTTTTGAAAAGGTACAACAAAAACAAAAGCTGAAAAAAACATAGCTGTGGGAACTCTGAGGATAGCAATGACTGCCTCAAAGCCCTGGGGAGCAATTTAGTCACTGTCTTCTGACTGCAGCACATTTCCACAGCAGTGGCTGGGGCTTCACAGCCCAGCACACACAAGCCAACTCTCAACTTCCAGACAAATGACAGGGATCAATGATTCAGAGAATGCAGCCAGGAGATAATTGGCTGTTTGGGTCAGAATCACCAGCCTTGTTTCAGAGGTAGAGACACCTGCCTGTGAAGGGAGAGCCCCTTTCTCTCTGGCAGATTCTCAACTGCCTGGCTCAGATGGGTTATGTCAACACCAATGCTGAGTGCCACTCGGGAACCAACTTCCAGTCTGGAGGCCAGAAGATCTGAGCTCTGTCCTTGACTTAGGAGGGGGTCTGTCACAGACTAAAGGGACAAATACCATTGGACAAGCCACTTAACTTCTCTGGGCCTCAGTTCTCAGTGAGAAATGAGGATGTTGGACCCCATTCCTTGTAATCTGGATAACTTAGGGTGATGCCAAAGTAAAAGCACATGTCCCTTCCTAATATCTATGTGAAGGACAAGAGATAAGGTGCTATAACTCCCTCACTCTGTACTGCCAACTACAGGTATGTGTGTGTAAGTGCCCATGCACCAAACACAAAAATGCCACACGTGTACGAATTCTCGCCCTGATATCATCATTTGAACAAGAAATCTCTTCCAAAAACCATCTTACTGAATCTTCCTCTAGTCTGGCTGTATATTGCAGGCCCTACCTAGGTGCCTCGTAAGACAGTGACCAGCTGACTTTGAATGTGTGGCCCCTTAAAGCTTATACTGCTGATCAGAATATCAGGACTGGCTGCAAATATCACCTACGTAGAAATCACCACATAGCCCAGAGACTTCCAAGCTTTATGGATGCCCACTTAAGAAAGCAATCATTTTGAGGACAATCATTCAGTTAATTAGAATATTCAGCTGTAGCTCTAACAGCACTTGAGCTAACTATTTCTGATCAACCCTTTTTTGGAGGGTTGAGAAATATCTGGTGGGGCCCAATCTCTAGAATTCCATCCAAGGCTTTTTCCCTAGAGCACTTATGTCTTTACCAGCTAGTGAAACTGCTGAGATCATAGGTTATCCCTATTGGTGATTTATTGAGTAGAGAGAGCTGATTGAAAAGCAGAGAAAGGGCGTCCTCTCACACACACATGCGTACAGAAACACAGCCGCCTCCCTCTCCCACTCTGCAGCCCCGACCGCGCGGGCCCCTGTGCACATTCACATTGAACAGGACAAATGGCCTATTTTCAGTCAGCTGGAGTCAGCTGCCTCCCACGTGCCGTTGCCTCGCTGCCTCCTCATTGTTCTTCAGGCCTCCAGCAGCAGGAGGTAGGGGACATGTGGGCCCACTCTCACCCTCTGGCCCCAAACCCAGGCCCTTTCATCACACCACAGACAGACACTCTCCGAGAGCTTGAATGGAGATGTGCAACGTCCCCTCGGATTGCTCATTAATCTGCCCGTCCAGACATTCCTCTGCCTTTTGGCTGCCTGGCCCGCCCCCAGGAGGATAATATGTACTCAGAGTGGAGCCACTTCTTGTGAGCAGTAAGTACAATTCGGAAAGGCAGGGCTGCCGAACAGCATCCGAGTGGCAGATATATCTGAGCTCCCTAAGCCTGTGCTTCCGTCTGGATCTGGGCTAGGGGGACTGCCATGAAATCGGAGCTCAAAGGCGTGGGCCTGTATCCATCGAGAGGCCGCCGTGGGCAAAGCTCTGCTAGGTGCCTGGTGAGGAGAGAGGAGACAGTCTGTCCTTGTCTTTAAAAAGCTGTCCTGAAAGAGACTTTGCAGAGTGAGGTTTGGCCTTTAAGAATCGGCTCTTCTAGCTGGAGAGATAAAACATGACCACATGAAGAGGAACTAAATTATAAATTTCAGCTGAAACGACAGCATCAGCAGAGGAAAGGTGAATTTCCAAGCTGGAAAGCGCCCGGAAACCCTGAATGAGGGAGTGGGCTTGCTGTGAGCCCCAGAGGACTGGCGTGGTTGACACAAACGGAGTGGACAGGGGAACAGTTGTCTCAACAGCAAGGCAGGACTAAGAAAGCATAGGATGCGGTTCACTGGGCAGTCGCTGTGCGGGGGTGACTGGTACCGGGAGGCGAGCTGGTGGCAAATTTAGGAAATTCAGCTCGGGGGAGGGGGTTCCAGAGACCTTCGTTTTCTCCTGAGACTGCTGTAAAGGGTCATTGCCAGCTATGGACTGTTTCTAAGATGAGATAGGAACACTTCCTTCTAGCCTTTCCCGATGGTGGGAGATGCTGTTTGTAAAGCACTTAAAATAGGCAGCCCATTCAAAATGGCCCTGGCCAGTGTTGCTCAGTGGTTAGAGCACCATCCCCTGCATCTAAAGGTCATGTGTTCCATTCCTTGCTCAGGGCATGTACCCAGGTTTCAGGTTAGATCCCCAGTCAGGGTGTGTGCCTGAGGCAACCGATAGCTGTGTTTCCCTCTCTCTCCCTCTCCTCTCTCTCTTTAGAATCAATGAAAAGCGTATCCTCAGGTGAAGATTAAAAAGCAACAACAACAAAAAATAAGAAAGATACTGTCTTATTATTTTAAACCGAGCCAGCTCTGTTTAATGAAGCAGTTTCTCACCTAAGCTGCTCCCTGGTGTTCACCAGACAGTTTAGGAAGCAGCATGAAGTCTCTGCCGGGCCCAAGGCGATTACTGAGCACAGTGAAGCAACAACTTCTGGAATGGTCCCCCAGTGGCCCTCCAGGGTCCTGTATTCCACGCGGTGTCCATTGTCTCCCAGGGAAAGGGCTGCATCAACAGTCATAATCAGCACACCCAGCGTACGAGAGTTGCTGAACATCACAATGCTTAACACAGCCCCTTTAGACTTTCTGGAATGGAAAGCAGGCAGGTGAGGAGGGGCAAGCTGCTGGGATCCAGAGGGCTCGGTGCTGGGGTGCCTCTGGCACAGGAAACCTCACAATGTGAAGTCAATGTGCCTAATACTACTTCAGTCAACTACTGTGCATCTCAGTTTTGACCCCTCCTTGTGTCATGTCGCTGGTATGAGGGTCATACTTCAGGAAAAGGAGCTGCAGGTGTCATGTTTGAGATGACTGCATATACATTCACCAGCTGCCTTGTGTGCGCTCAGTGTGAGGCCATAGGCTCATCTGAGCATCGCAACCAAGGCAAAGCGATCATACGCATTTACTATTTAATTTTTTCCCCCTTTTTATTGAATTTATTGGAGTGATACTGGTTAACAAAATTATACAGGTTTCAGCTCCACATTTCTACAATACATCATCCGCACACTCTATTGTGGGTTCACCCCCCCAAGTCAAGTCTCTGTCACCTTTTATCCCTCCTATACCCTCCTCTACCTCCCCCTTCTTCCTCCCCTCAGCAATCACCACACTGTGACCCATGTCCATGAGTTTTTTCTCTCTTTATTGTCTTTTTTGCTCAATCCCTCCACACCCCCATGGAGTCCCTCTCCAACGGCTGTCAGCCTGCTCTCTCTATGAGTCTGTCCCTATTTTGCTTGTTAGTTCATTAGTTTCCACATATGAGTGAAATCATATGGCACTTGTCTTTTTATCTTTTAAAAAGAAACACATCTTCAAATGTGTTTTATGAGGTCATTTTCTCAACTTTACCATCCCATCTTATTCCAGAAACCATCACCATTTGAATGGTTTGCCTGGGAATAAAAGCCCAGTTTCAAGGAGGCCTGTTTTGCAGACATGAGCATGCTGCTCTGCAAGTCCACATATCAGAGCCGGTACTGAGTCGCTTGTTCTACCTTTAGATCAGGGAAATGTGAGTTGGCAGGGAGAGTTTCCTGTGGAAACAACTAAAAGAATGAATAAAGTACCTGTAGAGAGCTGCAGAGAATATTTCAGATAAAGACAATAGGCAATTGTTAGGTAACTGAGCCCAGTTTCTCCAACCAGCGGTCCAGGGAGGGCAGGCCCAGGACCCTGCAGGCCTCCGGGGCAGAACCCCTTCCTCTTCCGTGGAGACAGCAAGGCTCATCCTAAGCCGATGGGGAGAACCCCACCCCTGACACACACTGACCTTAGGATGTGTAAGTCTTAGCTCAGGTTACTGGGAAGAAGATGAGGGGGAAATGATGGAAATCATTGTACCATACAAGCTTCAAAATGATGAGACTCCTTTAGCTGCTTCCCTCCTCGTGACTGGGCCAAAACGGAGAAATGCAGAGTCCCAGAAATCCATGGAGGGGGTAGTTATTCAGAGATCTTACTGGCCTTCTCTCCCATCCCATTTCCCCACCACCCACAGCCCTAGAGAGAGAACTATACAACTAATAAGCCCCTTTGTTCATTTCTCAGGTGGAGAGAAACCTCCCTGTTGACAGTGCCAATGCTTTCAAAGGTGAGGACAAGTGTCAGGCAAGGTGGAGTGGTCGGGTAGCATTCTTCACCAGCCTCGGTTCCACCTTTCCTTCCCGTTCCCTCGCTTTCTCTCAGCAGTGGATTGCCAAATGAGGACACTCTTCTAAAAAGCCACAGTGCCACCTGGCCTGATGCTCCAGCGTCTGAAATGGGGCTGGAGGCAGACTGAAGCCATATCTCTGGTGGGTTATCTTCTCAGGGTCCTTGAAGAAAAACTTTTCGAGGCCATTAGCAGTTTCTCAGAATTTCCATAGTCTTCACTTGCTCTGAGGTATCTTGAAATCTCATGGCTTCTCTTTAGGTAGTGCTTTTGAAACAGCAGTGACAACTCATCAACCCGTCCTGATTAGCAATAAAAAAAAAACCCAAAAACCAAAAACACAGGGATGGAGGGAGGAAGGGAGGGGTCGACAATAAGGAGAAGAAAAACAACACAGTATAGAAAAAATATATCAGAATATATGACATATAAAGTGGGTGGCTATTGCTCAGTGAAACTGTGTTTTGTTCCACAGACATACAAACACACACATGTGAAGATGCGTGTTTATGGGGGGAGGCACTGGATCATTCTTTAAAATTCTGTTTATTACTGAAAGTCTCACTCAAAATGTTTGAAAGACACAACTCGGGTAAATAAAATGTTCCCAGGGAATCATGACATATAAACAGGCCCCTAGCTCAGCGACACATTTCTATTGAGCCTCAGGGTACAATCTTTACTTTCTCTGACTTTATTCAACAAATGGTACCCCGATGCCCCCTAAACTTAATGGCCGGACGATTTAATCATGTGTACTATAGTCACATTGACTCATGCCTAAATCAAGTGTACTCACTTCTACTAAGATTCCATAAATGGGAAGGAAACCAGTCCACATTTAATAATGTTGCTTTTTAAAGAGTTTAATATTCCTTGTGATTGAAATATTTGCACCAGGCTAGAGCATTGCCTAAGTACTTGCCCTGGGCTAAGCATATTTAGATGTGCCAGGTCGCTTTATTTCATGTCTGTCTAAGACAGGAGCTGCGGTGTGAGCCTAAATGCACCAGTTCTGATCTGCCCAGCAGGCTTGGTGAGGGGGCAGGGCCCAGCCACTAGATACTAATTGACGTAGAGGGCTGAGAAAACATCTGCGAAAGAACACAGCCCCAGAAATAAAGGACCTTGTCAAGACAAACATGACCGAGACACAAAGCTCTAGTCATCTGAGTACATTGTCCTTCCGCCTTGCCTCTTGGCCAGAAGAGCAACTGAGTCATATTTGAATCCTATGAAGCCCTAGTGCTACGGGAGGAAGCAGGAAAAATAACAGTGAGCAAGAACAAATTTCGTTTAATTAAAAGTTTATGCAAAGCAGCAGTGCCCTGGCATCCTCTTAGCAGGGCATGCCATGGATAAAGACACAAGTCGCATTTCCCCCATCTCCTAGCAGGTGCTCACGTGGCTGTGACACCATTACAGTGCCCGTGCTTTGGCATCAGTGCCAAGCAGGAATCTGTGGTGTCCAGAGGAAAACAACTGTGTGCAGTGGCCAAGGTCATACCAACAAAAAGTGTCAGTGGTACCCAGCAGAAGCAGTGGGTGACAACTGATTGAATATTCAAGAGCATATGTGAAACACCCTCTTTAAACTCCCAAGTTTAATTTAAAAATGGGGCTTTGGAACAGTCTGGTGTCCTACATGGAATGGTGAGAGAAACAGCCAAAGACATACAGGCTACTCATATTTTCTAGAGGAAGATTAAATGACAAAAAACACCTATAAATTAAATGTTTCCTTCAAGTGCCCTTTGGAGAATACAACCTATCATAGTTTCACTACTTGTTTTCCTACACTACTAATAAGGACTACACAGCATGTACAAGGAGACACTCTACATAATTGGAAGCTACATACAGACATACAGATCAGAGAATCTGGGTCACAAAGGAGGAAAAGCTTCAGACTTCCCTGGACATGCACTAAGGAGAAAACATTGCTTCAGGCAAGCTCCGATAAGTTACTAGGGGAAGAAATATGAATTGATTATTTCCAGATTCATTAGTTTACAGCTGACTCCAAAGGTGCAAAGAGGTGTCAGAGCATTTGAAAATTAAAATGATCGAATATTAGTTTCTTAAGCTCTGGCTGCAAGGAATTTCAGCAATATTAGATATCAAAGTGAGATATCTAGTTCACTTGCTGGAGTGTTCTCTGTTTATCTCCCAACAAGGTAATATCTTGATAGTAGATAATGTAACGTTTTAAGTCATTTTTTTCCTAGTTTTACCTTTGTGTCACTTCCCAATTTTGAGTGAGAACTACTTTAATCTCATTGGGGAGGGGGAGGCAAAAGGCTCTGATTGTTTTTATTTTTGCACATCTTTTTGTATGCTATGATCTTGTGACCTGAAATTATCAACCAGTAGGGCAGTTGAGGCCAATGGCACCTGAGTATTAAGCTCGTTCCCTCCTGTTACACTCTGGGTCTTGATACATTACACACATGTTGAGCAAAAGCTACCAAAGAGGGATGGACATCAAAATAAGCATGGCCCCCTGATCTTTCAGGTTGGAGAATGCATTTAGTAAACTGAAGGAGAGAATTACTCTACTGGGTTACACATACAATAAGTGCAGCCAAAATTTTAAAAGCATGCAGGCGAGCCTCTTAAATATGGAATGCATCCTTGTTCAACATCATTTGTTAAGTGCCTACCATATGCAAAGCACTGTGCTGACTATAAAATAGACAAATCTGGGTCAATAGAGCTGTGTTCTTGGGCACTTGTGATGAGTAGAGACCAAGTAAAAATACCAGCCATGACAATTAGGCAAATTATGATAAATTATACAAAAATTTGACAAGGGCTTTGTAAAGAGGTAGGAAAAGACCAGGATAGTAGAGAATCCCAAAGAGTAAAAGAGTCAACGGAGGAGCCTGTGATCCAAATAATTAAATGCTTCAGAGTTTAACTTAAAGGAAAATAAAGAAAGATTGTTATTTTGAGTTGTACTCCATCCACTTTTTACAAATGAGGTAACTGAGATGTAAAGAATTTAAATAGTTTGCTTAGGTTCCAATTGCCAGAAAATAGCAGACCCAGAACTGAAACGTGTCTATTTGACTATAAAGTGTGAATCTTTAAGAAATATTGAGAATTCTGCTGAAGTTAACCAGCAAAAACTGCAGAGGACCAAATCAGTATATATATTTTTTAACTTTCTGCAATAACTTGTAGTAGCCTGGAAACTAGAGCAGAGGAAGTAATTAGGGGATTTACCCAGCATTGAAAAAAAGCGTAAGTTTAGGAATTGAGAAATCTAATGGTGGAATTGGTTTGTGGGGCTGAATCCTGGTTGCAAAATGAAAGAATAGCAGGAAAAGGTGAGCTGACAAAATTGAGTGAATGTGGTTGGATCTTATGGAAGGTGAAGAACACGGCTAATAGGAGCGAGAGAGTGGAGCAGGTATATTCAGAGAGAGCTATTCCAGAGTTTAAGATCACACAGGTGGAGCAGTTGCAAAGTGACGATGTCTGAAATGTAGACATTCAGGCTGGTGTCTGCGGAAAGAGGAAAATATGAGGTCATTGAGTCTAAAAACTGAAGTCAGGGCAATAGAAGTGATGCAGTGAAAATCCACAGGAACCATTTAGAGATGGAGGTTAGACATTACTCTTGCACTCGACAAGCCAGAAAGGCTCTTATTTTTGCTTGGAGCAAGCATTAGGGTAGGCTTGGGATGCAAATTGGACGTAGGAAACTCTCTTTTTTATAGTGTTAGCCTATAAACCTTATGATTGGATTGGGGGAATTGGGGGGGGAAACACACCCATATTCATCTTGTTAGTCACTACCGTTCAATTCTTAATGACCTGCTCCACCATTTTCACTCACTAGGTCATTTTGTTTTCCATGAATATACAGGTATCCCCCTCCTTTGGAAAGTTTACTTCACTTTTACGAAAGACCTACATTAATACCTGTTTCTGCTCACTGAAAGAAGTCCAAAGAGGATTTTTGCTTTTACCAAAAAATATGGTGAAGTCAGTCTGGCCAGCATGGCTCAGCGGTTTAGCATCGACCTAGGATCCAGGAGATCGGGGTTCGATTCCCAGTCAGGGCACATGTCCGGGCTATGGGCTCGATCCCCGGTCGGGGGCATGCAGGAGGCAGCCAATCAACGGCTCTCATCATTGATGTTTCTATCTCTCTCTCCCTCTCTCTTCCTCTCTCTGAAATCAATAAAGATATATTAAAAAAATATACATTGAAGTCAACGTGTTTGTCTTGCAGCAGCCTTTATAGAGGCAGTGGGCATCCAGGCAGTGAGGGTGGCCCCGCCAAGTCCTTCCCAGGAACTACACTCAGCATCAAGCCACCGGAGCTTTGAGCTTGTCTGTAAGCATCTGTGCTTCATCTCAATCTGTTTTGTGTCACCTTTAGCAAGAAATGTCTTAAGATAATTGCTTCTTTGCTTTACACTCTTTGGATTTACCAACAATTTCATAGGAGTGCTCTACTTTTGGATAGTCGGGGACACCTGTATAAGAGAAACTCAGACACAAAGAAATTGTCACAGAGGGCGAGCTGCACCTCTTTACAAGAAGCTTAAGCCCAATTTCAAACATGACGCCATAGCTCCTGGACCTATCATTAAAGCAAAATTCTTAGAACTATATTCCAACTCAGAGAAAAAAATATTGAGCACTTTCTTCGTGCTAACTACTGTGCTACTACTTTACATAGTGTGGGAGAGAGCTTCCAAACCAGCTGCCAATGATTTCTGCCTCCTGGTAGTAGTGGCCACGTTCAATTTTCTTTGACTTGAGAATGGGCTGGATCTAGTGATCCACTTCTAATAAGTACAATATGGCAAAAGTGATGCGATGGCATTTCTGAGGTTAGGTTACAAAAGATTGTGACTTCTGTCTTGCTTGCACTGTCTTTTTTTGCCTCTCACTTGCTCATACTGATGAACTGACCTGCCACTTTGGGAAGACCCTATGGAGACAAACACTGCCAAGCAAGCAATGGGAGGTGGCCTCTGACCACCAGCCAGCGAGTAATGAAGGCCATCAGGCCAACAACCCTGCCAACAGCTGTGTGAGTGAGATTAGAAGTAGACCCTTCTCCCGTTCAGCCTTGAGGGGACCACTGCCCCAGTCAACGCTTAGATTCTGAGTGAAGACGCTCAGAGAGAAACTGTGATGTAATAAATGTTGTTTTTAAGACACAAAATTGTGAAGGATGAGGTAATTTGTTACGCAGACAGATAACTAATTAACATGGAGCATTTTGGTTAACAATAACACTATGTGGTGAGTATCATTAAGTCTATGTTCTTGGTGAGAACACCGAGGTTTACAGGTATTAAGTGATTGCCCAAGATTATATAGTTGGTGGTAGAGCTGAGATATTAACCAAAATATGTGGTTTTTCTCTCTAACACAGTGCTGCATGTAACACAGCTAGCAATAGGCAGCATGGTCATAAAATGTACACTTGTAGCAAATCATTTTCCTGATTTTATGTTATTGTGTAGTCAGTGCCCCAACAGGATTGAAGTCATTCATCTTAAGACAAACTATCACAGTGCAAAGTTTTATGGTCCCCAAAAGTCTTCATCTCCATTAAACCTATTTTGGGGACTAAACTGCAATTTCTTTAAAAAGCCCAGAGGGTGTGGTAACCTTTCATTTCAAAAAGTAGTGGGAAATATGTCACCTGATCATTCAATGACCTCTGGTGGAGAATCTGATGACAATAAATGCAGCTCAGTGCAAAATGTTTTCTAGAGTTTTGTCCTATACTTAATCTTTTTAACCTCAAAAACTCAACCCAAAATATTGCCTCTTTTTCTGGTAATTCTTGAGATTCTGTGTATGGTATAAATCTACATATAGTAAAAAAAAGACAGATTTGAATTCTCTGTGTGTTCAGACAAGGTTAAGTGTGCTGGAACCCACTTCTTTCTTTTAACCTCTGCCTTGAAATGTGCTTTTTAAATCTACCACTTTCTAAAAGTTACTGGCATGAAAAATGGTGGGATTTTTTATAATTTCTAAAAAAAATTTTGTTTACTAAGAAAGTAAAACATAACTTACTATTAGAAGCAGCTCCTTGGATGCTGGTGTCTGATGGTCATAATATTAAAATTTCTTCAGTAGGTAATAAATGTTGGTGATAAACATGGAGTGTGTGTTTGTGTGTATGTGTGTGTGTGTAACTCAGGTGCCTGTGAATACCTATGATTATATGTGCTGTCTTTGTAGTTTTTTTTACTATCTCTTATAATCACTTCTGACCGAGTAAGTTTCCCTAAAACCTTCTCTAATTCTTTACACTTCTTTCCGTTTCCACTACAAAATTATAAGAAAAATTCAAAGCTGTAAGGTAGATAAACTGTTCTCCCAAAACTCCACTTTTAAAAACATTAACGAGGCTCAGAAAGGACAGGCTAGCTCTAGGTCAGGGACCAGAAGTAGTTTCTGTCACTTATTGAGACAGGCACTGTCTTAAAAGCTTAGCTTGCATAAAATCACGGGCTTATCCAGACAGTAGCACCTGGAGGCACTATTAGTATCCCCACTTTGTACATGAGGAAACTGAGGACAGAAGAGTTAAGTAACTTGTAAAAAGTCACAAGGGATGGAGCCAGGATTACTAATCCTATGGTCATAACTTCTCCACTCAGAAATCAGCATTTTTTTTTTACAACCCCTTTCGTGTAAATCTAGACCTATCTGTACTTTTTAGTCCCAGATATTGACTACATGTGCTTAATCTTGAGGAGGATTCTGAAACTGTCAACTACCTCTTTTCTATCCTAACGGTTGTATTTTATGTGTTCACAATAGCATATTATAGATATAAGAGCTTTTGTACAACACCAGCTAAGATGTCAATCTTAATACTTAACTCTAACCCACATTGTATAAGCATAACTTATGTGTTTCCACCAAAGATATATACAGCTTTACTTGTGATACATAAACCACGATCTACAAAGTCTGAGATTATATCATAAATGCCTTTGTCTGGCAATAAACACAAGCATATGTGTGTAACTCACCACTTTGAAACCTCCATATATAGCTTTTCAAAAGTCTGACAACAATAAACATTTGGAGAAAAAAAGGTAATTTAAGTATGATGAAAGTAACTCCATTCCATCAACAAACAATATGCACATGCAATATGCACATATCATTAACTCTTTTATTTGTGTTCCCAAAACTAACCCTTCTTCACATCTTCTAGAATCCGTCATATCTAGGCTAGGATGTCCTAAAGACAAATTTGTTATTGGAGTTTTTAATAGTTTTTATTACTGTCGTCTTGCCACTCAACTTCTATGTCACAGAATTAAATATGAGACAATTAAATTTTTTCTGAAAACTTTGGATGAGGGGGCAAAGAGAGGGTGTATCCTTGCCTTAGGTCTGGTTCACTACGCAATCATTTCAACACGTATGCAAAAAGTTCTTAAATTGTGTAAGGCATTTTGTGGAATTAAAGAGAAAAGGTAAGACAACTTGACCACATTCAATAATTTTATAATTTTTTGGGATGGGATATTTTTATGATATATTGGGTAAAGAATTAGGCACCGAGCAATTGTGAGATCACATGCAAAACAAGAGGGCTTATGTTATTTATACTTTCCTGAATAGACTGCTGTAAGATCATGGATCTAAAAAATGGCTGAGGACCTCAAGAGAGCTAATTCTCCATTCAGTTAGCCATTTATCATATACTGTGAAATGCTTGTGTACCAGACACTTTGGAGGAGTCAAGGAGACATGGATGAAAGCCTGACGGTGTAGCAAAATATAGGCATATCAACAATCAAAGCTGGATAATTTCCTTCCCCCATATGCATTCTCTTCCTAACCCAGCTCTGCTCTCATCTGTGCTGGCATCACTGCACATAGAAGTGATGACACTTAATCTTTACCTACCCACATTTTGAAATTAGAAGCTATTTTTCTGGAAATGCGGATCCTTTAACTATTCTTGTTTTTTTGTTTGTTTGTTTGGTTGGTTTGGTTTTGTTTTGTTTTTTTAGTGAAATCATTTACTAATCAATGGGGATCAGAATCTCTAAACTTTGCCTTCATGTTCAACCCCATGTGCCTGTCCCCTTGCTTCTAACTCTGCATAAAGAGATGAATGTTGAATTGCCAATATCCGTAATGCTCCCTGGGTTGGCTGAAGGGTGACCGGTACTACCCCAAAATTCCCATTATACACACTTGTTTCACACTTAGTTTGAATTTTAAGCCTGTGGTTTAAGAGAAAATATGTCTGTACACTTCTGATTACATCTCATTCATTTTTAGTGCCAAAGAGTGACACTTTAATGTCATAGGAGAAAAAAATGTAAGCTGGAGTCAGGCATAAAAGATGCAAACTGTAAGAAATAACCAGTCCATTTTCTGGATATTAAAGCTAAACCCTTTCCCACTTTTTCCTCCTGAAATCTGAGCAGAGGCCAGTTTGTCAGCATCCCTCAGAGCCAATGCACAAACTAAAAGACAATCTGGCTAACTCTGCCTACCCATTAAACGAGGTGTGTTCATTTTTTAGCTTGAAAGTTAGGAAAAGATGCTACAAAGTTCTAAAAACTCTCTTCCAACCTTCCATCTACAACCTCATGTCAGGGAGAGGGAGAAGAGAGAAAGATTGCCACCAGCCTACCTCAAACAGGCAGAAAACCCAGAAACTCTGGTTTTCGGCTATAAATCTCACTTCCACAAAGGCCTTGGAGCAGGACTTCACCTCTGCCTGAGATCCCGACCCCACCACCATCTCAACTACCCCAAAGATATGTAAGGGAGGTGAAGTCAGTGCTCACTCCCTCAGTACTATTTTCTCCTTTTATGACCTCTTTTGAAAGTGTGGCCTCCTTTTCTTGGGTCATGGAGGCCGTTTTCTTTTGCTTCTTTAGTCTCTTTCTGAGTGTGTGAGGGTCAATGAACGTCAGGAAGCACGTGGAAGAGTGTGGAGGCAGAAAATCGCAAGCCCACCTCATTTCAAATCCTTACTCTGACCACATTGCCTTGGAGTGTGGCACATGTGAAAGAATGTAAAAATGAAGGACATTTATAAAAACCTGGACTCGAGTTTGTCTGATCAAAATGCTGAATGAATGCTGACTGACTAGAAAACAGAAGCGTTTAGAGTGGTTTTCACTTTGGGTCATTCTCAGCGTATGTCATTTGCTGTAAAGAAGGGCAGCCCAAGTTGAATAGAATCAGATGGTGATTTAATTCCAATCTCTAAGAAGAAAGAAGGGTTAGAGTGAGATGGTTTTTGTTTTTGTTTTCTTGTTTCAGTTTCTGAAACTCCTGTAATTATGTGCAATTACCTGTTATGTCGGAAATTGGTTCTCAAAGATGTAGAACCTACTTTGTGTTCTTTAAAAAAAAAACCTGTACAAAATATGCAATTTAAGAAGGAAACAGTTTGAGTGTGGAGAAAAATGAGGCTACAGCTGTAGGATTTTGTTATGCTTTTAGTACCAAATCACAAAACCCATTAAATTATTTATCCTACAGGCAGGCGTTGTACTGCAAACGTTGAATACAATTGCAGATTCCAGGAAAAGAAATGCGTGCATTTTAATTGCCTCTGATTTAAACACCCCCTAATTTCATTAGCCTTAATTTTTTTCTTCTTCAAGAAATAAAAGAGTTTATTTTTGGTACTAGGACACAAATGACTAATATTTTTCCTTTTCTTAGAGAAGCAGGCTATTGCAGATCAAGTCTGTATAGAGGAGCACATGTCCACATGTGCACACAAGGAAGCTGCATACACATGCATGGCACGTTCCCCCGTATATACAATCTGCAAATGCCCCCAAAGAATTCACGGGGCACCTATCATATTCTGAGCTCCTCATACATGCATATAGATTGGTTTACTGTATTTCACTTCCATTGTTTCTCCTGCTGCTATGTTACAAATGAAGGTATCCTCCAGGAGTCCTGTTTAACAAGCAGATTATTGTCCCCAGATGAAGAAAATGTAAATTTATCAAACGTTGGGTAGCATGGGATGGGAGGGGGGCTCTCTCCAGTCATACTTTTGGGTTCATTTGAAAAATCTTGGCTTTGCCCTCCTCTGTAATTAAAACTCTTCTGTCTTAAGATTTATCGGTGCAGTAGTGAGCACATTTTCAAAATGTTTCTTTACAGCAGCTATTGGAAATCTCTTAACTCTGCCTCGGGCAGGATGCCTTGGCGGCTGTACTTTTTGGGGTCTATTCTGCCCATGATAAATGAGCTTAACTTCAAAGATAAGTTACAATAACTCTTGGAGGGGAAACCCTTATTACTGTTAATATACATTACTTTCTATCACCGCTTTTCAAATACTGTCGCTCGGAAAAGAAACCACGTAAGACCGCTTACCTCTTCCCCTGTCAACAGAGTCAAGGTATGCATATGTGAAATTTAATTGAAAAATTCGGTAATTACTCCCCAAGTCACAGCTACTTTCTTTGTGTGCAGGGAGATGGGTGTATTGAATAATATTCAGTCCAGTGATGCCACCTACACATATGCATGAGCAAAACCCAAAGTCAGATAATATCTGTGTAGTTTACTATCTGATTCCATCAGTACTGTGCGAACTTGACCCAACTCCGAGACTCCTTGAAGTGAGAGTTTTCATGTCAGTCGAATGGTACAGGATCTCTAAAAAGATACGTGTTTTTAATGTGATTTTGCTCATTTCATAGTATATTTCTTCCTTTCGGAGCCCATCTTGTTTCCAGAAATTTTGTGCTCCAGCCCTTTCTCTAAAAGTACGCTTCCTGGCATTGTTTACAAAGGAGAATCTCGAGGGAAAAGGAAACAGGTTTCTGTGGCCTGGGTCTGCCGCGCTAGTGCATGTCCCTTCCCTGGCCATCCCTCGGTGCCCCTAGTTCTCCTGGCTCATGACTGTGTGCAGCCCTCCCCGGGCTGTCAGCAAGGCGACGCGTAAATGGATGGGGGCTGCAGATCGGAGCCTGGCCTTTCTCCTTCCAAAGGGTTAAAGTGAAAAGGGGGCTTGTTGAAACTGGGGAGTCCGTACGGTGGGGGCATGAGGGAAGGGAGAAAGGAAAAAGAAAAGGTTAGTGTTTTCTGTCTGTTAAAGGGAGAATTCTGCTCTGAAACCAAATTGGTCATGCATTCCAGAAGCGTTTCCTGGCTGAGGGAGGCTGCCCCGAGCACCTGCCTGGCCTTTGTGCTGGGCCTGCCCTGCTCTGCTCCGGCCCTTTCTTTACGCTGGGCGGATCTGTCCCTTATTAGGGACCGGCTGCTCCCGGGCCCAGGCTGTGCGCCTCGGAGGGCATGGGGGACACACGCAGCCTGCGTCTCCACCCAGCGCATCCTGCACACACAGCTTTGTTTTTGATCTCTGAGCTCTTCAGAAAAAATGATGTGAATTCCTAATGACATCATGTTGAAGTCCACCAAACAAATGAGACCATCTGAACCCAGGGTACAGATGGGTTAACATCCCAAGCTGAAGAGTAAGAAATACAAAGAAAGGGTGGGAGCTAGGGGCTCGACGTTTCAGAAGCCTGGGAGGAAAAGGGGAGCAGAGCCGGCGGGCTGCAGGTGAAATCTATTAGCTCCCCAACACTGCGGGGAAGTAATCGGACGTGCTCTGTGGGCCCGGGAGCAACCCCCCGTGTCCCAGCTGTGCTTCTCTCTACCGCACAGAGCACCTCCGTGGGTTTATGCCCTGGACAGCCTCAGCACTGAGGAAGGACACCTTCTGCAGAAATGATGCCATAGCCTTGCTACCGCATGCTTCAACTCGTTTTTTTATTTTAAAGGCATGTTGCTTAAGAGGCAAATGCATCGTGAACAGTTTTTTAAGTGCATACTTTAAGGGATTAATCCGTTTCTCTTTCATCTGGTCATTTTGTTTTCTGCTTCATTCAAAAAATCTGTAATGCACAGAAGGGAAAAAAAACACCAGAAGTTTTTTTACTGCATTTTTTAAACTGTGTGTACATCCAAGGGAACCTCGCTGTGATAAAATCCAGTTGTGGGGGATTCACATTGCCCTGTGGCTATCTGTTCAGATGAATGAAAGGTGGCCTTTGTAACCAAATCCCTCAACCCTGGGGTCACCCTCTCTGGCCCTCCAGAACTGTCCTACTGAGCATTAGGCAGACAGACAGGCTTTAAATATGTTGGATTTGACATTTTTGCTGATGCATCTGAATAGATGTTAATTATAAGAAAAATTAGAAAAGTAATCATGTATTTGGTGCAGAAGATATTTATTAAATTTCAGTGTTTATTGCATCTTTTAGTCAAAAGGTTTGGTTAGGAAGAGCACATGACAAAGACTTACACAGAGCACCCCTACCCCCTTGTGGCACAATGGGACTTGTAAAATGGGAATTTCAATCTTTTTTCGGACTGTTGAGACTTTTGAACTCAGATGCACCTTGATTAGACTTGCAGCACTGTTAGTTCTGTTAAAGATCAGAGCAGGTAAAAAGACAACTGCTCCCCTCTCTGAGAGAAGGGAAAGTGTCTGACAGATTTTGCTTCTAGACTATTTCTGTTTTATTTTGGTTCTAGGTTAGAGTACATTAAAATTTATGTGGCCTATTTAACCATCAGGCATCCTGGCTAAAGATACAGACCTCATCATTTATTTAATAACACATATTTTTTTATCCCAATCAAAATAAATAAAAATGTCATAGTTTCTAAAAAGTCTCTTACAACTATTAATTAATTCGATGCTCCTAATCACTCCAGGTGGTAGTTTGTAGCTGTTCTCATTTTGCAGGTGAGGAAACTGGCACTTGGAAATTTTAAAAGCCTTGACTAAAATGGCATCATGCTCAACAGAACTATTTCAGGGTAATACAGTTGGACAGGAAGAAGTCAAAACTTGAACCTAGGTTTTCAAAAACTAAGACTGAGACTCTGTGGTATACCACCCTGTACCTCATATTTTTAAAATTTCTCATCCATTTATCACCTGAACTATATAATTTAGCACATTGAGCTCTCATGCACAGTCCTCACTACCTTCCTCATCTCCAAGGTCTTCGTGTGCTTTTTTGCCCAAACTTCTGCTTATTCTTGGAAACTCTGAAATGTCACCTTTGTGAAGACATTTCTGATTTCCACAAGCAGCCATTCATTTCCCCTATTTTCTCTCTGCATTTCATTCATTCCCTATTTTAGCAGTTACCATGTTGCATTGGCATTATCATTATATTCATCTATATCTCCCCCTAGATGTGAGTGCCCTCAGGGAGAGATCTTGTCTCATGCATGTCTGTGTCCCAGAATTCACTATACTATCTGTTGGGAGATGCTTAGGGCTCCATGTGATAAGCTGAGTCACCCTTACTGACAAGTAAGCCCCTTGTCTGTAGTGTTGGTATATGGGAACTCTAAAAGAGGCCTCTGTGCATAAGTTCCAGGATTGTTTCTCATACTCCACCTGGTTCCCTTATGCTTTCTTATCTTTAATGTAGCAGACATCAGTTACCCAGGATGGCTCTAACTTCAGTTCATTCACCCATTCATTCACTCACTTACATGTTTCAACAAATACTGAGTACTTCTTCCAGGGTAGGTGCTATGCTAAGTGCTAGGCCTACAGAGGCCAAGAAGATAAAATTAAAATTAAAATAGCTTCTGACCTTGAGAAACTGAAAGGATAGTAGAAAGGCAGCAAACACATACATATGATCAAGAGTATAACCTAGGCAATATTTTCTATGGAAAGAGAAATCTATCATGTTTTCTGGAAGAAATTATATCTAAGTAGTATTCTGATACATGAGTAGGCATCAGCTGGACAGAGGGCAAGGGCACAACAAGGGGAGATGTGGAAACAGCTCTGTAATCAGAAGGATGAGAGTGGGAAGACATACAGAAGCTCTCAGAAAATACAGCACAGTCAAGGTATTGCAAGAAGTTCATATGGCAGTTATGATCTTAAGGAGGAAGACAGTGAATGATGAAGTTGTTAAAGATGCCAGAAAACCCATCGTGAAATACTTTGTGAGTCATACAAAAAATATTATTCTGAAAATAATATTTATTAAATGAAAACAATGAGGAGCCAATGAAGGATATTAAGGAGGAATTGCAATCATAATTTCTTTTTTTAGAACATTCACTTGGATAAAATTGTGTAGCACACCAGAAAGGTCAGACTTGTCAGAAGACTATTTGGTGGGAAAGCAAAAAATTGAAGGCCAGGAAACAATTGGGATGTTATACCAACCTGGGTAACAATTCAGGTGATAATTGATGAGAGAAAGAACTAAGAGCATGGGAGCTCCAAAACATATTTATAAAATTTAATTTATTTAGGGAGCAAAGAGAAGTTCCTGGGGAAAACAAACAAACAAACAAACAAACAAACAAAAACATACATGCTGGCAGAAGAAATAAGTGAAGGGGGAAAAGAGAGAAAACAATAGAAGACCCACTCGAAATAAGCCTGAAAACCAAAGTTGCAAAACATGAAAAATCAAATGCTAAAAAACAGAAAAATTAAAGCCAGCTAAATTCATTTGAGATAGCATTCTGAAAAAGGCTTCGAACTATGTGTGTCTGAGATTTTCAAAGAGATAAATTTTAAAAAATAGAAATGAAAAATAGGTAGAACTTAAAGCAAAACAAATATGAAAAAGGTCATTTAAAGCCTGGATGGCATGGCTCAGCAGTTGAGCAGTTGACCTATGATGCAGAAGGTTGAGGTTTGATTCCTGGTCAGGGCACATGCTGGGGTTGAGGGCTCGATCCCCAGCACAGGGCATGCAGGAGGCAGCTGATCAATGACTCATCATTGATGTTTCTATATCTCTCTCCCTCCCTCCTCCTCTCCCTGAAATCAATTTAAAAAAAGGCCATTTAGAAATTTTACAAATGAAATATATTGTCATTTCAGTAAAAAAAAAAATTAATAAATGAAATAAACTCTGGACTTGAATATTAAGGAAAGAATAACTGTACTAAAGTAGTAACACAGAACTCAGCGCCAAGAGATAAGAAGATAAAAATATAAAATAGCCGTTACAGTTTACTGAGGAAAGATTGAGTGGCTCTGTTGTGTCTAATCATACTTCCCATAGAAGAAAATGCTGAGAATAGCAGAGAAGTAATAAATACCACAGAATATTCCAAAATTTAAAAAAAATCTAAATCACCAAGTAAGATAAATAACAATAAATCTACATCTATACACATTATAGTGAAAATTTAGTATATCAAAGACAAAGAAAACTGAAAAACTGTTCAGAAGAAAAAAATATATTATTATAAAATGAATAAAAATTAGGTTGACTGAAGACTTCCTATAAGCAGCAATAAATGCCAAAGCCAATGGAATAGTACCTTCAACGCACTGAAGGAAAATAATTACCAACCTAGAGTTTTATATCCAGGGGTATTATAATTCAAGCTTGCAGACTGAAAAAGAAAAATATTTTAAACATACAAAACTAGGAGAGTTTACCCCCAAATCCCCCAAACCACCATTAAGTGATGTTCTTAAGCAAGAATAGTGACTTAAGGTGGAAAGCAAGGGAAAATAAAAATAACAGCTTATAATTACTGAATATTTATTCTCTGCTGAGCACATTCTGAGTGATTACATTATTAGCTGAATGAAATCTTATAAAAATCCAATAAGATAGGCACTATTATTATCCCCATTCTATAATTGAGAAAACCGAGTCACAAAAAGATATATAACTTTCCCACAACTAAGAACAGACAACCTCAGCAGACTGGCTCTAGGAGACACATGCTTAACTACTGTACACACTTCTGTAAGCAGAAGATAAAGAGGAACATAGAAATTGATGGGGCATATTGCTAACTGTAATTACTAGATATAAAAATAACTTTTTTAAGCTTGTAAAAATATTGATAGAAGGCAATGAAGTGGAGACAAGTTGAAGACAACTATTGCTGCATAGGACAGTAGTTAGAGGGAGATGTGGATCAGGAGCATTGAAAATGGGGGGATAGATGTTTGAAATGTTGAAGACAGTGGGTAAGGGGCAAAGTGTCAGAGCCAGCAGGAGGAACTGAGGCCCAAGGCATAGGAAGCCTTCCTTGACTATTCCTCCACTTTTTGATCTCTCCTCCTTGGATTCCTATGAACTTTAGGATCTTAATTACCCTCATTAGCAGGTAATTATAGATTGAAGGCTTCTTGTTTTTATTATCATAATACTATCACCTTGTTATCCTCAAATAAACTGTAAGGTCTCTGAGGCTACTGGCTAAAGTGATACCAAATAATTAATTTTTTGTTGTTTTTCTCTAAAGTTCCAACAACTTACTACACTGCATGGTGTTTTTCGCTGCCTTGTATCTGCTTAGAGTTACTCAGCTCACAGGAACCCCCCTGATCATCTCTGGTCTCCTTGTCTGA
This sequence comes from Miniopterus natalensis, assembly GCF_054644295.1. Taxonomy (NCBI): domain Eukaryota; kingdom Metazoa; phylum Chordata; class Mammalia; order Chiroptera; family Miniopteridae; genus Miniopterus; species Miniopterus natalensis. The sequence goes on from NC_142085.1 coordinate 21,907,402, forward strand.
AAGGCCCTAAGCAATGGCTAGGAAACTGGTTCCCTAGTTTCCTCCAAACTCCTCTGTTGGCACTCTAATATGACCTACCAAATGAGTTCAGGTGGGGCATCAGGGGTTAAAAGGAAGCACCCATAAGGTCCCTCAGAACTAAAAAGTTTTATCTGCACAACGCACAAGCATCTCCAAGAATGCCCTACAGCTTCCAAGAACACTTGAGAGATCCACGGGCACAGCTGGTGAAGTGTCCTGTAGGATCCGCTTGCACTTCCTGAGACCCATCGGTGAGTATGCCACTGACCTCATGCTCTTGGAAACAATCCACTAATCCCATCTAGATGCCTGGTGGACTCCACTAGCACCTCCCAAAAGTGTCCTGTGTGTTCTTCAGGCTTTTTTTTTTCCAGAAGGGCATTGTGCTTCATCAACTATCCTGCCATTGTGCCAGTTTGTCAGGAGCTCAGTGAAGCTGGAAAGGGCTGAGCTGCCAGGTGTCAGAGTAGCTGACTAACACAAAAAGTCAAAATGAAAGTAACAACAAAGCCTTTAATCACTGACTACTATAGCATAAACAAGAAGCTGAACCAGACAATACCGACTCCACCTTCTTCCATTTCCCCCACTGAATGGCACTGGTTGAAGATCAGGTGGATCAACACAGACATGGGTTAGTCTCACAGCCAAAGGAGCCTTAAACAAAAGGCTCCTGCAGTTTCATGGGCTTGGGATAGAATAAAGGAATGAAGGTATGCCTAAGAGCCTGGCCAGCCAGGGGAGCCTGAGTCCTTGACTATAACTTCTTCACATTGCAGTGCATTGGCTGTGCACCAAATCTGGTGTTGGGGGTGGGAGGACAGCTTTCCAATGGGGTGTGCCAGGTAAAGCCTTTGTAATTGTGTTTAGTCAGGCCTAAAAATCCACATATGGGTTTTGGCTAGGAGCTAGACTCCTTACCTAGCACAGGATCTTTTTTTTTTTTTTTTTTTAATACATGTCTTTATTGATTTTGGAGAGGAAGGGAGAGGGAGAAAGAGAGATAGAAATATCAATGATGAGAGAGTCATTGATTGACTGTCTCCTGCACGCCCCCCACTGGGGATCCAGCCTGAAACCGTGACCGGGAATTGACCTCAATCTCCTGGATCATAGGTTGATGCTCAACTGCTGGCTGGGCTAGCACATGATCTTTTGGGGGAACCCCTCTCCTCTCCATGTGGCCCTGGTGAATTTGTCAATCACCATCCATCATCTCCTCTCCCTGACCTCCACTTCCACAACTGGCCAACGCTAGACCAATTATAGTACCTTATTTCCCAGAATGCAGTGGCTGGTCTGAAGGATGGGAGTGGAATCTAAGCTCAGCAAATGGGAGTCTTTGCCCAAAACTGTCAAAATGTTGTGTTGGAGAAAGTAGTTAACTCTTCAACTCGGGTCACGAGCTCTTGGTGTTGCCAGAGCCATCATCCCTGCCAGAGCAGAGAGCTCGCCTGACAACACAACCAACACACAGTGAGAAGACAAGCCAAGTGATGGAGAGAGAGCTAAAACTCTGGTTAGAATGGCCCTTGAATAATCCAGATATACCAACTCATAAACTCCTTTTGTTTTTTGTTGAAGGAGGGTGAGTTTCTATCACTTAAAACTAACTAGACTTGACTAATACTTCTTTCAGTAGTCCCTTCGACTATCAATGCCTCCTTCACACCCCACTCCAACCTCCCTTCCAACCATCACCACACACTCCATTCTCTCAATTCATTCTAAACAACAGTCCTGTATCCAAGTATCCTAGTCTGCCATCAACCAATACAGTCAAAGGCATACACTCCTCTTATTAAATATCAACTACAAATTCCAGATGAATATAGACTCAACTAAGCTTCTGGATTGGGAAGATGATTTTGAAGTGAAATCTCTTCCTGGTGTTTCTTAAAATAATAAGAGGTTGAAGACTGTAATTTTTTTTGGAGGGGGGGAACAGTTTTCTATCAATGGTTTTGGTTTTCATAAATAGCGCTGTGAGTTAGGTCTTAAAATGTGATCCAAAAGGGAATTACCACATATAATTAGGCATTCTGTCAGAGTAAGTGCACAACTACCCAACAAATCACTGACAAGATTAACTTGCATATTATTTCATTAAATCAGAGGACTATTACATATTAACATAGATTAAACCATGAAGATGTGCAGATTATATGGATATTATAATCTACATTGGAAAACACTAGGTTTCTTTTTAAATGAAAAGTTACTTATAGATTTAAGTTTTCCGCCTAATACGTTCTGCTGGATTATTCAAGAATAATAATTTTTAAAACAAATTTAATGTCTTTTGTATAGTTTTTGAGCAAATCTTTCATTGATTTTTCCATCTCTCTAGGGATAGATAGCCTTTTAAATTAAGGAATGCCTTTATTAGCCCCATGATGTGTAGTAAACTATGCAGAAAATTTTAAAATGTCATATGTGCTGCTGATAAAGTTGATATCCACCACCATTGAGATAGTGGGAAGTATATTCTTCTGATTTAAGTGATGAAATGCCATTTATTAATAAGAGGAGTCTAGGGGCATTCATAGGAGTCATTGTAGGTCAGGGACAGTTTAGGACACCAGAGTTGATGGGCCCATCTCTTTCTCTTGCTTTCTGACTCACTTGCTCACCAAAAGCAGTTTCCATCTGGCTAAAGGCAATTGGGGGGTCCCTTTATATGACTATGATGCTAAACCCTAGAGCCACTTCCCCTGAGTCATAAAGCTCTGTGACTAAAAGTATGGTAACTGTATTTTCTAAACACCTACTTGGAAATCTGTTCTGACAAGTTTAATTATCAGACAAGAAGTTTAGAAACTGCACCTGAAATTTGTGGTTGTAGGACTACTAACATTTATTTTATCTATGAATTATGGGTATTAATTTAATGTACTGCTCATCAAATTTATTTTGAGTCCTGAATTGTTTTCTGTAACACAGGTTGCTATGCTATGGATCTAGTGGAGAGTGGAAAAGAGCCTGCTTTGGTGTATGTGATAATAAATGATCTCTACAGGCTACTATGTCTGATGCTTTTTCTTATTTAGTTGCCGCAGCAATCATACAAGGTCATTACTCTCATTACACTGATTTTACAACTGAAGGAACTAAGGCATAAGGAGCTGTGATACAGTGCAAGGTCACACAGCTAGTACATGGCAGGCTTGGCTGCAGACCAGAAAGCCTGACTCTACGGATCGCATTTTTAATTACTGTACTATATGGCCTCTATTTAACATTTCCTGAACGCTGGTTGTGTGTTGAATACTCACCATGATGACCCACATATAAATGCTTGAATATAAATCACTGCACAGTGTTGGAAATTTTTGCAGAGCTGATGCCCTTCTACGGAGCTCATAGGCCGGGCCATCGCTAAATTGCGGTGTGACTCCAGGTATCATCAGGTCAGTATCCTGTTCTATGAATCGGCCACAGAGAGAAGACGCAGTCCCTCACAGAGAGGTTAATGGCACAGTCAATCAGGTTAGCTGGCCTCATAAGCTCTTCCCTGGGAATAAGCCAGGTGCTTGAGGAAGCTGAATGCTTCTTTCAGCCGATTACAGCAATTTGGGGCAAATTCACTCCTATGACCTAAATGTTCACATAGCAGACTAAAAACCCCGACACCTGCCCATCGCAGGTAGCACTCCACGCATCCCGCCCCTCTAGCCCCCTGTGGTTCATCGTGGTGAGATAACGGTTCCAGCAAGAGAGCTCGCTCCTAATAAGGTTGTGCGTTTTGATTTTTTTTTCTGTAACTTCCCTGAAAGCTAAAAACAGTCTAACAGTAAAGCAAGTCCGTGCTACGATCAACGTTTTTCACTCTGATTCTAACTTGCAGTTTTTAATATTGCAGCATGTTTTACATTTTGTTCACCCACTCATTCACAAAATATGTACTGAGAATACATCATATGCATGGAACTGTGGCAGCTAATGTGAGAGATTGCAACCTCTGCTTCGTGGAATGGTCAGGAAGGGAAAACCTAATGATCTGCTCTTGGGCAGAAGTTATTAAACATCCAGTACACATTTTAACTTGTTTTTAGTCAGAGAGAAGGAAACATGCAGTTCTATTTTTTAAAAAAAGGGACCATGTGTTAGGCATTGTGATAAGTTCTTTACATGTAGCTGATCTTCACTTCAATATTATGAAATTGATACTATTTTTCATTATTATAGTTTACAAATAAGAAAATGAAAGCTCAGAAATTGAGAAGGCAGGTCCAGTTCAAGTTCACACAGCTAAGGGGGGGTGAGCAGTCTGGCTCCAGAGCTCGTGTTCTTGTTGATAACTAGAATCTCCTCTTCATTCTAGCAATGCTGGGAATAGATTGTTTGTAAAAATTGTCAGAAAGAGCCACTGAAAAAGTAATAATCTTGAACCCTAATTTATTAAACCTGATTGTTAGGGAGAAACTTTAAGAGAATGGACTGTGGAGCAGCCATGTTTTAATTCCCTCATAGACAGTGCATTTATTAGGAGTTAGCATATAATGTCTGAATTCTTTCCCCAGTCAGAATTCAAAGATAGGGGATGGCCAGATAGATAGATAGATAGATAGATAGATAGATAGATAGATAGATAAATTATAGATAGATAGATGATAGATAGATAGATAGATAGATAGATAGATAGATGATAGATAGATAGATAGTATTTAGTTAGTTTAGAAAGATAGATAAAAGATGATAGATAGATGATAGATAGATGATAGATAGATGATAGATAGATGATAGATAGATGATAGATAGGTATAGATAGATAGATAGATGAATAGATAGATAGATAGATAGATAGATAGATAGATAGATAGATAGATGATAGATAGATAGATAGATAGATAATAGATAGATGATAGATAAATTATATTAAAAAGAAAGGAAGGCAATGGGAGGAAAAGGTCATAATTACATTTAGGAAAATAATTGGATATTTAAACCTAGAAGTGCCATGGGGTTTGCTCACTGGATCTTATTGAAGGTAACACTATTGTCCAGAACATGGCAGCCCAGGGATGAAAATAGTAATTTTTATCTCTCTGGTTACCGCTCGCATTTGATACAGGGAAATCACCAGCTCCACTGTTTCTGGAAGCTATAAAGATATCTCACCCTTAGTAACAGAAGTCCTCTTTGAGGACTTTCAGCCTTCACTGAGTCCGAGGAGTCTACACACTAACTCCACGAGGAGAGGGTCTGTGTCTGATCCTGGTGTTTGTGTACCCAGGACCCAGCGCCTAGTCATAGTATGTGCCCAATATATGTTAAGCAGAATTGAATTTTCCGTAAGATACTTTCTCTGAAGCCTGCTTTGCTTGTCAGTCATCAGCAGTGTCTGCCTAATCTGCAATAATATTCCTCTTGATTTCCATAGCGATGAGTAGGGGTCTCCTTTTCATCATTTGGTGGACGATTTCCCAAAGCCTCTTGCTCATGTTTCCTACAGCATCCAGATCTCAGGGTACCTTTTTGGAACTTTTGCCTCATGGCACCATGAGGGGCTGATACAATCCAGAGGGAGGAACAGAAGGGGAACTGCGTGTGCATGCTCAGTCCACCATCCCCCAAATTCTTCACCCCAAGACCCCAAGTCACGTGAGGATAAAAATGGGAAAGAGACATGGTATAGGCCACATAATGACTTTGTGAATGCTCTAAGAGAAAAGATCACCTAAGAAAGAAACAAAAAGCCAGCAGCCCTGCAGGGAGGTTTTGAATTACCAAGCTCATGGACAAAACACCTTTTATAGGATGACATGTCATCCCCTCCTTCTTTATGGTCAATAATTGGTTATAAATAAGTGGAAAATACAAGTCTTGATATCTGAACACAAGGGCTTGGCTCTCCCAGCTTCCTTTGCCACTACATCTAGAAAGCTGACATATGTGTATGTGTGTGTGTGTGTGTATAGAGTGTCCTCAAAAAATGTATACACACACTTTGAATAATTATTAAGGCAGTGTTTATTAAAATATATTTCATTTTCAAAATTGAGCCATCAGCTGTTAGTGTGTATACATTTTGGGGGGACACCCTGATATAGGGTGGCTGCAAACAGCCCTACAAGTTGTGCCTGGATGGTTACAGGAGGCAGTGCTTGATTCTAATGTTTGCTACAGTTCTCCTGGGTTCTAGGTTCTTTTCACAGCTCTGGGCCACTGGGAATCCCCAATATTGCCTTAGTTAAACTGGTAGCGGAGCTCTCTATTTCTAAACTAGCCTGGTTAATACTTGACAGGTGGCAGTGTTTGAAGACTGCCTTCTGAGAGTGAGTTTACAAGAGCACCCCAGGCACCCTCTGCAGAAGTATTCGTGCTAAATTCACAATCACTTTATTATTTTTTTTTTCTTTAGAGTCTGGTGTAGTTTACATCTGTTTGCCCCATGAGTCCGCTCATAAAACAAGAGCAGAATTAACAGTTTGTGAGGATTCTTAGGGACTTTATATGTTTGTGAAAATGAAACTAATTCAGCCTAACTCCAATATAAATGCCGCTGCTTGCTGCGCACAGTGCCCTGCGACCCAGTGGGTTCCCGCTAACGGTTGTTGACTGACTGACAAACAAGTTCCAGGGTTCTAATTGGCCAAGGCCTCCCTGGCTGCTCTGATGATTTATCTATTGCTTTGGGTGGAAGATCCGGCCTATATCACTCAGAAACAAGCAAAAAATAAAACCACAAAAAAGATTGTGTTGTACGGATAAAATATCTGGAATATTTAAGCCTGCACCAGCTCCTGACCCCTTCCTTCCTGGGCAGTCCTGGGCCCAAGGCTGAGGCCTTCAGACCCACTGAGGATGTGTCAACAACGTGAGCCCAGTGGAAGTACCTGGAGCCACCTGGGCATCAAGAGGGGGCAAATTCAGTTCAGTGCAAGGGCAAGCACTCCAACTCCAAAAACCTTCATCCAGCAATATCCTGCCAGGCCAGACACTGGAGAGGCAGCAAAGCGAAGCAAACTTTTTACTTTCCAGAAGCTCCTAGTCCAGTGGGATAATGGAACAATACAGGGTGTCCCCCCAAAATGTACGCACACTTTAACAGCTGATTCCATTCCATTTTGAAAATGAAATGTATTTTCATAAACATTGCCTTTATGTTATTCAAAGTCTGTATATGTTTTTTGGGGACACCCTGTATATGATGATGAGACTGCTCCGAGAGCTATTTGAGAGGTTACCTACTGGGAAACAGCTCGGAGGGTCACCGAGTACACTGGGTGGTGGCGGGAGGGAGGGGAACTCAGGAAAGCTTTCCTGAGCTGAGATGAGATTTGAAGGAGGAATAGAAAAGATCCCGGTGAAGATGCCAGGGGGGTTTCCTAGCAAGAGGGCAAGTGGGTGGGCACGGGGGAGGGCCAGGCGGGTGAGAATGCTCATTACCACCGGCTTATCCAGTTTATAAAGGGCCTCTGTACGCTGCTCAGCCTCTCCCAGTATAGAACAGCCTGTGCCACTCGCCTTGAAACTCTTTCGTCTCCTGGCCTGTGCAGCACCTGCTCTTCCCAGGCGCCCCCCCTCTGCGAGTTTGCTGTCTTGTCTTCTCTGTGGGCTGACTAATTACGCCCCAGAACTCTCAGGGTTGGGGCAGCCCCACGCATCTGTTCAAGCCCCTCTCTATCAGCTTCTTGTCCCAGGTGATCTCAGTCAGAGCACTGGCTTTTCAGGCTATCTTTATGTTGATGAATTCTAAGTCTGTGTCTACATTTCCAGCCTCACTTCTCCCTGAATCCCATGTTTTTATATCCTACTGCAGACTTCACATCTCTACTCAGACCTCAAGCCTAACGTGGCCAAAACAAAATATTTATTGCCGTTCACTCTCCAGTCTGTGCTTCTCCAAGTCTTCCCATTTCCATAGGTAGCACTACTACTAACTCCTTAACTGCTTAGAGGAAAATCCTAGGAGCCATCTGGATTTCCTTCTTTCCCTCCTATTCCACATCCAAGATGATTTCCCTTGGCTCGCCCCCAAAATAAATCCTCATTTTGATTACTTCTTACCATGGCCACTTCTCAAACTCTAGCTGAGGGACCACTGTCTCTTGTGAACCACGGCAATAGCTCCCCAGCAGGTTTATGCATTCCTGATCCTTAGGATCTTTTCCCACATTTTATTCATCTTTTTAAGCAAAGTCAAATAAAAATGTTCCCTTCTTAAACCACTCAATGGCTATACATTACAATGCGAATAAAATCCAAACTCCTTTTCATAGTCTGAAAGCCCTTCCCACCTCTCTGCTTGATCCCCCTCACCCTTCCCTCAGTTTCTAACATCCCAGACCCTCTGACCTTCCTTCTGTCCTTCAGCCCCACTGAGCACTTTCCATCGCAGGGCCTCTGTTCTTTTTGCTTAAAATGCCCTTCTCCAGAACCCTGAAATACTGCCTCCCCTTCTTCAAGTTTTAGATCAATTGTCTTCTCCCCAGAGAGCTCCTTTCTGATCATTTGAGGCTCTGTGGTTGCCACCAAACTTATTCTCCTCTCTAGTCTATATTTTCCTCATGTTTGGTCACCAAAATTCCATGTCTGACCCCATATAGCCCTAACATTGTTTAAAGATTCCCCTAGTAAGATAGATTATCCCTTTCATCACACTAAGCTGTAAAATATGGAGTGCAGAAAGTCAAAGGATTTGTTCCCAGGTATCCCTCACCCCATTAGTTTTTGAGAGTCACAGGCAAAATATTTGGGAACCTCAATGACATGTTTCCAAGTATCCACCACTGACTTTGAAGGATTATATTCCAAGCTCACTTCTGCTTTCTGCTGTTTGGCAGGACCAATGGTCCCCAGAGATGGGCATCCCGCCCAGTACAGCATCTGGAGAGTTCCCCTTTGCAAGTCTTTGAACATGTAGACATATACTCCCGGGAAATTTCCACCAGCAAACCATCACATGCCAACCTGTGGAGGGCCAAAGTAGGGCCTGTCACCAGAGAGTCCTGCACTAGACAGGAGACATAGCAGTGATGGATCTGGATACTCTCTGTTTCTCCTGAGACCTAAGCAAGAAGAAATGGGCTTGCCAGGGCAGAGCAAAAATGCAGGCTACACTCTCAGGCTCACTTCCTTATTGAGGGCTATGTAAGAACTAGGTAAGGCTATGTAAGAACTTTTTATGTATAAGTTAGACTACCCATGAAACTATTTTGAAACCATAGCATCTAAATCTGAAAGAAACCAGTCTAGTTTTAAAAGAACAATAGGCAGTACAACAATACAAATAGTAATTTTTTAAAAGATGTGATATGGGCCTTAGTGCATTGAATTGTGCTTCCAGTTAATGGTACTATCAGCTGTATCAGATTCTGTTGTTGGTAAGTGTTTTTACTGCCTTGAAGGCTTTCAAACTAGTTTATAAATATAATGGGTACTGTTCTACCTGGACAGTTTGGGGTGCTATCTTGGGGTATTTCTCATTCTGGGTTTCTTTCCAGACCTCTATGAAACCATAGAATTGAAAATAAAAGCAAAATAAAAATCCCAAATCACATACATCCCATTAACATATACTGATCAAGTGCCTCCAAGAAATCGGCCCAAAAAGAAGCCAAAGGTAAGTGCCCCCACCTTAACATCCTTGCCCCAACCCCTCGACCTGTATAAAGAATAATAAAGTCTTCCAAGTGAGCCCAGAGTGGGGACCATGAATGCTGCGCAGTAGTCATTCAGTGAAAAACCAAATTAACACTAATTATATTCTGGCTTGCTGTGGTGCAGCCAGTGTGACTTCACAAGGGAAAATGGCATCAGTGGCACTAGGTGGCATCATTCTGACACGTTTACAGACCATTAGCCAGCGCTAATATCATTTCCAAGGGCTGGTGTCAAAGTGGGGAGGGCGCCCTAGGATTGCTACTTAGCCCTGTGTGATCTGTGAGTGAAACTTGGGGCTCCCAGTGGAAAGAACGAGCTTGCACTAGGGTTGGGGGTCCCTTCCTAACTCACCTCCCTCCCTCCATGTAGGTCATTCAGGTCAGGCTGTGTCCTGAGGCATGTAAAAAACTTCTAGAATTTTCTTTTTTGGTGGAGAGTGGGGAGTCTTGTCAGGAAATCCCTTTGCCTTATTAACTCATAGAAAGATCTAAGTGCTTCCTCAGTGTCTGAGACTAGTAGCCGTGTGAGCCAGACACTTCCTGGGTCAAAGCAGTAGTTTGTTTCTGTAATTGGAGTTTCAGAGTTAGGCTCCTTAGCCTCGCAGGCTTCTATCAGAAGGAGGTGGGCAGGATGATTGTGGACTAAAGGAGATGTTTGACTAGTGGAGAATTTTTTTAAAAATTCATGGACTCAGAAAACTAAGGTAGAAAAACCTGCTACTCCAAGTATGGTCCCTGGAGGAGCAGCTCAGGCATCCCTGGGGAGTTGTTAGGAATCCAGAATCCCAGGCGCCACCCTAGCTCTCCTAAGTCAGAATCTACATCTTAATAAGATCCCCAGATGATTCCATTAATGTTTGAAAAGCACTGGTCTGATCTGTACTCCTCACTGAAAGGATGCTTTTGAAGAGAAAGAGGTTTTTTTCTTTAATGAATTTCTACAGTCAAAGCTCTTTCCTGGACTCAGGGCCAGCCCTCTACCAAATCTCTTCTCGTATCTGTCTCATCTCCTCTTTGGCCACTCTTATCCCTCTACCTTCTTCAATACACCTAGTTTGTACATTCTGCCCTCAAGTCCAGGTGGATCCTGCTCAGAGAATGCCTATTCTGAAATGAAAGCAGTTGAAAAATTATAAAAAGACACTCAACTTAGATCCTAAGAATTGAATACAAGCTTTGGTTCTGCAGAATCCTGAAAGGAAATCTGTTTATTTTCCTAATGACACTCATTTTTCTGGATGCAGAGGTGAAATAAAATAGTGTTTGTAAAAAAACTTTATGAGCTATAAAGCATGAAAAATATGCCTGAGGTCTTGTTCCCCAAGGGGCTACTTTTGAACACATGCTATTGATAAAGGGGACTGTATTATGTGAAGGTTGAGAGCAGGGGCTCAGGGCAGATTGCTGGGGTTTAAGTCCTAAAGCTGAGACTTCCTGGGTTGACCGAATTAGACTCACTTTCCTCACTGTAATAGTATCTACCTACTATCATGGTGGGACTGCCATAAGGAGTGAAAAAAATGTCCATGATCTCCATAAACATCAGCTGTGATGACTACTAAGTGCAGGTAACTTTACACCTGGGAACTTTATATACATAGTCTGTAAGGGAAACACAGAGCCATGGGCTAGATGAATTAAGGAACAAACCCAGAGGCATTTGAGGTGGGCAAAAGAATAGGAGAAAGAGAGAAACAGACAGAGATCCAGAGGTCCCAAGACATAGAACAAGAAGTGAGCATAGCGACAAGCAACCCTGGGAAGATATATGAGGAGACTTTATATTATTCCTGAAAACTAAGCATTTGGTGGGGGGAGTGGGAAGTTCACAACAAGCAAATTATTATTTGTCACAGACCAAAGTCAACATAGACGATAAGCCCTGAGTTGGGTGGTTGGACACCTTCACAGACAGAATTGCCATTATTGAGCATGGAAACTAATTGTACATATTATATGAGTAAGTCATCATACCAGGACCTTAAATAAACAAACCTGTGTTAATAAGAACATGGTTTTATGCAAGACAATAAAATTATGAAAATGCATTGAAATAAACTTACCTTCGATCTCCTGAAAGATCTCTGTAGGACTACATTTCATGCCGTTGCTCTTCTCTCTATGGAAGTTTTGCTTTCAGTCACTAGCCAGAGTCTTGACCTTAACAGTTCCTTTCCTGGCCACATAGGAGACCACAGGATTCTGTAAAATCCAGCTGTGGTGCTTTTCTTGTGGCTCTGGGAATCCCCAAGCCAGCCATTGTTCCGGGCCCATTTCCCATTCTGCCCACTGCTCACAGCTGCTTGCATATGCTTTTACTCATGGTCCTCTTTCCTGGGATTTCCTTCTGTCAACTGTCCTTTGAGAGAGTGTTTGCTGTCTCCCTGTGTTATGATTTCCCAGGCAGAGGACAACCTCTGCTTTCTCACTCCCTTTGCAATGTGTACTTGTACCCCAGCCTAGTGTATCCAGCTCTAAGCTTCTGCCTTTGGGGGCAGCTCCCCCTGAGGCAGCCTTGTGCACAGGCCCTGTGTTCCTGGCCATCGGATTAAAAACTGTGGTCTTGAAAGATGGCAGAACCCTGCCACTTCATTCATATGCCAATGTCCTCATTCTTTCCTATGTGGAGCACAGCATTCCACCATGATAGCCTATTCTAGTCATCATTGGTCTGCTTTGGTAGCTAAAATTCCACATTATGTATCCATTTCTTTCTTATGTCTCTCAGAGGAGTATCAGTAATTAACCATTAATGAACATAAGGGGAGGTTAATGAAGAGGGACCGAACACCTTCAAGTGTTTAAGATTTGCCTGGATGGAACAAAATTGTACAGTGTGTGGAAGTTATTGGAAGAAATGTCACCCTGTCATGAATAAAGATAAGTGGTCTACCTCATCACGCCTCAGTCCTTAGAAGGCTGCATTTTTGCAATAAATAAGGCTCCTGCCTAAGTTATTCTCAGGTGTTAGTTATACCAGCAAGACCGTTTCCTGAGTTCTCTAAAATAATTATACATGCAAAATTCCATGAATTTGTGTTTGAAGCATTTAAATCTTTCTTGAGTCCGAAGGACTCTGGAGCTCCCTTGAGCATTTCAGTTGTCAGCCTTGCCCAGGATACCAGGGTACTGGGTCAAGTGGTACTAAAACCACTTTGATAAAGAATAATTTAGAAACATTGGCAGACACTCCTGCCACAGAAGTTCTGGGAGACAACTGTGCATCTGCTGGTCTAGCATGCGCAGTACTGTGCCCAGAGGGAGCCTAAAGCAGTCAACAGATAAAAATGACTGGGATAAATAATTGTTTCTCTTTCTGCCATTCATGAAAATCCTTCCTGAGTGGACTCTGTGTGTTTAGAGTGTGGATTCATGAGCAAGAAGGAAGGAACAGAGGCTGAAACTCTGATGACTGGCCTCTCCTTTGATTCTTAAACAATCTCCAATATCCAATGACTACAAACAGGTTCGCACAGACATTGCAAGGTATCAATGTGTTTTTTAATTCAGTTCAGGTGTGTGCCTTCTCTGTCTTTGTGTTACTCACTTCCCTAACTCTGACTCTTGAATTATTTAATGTTTTCCTCCAGTTCATCTAAATTAGAGTCGTTTTTTTTTTAAAGGGGGGGGGGTGGAAGGAAACTAAAAATAATCACTGAGGCAGGATATATTACACCAACTGCTTTTGCCTCTGGTGGTAGCTGGAGTTTCCTTTGTTGTCTTGTTTGATTGTTTCATTTATATGGCAGGTTAGACAGCAACAGACTTCTGTTATTGCCTTTTCTCAGTGGTGGATTTTTTAGACTCAGCTCCCCCTGAGGCAGCCACTCCCCATCCGCAGCTGGTGACAAGAGGTGCTGTTGCTCTCAATACTTAACACCTACTGGAGAAAGATCAGCAGAGATGCTATTAAGTGGAGGAGGGTGTCTCCATTTTTAACTGCTCAGGCCTTTGTTGAGAGACGGGGAGAGAGAGGGGCTGGGCTGGGGGGCTGGAAAAGGGGATGAGAGAGAGAGATGCGTGTTTCTCCCTCTCGATTTTGTATGTGCTACTTTTGCAGATGCGAGATCGCACTTGTTTGTAACTTCCCACCACCAGCTCCCATCCTCTCCTTTAAGGCCGTTCCGATTTTTGCTGCTATTTTTTTAATAATCAGAAATAATGTTTTCATCAAATTGCAATAGAAATGTGTTAAGGAGAAGACATCTGTAGGGGGCAGGATTTTTGCAACAGAGCGAGAGTATGAGGATCAGAAATTCAATCCCCAGGGCAGTTTTGTAAGTTCTCCCGGGAAACTTTGGGTCATTAGTTACTTTCGAACTTTCCATTACTCTTTTAGTTAATGCAGCCGCAGAGCGTCATCCTTGGCATAAAACTGGGAACGGGGAGATTTATGGAGGGAAAGGAAGTGAAACTTTGTGAAATTAAACAGATTAGATGGCTCTGGTAATACTTCAGGCGACAAATTAGCACAGCACATGGAGAGGGGACCCCCAAGAGTACTGGTCATTAGGAGAGGGGTTCTGCCTTCAATCTCGTTTCCTTCAGGCTTCCCGGCTGCCTTTTATTTCCTTTAAGTACATAGAGCAGCAAGCCAGGGAAGAGTTGAATATTCAGTTAAGTATGTTGATTTTGTTTGTTTGTTAAGGGCACCAAAAGCAAGGTGAGGAGAGGTGAGGTTAAGCAATCTCACCTAGTCTTTGAAGCAACTGAAGACCAAGGAGCTTGGGCACCTCCGTGCACAGCGCCGAGGCCTGCGCTCCCATACCCCAAAGGAACATTTACGAAATTGTTTGAAGGGGAGGCCTGGAGCCAGGTACCTGAATTTAAAATCATACCGTGGAGGGCGACAAAGGTCTTTAAGGAGATTACAAGAGAGAGGCAGGAGAGACTTTTGTAATAACAATGCAAGTCACCCAGGGACTATCCGCCCACACTAATTCCTGAAGATCCAGGGGCAGAGTCCTTAGGAGGAGCCTGGGTGTGGAGATATTGGGAAACTGAAAAATGGGTACGATCTGGATAAGCATTACAGAGAGAAGAAGGCATTTTAAAACGTCTGCCTCCTCCTGAAACCGCAAACTGCCGTCTAAAATTGGCTCCACCTTTTAGAAAACGCCCGAAGTTCTCCCTGGCTGTTTTCTTTTTCTGTAAACCTGATGGGCAACAATAAATACTCTGAGCTCTCCCTTGAGCAAACAGTGAGAACGGAGCGATGTCTCACCAAAGGAGAAGCAGCGTGAGGAAGGCCTCAGCACTGACTTCAGCCTCATCTTTACTCCTCAGTCTGTAGTAGGACGTTGAGAACCCCTTGCGCTATTTATAAATCATTTCATCCATGTTACATGGACAGGGTAAGGAAATTTTAAAAATAAAATATACTTTATTTTCAGACACTATGGAATTTAAATATGTCTACGAAAGGACATCCCAATATAAATTTTAAAATATTTTGTGACATATAAAAATAATTTTTCATTTTTTCCTATTTAACAAGTATGTGCTGTTTAAATTACTATTTAATTATGTAAGAAAAAGCATATTTGCATATATATAATTTTTAAAATATGTTAAATTTGGTTTGGGGGCATATGTACTAATATGTGAATTAAAAATTAACCATATTTTACAACATCAAAATATTTTTTAAAATACTATTATAACTTCTTGTTTGGAATTTTTGCACTTTCCACTAAGGTAATGACTTTTTTTAAAAACATTTTTTTACCGATAATAGAGAAGCCTTTGAGCTGCTATTTGCATTGTGTCTTTGTAAATAACACATCTTAGATATGGATATTTATTACCAACAAATAAGCAGCCAAACTGGCCACAATAAGTTGTGCTATGTTTCCAGTAGGGCTTGTTTTAAAGGACTGGAGACAAGGTGATGTGAAAACTCTGGTCAGATGAATGCACCGTGTGGGTCTAGGAAGCCTCTGCAGAGAGCTGACACAGGTGTGATGTTAGTAGGCAGGGGAACCCTGAAACCAGGCACCTGAATTTAAATCCACCTTCCCCACTTTATAGCTGTGTGACCTTGAGCAAGTGACTTAATCTCTCTGTGCCTTAAATTCCTCATCTGCAAAATTGAGCTAATAGTGCCCACCCCATGAGATTGTTAGGGTTGAATAAATTAGTATTTTTAAAGCAATTAGAATAGTGCTTAGCGAAAGTTAAGTGCATACTATACAGATATTAAATAATCATATGTATTGTTCTCACTAATCTGTACTAAAGTTAAAACACCAACATTCTTTATATCCATTACTTATATAAATTGTATACTTATGTCTAGGAATAAAAATGATTTTTAAATGTGTAATGGTTAAAATTACAATTGGTGTTTTCTGCTGGATGGCCAAACCCCACCTGCCAAATCACATTCATGCTCAGAAAATCTATCAGCCAGCATGCAAATTCCATCCTTATTTGCATATATTCAAGCTCCTCCTTCTTTAAAGGGAAACATTTAGGTAATTATTTTTTAATTGAAATTGGAACTGATATTATTACTGCCTTTTGAAACATATCCCTGTGAACTCCATGATTTGGAAAAGCAGGCTAACAATATCTTTAGATCTGAAGGTGTCTCTAGATCTGAAAGAGTGATCTCATACACTCTTTAGTTTGATTTGATTTTGACTTGATACAGGGAAAAACCTTTCCTTTTCTCTCAATCTTACACACTCTCGGGGTTGCTTTGTATAGCTGGGCACATCTCCAGGGCTCTAGAGCTATTTGCTGGGTGAATGCTGCCACCAGAATCGTACACTGGGCCGGCCCTGAACACACCATCCCCTGGGTAATCCCATGGGACATTAGGGCACATCTCATCCCTCTGCCACATGCCAGTCTTTTCAAATACTTAAGAGATGGTGATCATGTATTCCTAGTCTTCTCTTTTCCAAGTAAAACATCTTAATTTTCATCAGTCTACCTCATGTGGCATGCTTCAAATCCAAAATTTGTTCATTCAGCATTTATTGAGTTTCGCCTTCACATCAGATGGTATGCTAGGCTGTGGTGACAACTGAATAAGGCATGACCCCTGCCTTCAAAGACCGTATGTTCTGTGCCCCCTGGTTGGCTTTCCCTTATATTCTGCCTGGGACTCAGCAACATGCTTAGCTGATGAAGTCTGAATTGCATCTAGCCTTCTCGATTGCCACAGCCCAGTGCCAAGTTGTGAGTGCCTAAACTCGCACAATCCGTGTTTAGCCACTTCTCAGTCTGCTCAGGCTTTGGTGGTTTGGTTTGTAAAGCTTACATGTGTTCCTGCTGAATTTGATCTCTTAAGATTTAGTCTATCAGGTATCCATATTTAAAAAATATTCAATATATTCACTGTTATTCCAAATGATAAAAACAAACAAACCAAAACAAAACAAAAAAATAGACTCACTTGGCTGGGCCCGGCTCAGCGGTTGAGCATTGACCTAGGATCCAGGAGATGGCAGTTCGATTCCCAGTCAGGGCACATTCCCAGACTGCAGGCTCGATCCCCAGTCAGGGGTGTGCAAGAGGCGCCGATCAATGACTCTCTCTCATCATTGATGTTTCTATCTCTCTCTCTCTCTCTCTCTCCCCCTCTCCCTTCCTCTCTCTGAAATCAATAAAGATATTTTTTAAAAAGTAAAAGAAAAACAGACTCATAGAAACAGAGGTCAAATTATGGTTGCCAGAGAGGACAGGGATGGGGTGGATTAAAAAGGTGAAGGGGAATATAGTCAATAATATTGTGATAACTTTGTAAGGCGACAGATGGTTACTAGACTTAGTGTGATGATCAGATCATAAGGTATATCAATGTTCAATCACTATATCATACACCTGAATCTAGTGTAATATTGTATGTCAACTAGACTTAAATAAAAATAAGTAAATTAAAAAAAAAAAAAAAAAGATGTTGAATAAGGCAGGCTCCAGGATGGAGCCCGGCCACCCAGAGCTATTCCTGTCTGGCACCCAGGGCCTTGTGCCTTCTGCTATTTGCACACTGACCATTCAGGCTTATATAATCGGTGGTCCTAAAACTTGTCCCTGAGGCTCTCATGAGAGGCTTTTCAAATGTTTTCCCAAAGTTTCACTTCTATGTCTATTACATATCCCTAATTCTTGGTTTAAGGATCCTATCAAGGGAAGAATGAGAGCCTGAAGAAATTACTTGTTTTGGGTGACTTCATCTTGGTTCTTAACTGTCACTAGTACACTCTCCAGGGATTATAAAGCCAGTCCTTTAATAAAAAGTCCTGATTATTTTGGGGGGGAGAAGTGCTAGAATGAGCTGCCCAAGTGGGTTGTTTGTAAAATTTCCCTTGATTCCTCTTAAAAGCACCCTTGCACCTCCAAGTCATCAGTTCTCCTGGCCTCCCTCTTGCTCTCTGAGATTTCTCTAAGATCAAGAATGATAGCTCAGGTATCTTCATTGAAAATCTTCTGCAGATAAAGGCCTGTGGAGAACTCTCCAAAGCTAGCAGGATACATCCCTTGCTACTGACAGGATCATCCTAATTAATAATAATCACAATAATATTGTGCTTTGCATTTCATCCAGGGACACCTGAACAGCCGAATGCTTTATGAACATTATTTAATTAAGCCTTATGACAATCCCGTGAGGGGAACCGGGAAACCGAAAGATTGGCTTAATCTCTGTGTAGGTAAGGGGGCCTTGCAAGGAGAAGGGCAATAGTGCAGGAGCGGACCGGTGGGGAGGTGATATAGAGAAAGGACATCGATGACACCTGTGCACTGAACCAGCCACCAGCTATGCACCTGGAGGAAATGCTCTTCTCTGAATCCTTCTGAAATGCTCCTGTGGAGTTTTATGTTTGTCACTCCAAAATTATAACAACGTTGTATGTGATTCAGTATTCTAATATTGAATATTCTGATCAATATTCTGATGAAACCATGTGTGCATTTCCCCTCTCTTACTGCCCATCCACCTCTCTCCTTGGCCACCTATCGGGCTCAGATCTGTCAGCCACGGACAGCCTGAGGCACAGTCAAGTAAAGCAAATGACCATGTTCATTGTCAGTGCCAAGCCCAGGCCCTATTCCTTCATTCTCCAGTGGTCTGAGCCTCAAGGTCAGGCCAACAGAAAGCTATTGTGGAGTCACCTAGAGCAGCTCTGCTCTTGCCCAAGAGGTACATGCCTGTGTAGGGATGTCCTGCCTGGTGCACGGCCTGGTGTCTGCTCTGTCCTGGGAAGTCAGGCTCTCTAAAGGGCCTCTAATCACCTAAGACAAAAACAGGATAAACAGTTTAATTCTTCCTTGTGAAGCTCTCTTAAAGCAAAATAGAGACAGACTCGTAGATAAAGAGCAGGCAGACAGCTCTTTAGGGGTTTGTTGCCTGGTGTGTGTGGGGGAGGCATGGGGGGGACATGGAGGGTGGAGGGATTGAGCAATAAAGAAAAAAAGAGAAAGAACTCATGGAGACTGGCAGCAGGGTGGTGACTGCAGAGGGCAGGGTGGGGAGGGGGTGGAAGAGGGTATATGGGGGGCAAATGGTGATGGAAAATAAATAATTAAAAGAAGTAAACTCTGTGTGATACTGGATCATGGAAAAAATAATGTGAAACTTGCTGTACTTGACTTAACTATAACACGTAGAAACTGTTTCTTTTTAATCGTGGGGACTTTTGAAATAAAGCTTTTACCTCCCTGAGAAGTGTTTGCTAAGCTAAATTATCTTAACTTAGCACCCAACCACCAAATCAAGGTGTGTTGGGTTGAATGAAAGTAAATGTAAAGGTGTGTTTACTGCCCGGCATAGGCTTCCCTCTCCTTGGGCAGCTCCTGTGGATCCCCCTGGGCCAAGGGAAGGACAGGAAGAAATCCTGAGAGTGAGCAACTGGTTACTGAGATAAACATCAACAATTAGCTCGTCAGGTTACTCTGCGTCCCCGTCGAAACTCAGTCCGGGTGTCATTACTTGCACTTTGTGGAAATTGCCATCATTTTTATTCATGCTTTTGTAGCAAGGTATAAAGCCATATAGCAGCCATCACTGGATTGAGCATGTTTAGAATTGCTCATGCCTGTTTCCTTCTATGAAATTCTCATACATACATTCATGTGGAGGGCGAAAATGGGCATACCTTAAATATGCACATATAGGAGATATTCAGACAGATAGAGATCATATATATATATGTATATTCACTCCCCATGCAGTCACTGCCAACACCAATTACTTCAGAGATGAGGAAATGAAATGCTATTTTTGGAGAAAAGGCTGATCTTTCATACGGATTGTTCAGAAAATGACCCAGCCTGCCACCCATTCAGACCTCAAGGCATTCAAGTGCTGCTTTGTTTCGATGCTCACTTCTATTCAAAGTTCATCCTCTGAGATTGAATGAGCCTCCCTCAGCCCACAGAGCAGGCTCCACCAGCCTTGATGCCCGGGCACCCTCCCTGTGTCTGCCGACAGGGCACAGGACACGAGCGAAGGAATTAACTTGGGCTTTTCAAAACTGGCTGGCCAATTATATTTTTAAAAAGATGTTTTGCTGACATCTAGAGGCATTTGGGTAATAACACTTATTAATAATGCTGCTTCGCACGGATAGGGTGTCTTGCATTGCATGATACCCCAGCTCTTTACACACATTAATTAATTACCCATCAAGCACCCCTGTGAGGTAGTGTAGGTAAGCATTATTATGTGCAAAGGATTTATTGATTTTTCAAAGCAATATATAGCTGAGGCACAGAGGGGAAAACCATAGGAGCATGAATTAAGCAAGAAAGGGGATACAGTGAATGTAAAAGAAAACAAATAAAACTAAGAGTTACCCCCACTGTGCTCTTTAGAAAGGAATGATTACTTCATAAGTTCCAAGGGCCTGAACTTTAACTAATTTGATTGTTAGCAGCTTATGCAAAGGCACCTGGGAAATTAGAAGGAGGGAGCCATCAATAAAAATTCCAAGTCTTCTTTTCAACCCCATCTGCAATGCTCCCTGCTGTGGGTGTTCCATCACCTGGGTATTCCCGGTAGTTGTAAGGGGCTGGGACAGTGGGACAGCCCTTGGATTTATGATGGAGGCATTTTGTTTATGGTGGGGTGGGGACCTAGGATGGGATGTGCAGAAAAGGAGGGAAGAAGAAAGAAACTATAGGTAAGTTTATTTGAAAAAAATATGCTTGGAGGTTGTGGAATTTATGCCACCGAGTGCAGCTATATAAATTGACTATCTTTTGGAATTCTTATAGTCTAGTTTTATGGTAGTGGCTCAGCTGCTTTTTTAAAAGAAATTTTTAAGTGCTAACTATTCTAGGTTTTTCTTTTAGGCATGATTCTTATTTATTTCCATGGAGCTAAAACTTCTGGGGCTTACTATTCATTTCTAAGCTGAAAGGGAATATTCTACTTAAAAAGAAAAGTGTCATAAAATCAGTAGCTTGCAGACACCAAGACATGATAGAAGACTTGAGAAATGCTTTATAGTCTTCATGTAAGTTATTGTCATGCTTTGTTTTTATGAGGATAACAAGAAGTTGCTTTTAAAACAACTTATTTTGCTCAAAACTCACACTCATTGTGTTTGAAAAAAAATTAACAACAAAGTAAAGTGAGCATGAGTGAGTATAAATGGCCTTTGGGGACTTGGGTGCTTTTTTTTGGAGTTGACATCAAAATTAAAAAGTGCCACTTTGTGCTCCACTTCCTCAGCCACTATTACTTTTTTCTCCATATGCCCAGGCACATCAGAACCCAGGTTTGTCACCATAAACACTGCCACCTCCATTGCATCTTTTGGAAAATTAAACCTTAGACCAAGGCTCAAAATCAGTGAAAGAAAATGCTGAGCAAAGCTGGGCTAATTTTGTTATATGAGAGCTGCCTGGGCACCAGGCACCCTTCCTGCTGGGCTTCCTTCTTCCACTCTCTACTAATGTGTATGTGTGTTTATTTTCACTTCATATTGTCATAGGGACAGAAATCCTACCATTCTAAATTTATTAGTAAACATCTATATTCCCTTTTTTATACTTGATATATGATGGGTTAATCAGTCATTCACTCACTGGAATGAAGTCATTTGATGAGTTTTCTTCCCAACTTGTAGCTCCAATCAGATGTCCTGAAGACAG
Organism: Miniopterus natalensis; assembly: GCF_054644295.1. Lineage (NCBI taxonomy): Eukaryota > Metazoa > Chordata > Mammalia > Chiroptera > Miniopteridae > Miniopterus > Miniopterus natalensis. The sequence continues at coordinate 21,929,142 of NC_142085.1, forward strand.
TGGAATTTTGTTTGAGGTGAAGGTGAGATGAGTCATTTGGAATTGTGGCTCCCTCTGGGCAGGAGCAGCCCAGAGAGTCCATGATGCTGGGCTTAAGACCCCTGGAGCCTTGGGAAGAAGGCTCTTGGTTAGAGGGGAGGAGGTGTCTACTGAAAGAAAGATGACAAATACCTGATACTCCATCAGCCTCTAAATGTTGCCTGGGTCTGCCTCAATGACCCTGCCACCTGCCCTTTGTGTGACCTGCTGTTCCCAGACATCACATCTTCACTGCAATCCAGCTATACTCTGGGTTAAGGAGGCTTCAGGAGTTTACCTGGGAACCCAAACATCGTCAATAATCTTGCTTCTCAGGGAAAATGACTTTAAAGCTCCAAATTATAGAATAACAAGATGATTTTGAAAAACATCCAGTTCAAAAATTGGAAACTGCTTCATCGTCAAACAAGTGTGCCATGTCCTCCTGCGCAGCACTGGTTTCTTTCCGTTTCAGGACCTGGTTCAGTTCATGGGTATTGCAGTTTATACCTGCTGTGACTTAAGGAAATAATTGACTATCAAACTTTCTGTGTACTGTCTTTTCCTACAAATAGATATGCAGCCACTTGCCAAAGATAGCAGTTTATACCAGGTGAATATTAACGAATATGCATTTCACTTCTTTTTTATGGTCCTATGCCCCCAAGTGAAGAGCAGGCTGGACAGTTAAAACTTTATCATGTACTAGTAATATATGCCCATTTGCAAAGCAACTAGGGGTATAAAAAATGTGTAGGTCCTAAAATTCAAGGGATTTGCTAATAAAAACTTATTTGGGGGACTTGCAGCTTTGGAGGATCAGTATTTCAATAAAATGTTTGGAATTAGTGGAATCAGTGAATGGAGACTAAAGGGACTCTTGCTGCTTGGTTTCACCTGCTTTTCTAGGGTGACTTAAGGACAGAGTTGGGAGATATGGAGAGGGGATGTGCTGTTGGTTTACGTGTACATCAGCGCTGAACACAGATCAGTGAGGTTTCTCCCTCATAAATGCTGCCTCTCATCATACTTAGGACACTCACTGTCTTTTCATGACCCTAGCAGCAACCAGTTGCTTCTCTCATCTGATCACGCACTAGTTGCTGGTTCAAAAAATTAAAAGACACTCTTAATATAAGAGTCTCTTCTTTGTCCCAAACCCTCTAATAACTTCTCACCTCACAAAGAGTAAAAGCCAAAGTCTAACCACAGCTGACATGTTCCTAGCCGGCCTGTCTCCCTTACCCTTTTGACCTCAGCTCCTAAGCTTCCCCATTCATTTACTCCACTCAGGCTTCCTCGCTGTTCCCGAGGCACTTTAGAAACACTCCTGCCTCAGGGCCTTTGCATTTGCCATTTAGAAGATATCTGCATGGCTCCCTCTCTCACTTCCTTCGGGTCTTGACTTATGTGTCACCTTCTCAGGGAGGTCTTCCCTGGCCTTCATCTAATTTTTAACACTCTTTTCCCTTCCCAAACCCAGCATGCATTTTTCTTTGGCATTTATATAAACATAATATTGTTTATATTTTACATCTTTATCTTGTTTTTCATTGGTATCCCTCAAGTATAACAAAAGCGTAAGGTCAGGAATTATTGCCGTGCTTACTGCTGTGTCCTCAGGACCTAGAACACTATTTCGCACTTAGTAGGTACTCTATAGATCATGTGTTAAATGGATGTTGGGGAAAGTCCTGTGGATCAAAGGCAGAAATTGTTCATTGAAATCTGATATGTAAATGTGGGAGCACCAGGCAGTAAGTTTAAGCATGCAGAGAAATTAACTTTCTTTAAAGCGGCCAGTTGAACAAATTGAAATCACAAACCAAATTATGCCAACAAGCCTTTAATGAAACTGCCACCAGTTCATTCAAGGCCGCCCAGACGATTTCAAGAGCAATGTGGCTGTGTGTCTATTTCCAAGTGATAAATGCGTGCTCACTGCTAATGCTTCTTTCAGAAATCTTGTGTAGCTTCACTGAAGCTAATTTATAAACCTTAACTACTGTAGCTAATTTAACTCGCTAATTTTAGACATTGGGCTGAATTAAAATCTGCATTTTATCGGGTATCATTTTGTCTACAGCTAACATTAATACACATTTTGTAATGTGTGACTACAAATGTTTTAAACACATATGCTTTGAGAAGCACTTGTGTTAAGATTTTTTTTCCTTTTGTACCTTTTAGAGGCTGTCTCTTAAAATCATACATCTACCAGGCAATTTCTCATGCTTAAGGCCTGCATGGAGCAGGTCAGGAAAGACACTAGACCTCATGGGCTAATTCAGTAAATGAATTTCTTTTCTCTCTTACTAGAATAGCAAGACAGTGAGTTTTGGAGAAGTATACGGAAAATATTAGCAACTGGTATCTACATGTGACCCCCTCTGGCTAATGAGATGAGCTCATAAAACAGGGTGTGTTGGGGGGAAAAAAGGGTCAAATTGACAAATGGTCTCAAGTCAATCAAATCAATGTAACTTAGCTGGTTTGTAAGCATTTTGAATAGTAAATATGTATTATAATATTTTTTCCTACTCTCATTTAAATTGGATGACTGTCCTCAATCCTATCTATATTGATCAAATGTTTTAAAATTTCTACCTGTGTCCAATGTATGTACCTTTTTGTCTTCCTTGGGTGCTTCTCAAATACAGGTTGCAACTTTGTCTATGATTCTTGCCTCCTTCTACTACCCCCCAGACATATCTTCCCTCCTCATCTTGAAACCTGCTGGTGCATAAAACAATGCTATGTGTGTAAAAATAACCTCATCTCAATAAATCATTGTTTACAAAAACAAAGGAATCTTAGATTTATGTATATGTGTGTATGCACCTCCTGGACCCTATATGGAGAAATAGTTATACTCATATCACTAAAAGGTTGCCACATCCCCAGAGAGGATCTTAACTGTTGTTTTTCAGGCTGCTTCTACAAATATTCAACTACCTACTTCTTCAGACAAGGGCCATACCTTTTCACAACTTATTCTCCCCAGTTGTGGGACTGTACGTATGCACTCAATGCCTATTAGTTGTAAGGACTCAGGTTATATGATCCACAGACAGAAAAGACTCTTAGAATAAGCACTGGGAAAAAGTGGCTCTGCTATTTGCAGGGAAATGTAGCTCCTCATTTTAATTTTTATTTTGTTAATCTTCACTTGAGGATACTTCCTCCATTGATTTTTTGAGAAAGTGAAAGGGAGGGAGGGGAGGAGAGAGAAAGAGAGAGAGAAACATCAGTGCGAGAGAGATGCATGGATTGGTTGCCTTCTGCACAGGAACAGCAACCCAGGTTTGAGCCCTTGACTGGGAGTTGAACCCGCAACACTTTGGTGTGCAGGCTGAAGCTCTACTCCCTGAGCAACACTAGTTAGGGTCGTTCCTCATTTTTTAAGCACAATTAGGATAAAGCATAATATTCTCTTTCCCTCTTCACTTAATCATAACTGGCATTTTCTTTGAGTTAATTTCCATAAACTACTTTTGAGAGATTGGTCCAAGTTTTCATAAAAGTAATGTATATAGAAGAAAAAATAAATAAAAGATATGATTCACCGTAGCCTTGGCTAGAAGCAGCAAGGGGTAATGGAAACAGCATGACATTTGGTAATAAAAGTATGGGTTTGAATCCTAGGTCCACCAATTATGAACTATGTGGCATCGTTAGTAAATGAATACTCTAACTTTCACATGAGTACTACCAGACTCCTTTTATAGAGAAAGAAAGAAAGGCTCAGAGGGTTTACACAAAAGCCATGTAAATAAAGTGCTTAACACACAGTAGAAACTCGACAAATGTTAACTCTCTAAAAATAGTAATAAAAATGTTACCTGCATTTATGAAGCTTTTGCCATGTTCTCAGCACTGTGTGGAGTGTTATCTGTGTTGTCTCATCTAATCATCACAACAACTTGATGCACCTTTCTTCAGTTGGGGAAACTAAGTCACGGGAGGCTAACGCACCTCCGAGCACCATGCGTCTCCCTGGGAAAGGCCGCAGCAGCCCAGCATCTGTCAATGACTTTGTTGCGGTGCCAACACTGAGAGTCTTCCTGATTTTTTTATCCCAGTACAAGCTCAAACCCTTAAGCTCTCCTTACACTACAAAGGGTAATGACACATTGAGTCATCTTCTCAGATATTTTGAAATAAATCCCACATTTTCCTGAGCAATCGAAACTCAGCCAGGTGCACTTTGTTTTGGAGAATGTGATCATAGGTGGTTCCCTAGATGTGCAGGTTTGTTTGCTGCAGCCAAGGACATTTTCCCTAAATCTTGTCTCTCCTTAAATAGTAGAAGACTAAGGCAACTTGGCTTTGTGGAACTGAACCATTTAGGTGGTGAACCTATTTTTTACGTTTGGCTAAGACCACCTAGGTGACCCCCGTGCCCTCTATGAACAACGTCCGGTGCCCCTGTCCAAATATCCGCTTCTGATTATAGCAGTGCTGATATCCTTGTACCTCCAAGTCATCATGTGGCAAAGAGACTGGAATAAATGAGCGGTGCCTTTGGAGGGCTTCCTGGTCAGGACTGGGGCATTGAGAATGACACTAGGATATCATGGGGATTGAGGAGTTAGAAGCCTTATATCTCCCTGAGGAAGGAAGCAGCCCCAAAATGCCTCACAGGTCACCACAGTGTCAAGGTCACATTATGCATGTTTACCAGTAGGAAAATGAAGACATGGGACTAAATGGGGCTGTGAGTGACTGGGGGGGGAGGGGGGGAACGAGGTTTAACGTGGGGATAGTAGAGGGGCAAATTCTATTTCAATTAGATGTAAAATAGCATTTTTTTCTAAAAAGCATCACATTAGAATCAACATGCTTCTCATTAGAACAAAAGGGAGAGTTATAATGGCCATTATGATTTTTTCATTGTTAATTCACACTGAAGGATATTTTTCCCATTGATTTTTAGACAGAGTGGAAGAGAGAGAGAGGGGGAGGGAGAGAGAGGGAGAAACATTGAAGTGCCCTTGACTGGGAATGGAACTCCCGACCCTTCAGTGAGCAGGCCGACGCTCTGACCACTGAGCCACACAGGCCAGGGTGGTTACTATGATTTTGATAGCAGCTAACAGTTGTTTGGTGCTCTATTGTTGGCATAGTGTTTTTTCAATTAATTATCACTTTGAGCCTCACAAAAGCCCAGGGAGATATTAGGGATCATTGTCGTAGTTCACAGATGAGGAGACTGAAAGCTCAGAGTTAGGGGAATCCATGGGAAGGTTGGTGCCCCAAGCAGGCACTCTGCAAGCCCCACCTCCACCTTTTGCAAGGTCAGATTTATAACCCCCATTTTATCAATAAGGACAGAGAAGCTAAGGAAACAGACTGACAATGGAGCTGGTGAATGACAGAATTGGAGTCTGAGCTCTGCACCACCCGGCTCCAAGGCCATTGCTTGATGACCATGACCTTCTGCCTTCCCCAGGCCTTTCCTTTCCTTCTTTATGGTCTGTTCCGCTGCTGTGCACCGTAAGCCAATCCCAACAGAGCTTTGTGAGGATCATAAGCAGGAATAGGTAATTTAAGGTCCTTAGATAGATATCAAGTTGGGTTCCGAGAAGGGTGAAAAATGTGCAGAGGGAAAGAATCGGCGCAGCTCCCTGTGAGCAATTTCTCATGGAGAAAATAAAGGAGAATCTGTCTGCAACACATGATAAAAGTTCATAGAATTCAAAGGCATGGTGCAAAGAGATATACAACCTTATAAAAACTGTCAGCAAGACCAAGAATGCACATATGTCAGAAGAGCTTTGGACCGGCAGCCTCAGATGACCCCTATACTATTCTGTGCTTTGTGATTTCCTCTGATCCTCATGTAAAATTCAGGCCTCTGCTCACATCCGAACAACAGGTGTTTATTGAGAATCTACTATGTATAAGGTATATGAAAATTAAGGTATGACCCTTAAGAAAAAATTATGGTTTTCGGCTCCCCTTGAATCTCATCAATGACCTCAAATTACTTTGAAGCATATTTTGCTCCATTTTTATGAGGCTTTCTAATTTAATGAAGAAATATCATGCAAATGAACACAGGCTTGTCAAGACCCTTGCCCCATGAAGTGAAGTGGAGTGTGGATATCTATCCACCTATGTATCTGTCAGTGCATGTTTATGTCCCTATGTATCTACCTATATACACACATATACATATATATGTATAATTAATAACGGCCTCCACAAAAGTCACTGTTTTGCAGAGAGCTAGGAAAACATCCTTACAAGCCAAAGGTTTAATTTAATTGTATCAAAAATAGTCACGGGGCTGTAATAGGGAATATAGTCAATGATATTGTAGTAACTGTGTGTGGTGTCAGACGGGTCCTAGACTTATGGTGTAATCACTTCATAAATTATATAAATATCTAATCACAATGTTGTACACCCGAAACAGATATAATATTGTGATCAATTGTAATGAAAAAATTAAAACAATTATTTTTAAAAATTTAATTGTATCAGAAAAAGTCAAGGCTGCACATACACAAATAATTCTGGAGTCCCCTTTCTCACCCTCTGTGTGCTCGGCCTCACACAGCTCTCCCTTGTATTTCTGGGCTCTTCCTCTCCCAAGCCTCTCCCCTTTTGCCTTTATTAGGCAGGCTTTGTCCGCTAGCCTGAAGCAAGCCCCCAGGCCATCCCTGTGTTCTAATAAAGCAGCCCTTTTGTCAATGGCGGTAATGATTACCTCTTTTGCAGCTGCCCCTGGTGTTGCATTTTGTAACACGATTTGGCCTCTTTGGGCTCTGGTTAGTCCTATTTAACGTACTGCAGGGGTTCCCTGTTTGATCTCTAATTGATATAATTGACTGGGAATAATCGGGAAGGCTTTATAGATGCTTATTGATAGCTAATTTTCCTTCATCCATTGTTTAATTCGATAAGAGCATAACCTAATTTATTGTCACTCCAATAGGGATCCATTATCCTTTTGATAAATGCTTCTGGGGCCCACTTGTCAGTAACTGATTTCAAAGAGCTGTTTAGCCCACAGAGTCCATCATTCGTTAATGGCAGTTTAGAAAGCTAATGATGTTATAAATTACAATCAATAAGAACATGGAAATTACAGTTGTTGAGCAAGATAATACCATATTATTAAACCAACACTCAACCATACCTTTGCTTACTATATGTGTGGAGGGTTTGTGAATCTATTTAATGATTTTCATGATTAGCCCAGAAATCCATGGATCCGGGGGGAAATTGTGGGAATTACTCATACTTAAAGCATATTTCAGAAGAATAGAGGAATTATGCTATGTTAATGGAAGGCATCCAAGAGAACAGCATACAAACACAAGCATGTTCCCAGCTCTCTAGCTTGTCAGTCTTCAATCTGATCCTATCACACTTTCTCACCATTCGTAACAGCAAAATTACACTTTTGGATTTATCAAAACACAGCTTAATCCCTGGAATTTCCAGATATTATCATCTAATTTATTCAAAGTGTCCTGTTGGTAAGCAGCAATTTTCTACTTTTTAGAAAACTTCACTGTAGTGTTTCATGCAGCTGTGCCAAAATACTTTACTATATATGTGGGGATGTGCACACAACACACACACACACACACACACAGAGCACACCCTATACATACATTTAATTTCTTCCATAAATAGCACCATCAATCAATCGTCTAGAACTTTTGCTGCTCAAGGTTGCAAACTAGCATGGAGCCAGAATTAATTCAGGATATCACCTGTATGTCCATCCTTCCTGGCGTGGTGGCCAGGTCTTCCTTATGGAGTTCTCAATGGTTGAGACTGGTCTTTTTTAAATTTCAATTGACATAGAACCTAATCATTGACAGAGTCTTTCCATTTTATTTTCTGAGTCTTATGTGCTTCTGAAAGTCACTTATAGCTCTTGACCACTCATCTGAGTAATAGAGGAATAGATGCTGGTTCTTCCAATTATGCATTACACTTTCTGTGTATAAACAACAGATTTCCCATTAATTCTCCTTTGAGAAAAAAATATATATTTCTCATCATTTCTCTTGTTCTCAACTAAGAATGCAGAGGGCATAGTGAGCCCAAGACAAGGATTGAGTCATCAGCAGAAAGTACTTTGAGGGACAAATGCTTTACTTGCTTTACTTTTCCAGTGTTTTTTTTAAGCCTTAAATGTAGAGCATGAAGCTGGAAAAACTAGGAAGGCATTATAGGTGGATAAGACTCGGTTCAAAATGGAATAGTCAAGTTGGAAAAAAAATTAAAATACACATTCTGAAAAGTGCTTCTCAATAATCAGATAAGATAAAGGATAAAACCTTTCTCCTAATAAGAGATTCCTTACCAGAAGAATTAGAGCAGGATAAATTAGTGCAACTTGGGGGTACGTCGTACTTTGTACATCTTTATTTACCAAGAATCTATGAAACCTGAAGCTGTAAATTTCTGCCTTTGGAAGCTCTCTTATAACTCATTGAAGTAAGTGAAAAAAGAATGTACTAAATATAGAAAATGCCTTCTACTTCTCTTGTGCGAGTTGTTTTTATCTCTATATAATCATTCTTATTTTTACAACATGCAGTAATAATTCTTTTGTAAGGAAGTATACAATTTTCAACTAAATAAAAATTAATCTTCATTGATATGCTGTTTAGATCTCGGTAAATCATAAACACTCATTGTAAATGTTACCAATGTTTCAATGATTAAAAGTCATATTTTCTGGAGGGGAGAGATGGGGCATTACTGTTGAATGGGTACAGAGTTTCAGATTGGTATGAAGAAAAAATTATGACGATGGTGGTGATCGCACAAAAGTGTGCATGTACCTAATGCCATTGAACTGTACACTTAAAAATTGCTAAAATGGAAAACTTTATTTTATGTGTATTTTGCCACCATACAAAAGTAATACTTTCTAAAACAATAGTTTTGATATATTAACATTCAATTATCAGAAATTTAATGTGGACAAAAAACATAAAAAAAATCCCTATTGTTTGGAGAAGACTTTAAAATGCAGGTGATTCTGTGTCTGTTCACCTATCCCATCCATATTGGATACTCCAAAGAATTTAACAAATAACATGGCTCTTCCTTTCACTTTTGGTTCTAAAGTAGAAATGAGAAGGTAAAAAGCAGGACTAAGACATCGTTGGTGTAGATAGAATGATGTCATTTAATGGACACCTTCCACAAGAAATTTTCAAAAAGGACCCAAACTTTAGGACTTCATTCATCCATCTGTTCATTCGTTTAATAAGAACTTATTGAGTGGTTATCATAGGCACAGTAATAGAGCAAGCACTATGGATAACACAAAAATATTTCTTATGATATCAAATTCTGGTGGTTGGGGAGAGAAAACACAAGGTGTAAAACACGTGTGAAAAAAATTGAGCTAATGATATCAATGAAAGTGTGGGATTGTCCCAAGCAGAACTTGATTATCTGTTGGATGAGCTACAAATCTAGAGCAATGAGAAGTTATCTGGTGCTCGGGTCAGAGACGCCTTTGTACAGAAGGCAGTGCACTGAGTGAGAGCTGAGGTGTGAGTAAAGAGGGGAGGAGCAGAGAAGGGAGAGAGCCTGAGCAAAGGTAAAGAAGTAGCAATGGACACAGACCATCCAGCAGGCCGTGGGGTCACTCCTCTAGCCAGGATGGACTCAAGGAGACACCCAGTCAGACCGCAGCAACTGTCCACATCTCAGGCGGTAAGTGCATGAAAGCAGATGGCATTAGAATGGGAAGGGGCTCTCAGCAGCATTCAGTGTGGAAGAGTCAGACAGAACGTGGATGGGGTGGGGTAAAGGAAGCATGCATGCAGCACTGACATTTGAGGGCCCTTTGTTAACTATGAGAGTATATATATATGTGTGTGAATATGTGTGTGTGTGTATACACCTATACACACATACACATACATATATATAATATCATATTCTTATATGTTCATCTAAAAGTATTATTTCACATATATGCATATATATAATTTCTTAAACCTAGTGCTGCACTAAAGAAGTTGAAATGGAAATATATTATTGGCTCCAAGAGAGAAGTTAGACATTAAACATAGGGGTTTATATAAAAATATAACAAAATACTACCCATGATTTGAAACATCTTATTTTATCCACTCACTAAAAATGCAAACTTTGCAAAGGTAAGAGTTTTTGTCTGTCTGTTGTATCCTCAGCACTTGGAAGACTACCTAGCACATAATAGATGCTCATAGATAATTGTTGATAATTCTTGGCCATATGCGTTAAGTGATTTCTTTGGCAGCAATATTGATTCAAAGCACTCTTCTGCACTCTCTATTTATACAGGGCTTTATAATTTAATTTTTCATTCATTTATTCAATACTTATCTACTTAATGCATAGTATGTGCTCAATGAGGATACAATGGTAAGAAAGCCTGAAACAATCTGTGCTCTAATGGAGACCATAGTCTAAGTAGGGAAAGAGATACTAAGGAAGTAATCAAACAAATAAAATATAATGGCAAACTATGTTGTAAAAACTATGGAAGGAGAGTGCAAGGTTCTGTGGAAGTGCAGTAAGGGGCAGGTCACTAAGGAACTAAAAGAATCTTAATTATCTTAAAATTTTAAAAGCAAAACATTTATTTTGTGTTTTGGCACAACTTTTAGCTTAGGATGTTGTACAGAGTGACTGATCAATAGGTACGTATTGATGGAGTTATTTTCAAATTCGTAGTCAAAATATTTCACTCACTGATAAAAATAGCCAATTACCATATCACTAATAATTCTAGATAAACAGGTACTTACTCTCATTTACTTTTTTTGGGGGGGGGGGAAGATAGATCAGATACACTATTTTCTTCATTATATAACTTTGCTTGGGGTAAAGTTAAATTCATTTCAAAGAGTATAGAAGTCAGTTATTTCCTGATCATGTTGACTTATTCTTTAATACACCAATTTAACCAATGCTATTTCCGGGACAGGATGAGGGGACTGTCCAATGATCATATGTAAAGTGTGTATAATGTCTACCATTTCTAAACCTTAGGTTTCACTGTATCAAAGAAATTCTTTTTAACACCATTTTGTTGCTCAAAGCATGACTATACTATTGTGCATATTTGATATTTCCCTAAGGCTTTACATTGAGCCATATCTCACAGAATCTCCATTTGGGGGCAGAAGGAGGAGTATTGGGAGGCAGAGGGGTTTCCCACCAAAGATGCGTCTCCCCCTCCCTCTGTGGTTCTCTTAGCCTCTCTATGGCGTCACCGGTAGCATCAAAGTCATTTTCATAGAAACCATTTGTAATCTTGCAAAGATGGATTGTGATATTGGGGTGGGGGTAAACAGCAGAGGCAATGAAATTTTAAAAAATAAATGAAATATTCTACGTGCAGACATTGGTCGTTCACAATAAACAAAGGAAAGATGCCATGGGTGCGAGTCCGAGGGAGGGAGCGGATCCCAGGCCCACATCCGTCTTCTGGGAGCCGTTGGCTGCCCTTCCACTGCGCTCTGTCTGCTGCTTTGAAGACCCAGCAGAGGCGAGCAAGTGGAGGGAGCTGCCTGCAGATTGATTTCCTTGCTTCAGTAGCTACTCGACATGGCAAAGTTTGGCTCCATTCTGCTTTCAGATTGAAAATTTATACAGAAATGAGAAAAACCACCACACCCAACAATGAATTAATAATAGCTGCCAACTAGCTACAAGAGCCATTCTATTCACAATGCTCCCCCATTCTGTTCTCATCGCCTGCGAAAGGGAATTTGTCCTTAAACTGCTTATTTCCAAACTACATGTGAAGACAACAAATTGTATGGCATGCTTATCCAATAAGGCATAGCAAGGAAACTAAAGAATCAGATGGGAGGGAGTGAAAAGAAATCGAAATTTAACAGCTAGCTGGCCTGAAATAAAGCAAGAGAGATTACGAGACACATGCACAATTCTCCACGGTCCCTAAAGTCTCTAGCGAAAAGGTAGAAATGAACTAATTTATTAGTAAAATCACATCAGGGGCAGTAATTTCATGTTAGTGAATTTACATGTAATAACATTAGGCTCCCCACCTCCATTTCACCAGTGTGGCCCTATCCGATGATGAATTAGGTGCCTAAAGAAAGATGATAGTTTGATTGTTTTCACAGCAAACAGATCAGCATTTTAATTTCTTGCCTCTGTGTTTATTGCTTATTTGGCCCCTTGCTCGGCTTGTACAAACTTGGCTAAATGGAAATGAATAAATGTAATTACTGCGGGTGACAGTGGTAATCTGTGTGGGTTTTTCATATTGGCTTTGCCAGCGTTAATCTAATCACCGGAGAATATGTGTCACTGTGCAAATGCACTGACAGAAAGCAGAGTTCTCAGTCAGTGCCAAATGCACACAGGCTGGGAAGCAGAGAGGCTGGCGGCTGTTCTGCACCCGCAGCTTGTCCCCCCTCTGCTTCAGCCACAGACGCTACCCAAGGGCCCTGAAAGGTGGATGTGTGGGTACAAATGTCTCTAGTTTGGGGGAACCTGGAAGGAGGCTCACGGATGACCCTGAGGCCAAGACAAATGATAATCAGTGTTTTCCCCAATGTGGGGATAAGGTGTCCCAGGGCACAGGGCTAGTGAAGACTGAAATTTTCCATTTCTCACCAGTACTAAATGGCTGGGAGGGCTGGTTAATAAGCGGCTTCACCTTCCAGGGTTTTGTTTTCCATCTATAAGAGGGACATGGGACAAGTCAGATTGCTTGATATTTGCATTGCAGGAGGAGCAGCAGGGGGTGAACCAGGCAATCAGTGTGGGGTAGAAAGGATGAAGTCACATAATGTATGTTAAAGTGTCTTGTGAACTACAAAGCAAAGCTAAATGGAGCAGAAGAGAGTCCTCCCTATGCAGACTTTATTATATATAAGATTTATTTTATCAAAGCAGCAGGGAAGCAAAGGATTATTCAGTAAATGGTAGTTGAATGGCTGGTTAGCATTTTGGAAAAAATAATAAATCAAGCCTTCCTTGTAACTCTGAATAGTGGTCCAAAGCAATCCCAGATGGATCAAATAATTAAATATGAAAATAAAATGTTAGGGAAGCCAGATGAGGAATTTAATATTCAATGGATTTGGGGGATTTGAGAGAGGACTCTCTATACTAAAAAATAGTAAAAGAAATCATAAAGGAAGAATAAACAGATTTGGTGACATTAAAGTTATAAACGTCTTCAGTCAAAATAAGGTAGCCCAAATGGGAAAGCAAATAATGTTTTCAGCAAGTAAGTCAAGGGCCAATAACTACATTATATGAAAAGCTCCCACATATTTATTTAAGTAAAATAAGGCCCCATAAACAGTTTACAGAAAGGAAATGATGAGAAACATCCAAAGAGAAACTCAATTAGTAAATGTGTGAGGAAAAACTGTTCAAACTTGCCAAGAGTCAAAGAAAAGCAAATTCAGACAAATTAGCAAATATGGATAATGCCTGGTACTTTCAAAGGTGTGAACAGACTGAAAATTTCTAAACTGCCAATGGCAACTTTTTGGAAACCAAGACACATAAAAGTTGTCTAGTTTTTACCTAATAATTCCACTCTGGGAATAAATACAATTTGAATAATATTTTCAAAGAAGGAAGTGACTAAATCTCTAAAAATATGTATGTCCATAAAAAATTAGAAATAATTAAGTGGTGCAGCTTACTGCTCAACATTTAAATAATCAAGCAAATTAGCTACTCTTCCTGTATAAATACATTTTTGTAAATAAAAATTATGAAGACTTTAGCAATGTGAAATTCTTTAACAGAGAGCTAAGTGAAAAAAAAAAATCTGCAAAACTGTGCTTTCCCAAAAGCTCCCATTATACTTCTCAAATTTCATAGGCCAGCATTCGTCATGGGTCCTTCTCTAAACCAATCATTGGCAAGAAAAATGAAATAACCGTGATTGATTTAGAACAATATTTGGTAACTGGATACTGGGTAACACTAAAGAGAACACAAAAATGAAGGCCACCAAATGATATTCTTAGGGACAGGGGAAGAAGGACATGGTACATCACAAGGGACAAGGCAAATAAAAATTGTGTATTTAAAAAATTGAAGAATTAGGGGAATAACTCTGGTTTCTTAACTGAAATACAAAAAATAATATTTGTCCCAAATTTCATAAAGAGAGAAAGATAAAAGAAAATGAGGTGAACCAAAATAAAGGAATAAAGAGAGAAAACCACTTCCACAGAGCACCAATCCTTGGAAAGAAACCCTAGTATCTAAGCCTTTCTATGTTAAGCAAAGACTTTTTATCTTACTTTTAACCTGCTGATGGTACCAGGACTACAAGGCCTCAGGCAACTTGCTAGAAGGTGGCTGAAAAGCTTAGAACTTTCTTGTGAGGCCTAAAAAGCATGACAAAACCAAAGTGAGACCCTCTCTGAGGATAGCAGTACAAGGTCTAATCTGACCCAAACGATAGTAGGTAGACCTCTACTCTTTTAAGATGCAGTGTGTGAAATTCGCCGTGGTAAGAGCCAGGAGCCTGGAAAGGTAGAGCAGTCAGCAAGACTTCTCAACAAAGAGCATCTTCGCTCTGGAGAGTATAACTTAAAAAGAAAAACAAAAAAGAAACATCAGGTCAAAGCAGCTAACCTCCAGGGCTGGGACGGAAGAGACCTGGGCAGACGTGTTGTCTATGAAGTGCCTCTTGGCAATTTATTTGCAGACGATGCAATGACTAATGCATTTTCCAATTTTTCTGCTAGCCCACACCTCCTAACTGTGCTGCGATGAGTTTAAATAAGAAAGCACTACATGTTTGATAATCACTGGGAGAAGAGTCTAGGTCTAGGAGTAGGCATAAAAGCTTGTTTCTTGGCTTCAAGGAGTCTGTGGAGTCATCTTTCCTGGAAGAGAGGTTACAACGATTTTTATAAAACATCTACACAGTTCTTTCCAGATCAGAAAAATTAATTCATCGAGCCTCCCAGAAATTGGATGCTCTGGTTCTTTTAAGGCACTGATTTCAATGACAGATAGTTTGTCTCCATTGACACACAGGATGTGGGGACCAGTGACCCCTGGGCAGAGATTTCAGGGCTCTCTCTGCACATCCCCAGCCTCCCTGTTTCACTGCCAGTGAGTGGAAATCAAGTCAATTTGCTGACTCTGGTTTTGAATGTGAGAACCAAAGTACAAACACAGTACTTTCACTTGACAAAAAATAAAAATGGGGAAAAGTTTCTTTTATGTTTCAGGAAATTATTACATTTTGGTGAAGTGCTTAGAGGTATAATATGAGCTGGATAATTTTCACAGCATTTGATGTAGCGAATGTTGTGGGGCTTTTCCATGACACATAATCAGTATTAAGCCAACATTTATAAAATAAAAAATGAAACCAAGTTTCTCACCAGGAAAATTGGTTTCCGTTCAACAAGATGTCCTACGGCATCTTTATAATTTTTAGGTTTCAGCTTTCAGTACTCACTTTTTACCACAAGGAATGACATTTAGAAAATAAAGAATCCTAGGTGTCCCCTAAAAGGAAGTGTACCAAAATATTAGGAGAGTATCTGACCCCAAGAAAATCAATATTTAATTATAACCATTGGTTTGGACCTTCTTGCCCTGTTTCTATTATAAAAACCCAAATATTTCTGTTATTTTAATTTTTACCTTTTGAATAACTTTACAGATCAACCTTCTTTCTGATGTTATACTGAGTATAAAATATAGATTTTGACATGTCTAAGAACTACATAAATTAGTGCTATTAAAATTATTTAAATTTAAGAAATTGAGTGAAATAAAAAGCAGTATAAAATATAAGTCCTGCTCTTTAATAGCATAAAATTGAACAAGGGAAACCAAACATACACATTTATAAAAGTAACAAATATAAAAAATGTTATGTTGAAACTTCTCAAAATATGATCTAGCCCCAGCTGGTGTGGCTCAGCTGGCTGAGTGTCCTCCTGTGCACTGAAAGGTCCCCAGTGTGATTCCCAAACAGAGCACATACCCAAGTTGGATGTTATTATGAGCCAGGCCCTGTTGTAGGTGTTTTTCATGCGTTAACACATTTAATTGGCAAAATAAAGCTGGGAGGTGGCTCTAATAATTATCCTCCTTTTACAGATATGAAGTTAAGTGGTTTTCCCCGGCTAGTGCAGCTCAGTTGGTTGGAGCTTCATCCTCTGCACCGAAAGGTAGCAGGTTCAATTCCTGATCAGGGCACATACCCAGGTTGCTGATTCAATCTGCAGTTGTGCTACATATAGGAGGCAACTGATTGATATTTCTCTCTCACATTGATGATATTTCTCTCTCTCTCCCTCTCCATTCCCCTCTCTCTCTCTAAAAAGAGAAAAAAAGAAGTTAAATGATTATACAACTGGAAAGGGGTAAAGCAATAATTTTAAACCCTATGCTCACAGTCCTTAAATTCTAATAACTTTAAATGTTCTTTTATTATTTTAAAAATTATAAGTGGAATATATGTGCCCATATATCCCTAACTCACAAGCAACACATGTTTAGAACTTTGATTTGTGCAAAATAAGCAATGTTTGTATGTCCAAATGAAAGGTTTTTAAAAAGCAAACCAACATTCACAGTCATGAGGGACTTAACAATAAAGACTCAGAGGTCCTGAGTGCTAAAGGAGTGACAATGGGACTAAAATGAACCAACAGAAAGGGTGAAAGACCACATTATTTTCAGCAGCTCTTGTCTGGCTGGGTGCTCTGGTGGTTCATCATGTAAGCAAATTCCTTGAATTGGAAAATTAGAATTCCGGAGTCCACTTCATAAAGTGGATACAAGCTGGCAAGTCTTTCCTGGTTGAAATGCCTAAGAAAGGCCCATTGAGAAAGGCTGGTTGCTGGGGTCCCTGGAGCCAGAAGTGAGGCTGAAGTGTCTTCTGGAGCCTTCTATTCATTAGGGCAGATCACTTCCTGCCCACACCCCCTGCCTTGGGTGGAGGTGCAAGGATAAACTCTGGCATTCGTATTCTACGCCCATGGGCAATCATCTCAAGTCTTTCTCCCTAAGGTTTCATTTACAGAAGATAGTGTTAACTTTTCATAGGTTTCAATTTAACATCTGTTCCTGCCAGGTTTATTTCATCTGGCCTGGGAGAAATAACAGAACACTTCCCCTCTGTCCTGCTCTGCCTGATGAAATGGGATATAAAACACAGAAGGGTGGCAAAGAGGGAAACACATTGGAGTTCCTCTACCTTTGCTGCGTTAGGTCTTCAGAGATCAAGCACAGTACTAACAAAGGCTTTTAATTAGGAGGGAGAAAAGAAGATATCAGATTCATTTTTCCGCTCTGATGGGCTAGAGAAATGGCTTATATGTCATATGTAACTATCATTAACCCCCAAACTTATAACTGGACTATAAAGACTACATGAAGAAGGCTCGAAACAAGAAATAAAAATAGTAACTAAGAATAATACTAGAGCCCCGTTTGGCATGGCTCAGTTGGTTGGGTGTCGTCCTGTGCACTGAAAGGTTGCAGGCGTGATTCCCGGTCAGGAATTCCCGCAACATGCCTGGGTTGCGGGCTCTATCCCTGGTAGGGCGTGTGCAGGAGGCAGCCGATCAATGTTCCTCTCACATCAATCTTTCTCTCTCCCTGTCCCTTTCTCTCTCTAAAAAAAAAATCAATAAAAAATATTTTAAAAAGGAGTAATATTAAATGCAAAAAAATTGTACATGAAAAAGCAGAGATGATAATATTTCATTAATCTTCATTTCTATTTCTAACACATGTGATAGGAAGTTTCAATATGCATCCTTGGAGATACAGGGGGCAGCCCCATGGATGTTAGACAGAAGTGCATAGACGGGACTCTGGCTGATTTTCTGTCTAGACTAAGGCTTATTTTGATTAGTTTATATAAAAATAATGAAAGAACTGGCCAAAAAAAGAGAATTAGCTAAAGAAAGGCTTCTGGACCCAAGTGCAATTCAAATGCCTGTATATCTGGGAAGAGAAGAGAAGGGGTCATTATTTCTTTAATTTTTTGTTGCCTGCCCATAAGTCATAGAAGACAGTTTGGGCCCATTCTTTGAGTTTAAATCATCAAGGTTTCCCCCAAATGTTATTTCTGAAATTGTACTTATTGAGACAACAAAAAAATTCTAGGCTATCTATTTTCCTTTGCTAGGGTATGGCTGAAAGAATAGAAAGAAAAAAAAGCAGAAGCAGTAAATTAAAACAGGACAGTTGACATTCTCTAGAAAATTTACCAGTTGGATCTTTTTTAAAATCCTCTTTTAAAAAATGTGAGGAACAGTAAAATTTTAGGTTAAGGAAGAGCTTAACATTTTAAAGAAATGATCATTTTCATCAAGTCTGGACTCATTCCCTACAATTAAAATGTCAAACCAGAAAAATCACACTCTCTTGTGAAATTCAAGTGCATTCCCTCTTAAGGAGAGGATACAATAAATGTAATTAAATGAGACACGGACTTAAACAAATTGTTATGTAGGCTGCAATAAAAATATAAACATGACCCCAATGAATTAATTCACTCTAGTTGTTTAAATATATCAGTAATAGGTCCTATATGTCACTATATGGGACATCCACATCAAATTTGGTTCTAAGTAGGGATGTTGTCCCCACACAATGAAAACAGACTATGTTGTGAATGATTACATTGGTGAAACACACTCGGGATAAAAACAAAACTCTGATACCTAGTATTAGTAAGATGATAAACCTAAGGAATATTGCCCATGGAATGGGAGAGAACCTAATACTATACTGAACATTATTTTTAAGGTAGGCAATAAATATATAAAACTATAACAAAGTAAAACCTGATTACTTTCTGTATAATCAAGAGATCATAAGCGATATATTGATTTTTCACACCCAAAATAGAATCGGTCTCATGCTAGATACAGTCCTGGACCACGTAATGATATTTCAGTCAATGACAGACCACATATATGGTAGTGGTCCCATAAAATTATAATGGAGGTGAAAAATTCCTGTTGCCTAGTGACGTCGTAGCCATTGTAACACCACAGTGCAACGCTGATGTAAACAAACCTACTGTGCTGCCAGTTGTATGAAAGTATAGCATATAGACTTCTGTATAGTACATAATACCTGATAATGATAATAAATGGCTATGTTACTGGTTTATGTATTTACTATACTATACCTTTAATCATTTTTTTAGAAAGTACTCTTTCTACTTAAAATAAAAGTTTGCTATAAAAACATATGCTGTGTTATGCTGGCCGCAGCCTCATACATGTGTTTACAGCGTCTCTCGATTGCTTAATTTAATCTCATGTTGTTTCGTATAGTAACATGCTGCACAGCTCGAATCCTAGGAGCAACAGGCTAGACCATATAGCCCAGATGTGCAGCTCGTTGTGCCATTTAGCTTTGTGTAATCGCGAAGGACGAAACCACCTAATGACGCATTTCTCAGACAGTGTCCCCGTCTCTAAGTGGTGCCTGACCGTAATGACATTTCTCTAGATCAGCAACAGTTGGAAAATGTAATTAAAAATGATATCATTTATAATGGTATTCCAAAAATAACATGTCTAGGAATAAATCTATAAAAATATGTGTTAGACATTTATGGAGAATGTTATAAACTTTATTGAAAAAAAATTTTTAAACCTAAAAAAATGGAGACAGACTATGTTCATGAATAAAGCGGCTCAATATGATGAAGTCAAATTTTCTCCGATTTGATGTACAAATTCAGTGACATTGCAGTCACAGTGCAGTCTGATGTGGCAGAGGTTTTTTTAAATGAGCATTCACTAGATGTTTCCAAAATTTAATAGAAGAGCAAAGCATTTTTAAAAAGCCAAGCACTCCTGATGAAGAGCAGACAGAACTAACAGAGTGACAAAAGTTCCTTACCCCCCACCTCCACGTGGGGAATCACTGGCCCACTCCATACTTCAAATGAGACCATGATTTTAAATTTGTATCCTTGCATCCTTATACGTTCTTATAACTGAGTTTCTCACAGCAGTTTGTCTTACTAAGCTCTGTGCCTCTGGAGTTCACACCAAATTTCCATGTAGCAGGTGCTTATTAATATTGAAAGTCTAAGTAAATGTGCACAGAGACACATCTGCAGAGATATACTTATGACTGTAGCTATGAGAAGAAATACAAAATTTCATCCTTTTTAGATCTGAAGGAAAGCCCTTTTACTTTTTAAATTTCCATCTCGAAAAAATTAGACCAAATAAATCTAAATCAATTCAAATGACTTTAGACAATATGAAGGCAAAACTGAGGCATAAAAAGTGATGGCTGATGCATACATTAGATAAATTGATAGCTCTGTCACTTCTTGATTATTGATTTATATGGCAGTGATCATTTTCATACCAATCTGGAGGTGTTTGCTTTCATGTCTGTATCTATGGCACCCCGTTAATTGATTCAAGGTGTCTTATAATTTGTTAAACTGCAAATTGGAAAATGTACCTCCATGATGATCCATGGAAGGGGAATTTATCTGGAATTGATAACATAGTTTTTTACTTATTTAAAAAAATAGCACCTATTTAATACCAGGAACTACACTAGATATAGGTAAAAATGTGATGAAGATATTTCAGGATTAATTCAGTGCTGTTTAGGCAACAGTTCAATCTCCACGCAAGGAAAATAGATTGATCTGGCTAGTTTTGCTATGTAACAAAAAGCTGCCTTCTCGGGGAATTACAATAGCACACTTGTGTTCGGGAGCCTAGAGGAAAAGAGACGTTTAAATCTGTCTGTGATCTCCTTATACACTTTGCTTAATTAAGACTTGTGTTGCCATTAAAAACAGAGGAAGATTACTCTCTTTTCTAGTCTTCACACAGGACCAGTTTCATCTCATCAAAAGGAGAAGAAAACTGAGAAAGATCTCAGGCTTACTGGCAGTACTTTTATGCAGTGATGTCTCTTCATCTGACGTGTCTCCAATGTTTTATCTACATTTCTACTTTATTAGTATACACACACGTCAGAGTTTTCCCCAGGAGTCAGGGAGATAACCTTTTTATCAGAGGCTTTTAAAATAACAATAATTACCTTTATTTCATCACAAACACGGATCAATGTATGCACCTCATTCATAAATGCAACACTGTGGATGAATGTTTGTGAAGAGAGAGGTGTTATCTGCTTCACAGACCCATAGTTTAATAACAATCTTATTATTAGCAACATGAATACTCTTTCTTCCCCCTTAAAGTCTCAGACTCAGAAAGCGAGATAGCTTCCTCACTTTCCCAGTCTTCTAAAGATTATAGACATGATTTTAATGTCAGAAATGATCATGGCTCTTCATTGATAATAATTGTACTTGAAGTGTATCTATGAGTTAGGCAAACATAATTTTTAAAGCTATAGTTCTATGAATGAAGTAATGATTTAAATAAATTTATATTTCATTTATCCTAACATCTACATATATTTGAATAACAGTAACTATACATGAGACACATTATTTAGCTCATAGAAAATGCAAAAAGAGCTCATAAGCCCCCAGGTACCCACTATTTGTAACCTAGATGTCAGCCAGAGTCTTCTTGCCCTCTGAGAACTAGCTAAACTTGGTTCCAACATCATACTTTTGCCCTGTGGAAGTTCAAAACCTCAGAGAGGGTTCTGTAACTTCTTATTGAATTTAATTATTTTTCCCAGATTTAGCTGCATGTGTGTGTGTGCGTGCATGAGCTCATGTGTCCATGCACACTTGCAATCTTGCTATTCTGTGCTACAGCAAATTCTCTAGGTTTTACAAAACATCCATACAACATACACATGGATATAATAAGCTTTTATAAGCAAGAAGTACAGGTGTGGAGAGAGAATAGGGTAGGGGTTCTATCATAACTGTAAATAACCACAAATGGAATATTAGGCATCGTTGTCCTTATAATGTCCTTTGGTGATCCCATTATCAGGGAATTTTCAATGGCCCTTCTCTGTCGCCTTCCCGGCTTTTTTCGATTTGTGAATTCTTGGATCCAATGACAGGTTAATGAAAGAGAATTGAAAACCAGCCTCCTTATCTGGCTCGGTCAAGTCTGCAAGGCCATCTCAGCTTCAGAGTTCCCGTGAATTGCCTGTGCCCACCACTGTGGTTTTGCCTGCACCACAGCCCAACTTCTCTCCCCACCCTTGCTGCCTTCCCTTCTCCCTCAGGTGTTCATCCTGTGAGCACCTAATAAACATCCTATAGACAAATTTCCTTCACAGTCTGCTGTCCCTTCCCAGGAAACCTGACTGGTTGGTACCAGGAGTCTGAGGAAGCAGAGAACATGGGATTCTGGAATTCGCTCACCCGTAAGTCAATGGGCATGAGCTCCCCATCACTGATGGAAGGCAAAGCATGGACAACCTGGCACAAAGAGGCAGTGCCATTGCTAAAACGTTCACTTGGGGTGAATTGGGATGGTATACTGGTGGAAGAAAATACACTATTGGGCATGATGTAGTAGGTGATCGAGAAATTCAGAGAAAACTAATTAGAAGAATGAAGGAATTTGAGTAGGCTTTGCTGGGAATATTTGATTCTTTGGAAAACAAATAATGAAAGGTTGAGGGTGATTAATCTGAAATTAAAGCCTAGGTGTGAAAACCAGAAGACCCTTCCTTGGCAACATATAAAGATACATCTATTTCTTACAGTTTAAAGGCAGAGCACATTGAGGACCACCCCAGGATTTAATCGTAAGAATAGCAGAACCCAAGGGAGCCTGAGTTGGTCTGCTCTGCTAAGTTCAGGGGTCTCATTAAGAAGGAAATGGGACCCTGAGATAAGTGATAGAGATATCAAATATTATGTGTTGAAAATCATGAATCCCTCAACTCTCCTAAACCAGGATTTCTCAGCCTCTGCACTATTGGCAGTTGGGCCAGATATTTCTTTGTTGGGAGGTAGAGGGTTGTCCTGTGCGTTGTAAGGTGTTTAGTAGCATCTCTGCCCTCTACCCACTAGATGCCAGCAGTCTGTAGCCCCTTTCCTCCATTTGTGACAATAAAAAAATGTTGGCATACATTGCCAAATGTCCCCTGGAGGCCAAGCCTCCCCAGGTTGGGAACCGGTGCTATAAACCCTGTGTACTGGCCGGAGTGGCCCAGTCCTCCCTATTAGAGATTAGCATGTCCCCTTTGCTTGAAGACAGTGCAGAGATCTCTACTTTTCAAATCAAGAAGTGCTCCTGAGTGGGATGTACTGACACTTCCCCTCATGGCCTCCAAACCAATTATTAAGTTTAAGTCACATTCAAACCCATCTGGGAAATGTTGATCTTCCTAAGGGAAGTAAAGGGCTATCCTGCAAAGCTACAGGACCCAGCCATCCTGCACCAGCAAGACCCTGGAGAGCTCATGTGAAACTGGGCCCTGAGACTGCTGGATTAAAGCTGGCAGAACCTGAAGTTGATAAGGGGGAGTTAATCGGTATGAGAACACTCTCTCACTACATAGGTATTAATATCCTGGCAAGGACCCCAGAAGATTGTACCAATGTGCCGCGAGAACAGCATATAGTAGCATCATAGGTCAGGTATAAGTGCTATATTTTCATAGTTGATGGTGGAAGAAGAAATAAAAAAGCTGAGAGAAGTAAGCATGCTAGAGTAGATATACCATGTAAGGTCACAAAATGTACTAGGTAATTAAGATCCCACAGGAGGGGTAAAGGGATAGTTAATTTGCCAAAATAATAAAAAATGTGGTGATGAGATGGACATAGCATCATCAGGGTCCGTAGAGTAGTAGATGGGGGATGCTGCTCTAGACCTGGGCTCAGTGATAGCAATGGAGATGATTGGCTCCAGCATTAATAAAGACCAGGTGGTGACACAGTTATCAGAACGAAACTGGGATCACCTGGATATTCCACAGAACATCACATGGTTCACTCCATGGATGGCATCCTGCTAATTTCATTGTATGAGCAGGAAATGGCACACGGGTACTCCAGGAAGGGAGAGATAAAGCCTGAGCATGCAGGGCCCACTGCCTCCATGCAATGTTTAGGGATGCACTGATTTGGAACATGTAGGAACATCTCATCTAAAGTGAAGCACAAATTACTGCATTTCACAGCTCCCACCATGAAAAACAAAACAGAATGCCTGGCAGGCCTCACTGGGATTTAGGGGCAGCATGTTCCATTCTTGCTTGTATACTGAGGACATGGTGTGAAAGGACACTGAACAGAAATGTCTCTGCAAGTGGCCCTGCTGCTTGGGTCACAAGGTGGCAAAGAGGCAATGTAAAATTTAAAGCAAGCCTAATGGCATCAATATCCAGGGTTCTGAAACAAGGCAATGCCATCTGCGTTGGAGAATTATACACTTTTCAAAACTCAGCTCCTGGTGTGCTGCTGGAGCCTGGTTAAGAAGGAGCACATGACCCATGGAATACCAAGTGACCACGCAGACAAAATTGCCCATCATGGGATTGAGTCAGAAACACAAAGTCAAATGGTTATCTAGGCCCAGCAGCGATCTAGAATAATGTGAGTGGTACATCCAGGATCAAACATAAGCAGAACCAAAGGGTACAAGTGAGCTGCACAAGCGGGCAGTCCAGGCTCTCTTGCTATCTATTACTATTACATCACATTTCTCCCCTGGCTCACCTGTGGCCACATGGGGTATGACCAGCTGAAGGAGGAAAGAAAAAGCCAAGCTTGGTTCATGGGTGAATTGGCCTGGTGTGCCGATGCAAACTGAAAATGGGCTGCCCTACACTATAGCCCAATAGACACCTATTGGATAGTCCACTGGCCATCGACTTTTTGTGGAATTCTATGGGAGCAGAGATCTTGTTTGCCTCCTTCAGCTCTGTATTCTGAGTTTCTAGAAGGCTACTCACAGAGAAAGAGCTACTCAAATATTTGTTGAATGAATGAGTCAATTCACTAATACTTATTGAGCACATGCTCTGTCCCAGGAACATAATAAATATTTGGTGGCTTATTAAGACTCTCATTAATGTTGTGCCTGGCACAGTGGTGTGCCAAGGCAGAAACTTAGAAATGTCGTGCAAAATCAGTTTTTTAAAAAGTGCGATGGGTAAATCTTTTTTTTGACACTGACCTTTTTATTTTATTTTATTTTATTTTATTTTATTTTATTTTATTTTATTTTATTTTATTTTATTTTATTTTTTATTTTAATTTTTTAAAATCCTCATCCCAGGATATGCTTTTCATTGACTAGAGAAAGAGGAGGGGAGAGGGAGAGAGAGTAACATTGATGTGAGAGAGAAACATCGATCGTTGCCTCACTCATGTGCCCCAATTGGGAATCGAACCCACAACCTGGGTGTGTGCTCTGACCTGCACTCAAACCTGCAACCCTTCAGTGCATGGGAAGACACTCTAACCAACTAACCACACCAGCCAAGGCTGCAATGGATAAATATTGTGTGTTTTTTAACCTCAAGCGGGTCTATGCACGAATAGACAAGACTGGGGAGGAAGCACAGTTAATGTATCCAGAGAGAGAAACAGGAGGAAACAAGTGGCTATCACCTGACACTATTTTCCACTCATGTTTACATAATTCAAAACATTAAAAACATTTAATTTATTTTGAGCTAGATGCATACATTGCCCTCACATTTCTTTTGGAAGGAATATTACTTTCCCCAGTCATTATTTCAGTATACATCTTAAATAACATAAGCATTTACAGCTTTTAGACAAAATGAATTGAACACATGGTGCTCTGAAACTATTTGATACCACTGCAGTACATGAGCACAGACCTGACAACCTAAACTTGCAAAAAAGTTTAGGATGTGCAAAAAAGACAATACAACATGTAACTTCAATCAGGTAACAGTCTAGGGACTGGTGGAATCAAATTAGATTAGTTTATTTGTGGCAAAGCTCTGCAATCGTTTATACCCTTCCTATAGACTATAATATGGATAATGTAAAATGCCTCATGTATAACTTTTATTTAAAATTCCATATGTAGAAATAAGACTGTGATCCAGCAATCATGTGTGTGCTGCTGTTTGTTCATTTTTTTCACTAATAGCTGCAGCCAGCACTGGTGGTTGCTGCCTCGGTGTCTACTCTCTGTATATGCTTCCCTTCCTCATTGTGGACAGAGCTTCGGTTTTGTTCAGAGGGGCAGTATGTCCTGCTTTCCCAGGTGCCTTTGGGACTAGACAGCTGCGTAACATTGTCCAAGATAATGAGATGTAAGCAGAAGTAGAAGTCACGGGATCATGACCTCAGGAAGCTATTAATGAAACAGACTCTGATGGTGTGAACTTTTTTCCTTTCTGCTAGAATACAGGCACCATGCTTGAAGATGGATTAACTATCTGTCGGCCAAGAGGATGAGAGCCACATATTAGAGCAGAAAACTAGAGAATTACTGGTACTTTACCAACCCAGGACTGCCTATCTCTGCACTCCTTATTATATGGAAGAATTTCAAAAGTAAGCCAAAATAGTTGGGTTTCTCTGCCATACAGCCAACACAACCCTTAATTAATTAATACAACATCTACTGGGTCTTTCTTTCTGGGTATATGGACATGGCCACTAGAGAAAGAAGGCTGCCCACATATTTTCAGTTTAGATTATCTCAGTGGATGCTGATGGTCCACAGTGAACTAGAATCTCTCAGGCTTAAGGTGAACTTCACTAGAGAAAGAATCTGATTATCCTGGCTGGTTCAAGCAACTATGTTCATGGACAAGATAACATACAGATATGGCTGCCAGGGAACTAGCTCATGGGATCTCAGAAAACAAGGGTTCATCGTGAACAGGCAAGACAGCCTGAGAATGTGAATTGTGATCATGTTACTTAGGCACAGAGAATTCAACTGAGGCACCTGACTCTCCCAATCGCTTCTAAAATACAGGCACAGATACAATGGTGCCTGGTGATTTAAGTTCTCCGGAGCAGGGAACATTTGTGAGTGGAAAGAGCTTTTTTTAGAAACTGAGTTGAGATAAAATATGCAAATAGATGTTTTAATATCACGTATTTATATATGTGAAAGCTAAATTCAGACAGGATACTGCTTAGATTATCTACCCTTCAAATGTACACCACTGTATGCCAGGATTAGAAGATGCTAGCAACATGGGACATGGTGCCTGCCCTTTGGCACTTACAATTTACCTAGGAGGCTGGCCATAGATGTAAAAGTAATTAATAATGTAAAGTTCCAGTTTCTCTGCCCCAAATATGTGATTTAGATCATTGTTCTTATAAGAGATCAGAGGGGGGGAAGATAGCCTCTTCATTAAAATTAGTTAGAAAAATGACAAGAAAACTTTGTTCCCAAGGTTAAGCATATATTTATAGTAGGCAAAAGAAAACTAAATGTGAAATTTATCCACTCAGCTGCAGAGTGAGTGTCTGACAGGGCACATTTAAACACAGATGCAAGAAGGAGTAACTCACCAAAATTGTTAGTAATACAGAGTGAAAGGCACCTGTGCTCTGTAACTATTTAATATCACTAGAGTGCATGAGCACAGATCTGACAACTTAAACTTGCTAACCGACTACAAGCGTTTAAGTGAAATAATGTCACATGTCAGATGCACTTCACAACATCAAAGTCTATGGGATTATTCTGTAAGATGCATTTTCTATCATTGGTGTTTGCAGAAACATTACAGTGGTGGCCACTAGACACTTCTTTTGCATATATTTTAAAGACA
Organism: Miniopterus natalensis; assembly: GCF_054644295.1. Taxonomy (NCBI): domain Eukaryota; kingdom Metazoa; phylum Chordata; class Mammalia; order Chiroptera; family Miniopteridae; genus Miniopterus; species Miniopterus natalensis. The sequence goes on from NC_142085.1 coordinate 21,956,841, forward strand.
CCTTTTTGTAGAATCCAAAGACAATGAGCCTAGTATTGTCGTTTTTCTTTAATCACAATTTTGATAGAGATCCTGTAAGAATCATCATCTAAAATTTATATGATCTTTCTCAGTAAAATCTCCAGTCATTCAGTCATATTTTATTCACACATTCAGTAATATTTATTGAGTGCTTAATAAATATCAAGCACAGTCCTAGGCACCAGGAATAAGATAGTAAATAAGGTAAACAAGGTTTCTCACTTTATGAGATCAATGGGGAAGATTGATCAGTAATTACAAATGTGGAAAATGCTATTAAAGACAATATATACAGACTAGGATAGCTTGACCTAAAGCTGGTCTTGTGGGAGGGGACTAGTACTAAATATTTACACCCTTTCCCCATAATTCAAATTTGAAGTGTGAGGTTATCAACCTTTGAAACTACCCCTGGCTAGAATGAGATCAGAAAATGCTAAGTTCCTGGAGCATTTCCATTTTTTGGAATGGTAACTAGGGCCTTTGCCAACATCACACTCAAAATAAAAAAATAAGCAACGGGACCCATCTATATGCAGCTGTATTGAAAATTGTATTCCATATGTGACAACATATTATTAAAACAACAAAATCATAGCTCCCATCTGCCTGTTGAGATGCACAGCGTCACTCTTTTCCCTGTAATGTTAGACTTTATTGTGTTTGTCGGCGGCATATTCCATTTTAATATTTGATACATAGATATGGGAAGAATTGTTTCAAGCTACAACCCTGTACCGCTTCATCTGTTCACCTCTTTTCTGAAGCAAACTCTCTATCCTCAAACTAATATCTCCCCCAAAGAAAAATCAATTTAAAGTGACTGTGCAAATGTGTTTATTTTTCTACCCTCAGGATTAAAAAGCTGAGGAGTGATTAATAATAATTTGTCTAGAAAGATAATACAGGCATTTTAGGGTGGTAGTGATTTTGCATCTTTAATTTTCATCCGTTCTAACGTTTTATCATTAAAACTGCATGAATATCTACAGAGAGAGATAAAAGAAGACGAGAGAGGTGGTAATACCTCATATCTCTTAGGCGGCGTTTCTTATGTTGCAGATCTCTACGTCGTCTGACCCCATTTCAGGCAATTTTCCATAGCCTGCCTGCCTCACATCGGCTGAGGGAACACACGGGTGCTGTGTTTATGCTAATTTTATGCTCTCTGAGTTGTGTCTGTTATCCAAAGCAGTTGAAGCAGTTATTGCCAGTAATCTTATTCTGTGGGAGCCCCAGGGCAGACGAGGCCTCCAAATCAGGCCTGCAGACCGAGGCAAAGCCATCGCAGCCTGCTGGGAAATGGCAGTTCCTTCCCTCCGAATCTGATATCAGTTACTTCGCAAACACAGTAATAAAATGAAACAAATCAGATTTTCAAGTAAATAAACCAGACTTCAGTGGGAAGCAACAATGGTCAGGGCAACAGGAGTTTAATAAGTAATACATAGGGGAAAGACAAAAGCACCAGGGCCGGGGCCTCGGCCCTCCTTATTTCAAAACCCCCTAACACACCCAAAAAAGAAGGTGGTTTAAAGCCAACAGCAAGAAAAGGGAGGAAAGTCGGGTAGCACTAGCAGCAAAGTTGATGCTGACTCGCTCTTATCTAAAATCCAGCAACAGTGCTGAAAATTGTGTTATTTGCTGTTGAAGAGTGGCCAGGGAGGCATAAACAAAAGACTCACAAAGACAAATGGACTTGTCCAGTCTCCTCACTCGTAAACGCTGACAGCCTCTAAAAAATCAGCAACATGGAAACAGAGTGAACCAGTGCAATTTCCTGTGAAGGGACATTTGTTCTCCAGTTACACAAGGTGACTCCGGGGCTTTGATGCAGCAAGAGCTGTGGCCAAGTTCTTTTTGCCGGATCAAAGAATCGTGGACTCAGGAGATGAGTCATTTATGGCAACTCCTTGTTCTCCATTGTGTTTCTCAGCTCCCTCCTTTCTAAGCTACTCCCCCACCCACCCTTCCATTGTTATCACTCATTGTTGTAAGCAATTCCAAGGGCTGAGCAACAATAAACAATAAAAGGAGGAGTGTCTGAAGCTGACTGAGCAGGGTGATTGAACTCTCCTAGAAACCAATGGTATAGATCTTTGATGAATTTGGAGTCAGTGTTACACTGAGAGAGTTAGACCTGCATTGTTTTTCTTTAATCTACAGCCACTTGTCCCAGTCCTGCCTAAGTTTCTGTGAAAGGAACTGGGGTAGAAACAAGGACCATAGACTCAGATTCCAGAGGGGAAGGAATTATGCAGTGTTGTAACTCTGCTTATTTACGTAACTGGTATGAGTGAGGCATGTAGAACACACTGTGAGGACACACAGAAGCCCTGGTGGCCGAAGATAGGCTCTCTGAGAAGGTGACTTCCGAGTTGAATCTTAGAGGAACAGAAAAAAATTCTAGTTTTAATTAAAAGAATAGAAATATACAGGTGATGGAAGAAAAAGAAAAGTATTTTCTAGGTAGAGAACAGAATGAGTTCATTTGGAGAATACCATTGGGATCAGCGTGACTGGAGTGGGCCTCAAGTAAATGACAAGACAAAAGTCTTGGAAACTAGATTCATGAAAGACTCAGTATGTCAGTTATAAAATTTCTCCTGCTAGTGCACTTAAGAGATTTTTGTGTGGTTTTTTAAAAATATATCTTTACTGATTTCAGAGAGAGGAAGGGAGAGGGGGAGACAGAGAGAAACATCAATGCATGGCCCCGACTGCGGATCAAGTCAGCAACCCGGGCATGTGCCCTGACTGGGAATTGAACCACATTCCTCTGGATCCTAGGTTGATGCTCAACCGCTGAGCTACGCCCAGCTGGGTTACACTTAAGAGCTTTAATCAGGGTAGGGTCATTTTCAGAATTTGGTTTTATAAAGATCACTTTTCCAAGCAGCATGGAAGACAGAAAGGAGAGGCTTCAGCTGGAAACAGAGGCTGGTGGAAAACAAAAGGTGGAGAATGAAACAATGGATTCAGAGGAAAGAGGCAAAGGGATGAGACAGTTATGGTGAAGAGTCTTCTTCACATGGCATATTGAGCACACGATTTTATCTCTATTTCTTCCAGATAAACAAACAAATATTAAAATGGCAGTAAAAGAAGAAAACATTTAATCTCCTACCTAAACAAAGATAGCAGAAAAAGGTATGATAACAGATTCAAAGTGTTGAGAAGATGTTGAAGTGGAAAGCTGATGTACGTGTATAAGTGATTCAGGGGAGCAAAGAAAGCTAAAAACTGACGTCTATGGGGCAGTCAGCGGATTTGCCACCTGTGCCAAAACCCCAAAGGGGCACCAGCATCTCTAAAAGATGAACTGTGACATGTAGTTAAAAATGAGGAGGGTTTCTTGATAGTGTATAAAGAAACAGTCATGCCCTTAGATTATTTTCCCGATACCAACAGAAAACAGGAGTTTACTCTCTAGAGAGGTTGAATAAGAGAAAGTTTGGATTCAGGCATACAAGTGGACAAAGTAAAAAGCTGCATCCTAGCCCTGGCTGGGTAGCTCAGTTGTTTGGAGCATCGTCCCAAAAAATGAAAGGTTGTGGGTTCAATTCCCAGTCAAGGCACATACCTGGGTTGCCGGTTTGATCCCTGAGGGCATCTACAGGAGACAACCAATCCATGATTCTCATTTCTCTCTCTCTCTCTCTCTTTCTCTCTCTCTCTCTCTTTCTCTCGTCAATAAAACACATCCTTGGGTGAGGATTTTAAAAAACGGCTGCATCCCAGAGGCTGAGAATTTCTATGCCTTCTTTTCCTGTTCAGCTCCTAGAACAATAGCATCTATGAAGATTAGTAGGATTTTTTTTTTAACTTTTTTAGAGAAACTGGCCCCATTCAAAAGGGAAAAACAAATTTAAAAAACCTGCAGAGACTACCAGGTTAAGGTCTACAATACAATAGTTAAGTCACAGAATAGACTCATTAACCTGTAGTGAGCCCCACTAAGCTCACCGGTGCACACAGGGTTTCCAGTCACCTTTTTGGGGCCTCACTTTACATGTAAACGTACAGGCAAAGATTACCAGCATTTTAAGGTAGACCCCTAGCATACCAAAATAAACTAAAAATAAAAAATAGAAGTGGAGGGAAAGGAAACTAAAGAAACCTGTGTGTACGTGTGTGTATCCTAGGAATTACAGAGAAGAAGACATTAATTACTCTTAGGACTTCATGAAATAAGAACAGGATGCTATAAGTAGGAATACTCTAAGAATAAGAAAGAGGTTTTAGAAATTAAAAATATGAGAGCAGAATTTATAAAAAGTTAATAATAGAGGGGCTGAATGGTATCATAGAGGAATGCTCTCAGAAAGTAGAAAAAAAGAAAAAATTAATTGTTTGCTTAGTTTCCTATATTCATATCACCAACCCAGCCCTAAACTTTCTAGTAAAACCGTAAAGTACCTTTACTTTGGCTAGTCAGGTGTCTTCCATTTCCACATTATTTGAAACCATACTTTGTGAATCTTTGTTCCCTTTTGGAATCTGAATTATTCTATAGACCTGCACAGCCATAGTCCTTGGGTCCAATCCAAGCAAAAGATTCAGAGAGCAGAAGGTTCAAAGGTGAGACCAGGGGAAGAACTTGGAGTGATCCCCTGAGCTACAGAAGTTCCTCTTCTTGATAGCTGCAGAGTCTTGGCACAGTCTGGGTGGGGAATCCTGATCAGGATACAATAATGTAGGTCCTTGAGACCCCAAGGGTGAGTGTTGAAGTGATGGTGGCTTGCAGAGACAAGAGGTAGGAAAGCCAAGGAATTTTCTGTTGTCTTCTTCAGATTTTGTTCTGGTATGAAACCTATAGAGATAAAGAGCCATGGTCCCGGTCTCTGAAAACAGAAACCACTGTCTGAGGTTAACAACACACACTTAGCACACTTAGACATCCTTCACCCTGTTCAGACAGGCAGAAGATGGTGCACAGAGCATGGCACTGCAGCGCTCACCTGCAGTGGGCACAGTGATGTAGCTAAGAGGCCAGCGGGCAAGTCGGTGGCTGACCAACACCTGAGCAGCCCCGGCTGCAGACAGCAGAGGGCTTAGAGTCTGGGGCCAGGATTCCCGCTGAGTGCTGTCACTTACTGTGTGATTTGGGGCAAATTAATTTAAATTATTTGATCTTTAATTTATTCAGCTTAAAAAAAGACAGCAATATATACCAAAAAGGATTGTTGGAATATCAAAAAAGCATTATGTGTAAAACACTAAGCTATAATACTACTGAATGCCTTGTATTTGCTAGACATTGGGAATAGAAAATTAAGATCCAATCCTTGCTCTGGAGGAGTTCACAATCTAATGATATGTAAAGATTGGTTATCTTTATTATTCTAAGCCCCCTTCATTTCTAATTATCCTTCTCACCCATCCATTTGGATATAGTCTAAGTTTGGGTTTCCTCAAAAGCAAATCCTGAGACAAAGATTTGAGTGCAAAGGTTAATAAAAAAATAAATTGAATTAAAGTACATAATAATTTTATTAGAAAAATTATGCCAAGTTACAATTAGTCCATTCATTATTATAAGGATTAGTGCACTATTGCAATTATAACATATTTTGTGATTTATAAGATAAACATTTTCATAAAATAATGACTCCATTTACTTAGTCCTAAATTAACTAAGCCAACTTAAGTCCTATGTTAACTTAGCAAAATCAAATTTACCTCTACACTCACATTTATTCTGCCAGATTGGTAGATTCCATGTATCTTTTTTTAAACACAAATACAGTCAGTCACGCATCACATAATGACATTTTGCTCTACAATAAATTGCATATACAAGGGTGGTCCTGTAAGATTATAATGGAGCTGAAAAATTACCGTCACCTAGTGACATCATCATAAGGTCTTTGCACAATGCATTACTGTTTTGTGCTGGTCTCAGTCCTTCTAGCCTGTCTATAGTAATGTTAACTGGAAATGCTTGGGAGCATTCACCTGGGCTCTTAGCTTCCCATAGACAACTCCCCTTTCCAAACCAATGTTACAACTGCACTGGCCCTTGTGGTTCTTACTGCTATGATTGCAAGACACTCTTTATCAATAACCATTAGGAAACTTTGAAGAAAAAAGAGAGCTTATTACTTCCAAGCCCTGGAAAGTATAATGCAAATCAGGGGGCACACAGCAGAGGCTGTGGGTAGAGAGAGAGGGAGAGAGCACAGGCCTAGGGTTCTGATTTTGTTGGGGTCTAGAGTGGAGGTAGAGTTTTGAGAATTCCCTCTTCTATTGGTGAATTTAAAATCTAAGAGCTCAAATTTAAAGCTGGGTCAAGAGAAAACAACAAGTAGTCCAAATGGTCAATTATTGAAATCAACTAATATCTCTAAAACAAAGGATCTTCAGTGGGGGGAAGCCTGGCTCTTCGGCCAGTCCTGTGGCTGGCAGTGTGTTTATTTGAGATAGGCTTCCTTGAAGGGGATGCCTCTTTGACATGGATGCTTTGGTAATCCAAGCTTAAGTCAGGGCTTGGACTACAATTACTCACATGTTTGTGGTGATATTGCTGTAAACAAAGCTGCTTTGCTGCCGGTCATATAAAAGTAAAGCACAGATAATAACAGTAACACGTTACACCATCTAGGTTTCTGTAAGTGCACTCTGTGAAGTTTGCACAACAATGAAATGATCTAATGACGTGTTTCTCAGAACGTATCCCTGTTAAGCGGCATATGACTCCTTCAGTCTTGGGGACATTAGTCCTTTAAAACCAAGAGAGTCTTAGAATAGATGCAGGCTAAGCTTGAAGACATATGGTGCTAAAGGCTCATCCCTGGTTCCCACACCCAAGCAAGGTGAAATAAAAACTATCATGCATATGTGCTGAGTGTTCAATAATGCTCAGTGCTAAGCCAAGTGTATTATATTCATTGCCTTTGTAAATGGATTGTGCTTTAAATGGCATGTCTAAGAAATTTTCCTCTAATTTAGGTTGCAAAGATTTCTTTTAAGTTTTATTCTAAAATTATCATAGTTTTAAATTTCACTTTGAGATCTATAATCCATTTTGAATTACTTATATAAGGTACAAGCTTTAGGTCAAAGTTTACTTTTTTAAAACTATGGATGCCTAATTATGCCAACATAATTTGTTGAAAACTATTATTTCTTGATTGACTTGTCTTTTTTTATGTTTGACAAAAGCAAATGATTATATTTCTGTGGATCTACTCCTGGATTAGATTCTAGATAATCTAACTTGAACAACTGAGAGAATTAAATTGATTCATTGAGTACTGTGATTTCTGTAACGTTATTCTTCTTTTACAAACTGTTTTAACTATTCCATTTCTTTTGCCCTTCCATATAAGTTTTAGAATCATCTTGCCTATATCTATATAAAAAGTTCTTCTGAAAATTTTGATTGATATTATCAATTTTATTGATCTTTTCAATAAACTAGTTTTTGCTTTCATTGATTTTTCTCTGTTTTCCAACTTTTTTGCCATCTGCTGTCTTTTTTTAACTATTTTCTTTCTACTATTTGATTTGGGTTGAGCCTCTTTTTCTTTTTCTAATGTTTTGAGATGGAAGTTTAGATTACTGACTTGAGACTTTTCCCCATTCTAATGTAAGCATCTAACACTATAAATTTCCCTCTAACCATTGCTTTAGCTATACCTCAGAAATTTTAATAAATTTTATATTTTTTTTTTCCAGTTTAAAATATTTTATAATTTCCTTTGAGACTTTCTTCTTTGGCCCATGGATTATTTGTGTCATTTAATATCCAAGTGTTTGGAGATGTTCCTGTTATATTTGTATTTCTACTTCCAAGTTAATTTTATTGTTATTAGAGAATCATACTTTGTTTGATTTCAATACTTCTAAGTTTAAAATTTGTTTTATTACCCATCTTGGTGACTATTCCACGTGTACTTTAAAAAGAATGTATGTTCTGCTGTTGCTGAATTCAGTGTTTCATAAATATCAGTTAGAGCCCACTAGTTGATGACATTGTTCAATTCTATATCCTGTCCAATTTTCCATCTATAAGTTCTGTTATCGAGAGAGGAATGTTGATTTTTTCTAATACAATGGTGAATTTATATATTTCCTTTTTTAGTATGTCAATTTTTGCTTTGTCCATTTTAAAGTTCTGTTGTTAGGTACATAAACATTTAGGATTGCTATGTCTTCTTGATGAATTAATACTTTATCAATAAGTAATGTCTCTCTGTCTCTTTTTTTTTAGAGAGAGAGAGAGAGGAGGGGAGGGAGAGAGAGAGAACATTCATCGATGTGAGAGAAACATCTACAATTGGCCACCTTCTGTAAGCACCCCGACCAGGGATCCAACCTGAAGCCTGGATATGTGCCCTGACTGGGAATCAAACCAGTGACCTTCTGTGCATAGGAAAAGACTCAATCAACTGAACCACACTGGCCAAGGCTGTCTCTTTTTCCACTGGGTAATATTTTTGCTCCAAAATCTAGTTTGTCTTATTTTAAGATAGCCATTTCAGCTCTCTTTTGTTTAGTGTTTGCATTTTATTTTTTTTCACACCCTTTTTCTATACTATACTTCTATTCAAAGTAAGTTTGCTTTAGACAGCATGTAGTTTTGTCAGGCTCTGTTTATTTTTTCCCCAATATTTTTCTCTCTCTTGCTTAGTAGACAATTTTTATTTATCTGTCTTCAAGTTCCCTGACTCCTCTGCAATCTCCATTGTGATCTGGAGCCCTCTGAGTGAGTTTATCTTGGTTATTTTATTTTTCAGTTTGAAAATTTCAGTAGAGTTGTTCCTTTTTATCTCTATTTGTTTGCTGATACTTAAAATTGTAATATTTAATTCAAGTGTTTGAAATTGCTCATTTGAATATTTTTAAGAGTCGCTTTAAAGTCTGTCAGAAACATTTCAACATCTGTATTATCTCATTGCCTGCTGATTATGTTTTCCCAAGCTCATTGTGATTGGTTCTTTGTAGGTTGGCTGTGTAATTATTTTTGTGTGTAAACTGGACGTTGTGAATATTACATTATGAGATTCTGAGTGTTTTGTAAACCTGACGGAGAATGTTGATGTTTTAATTTTTGTAGCACTTGACTTGGTTGGGTTTAGACCACCTGCTAACCATGGGCTGTGGTTCTAATGTCTGGTCCATTATCAATGCTTTTGCAACATTCTTCAGATTACTTACTCCTGTGCATGTACGAATATTGGACTTAGGCAAAGGTTTCCTCATAAACTCAATTCTCAAAGTCTTCATTATGTTAGTTAGGATCAGATCCAGCGTGTGGTGCAGGTTGTGGATGAGGTCTTGAGTTCATGAACTACTTTATGGGGTTCCTTTTCTAAGCTCTTCCCTATTTCTATGTACCAGTACTTCCCAGTTCCCTGGGCCTCCCTTTTATTTTTGGTCCTCTGGCAAGAAACTACTGATTTCCCTGATTGCACCATGTCTGATGTCAATCTGTAGGAGAACACACAGAAAAAACTCCACATAAAATGACTATCATTTATTGAATGAGTTAATATTTGTAGAAATAACAATACTGTTACAGGGCCTATTACATACAGACCTCTTGTTTTATTTTCACCCAAGGCATTAATATGATCAACATAAGATCCTAGGTTGAATGTGAGGCATTTACCCACATGTAGAATTTACAAATAAAATGTATCATAACTAGTTTCATGACTTTTGGACTCCTCTACCAGAAACCCATTGCTCACAAGAAAATGAAAGGATAGGGAGAGATGTGTGCATATTTTGCTTTAGAGGAAACTATTGCCATTCATGAGGCCAAATTTAGTGAGGGATGTGTTTGCTAACTGTGAAAGTGGCTTTTATGGGACCACTTGGAGAGCTTGAAATATATGCCCTTTAGGGTACTATGGAGGATTGTAGCCTGATTCATGCCTAGGATAGTTAAAGCAGAATATGTCAACATTAGAACTGGCTTGTATTTTCAAAGTTTGACAATCTAAGCATTAGTATTTCGTGTGCACCAGATGTTGGCCACATGGGAGAGAGAGCCAACTTGGAGATTTTTAGTTTTATTCTTCCAAGAGTGAATACGTTTTAACAGGGAGAGTATGTGTAGCATGAATTTATGAAAAATTAGGTATTGAATGGGGATTAGAGAATCACAGGGACTACATTACCCATGAGACCAGAAATGTAGTATAGAGGTTTCCCAAAAGAGAGGGCTCTGAGGTTACAAAAAACATCCCCTTGTTAAGAATTCTAAATGACCTGAGATTTTACCCTTTTACAAGCTAGTGAGTTTGTTTTCCACAGTTTCATGGATGCTGGCAAAAGACACAAGATTCCTGGACCAGAAACCAAGGATTTTATTACTCACATTAATAACAATACCCAGAAAATCAGCATTTTCTTGCACTAGTTTCAAGCCCCAGTTTCCACAGGGAATTGCAAAAGGGGTCAGATGACAGCTACATGAGCAATGGGTTGCATCACAAAAGAGGAACTCTGAGCTTAGGGAAGTCTAAATCTTTTTTCTTGAACAGTAAATATGCCTATTGTTTTATCTAGAGAGAGACATCATTCCTATCTTCTGAGGCTGTTCATTATATAAGCAACTTTGAAAAGATAGTCTAGAGCAAAGGCAGCCAGTGCCTCTGCTCATGAGAAGCTCAGAAACAGGAGACCTGTGAAGAATTGTCTTCCAACACCACAAAAATTAGTTTAAAAATCTGCCAAAGGAGACTGGCCCAGGGAGAATAAAAGTCAACTTCCAATAGAATTGAAAGCTGTCATTTGACCAATGGATACTTTCCTGTCTCCCTTTAAAGTGTCACTTTGGCCCCAGACCCTCCTTGGTGGAGTAAGGGGTGAGCAAGGTAAGAAATCAGGAGCCAACTACATAAGGTGTACTGCCCCCCAATGCAAGCTAGCTAGAGGTGGAAGACTTGCTTTTCAACAAAGCTGAGCTGCTGACTGGTACCTTGAATGGGACCCCTTTATTTTTTGAATAAAGACTATGTTTCTGGCCCTGGCCAGTGTGACTCAGCTGGTTGGAGTGTCATCCCATACAATGAAAGGTTACAGGTTGGATTCCTGCCCAGGGTACATACCTAGATTGTGTGTTCGATCCCCAGTCAAGGCTCATGAGAGAGGCAACCGATCAATGTTTCTCTCTCACATCAATGTTTCTCTCTCCCTTCCCTTCTCTCTAAAATCAATAAGCATGTTCTTGGGTGAGGATTTAAAAAAAAAGACTATGTTCCTATATCATAAAGAGAGCACAGAACTATTTAATACTCTGGAAAGACAGAAAAATCATGTAGTCTGCCAATTTTTCATCTCGTAGGAGGGAAAGTTTTTCTCCTATATCTATCTATCTATCATCTATCTATCTATCTATCTATCTATCTATCTATCTATCTATCTATCTATCTATCTATCTATCTATCTATCTATCATCTATCATCTATCTATCTATCATCTATCATCTATCTATTCTATCATCTATCTCTATTATCTATCTATCTATCATCTATCATCTACCATCATATTTCATCTGTCTATCTATCATCTAGTGTTTGCAATAAAGACCTCACATTGTATAACATAGGATTAACAATAGGCACTCTGTTAAATGGGTATGGTATTCACAGTGGATTAGCTTTGATATAGTGATTTACAAAACTTTTAAAAGTCATTATTATAATTATTCCTCATTATAGAATATAAAATTGTACTGTACTACATAAGAACCTACTTTCCTGCGGCTATTTGTATGGCACTCTATATTCAATCAAAATGCCTGTACTTAAAAGAAAGTAGAAACTATCCAGTATCCTATTGAAAAGGCAGCAAAGTGAGTATCAGGCAACATTATCATCATAATTTTGTTTGTAAGGTGAACGACACTGAGTTAATTCTACTACCTGTTCATACGAACAAGTGGAATCAAACTATTTCATTACTATATTTTTCTCATCAGAAAATATTTGTATCACTACAAGCTATAGTTATTATTTTTATAATTATTAATTCAAAGAATTTTTTTCAAGAAAACTATGATCTCATTAATTTCCCTTTAACTTGCATATTCTGTTTCAAGAAACTTGATAAGTTTTTCAGTATTTGTAGAAACATTTAGAAAGAGTAACAAGAAAATAAATTCACAGGGCCATCTAATTATCGCCAGCAGCTGTAACCTGTTGCACCCAGTGCTGGCACTACAATGGAGGCTGCTTTAACCACATGTTCAAGCATTTAAAGAGCTTCTTTTATCTTTTCTTGTGATTCAAAAGGAAATTACAGAGTAAGAGCACTACATAGGATATGAATGTGTTTTCCTACCACATAGAAAAGATCTTCTTAACCCATTTCCAGTTAGTTTTAACACTTTCGAATTATGAGGTCGCTCACCAATCAAAAACTGAATTTCATCTCCTAGAGATGTCAAGCATTTCATACCATGTGGTTTTCTTTTCTCTGCTCTATTATATATCAGTTTTAAGAATGTATCATTGCAGGCTGCCTTACCGTACAAGGATTGGAATAAACTGCTATGATGTTTCATGAGAGAATGATCTCATTTAACCCAACGTGATCAATGAAAAATTCAGATTTGGGCTGATTATGTGTTTAAAATTAAAATTCATAATTTTTTTATTTGAAAAACATAATTTCAAATGGCAAGTTGTCATAATACATTTCGATGGCTTGATTTCTATACACGTTGTGCTTCTTATAATGATTATTGTATGAAGTGAGAGATCCTTTCATGCAAGGGAAATCAAGTTCTGTTTCCTTCCCGGGTTGCAACAGGTTGTGTCTTTCCCCCCAAATACATCACCTTCTACAAGCTGACTTACTGCACACAAGCGCTAAATGAGCACAGCTTCTTACAAAAGGTTCTGTGGGTTATGCACGACGCTCCACTTGCTTTAGTAAGAGTTTCCTTCATTCATACAATGGGAAAGGGGTGAGAGTGAAAAGAGATTAGAAAGTGAGGTGTAAGGCGAGAAGGGCAGGAGAGACAAAAATAGTTAGGCTTCCCCAGGTCATGATCTTCTAGATAATGCAAACATAAGAAAAATCATAAGAAAACTTGTCTTCCTTTGTCTTAATTGAAATTGTGATTTCTTTTTCTTTGAGTGGGAGGACCTTAATGATTTGTTTTACAGATTTTGAGAAGTGATATTGTTCCTTTCTGGTTCCCTAGAACTTCGTCAAGAGCGTGATAATGCAAGTGTTTTGTATGGCGACATTTTTTGTCCTCTCCCTCCTTCCTTAAAATAAACTTTGCCTTTCCTAAGCATATAAAGTAGAAAAACATGTATTACAGAATTTACTTATATTTTTCAAATAAGACACCCTATTTGTTGAGTGTGCAAACATTTCTCCCCTCACATGGGGAAGAAGTTAGTGCTTGGGAGGAATTTAGTGCTAAACAAATGCTGCCTCAGACCCGGCGAGATAAAACATAAATTATTGCACTAAAACCTCTAACAAGTCTATCTGCTTTCTGAAATGACCGGGAGATGAAAGCGAGGAGTCTCATTTAAGGAGGCTCAGCGGCTCAGTTCTGCATTGATATAGCTGCTATGAAGAGCAATTCATTCGGAGATCAAATAGGCTGACAGAAGGACAGGCAGGGGGTCGCCACTGCCTTCAGGCAGGGCCAGGCCCGCCCCCCAGCACCCCACTAATACTGAGCCTAGCCAGGCTCCTGTTTGCTTCGGCTCCCCCCCAGCTGCACGTGAACACCATCCTCCAGCCCTTGTCAGCAGCTGCTGTAAGGACAGGAGTGACAAGGACGGTTCCTCAGCTGCATCTGGCGGGGGAAACCCTCTGCTGGACCGCCGTGAGCAGACTACGTTCAGTGAAGTTTTGGACAAGGGTGACGATGGAGAGGAAGAATAAAAGCAGAAATGCCCTGGCCGGTGTGGCTCAGTAGGTTGCATGTCATCCGGTGCCACAAAAGGTTGCCAGTTTGATGCCCGGTCAGGGCACATGCCCGGGTTGCAGGCTGGATCCCAGTGTGGGGCCTATGGTCCAGGTGTCGCTCTCATATTGGTGCTTCTCTCTCCCTCTCCCTCCTCTCTCTCGGAAAATCAATAAAAAACTATTAAAAAGAAAAAGGGGAGGTGGGGCTATAAGCAGGAAATAAGAGGCTTGCAAGGGGCCTTGGGCTCCATGACCTCCTCCCGGTTGGCATGCTCTCCAGGACATCTTCATGCTGAGAGAGAGAAATATTGATGTGAGAGAGACACACCCACTGATTGGTTGCCCCCCCACGCACCCCTACCAGGGCTGGGGGTCAAACCTGCAACCCAGGTATGGGCCCTTGCCTGGGAATCGAACCTGTGACCCTTCCATGTGCCGGCTGACACTCGAACCACAGAGCACACGGGCCAGGGCTGTCCACTTTTAAATAGAACTTACTATATTTTTATTTGATTAAAGGTAACTTGTTAAGTGTTGAAAGTCTGAATAAAACAAAAACAAAGAAGACAATGAAAAATAAAAATAAAACCATCTTTCAGAGATTGCCCTGTTAAGAAGTACACACATATAAATCTGGGCACAAATATACACACACAAATTTATGTGAGCTAATGCTCTATTTGCATCCTATACTTTAACTTAATACTTAAAAATAAGGACTTCTTAAGTATTATCATTTGACATTGTAATTTTTAATGAATCTTTAATTTCCAATCTTGATTTAAATATTTCTCCTTTGTCAATAGTTTAGGGACTTTGTTGTTCTTAATATTTCTTTTAAATCCCACCCTCCCCCCCCCCAAGGATATGCTTATTGATTTTAGAGAGCAGGAAAGGGATAGAGAGAAACATTGATGTGAGAGAAACACTGTTCAGTTGCCTCCCATACGTGCCCCAACCAGGGATCAAAACCCGAAACCTGGGTATGTGCCCCGACAGGGAATCAAATCCACAGCCTTTTTGGTATACGGGACAATGCTCCAACCAGCTGAGCACCCGGTCAGGGCTAGCTCAAAGTTTTTTAAGCTTAACCACAAGTCATGGAAAGGAGAGAGTAAGAATGCCATTTTCTCAGACAGCAATAGTAAGGCTTGGGTTGCATCCTCACATATTTTGGAAGCCTGAACTCTGCTGGCCAAGTTTCACCAAACCAAGGAGATCACATCCAGATACAGCTATTAAGCTCAAGACCATTGTCCAAAAATGAAGTCTACAATACAAATAATTTATTGGCGTATGAGGGATTGCTGTTTTATATTATCTATAGTGGTAGTATGTTAGGGTGACTAATGCTCCTGGTTTGACTAGAACTTTCTGGGACTTGCTGGGTTGGACACTGACAGTCCCAAGTCCTGGGAAACCCCCAGCCTCAGGCAAATCAGAACAGGTGGCCTAAACAAACACATTCCTGACAAACTGCCATTTCCAAAATGGCTTTACCCACTTACAATGGGCAAATTAAAAATGTGGGTTAAATGAACTGCATTCTTTTTTAACATGAAACCGTATTTAGTTTTCGTTTAAACATGTTAAGTGGAATATGGATAAATGTAGTATATATTTTAAGTAGTAGTGTTATTTTCAATCCTCATTATTGGTTCAAATTTTAATTGGTTCTATTTTTACCTTAATGTGCAAGCAATATGTGCTTTTTTCATATTTAAGTTAATCGTGTTTTTCAGGCCCCCAATTGAGATGTCCTGTACCCACAGACACCACCAGTCAGAGCCCCATATAGCCCAGGGAATGGTACACATATTCACACCCAGAATGAAGCGTCTATAGTGCTAATGCTATTTCAAGGCAGTGTATCAGATTTAAGATCTTTGTTATCTCTGAGACAGGACAGCATGTAGATAAATGTCCTGATGGTCCAAGCTTTCAAAGAATGTCTCCATTTATTCTGCGGATACACGTCCCTGCACAGCCACCAGTCGGGACTGCACAGGACACAGCTAAAGATGATTCTGTTTCCCATCCCCCTTCTCCTTCCCACTGGCCCCCGGATCTTCCCTCTTCTCTTTTTTGCTCCCTCCTTCAAATGTTCATTTTGAAGATATACTTTTCGCTGGGATTAAAACAGGGTTTGCACTTGAAATTTTCATTTACCAAACAGAAGAATATTTTACTAGAAGGGAATGGTATTAAGGAGAAATGATCTTCTGTGTGCCCCGAGGCCTGGCATAGAAAGGATTTGATTTGCTGTGTTAGGCTGGAATCTGGATTGATACGCGGAGATGAGAGGGGGTGTTTAATAAAATTTACATTTCATTTTCTCACTTGACACTAGTCTCCTGTCACTCATGGGACTGATGGGAACGCTGCAAATAACTTTTGTCAGAATCTAGTTGGGGAAACAGACTGGGAAATGAGAAGACAGAAGAGAGAGGGGGAAAAAAGAACAGTCAGGCTTGTTTTCATCTTGTGGTTCCTGTTTTGGAAACAGGTCCACTGTGGCTGGGGGACCTGAGAGCTGGCAGCCCGTACCCTGGAAGGGGCGAGCGTGCAGGTAGGGGGGAGACCTGGGGAAGGCACCTGGGAACTGATGTGACCCAGCTGCCCACAGGGAGCTGTCGTGCTGCCCAAGGGGAATCTGGATTGAATGAGGAGTTTAAGCTTCTAGGAGACTGGGAGTGATTCGCGTTCAAAGACAGGAGCAAAGACACGAGAAAAGGACTGAGCTCCCTCAACGCTCCCCCCTTTCCCCCCCAGTGAAACCAGAGTGTCTATATTGGTTTTCTATTGCTGATTAACAAATTACCAGAAACTCAGTGACTTAAAACAGTATCCATAATGGAATATTATTTAATCTTAAAAAAGCAGGAAATCCTGCCATGTTCAACAATAAGGATGGACCTGGAGAATATTATCTAAGTGAAATAAGCCAAACATAGACAAATTATGTATGCTCTCACTTATATGTGGATCTGAAATAGTCATAATCATAGAAACAGAGAGTAGAATGGTGATTGCCAGAGGCTGAGGGGAGGAGAAGGTGAGGAGATGACAGTGAAAGGGTACAAAGTTTCAGGTATGCAAGATAAAAAGTTGGGAAAGTCTACTGTATAGCATAGTGCTTATAGCTAACAATACTGCATTGTATACTTAAAATTTTCTAAGAGGGTCTATCTTATGTTGGTTAGGTGTTCTTACCACCACCACCACCACTACTGCTACTACTAATGAGGAGCAGGAGGTGGGAGGAGACTTTTGGAAGTGATGGATATGTCTTCTGTCTTCATGGTAGTAATAGTTTCATGGGTGTATACGTATCCATTAAATATATACAGCTTTTCACATGTCAGTTTCACCACAACAAATTAGGGAAAAACAACAACAATACACCACCTATTTGTGAGCTTTCAGTTCTCTAGGTCAAAAGTCTGGGAAAGCTCAACTGGATTTTCTTCTTCGGGTCTCACAAGATTTTGGGTAAGAGGCTAAAACCTACTCCTTTACTGCCTATTGAGAAGGTGTATCCAGTGACGTAAGAGGAGATTAAGGAGATAAGTCCTCACAAAAGCCTAGAGAAAAAAGTGGTCCAAAAAGAGGAAGAGAAAGTCTGGACTAGACACCCCAAAGATGTCATGTAACATGAGAACAGAGAATTTTTCTTTAGCAATGGAAAATGGAAGTCACTGGTGATCGCCATAAGCACAGTTTCTGTTCCGTGGAAGGGTTAGAGGCATACTGAAGTGTGTTGTAGAGTGAGTGAAAACCGAAGAAGTTATGAAATGCTTGGATAAGTCTTTCAAACAATTTTGTTGGAAGGTGAGTAGAAAAATGGGGAGAGATCTGAAGGAGCCTATATAGAATTAAAGAATCAAGCTTTCAAATCCAAGTGAATTCTAGAAAGTCCTACAAATGCATTAAATGAATCTTCTTTCTCAATACACACCAGATTGATGGGCAGAATCTACTTTTTCCTTGAATTGCTCCAAGCAAAGAAATCCCAGTCTTTTTTGAAGTCTATAAGTAACAAATGCTAATCTGTGTATTTTACCACTTAAATGTCATTTAACTTTATAAAAACGTTTTGTTTTTTTTTAACAAGTTACATTCTGGAAATGTGACTTGTCTCTCAAATATATCTGTAATCAGTCACATTGCTACAGTGTAAGTTGAAATCCACTGTTCTACACTCAGTAGAATAATTCCTTCTACTTATAGCTCTTTCAAAGTTGACATTGATGCATTATAAATTCTGGAAACAAAATACAGGATAAATGCATGAGTGTTAAAGACAGAATTAATTAAAATCCTTTACTGTTATTGACATATACAATTTTATGGAAGCTTGATTGAATAATATTTACATGTGATTTACATTCAATTTCCCCATAGTCATTTTTGCATAGAGTTTGCATACATTTCAATGTATAGTAATTTTGTATATTTGGAGTCAGATTGAAAGACAGAAGGGAGTCAGTCATTCAACTAAATAATCATTGAAAGGACTGGGCCCTGAGGGAGCTAGAGGCCTCTTGGTACTCAGGAGCCCCATTGGGCAATAATATAGGCAAGCCTACTGCAGGACACAACCCAGTCAGATTGGCTCAGTCGTTCAATCTGAGAGAGACATGAAGTTCAAAGTCTGGTACCTTCCCTGAACACAATCCCCAAACCCAAGAGATGGCGGAAACTATCCTAGTTCCCTTCATTATTCTTCTCTCAATTTTAACATCTATAAACATTTACAATTCTTTTTAACTCTAGAATTTTAGTTTGTTCAGAATCTTGCGGTAAGGCAGTTCACCATACAGGGAAAATGAGAAATGGGAGACAGAAAGAGATTCTTTGGAATAACATAGGACAAGATATTTTTCAATTATGTATTTGAATAAAGGGTTGTTACCGCTGTGAAATACTTGCCAGGTTACCCATATTAATGGTTTTAATAAGTTTAGGGTTGGCCTACAGTGGTGCTTTATCTAATCAGCTTATCTCCAGACATGAACGAACCAAGAGCTGCTCTATTTGCTTCCAGCATTCACCAATTCTCTCCTTTTTTGAGAAGGAAAAAGAGAATGGTCTTAGCTAGGGTTGGGGAGATTCTGGCCAGACTCTGAAATTCCATGCCACGTGCGAGAGCCCTGCAAGTTACTCTGGATGTTTCCGGCTGCTGTTCAGGCCCAAAGAGTCTATTCTGACCACAGGGGTCCCAGGATTGACTGGAGATAGAATTAATAGGTGAATTATACTTGTTCCTAAGCAGAGGGATAGAATCACACTTGCCTTCCAGGAAGGTGAGTCTTTTGGCACTTGGAAGGTGGATAAGAAAATAGCAAAAATTGGGAGAAAGGTAAAGAAGGAGTGGAAAATACAGAACTGGCAGCTGACCCTTTAGGGGGTAAGATAGGACATGGAGTCATGATCCGTTTCTAGATTTGTGGTCTGAGTGCAGGGATGTGGTGTGTTGTACTAGGGAAAACATGAGGAGGAGCAGGCTTTAAGGCTGTGATAAGTCATAGTGGCTGTGGGATACCCCAGTGGTGAGTTCTCAGAGGGCAGCTAAATATATGGTACAGAGCTCAGGAAAGAAATCTAGGCTGGAATTTAAGGTGGTGAAAAAAGTCTCCAGAGTGAAAGCGAGAATGTGTAGACAAAGCCTCAGTAGGTAGCGCTGAAATGGCTACCATTGTATAACTCTCAAAAGCATTAACTTCTTTTTTTAAAAAATTTGTAAATGATTTCAAAGAGGGAGGAAGGGAGAGGGAGGGAGGAAAGGAGAGAGATCTGTTGTTCCACTTGTTATGCATTCATTGGTTGATTCTTGTGTGTGCCCTGACCAGGGATCAAACCTAAAGCAGGACAACACTCTAACCAACTGAGCTACTTGGCCAGAGCAAAGGCCTTAACTTCTGAAATGTTTTTGTACAAAAAGATCACAGCCCTTCTAGGACCTAATATATGCGCTAAAGATTGCAAACAAAATTACTTCATAGACGGGGAAGCTACAAGAATGAGATCAAGAGCAGATCACAGCAGGCACTAATTAAACTAGAGAAGGCAGAGTCTGCCTAGGCCACTCAAGTTATTTTTTCTGTTGTTATGCTTTTAAATACTGTTAATGCCAAACAAAGTCTATCTGCAAAGGGATTTACCCTCCAGGAAGCCATTTCCTACCTCCAGGGTAAATGTCTGTAGGACAGATTGCCTGTCCTTGCCCTCCTTATCACAGACAGTCTGGATTCAACTCTCTTGAAGTACATCTAATTGTACCTCCCTCAGTATTCAACACTGTGTCACAGAGAAGGCAGCCTGTCTCTTTTGGGGGCAGCTTGAAAGTTTGAGATGTCACAGGATACAAAAATAATGGGCAAAGAGGCTGGGAAAGTTCCCACCAATTCATGGCAAGCTGGGACATCATTTACCTGAGATGATGACTTTTTGCCAGTATCTTCTATGGGGTTAATTCTAGTGCATCGTTGCTTAAAATTTTGCAGTAGGAGGCTGTGTCTCCTTCCTCTGTTCTAATTCAAACAGGACAGCCCCTTAACGTTTCAGAGACTGGGAAATCCTGGTTTATATTTAGGCAAAAGGTGAGAGGAAGTTCTTTCTGGAAATTCTCCTCATCTCTGCTGTCTTTGCTTTACTCTTTTGGGCCATAAGGCCTTCTGGACCCAGAGCAGAGGACACAGGCTCCTTAAAGTATCCTGTAGTTTGAACACTGATAGGCCCTGTGCAAATGTATGAATTAGGTGAGATTGGCATCAGCATCCTTTCCCAGCTTAACACCTGTTGACCCTCTACCCTGGCCTCCATGAGAGCCTCCAGCACAGCCTAGAAATGCTGCAAATGATATAATCTCTTTCCCACTTCATTTGGCAGCTCCATGAATTATCTTCTCCCAAAAGCAGGTCTCTGATAAACGAGTTAGCTGATAGCCCACTTGCCCACTTGGTTATCTCTGGTCTCCCAGTACAGGTTTTTTGTTTTTAATTCTGGTTACAGATTTAACACAAATACTAACACAAAGAATTATTAAGAAATAAATTTGATGTATGAACAATTTCTTTCCCCAAACTGGCTGTTTTTACATCTTTGTCCTTTACTAAAAATATCAGCAAATCCCATGAGAATATCAGTTTTCATGTATTAATACTCATTAGGTGCAAAATTGATACGTTTGCTCTACTGTAGGCTCCCAATAATGATTGCATTTGAGCCACGAAATGAAATCAGCTTGTAAAAAACTAGGAAGTTGTCTTGTAATTGAAAGAGAAGTTCTAATAGATCCTCTCTTATCATTCAAATGTTCCTATAGGATAAAAAAAAAAAAATGTTTGCTCTGACACTACAGATAAAATTGTAGCGGTTAGACCTTTTCATGATCCCTTAATAAGAAAAGCCCAACGCACTGGGGTGGTCACCCTAGAGGAAGCTTAATAACAACCTGTACTAGTATAAATAAGTCTTAGTTATACCATTATTAAGATGGTGAAATCAGGCTTAAGTTAACAAGTAAAAAATTAAATGTTCAGGAACCTATTATTTGACTGGCATTGGGCTATGTTCCATGATAAATACGAAAGATATATCTGACATTGTTTCAATGACAAGCCTTTATATGGCTGTCTTCCATTTTAAAGTTGAAGAAAAGAGATTTTAGAGTCCATATTCCCCTTCTTAGTGTCCAAACAGGTCAGGCCTCCTCTCCCCGGCTCATTTTCCAGAAATATGTCGAGCATCCTGACTTTCAGCCCAAACGCCCACACCACGCTTTGGTCACAGCTGTTCGGGAATAGCTTCTGGATGTACGGAATGAAGGCAGAAGGCCTCGCTGGCACCACAGGACGCCTTCTTCTCTTGGGAACACCCTGAGCCGCCACTGTCCTTGCCCAGCCGCCTCTGTTCCTTCAGTTGCTGCCTCGCTTGTCTGAGGGCTGGACAGAGCAGCAGCAGCTGATCTTGACCTGCCAGCTGGTATCTCAGCAACTGCTCTTGGGCCTCCTTCCAGTTTCCAGTGTCCTGCATGTACATCGGCTGAGCTGGAGGGCCCGCAGCACAGGTGTGCCCCTGGGATGTGACACCTGTAATACTGGGAGTGGATCCAGCAGCCTCGTCTCGGCCGCCCCCCTCCTCTGCGACAGCATGGCGGCTAGCCTTCCTTCTGGACACCCCATTTACCGACTGGGGGGGGAGCTGGTTCAGCTTGCCCAGCATGACCTTCATCCTCATATCTGTGGAGAAAAGAAGTAGGGGAAGAAATAAACTAAGTTTCCAATCAACTGATTACACATGTTGCATACTTAGTGTCCCTGAAATAATATTGCCAAATAAAGATTGAGTTTTATCAGCTTATCAATTTCCAAGTAATTTTGGAAATATATTTTTCCTAAAAAGAGCCACTGTATCCCGTGCCTGATTTATAATGAATATTAATTACCTAATCAAAGTTTGGTAATAAATTCTTCCCAGAGAAACACTTTTATGCCTTTTCTAACACTTTGGCTTTCATGCCAAATCGATCATTTAAATATCTTTGATTTGATAAAAATGTGAATTTAGACATATGTTGAGATAACACAGATTTATAAACATGTATCCATATGAGTGTGTACACATGTGACTGTGTGACAGTGTAAAGGGGAACTGGACTGGAGTAAAAATTAGGGTTCAGGCTCCCTTTCCCCTGCTACCTGGCTCTGTGATATTCATCTAGTCACTGAGCCTCTCTGGGCTTCAGTTGTATAATTTTATATTACTCTCAGGTGCTACTTAACAAGTTACTAACATGTATTTCATTTTTTAAAATTTTTATTGAGTTTTGAGAGACAGACATCAATTCGTTGTTCCACTCATTCATGCATTCATTGGTTGCTTCTTGTATGTGCCCTGACTGAATGTTGAACCCGAGACCTTGGCACATCCAGGATGACACTCTAACCAACTGAGCTACCCTGCTAGGGCCTGTATTTCATTTTAACAGTCATGTTTTAAGTATTTATTTTCCTTTGACATTTTATTTGTATCTTATTTTCCTAACCAACAGAATTAATATTCAATTCAGAAGAGTACAACATTGGTATTGACTTTGATAGACAGGTGATCTGGGTGTTTTTGACCTTATCTGTCCCAATTCCTTGAGTGATGTAAATAGAAGCAATAATACTGCTAGGGCTGAAAAAACCTGGGTCATGCCAGATGTTAATGACTCACTAACCTATCCTGTTACTTGAACAATAAATGGTGACAAACTAGAAATATATAGAATTTTACTGGTACAACTGAGTCAAACCTACTAAAACAGTAGTTTATGGTATTAAATATGTGAAAGATGGTCCCTCGAAGTGAGATGGCACAGCAGCTAAGGATACAGGCTTAAAATCAAACCAGCATGGTTAGGTGTGCTGCTTGATTCCTTACTGACTGAATAAATGCATAAAATTTACCCACCCTCTGAAACTGCTTCAGTTTCCTCATCTGTAAAACACTAACAATGGCGGCAGCTACCTTATAGGATTGTTTGCGGGTTAAAAAGATGAATCATACGCAGTACTGCCCAGAGCCTGGGATGATATGGTAAGAACTGGATAAATAATAAACATCATAATTCAAATCCCTGATGCTCAGATAGCACTTAACCCTGCCAGGCACTGTTCTCAATGCCTTCCATCCATCCATTCATTTAATCCTCATAGCTACCTGTGATATTATGATTTATAATAAAAAAAAAAAAAATCCCTTTCTAGCTTTTAAACTCCTTGGAATTCCCTAAGTGATAAAAGTAGTAAAATGCCTTTTGTTATGTTAACAAGGTGACTTTTGGACCCCACCTGGGATGAGGGCTGGTTGCCAGGAGAATCAATCACATGACTAAAGGTTTGAATGGCCTTTCAGCAGAGTACCCAAATTCATTTCCTTTAAAGTATTTTATATCTACATAGTGCTTTAGTCTCCAGTTGCATCCTGCTCTAAACCCAAATGTTTTATTTCCCATAATTACCTCATTTCCTATTTGTAAAAATTATCTTAAACACACCCTAGTTCTTCCCTGCATGGTTCGCTCAGTTGGTTGGAGCATCCTCCGGTACACCAAACAGTTGCAAGCTCTATTCCCTGTCAAGGCGCATGCCCAGGTGGCGGGGTTTGATCCCTGGTCTGGGAGTGTACGGGAGGCAGCCAGTAGATGTTTCTCTCTCACATAAGTTTTTATCTCTATCTCTATCTCTATCTCTATCTCTATCATCTCTGTCTCTGTCTCTGTCTCTATCTCTATCCCTATCTCTCTCTCTCTCTCTCTCTCTATATATATATATATATATAATCTCTATCTATCATCTATCTATCTATCATTATCTCTATCTCTATCTCTATCTCTATCTATCTCTATCTCTATCTCTATCTCTATCTCTATCATCTCTGTATCTGTCTCTATCCCTCTCTCTCTCTCTCTCTATATATATATATATAATCTCTATCTATCATCTATCTATCTATCATCTATCTATCTATCTATCTATCTATCTATCTATCTATCTATCTATCATCATCATCATCTATCATCTATCTATCTATCATCTATCTATCTCTATCATCTCTGTCTCTGTATCTGTCTCTGTCTCTATCTCTATCCTTATCTCTCTCTCTCTCTCTCTCTCTCTCTCTCTATATATATATATATATATATATATATATATAATCTCTATCTATCATCTGTCTATCTATCATTATCTCTATCTCTATCTCTATCTCTATCTCTATCTCTATCTCTATCTCTATCTCTATCATCTCTGTATCTGTCTCTATCCCTCTCTCTCTCTCTCTCTATATATATATATTATATATATATAATCTCTATCATCTATCTATCTATCTATCTATCTATCTATCTATCTATCTATCTATCATCATCATCTATCTATCATCTATCTATCTATCATCTATCTATCTCTATCATCTCTATCTCTATCTCTATCTCTATCTCTATCTCTATCTCTATCTCTATCTCTATCTATCTCTATCTCTATCTTTTACTCTCCCTCTTCCATCTCTATTCAGTAAGCATATCCTTGGGTGAGAATAAAAATTTTAAAAAATAAAATAAAAATATACCCTAGTTCTGAATTTTTTTTATCCTGTCTTCTACAACTCTCTGCTTTCTTTCATTCATCTCCCTAAATACTTCCTTCAGAGAGAATTTCCTAACTCATTCGTTTTTTATTTTCATGTTACATTGAATGTTGAAGGACGTATCAATTTATTTGTTATAAACAATATGATATTATAGTTTAATTTTAAAAACAGTTTTATTCAATTAGGATTTTTTTAAACAAAATAAAGGAGACTCAAGAGTAGTCTATGTTAATGGCTATGTTAACAGTTGTATTCCAAAGTACTTTTTGAAGAGAGAAAGGCTAATAATAATTTAAAGTAATACACAGCAATTGTAGCAATTAACGCATGTTGGGTATATAATTTAATCCTTACAACAATCCCCTGAAGTAAATGCTATTATTATCTCTGTTTTAGAAGGAAGTCACTGAGGTGCAGAGAGATTAAGTAACTCCCCCAGACCATGTAAAAAGTAGTGACAGATCTCACTTACTTTTTCAGAATTGAAGATTTTTGGCTCCAGAGTCTATATTCTAAGGACCAGTCAATATTATGTAAAGTTAAAGACAGCAATGGGGAGTTAAGAAGACTGTTTGGTTGAGTACATGCATGGGAGGATCGCATACATGTGAATGTTAACTTTTATGCACTTAACAGTTAAAAAAAGATTGAGAACTATCCTAAACCCCTGAAAGGGTAGGTGGCAATGCCAACATTGACATTTCTCATCCTTGCTTTTTTCACATCTCATCACCAAATTCATCAACCAGTGTTTTATATACTAAGGGAATGATGGTTTTTTAACCTGTGTATTATGTTCCTCATTCAATTTACTGAGACCGGCCTTGGTTTGTGTTAGAAGACAGTAATCATGTCTATATCATACTATACAGCACATTATTGGGGCAAAGTGTACTAATACCCTATTCAACTTAATCTACCAATGAATAGGAACCGAGGTGAGAAAGAGAAGATAATAGTAAGAATATAAATATATGTGATGCCCTTTGATATAAAGCAATAAGATGAGACAGAGTATCTTGTTTATATTGTTTCCAGGATGCATCAATTAATATTCTGCTAAACCCAAGCTACTCATATCTTCCCTCTTCTTTTCCACAGTCCCTTGCTTAGCATGTATCTGCTACAGCCACCTAACTATGGTATTATTCTCTTGCTTAGATCGATGGCAACCTTCAGGTTATACTAGTTTCCCTATGGGATCTCAGCTCCTTCCAGAACTGTTTCTTGACAACTCACATGACACTGATTTACACCTCAATACTTGTTAACTAGAGGTTTTCATTTGACTTTTGTCACTGCTTCTATTATTGGTCAACTTTCCTTATATGACAGTCTCGTCTTCCTCTTTGCATGTTGAGTTCCTTCAGGGAAGGAACCTTTTGTGCCATCAACCTTGTCTCCTGATTATGCCCAGCTCTATGCCAGGTACTGAGCTTGGTGTCATTTCCATCCCTACTGCTCCCACCAGGAGGAAAAGGCATAGTTTATTGAGATCAGCAAATAACCAAAGAACAAGAATAATAAGTTGTCACATAGAAGCAAACTTAAAGAAGGAAAAAGGCTTTGAATTTATATTCCTTGGTAAAACCAATACCACTTTATATAAGGGGACTCAAACACCGCATGTCACCTATTTTCAACCCATTGAAGATATTGTGATCCTTCTTTTGAGAGCTTGTCATTGGAATCTGGTACCCCCTGTTCTTCAAGTCTGCATCTGTTCATAAAAGACTAACAAGAGCACAGCTTCCCTTTGCAGGCCCCCAAACATTTAAAAATATCCCATGAATTATTTACATGGCAGCCCCAATCAGCAACATACCTGCCAGACTCCCCAGCCGAAATGAAAGTGCACTGAGTAAAGGTGCCCAGGGAGGCTGGCTGCCTCCCACTGTGAGGTTATAGACAGAACTAAGTCAGCACACATTATATGTCAGCGCCGACATCAGAAGGAATCAGATCCTTTGATCTCGGACCTCCACAGGAAGCTTAGATCTCAGACAAATTAGATAAAAAATGAATTTATAGCAGATATGTTTCCTAAGGCATTCAGCTGAATGTTTGGGTTTTAGGGAAGGAAGAGTATTGAGTATCAAAACATATGAATTGGTGTGCCTCTTTTCCACCTCCGCCTTGGTGAGTTCCCAGGAAAATGGAAAGACGGGATTTCAAATTGCCCCTCCGTCCCTTTTAGAGTCCCATGGTTTTGCTCAAGTTTTAGTAAGAATGGCATAAATTGTGAGAACACATATCTCGTCTTTATGAAAAGAAGGACTCAGTGATTTGGGGGTCTACCCATGTTCACCCATAGTCAGCTGTAACTTTTTCAGCTATCCTTACCCTCTTTTGTCTTGCAAAATTTTCTTGGGCAACACATAAATCCTGTGCCTGTTTTGTTTAATTTGTGTGGATACTAGTTACTGGCTTCTTTTGCAATGGAGACATTAACAATGGCTCTCCCTTCAGCTCCCATCCCAATCCCATATTCATATTTTCCTAGCCCAATCTGTGAGTGCTGCACTCAGTGTTGGATGGCCTGGATTCAGTGCACGAGCCCAATATGATCACCTGCATCTTGGAACCTAAAAGCAATCTAAAGCAGAGGGATGAACCACTGATCATCTAACATAAAGAATGTATTCTAGCCCTGGCCAGGTGGCTCAGTTGGTTCCCGGTTCAATTCCCAGTCAAGGCACATATCTAGGTTTTGGGCTCAATCCCAGTCCGGGCAGGTATGGGAGGCAACCAATCAATGTTTCTCTCAATCAATGAAAGCATATCCTAGAGTGAGGATTAAAAATAATGATAATAATAATAATAACAACATTTTACTCCAATTTGGTTTCTCATTTGTCAATAAGGGCAACACTTACACCCACATATTGAAGAAGGTATAAGCAATGGTTAACAAATAATATTAAACTATTAATTATAATTAATTATTTGATAAACATTAGTTAATAAATAGCAGATCTATGTCTTTTCCAGGTTATTTTATCAAGTGAAAAACTATCATTAAATTATCATTTATTTTTAATAAGCACTACATGACAAATCAGGAAGGTATGAAAATTTTAAAAAGACAAAGAATGAAGAAATGCTTTTGGTCTCATATCATAAATGATCTCTATTTTATTGTTTTTGTAATACTCTAGCAATGAAAATGTTTTAGTAAACCTAATTTAACTCATTAATCCATTTGAGTTTACTTTTTGGTGTCTTTTTTGAAGTGTAAATTTAGATTGATAAATGTCCTAAATAGTCAAATATCCTTGCTCTATATATAGATTAATGCTTCTGTTTCTCTTTATTTTTATCTCCTTGATCATTTATTACATTTCTTGATCAAATATTTATATCTATATCTAATTGAGGTTATTTTCACTAATGTGCCAATATTTTCTTGTGTCAGTATCACATTGTCTTAAGAACAGTAACATAAATATGCTCTTTGTTTGAGCTACCCTTTTCCACTGCTATAAAATCTATTTCTTATAAGAAATAACTTGGTATCATGGATCTATATTTTCTGAAGAATATTAAGTCATCTTATGTTGTTCTACACTGTATAAAATAATTAAAACTGAGATAAACCAAAGTTAATTTAGAAATAACTGAGGTTTTTGCAATATTAGTCAATCTAATTAGAAACATGCTATAATTTCCTATGCATTCAAGTCTTCTCTTTAAGTTATTCAATAAAATATAGTATATTTTATATATGTCTAATATATCTTTTTTAATTGTTTTTTTCCCCAAGGCAGCATATTCTTTGTTAACTATTATGTATTTTATTATGTTCCCTAACTGTATATAAATGACTTATATATTATTTTTGCATAGATTGACATTATATTTAAATAAGCTACTCAAGTTATTTATAAATTATAACAATTAATAGTCTTTTAAGTTATTATTAAATAATTATATCATCTGCAAATCATCATGTATTTTATCCAATACTGTCTCTTCATTTGCCTTATATCTGACTGTGTGTTTTAACATTCCAAAATGCATGTTACGATATTATGGTAAGAATGAATCATGTGTTTTGTCCTCATTTGAGGAGGAATTCTTCTAATTCCATTGTTGGATGTGATATTGGATCTTGGTTGTAAATAGCATTGGAATTCTCCATGTTATTTAGCCGGCAAGCTCTTATTCTTGGTTATTTCAAAAAAGTTTTCTTAAGGAATTAAGTGCTAGATTTTATTCATGTTCTTAAATTAAGAGATTTATATTTTATTATATAATATGAACATGCTATTTATTAATAATTTCCAAATACAATTTTATTTTCCTGGGAGCTTATGACAATTTCTAGTCCTGAGATGTTTTGCTCTTTCCTGATTCCAGACATCTTGAGGTCACCCCTTTCCTCCCCTGTCCTTGTCATTCTCATAGATTTGTACTTACAAAAGTGCACTGACAGTCCTTTTCATTTTATATTCATAAAACACACTGTATATAGTCAATAGGACTCTAAAGTGGTAGAGCTAAATCCCTGAAGTTGATGGCCATAGTCGCACATGCATAATTTCTTGCCATTCTTGTATGTCAGTTTTCCATTCCCATGGATTTCATACACATGAAAAAAGGACCAGTGGCCAAAGGTCAGCGTGTGATTTGGAGAAGGCAGCACTGAGGTCTGCAGCAGTCTCTGTCCTGCAGAGACAAAGGCAGAAGTGGTGACAAGCAAGCTGGGAGACGCAACTAAGGCTCCCAACAGGCGGCCAGCAGAAAGCACTGCCTGGAAGCAGGAAGTGACTGGTGGCCCATTGTTAGGACCCAAAAGATGTGCAGTCATTATCTTGTTATTAATTTTGTGAACCTGAATAAATGTTTTACCTCTCTTTTAGAAAAGATAAGGTTTTATTTTTTTCCAGCAATTGAAAGAACTGCTGGAATCCAAAGTTCTCTGGAAAGGGAAAGAGAAAGAAGGGGGCCCATTTCATGTCTCCCTTCATCATTCACTCAACAGTAGTCATCAGTGGTCTGATATTGTAACGCCTTATGGTCAAGTGATGTGGGGATTAGGATAGATACAGAATTTATATGAAAGGATCTGGACAACATGAACACAGAGAATTATATTATATATTAAAGGTATTAAGTGAACAAGAGGCAAGTGTTATAAAAGGAGACAGGAGACTATTCCTTTGACATAAGATAATTTTAAAAAGAGAAAAAAAAATTTGACCTGTGATTGGAATGAATGGGGTGGTTTTAGATATGTGAATATATGGGGTGTCACGATAATAGACTATAGACAGCTATTGTTGAGCGAATGATGAAGATGTGAATTTTGAAAGTGAGAGGCTTGTGTTGTGTTTGGGGTGTACTCTCCTGGAGAAAAAAGAGATAGGGCATGGAGGAGCGGATGTCTGTAAGGAGTGTATTAACACAGACTGAGCCAAAGCCCTTGGCAAATGAGATTTGAAACAGTGCAATGTGATTTAGGAGCTAGAGGAACTAAACATGTAACTTAGGATAATGATATATTTTATTTCACTTAGTTTTTTCTCTCATCTTTAAATTCCTCAAATATACTTATGGTTATGATTGCATTGCACTTAGTTGTTTATTGCTTGGAATTATTCTTTCATTTTCCCTAACATTATACTTGCATCTCAACCATATTTGAAACTTATAAAGGACAGATGGCCTGATATCACCTCTTTGTAACTGTACGGAGAGGACCTTATCAGGTACTAAACAAATATCAGGAGGTAAATAAATACTTATGTAATATTTATTGGTAGAGAAAATCTTATTGCATCCGCTGTCTTCCCAGTAGTCTCTCATCTAAATGTTACAAAGAGGAGTAATAACTTTTGCCAGGGTTTCCCAATGTTGGTATTATTGACAATTTTAAGTCAAGTAATCTTTCTTGTGTGGGTGGTCCTGTGCATTGTAAGATGTTTGCAGTATCCCTGATCTCACCAAATGCTGGTAGTATCCCCTTACCCCAGGCTGTGACACAAAAATGTCTTCAGATATTGCAAGTGTCCTCTGAAGGTAGAAGGACCAACTGTCCCAATTTGCCTGGGACTGAGGGAGTTCTTAGGACACAGGCTTTGAAGTTTAAAACTGAGAAAGTTCTGGGAAAACCAGGATGTACTGGCCATCCTACTTGGGGAACAAAATTGCCCCTCATTGAGAACCATTGGCCTGGGGGAACAGAGAACCATCTATGTACAATGAATTCCAAAAATTATAAATACTATTGTGGAGTCACACCTTTATAATTCTTGTAATTCAAAGAGAAAATACTCAATTTCATTAAGGTGGAAGGGATCGGGGAAGACTTTATGGGGGAAAAAAAGGCATTTCAAGTGGTGCATAGAAACTTGAGGTTTTAAGAGAAGACAAACAATCCAATTGGAAGCAACTGTGCATTTAATGGGTGGGAAGGTGTTAGACAAATCATGGGATGAGTGAGCTAGTGTGGTGAGTGTAAGCAGGGTGCAGGAAGGTGAAATCCAAAATAAGATTAGAAAGATAGGATGAAGTCAGGTCTTGAAGGGCTTTGAGTCTTAAATAACAAGAAAAAACAACAATAAATAACACATATAAGACACCAGAAAATTTTCTGCATTCTTTCCTGACACTGACTCATATAATCGTAACAACAACCCTAAATGTGGGCAGTATTGTGTCAGCTTTACCAATGAGAAAACCAAAGGGCACAGAGAGGATAGTTGATTTACCTGAGCCCACAAAGAAAGTCAACAGGAGAGTCAGGGTGAAGCCCAGTCTGTCTGACTGCTGAGTTTCCTGTCCTGAATGGTCACATTCTCCTGCCTCTCCAATCAATCAGAGGAATTCATTAAATCTTCTGAGTAGCCGAGTGACAACAACAGATATGAATTTTAAAAGCCAGCTCAGATGGCTCTATAATGTCAAAACCCCTGGCTGGTAAGAGTAAAATATGAGGGATATACGTTTACTTCCTTCTTCCCACTCTGCAACCCTTTACCTCCCACCCTTCACCACTGCATCTACGGAATTTTTGGCAAAAGCCATAACATGGTGAGTTGACAGTCTAAACCTACTGGACAGCAGAAGTAATTCCATCAGCTAAATAATTTTAGAGCTGTGGTAGTGCTTAGTGAATGCAAAGGGTTTATGAAAGAGCCAATCGCTTTATCAGCAAATGTCGAAAGTTTAAAAACACAGAAGGAAAAGGGAGACTAAAGTGCTATGGTAATAATGAAATAACATCACACTTATTTAAAGCTAACAATAATTAGGTGCTATGTAGCTGGTAATAATTTCCAAAGGAAAACAGGAGATGCCTCATTACTTGCCTTGGAAACAATGCCCTTTAGCTTTGGACAAACCTTCAAAGATGAGGAAACAAATCTGCTTTGATTCCCCCAAGGGAGGGCTCATATAACACATCTTTCTACTTTTAACTTGGATGCCCTAATAAAACGGCCTCTCTGATACTCCCATCTCTTCCATCTAAACTCTTCCACAGAAGCCCTGTCCCTTGTCTCATTCCTGATAATTTATTAATAAGCCACCACATAAAAAATGTTCCCTAATAAAATACCCGGGCACTGTGGACTGTCTAATGTAGTTAATTTGAGCAGGGCAACTGAGATTCGTGTCGAGATGGCCATATTAGATTAGTGGAGAGATTAGCATCACTCCCGCGGCTCCCTGAAGAATGCGGCTAAGTGCGCAGTTCCTCATTCGCAGTGCTGAGTTCCGATGACCGCTTTCAAACACCGGCCCTGAACCGGCCTGCAATACTATGGACTTCTAGAAACCAAAGTTAAAGCGGTATTCGATGGACTCTAGAAAGAATTCCTGCCCCCTTCTCTCTGTCTCCTCACCTCTCACCTCCACTCACTGCAAAACCCCTACCACCTTTTGGAGCAGGTCCAGGAGCTGGAGTATAACTGCCTAATTTGTTGAGGGGGAAAAATAACCTCATTTTCTCCATGGGAAAAAATACAAACAGGCAAACAAACTGATACACACACACACACACACACACACACACACACACACACTCACCAGAGTTCACTGAACCAGTTAGATAGAGGCAGGACATTGAACTGCTATTTTTTGGTTAAGTATGCACTCAAAACCATTAAGATTCATACTCCTTTTCAAACAGAAAATATCATGCTAATTCGCTGTTACTTAGAAAAAATAGAAATCTTCCCTTCAGAGCATATGTTTCAGTGTTTCAGATCCATGGAAATTATATGAATATTTCTCACACGCCACACCCATGCTTGGCAAATCCATCTGAGTTCTGCCCACTCTCTTTCTCTTTTCTGCGTCCTTAGAAAGGCAAGGACAAAGCATTGGTTTTAGGCA
Organism: Miniopterus natalensis; assembly: GCF_054644295.1. NCBI lineage: Eukaryota > Metazoa > Chordata > Mammalia > Chiroptera > Miniopteridae > Miniopterus > Miniopterus natalensis. The sequence continues at coordinate 21,990,231 of NC_142085.1, forward strand.
AATACCCACCTTTTCTCTGCTTGGCACCAATTCTAATGGCAACTTAATGTAACAAACAAAATCGATGGCATAATGCACAACGTAAACAAATAACACATTTTCCTAAAAGAACAACTAAGCAACAAAGCAGAGCTTGACAAAGCTGACTTATTTCTTGAGGGTTCTATAGTCAATCTAATTTGCACAGTTGGTATTTGGCAGCTACACTCTCCTTCCCCAAATTCAATAATGTTGCCAAACTGGCAGCTTTGAGTAGCTGAGGGAAAGATTATATGCCTATACTCTGGTTTTCCCTTCCTCGGTGTAACAAATTCAAATATTAAGCCAATAATCTTCTACTAGGTAAGAAAATATAAATATTAACTTGAATAATTGGTTAATAGATGAGTGATCAGCTGGACTTGTGTGTTCTTATGCTGGGGGTATAATTTCCTTGAGAAGTAACTAAGACTAAAGGAAAGAACTATAAACTAACTTGATTCAGAGACTGACAGCCGGGAGACGCTGTAGTTCATCCCCGCTTTGTCTCTCCGGTGGGGATCGTCCCAGTTGCCCGAGCTTACCTTCTCCCACTATGGGATCTTCTTTTCCAGTCTCTACCTGTGATCCTTGGTGTTTGGATGAGACATGGACATGATTCTTTCGATCATTAGTCTGGGATGCGGAAATATCTTCACTTTTTATTTCTAAATTAATAAGAAAAATAAGAAGAGTGTGTTTCTTGTTCTTTTTTGGAATAAAATAACATTTTTTATTTGTAAATAAGCCCTAAGTGTTAAGGTGTTTTCCTTGTATGCCCCCACCAAATGATTGTGAGATAAATGCAACAGAATGCATATAATAAACCCAGAGTTTAAGGAAAGATGAGACAGAATCCCACATACTGACCACCAACTTTAAGGTATAAAAACTGTACTGGCCAATACCATATGTGGCTACTGAACATGGGAAATGTGACTACTTCGAGTGGAGATGTGCTATAAGTGTATAATATACACCGAATTTGGAAGAAAAATGTAAAATATGTAATATTTTCATATTCATTACACGTTGCAATATTTTTTGATATATTAGGTTAAGAGGATTCTATAAAATTACATTATGTTCTTCATATTTGTGGCTCATGTTATATGTTTATTGGACAGAGCTGGCATAGAAAGTGGCTAATATTTTTAACCTTTTATTCTGAAATAATTATAGATTCACAGGGAGTTGCAAATAAACGTGCAGGGAGAACAATATTTTTATTCTAAAGTAAAGAATATTGATCTCAGAGTAGCAATTTGAAAAGTACAGAAAAATATAAAGCACAGAAAAGTGAAAAATACAGAAAAATACAAATTACCCATACAGAGCTGATTACTTACACATTTTCCCCCATAAAGTGCCTCCTTATCTCTTTACATTTTTATTTTATAGAAAGTTAGCAGTCTGTGTTCAGACAGGAAAATATGAGAATGTGACACAGAGAAATGTGTCCACAGATATGGAAAATTTCAAAGAACAAAAAGAGGACACTGGGGTAGCTGATATGTTAGCAACTGCGGGGAGAAGCTCCCTCTAGATCTGGGGGAACAAAAGGGAAGAAATGGAGTGAACAGGGCTCAGTGGGCGGCGCCTCCAAGGCTGGGGGCTTAGTTTGGGGGGCTATGAGAATTAAATTACTGCACAGAATCGTGTGAGATCAAAAATCATGAAAGGTCTTTGCTTTCAAACAGGAAGGCAATACACACACACACACACACACACAGTGAACTTCCGATTTGAAGAACAAAGACCAAAACCTGTAGTTCAAAAAATCACAGGCAGCAGCCCAGGGTGAGGGGACCTCGTTGTTCCTGAGAAACACAAGGAATCTGAGGCCTCCTTGCAGTTTGTCCAGACGGGGGTGACTGTGGATCCCCCTGGCAGCTCTATGCTTCTTTCTCCTTTATTTGGACATCTCTCTTCGCCTCTCCTCATTTTGCCTCTATATATACTCACTTTTATCCCTTGGGTTTCCCACTATCTCCAGCATCACACGGGTTCCCTCCACTCATTTGATGGGGCACGTAGGGTGGGTGGACAAAGGAATGTGCTTCTCTCTCTCTCACATTCTAAGAATTTAGTAAAAGGAAGGGAAGAAACCTGTTTTACAGAACCTCTTCCCTCTGTGATTTTCCATGTCACCAGGTTATAAAACAAGATCTTCTTCTGAAAAAGTGTCTAAGAACATAATTTCTATGCTCCTGGAGAAAAAACAAACACCAAGCACTCTCTTCCTTCTTCTGCAGTTCTGGAAAGAGAGGAGAACATTTCCCCCCAATTTTGAGCTCACCGTTTGGAGCGTTCCTGAGCACAGAGGAGTTTCAGAGAGTGAGATCTGGAGCCAAACTGCCTGGCCTCTCCCTGCCTGTGTAACCTTGGCGCAAGTCACTTAGCTTCTCTGTGCCTCCATAATATAGGCGTCAGCCTTTAACACCTGCTTCACAGGGCTGTTGTGAAGATCAGGTAAATTCGTGTATCTAAAGTACTTAGAACCTGGTCTACAGTGCGTGTTCAATAAATCTGAGCCTTTATTATTATTGCTATTATTATTTAAGATTAGGCAATTCTTGTCTCTGCTGTATGAATTAAACAGTTTAGCTCCATGTGGTTTAATATGTTCCACGAGTTCATAAAAATTTCTCTTTGGGGGAAGTAAAAGAAACATTCATCTATTATACGTGATAGCACTTCTCCAATATTTTCATTCAAAAAATATATACATACTTCTGCTCTTGCTTTTCTTAAACCAACAGCACACCAGGCAGCACAGAGCCAGCCACGAGACCGCTGAGCACAGGGAGGCGGACAGGAGGATGGTGGACCTCTCCGACCTGGCCACAGGGAAGATGGAGAATGGCCTGGATCGAGCCGTAAAATTGGTGCCTGGTTAAAAAAAAGTCTCAATGATAACTATGCGAACATTACATTGTGGAAAATATGCTTATAACACTTTGTAGGTTTAATAAGTATTTATTGAATTAAATGATTAAATAAATGAAGCAAAAATGAATTCAAGATTTGTATTGCTGAAGAACCATAGGAATCCAATTCCAACAGTAACACAGGGTTTCTTCCAATTTGTTCAATACTGATGAGTTCTTCCCATTCTCCCCTTTTATTTTCAGACTTACCTTCTCCACCAATGCAAAATTTCTGTTTCATTCTTATATTCTACTTATTAGAACAAAAATGCCCTCAGTTCCAGAATGTGTGAAACTACTTGCTGTGACATATGTATCGTATTTAAAACATGGTATGTACCAACAAAACAGGGCACAGAGACTCCTATTACAGAGCCAAGTGAACTTCTAATGTCCACCCAATTTTTGCTATCTGGAAAACTGGGTGGGTCGAGCATGGTAGATAGATAGAGCCACTTGGCTATGAAAGATGGAACAAAATGGGTGACTTTCTTCACAGAGAGCACCTTTCTAAGAATGCACCTCAAACTCCTCCACTTTTAGTAGACTAAACATTTTGGCCACTTGCTCCATTATTATTTTTGAAACAAGGCATAAAAGAATCTAAAGAAAACCTTGTCTATACACACAAAAACCTGTACACAAATATTTATAACATCTCTATTCATAATCACCCAAACCCAGAAACAACCAAATGTTCTTCAACAGGGGAATGAAAAACTCAACTGTGGTTTATCCAGATGATGAAATACTACTTGGCCAAGAAAAAGAAAAGAGAAGTGAAGGAAGAGAGAGATAAAAAGGAGGAGGGGGAAGGAACTATTGACAATGTGAAACAACTGGCAGGGGCGAGAGAAGCCCACATCTGAATGGTACATACTGTATGATTCCATTTATATAACATTCTAGAAAAGTCAAAACTATAGTGATGGAGACCAGATCAGTGGTTGCCAGGGATTAACGGTAGTGGGGAGGGGAGAATGTGAGGTCAGAGGAAAGCATAAGTAAGATTTTTGGAGGAAATTTTCTGTATCCTGATGTGGTGGTGGTTACATGAATCTATACACGTATTTGAATTCATAAAAAAGATACACCAAAAATATAAATTTTACTGTATATCTTTTTTTAAGTACAAAAATTTTAAATTTGCCTATAATTTGGAAGGTGGTAAATATGTTCACTATCTTAATTGTGGGGAGGGTTTCCTGGGAGTATATATTCATCAAAACTTATCAAATGGCATTCTTTAAGTATGAGTTTATCACGTCATTTATACCTCACAAAAATAAAATGTTAAAAGAAAAAGCTTGTCTATGAACATGAGTTAGCCGCAGCCAACATTTTAAAAGTAGTATGTTCAAAACAAACAAATCAATCCCAAGTCTCTGCCTTCATCTGAGTCACTCAGGCAATAGTAATTTTTATTTTCTCTAGTCAAGGAAATGCCATGTTTTCTTTGCTGTGCTTTTCTTGGGTTGAACCTGACAATTTGATTGATAGCCACAGTCAGATCTTTAGTCTCTTGACTCCTGGCTGACTCAGTCCCAAAGCTAACACAACCAAATTAGCTAGACATGGTTCTATTTGAGACAAACTTGGCTTGCTTCTTATCAATTAGTTTCTTTTTATGGGCATCTGAATAAAATAAATCTAGCCTGAATATAGAGGAATGGATTTTACTAGGGATTTGCACAAGTAAAAACAAAATTCCTTATTCTTTTATCCATTTTCCAACAATTGCTCAGTGATTATTTGCTTTACTCAGTGTAGAAGTTATTCTTCTCATTCTTAAAATGTCTAAGAGCTAGTAAATGAAATGAGTTACACATTCAAATGTTTGTAATACAAAACAGAATGTGACACATACCAACAGAATAATGTAAATCAATTACTATGGAAGGATATTTTCCATTGATATGATCAGAAAAAGCACACAGAAGAGGGGATGTATCTAAGTGGGACTTTGAAGGCTGAGCAAGTAAAGACAGAAACAGGAAAAGATCAATTGATGTTTAGGAAATGAATGCTGGGAAATACTGGGAATCATTGCTGGAAACCATTTTAGGCAAATTTTGCTGGGCATTAAATGTCACTCAAATGGGCAAAGGACATGAATAGACACTTCTCCAAAGAGGACATAGAGATGGCCAAGAGACATATGATAAAATGCTCAATGTCGCTAATCATCAGAGAGATGTGAATTAAAACCACAATGAGGTATCACTTCACACCTGTCAGAATGGCTGCCATCAATAAATCAACAAATGACATGCGCTCGTGAGGGTGTGGAGAAAGGGGAACCCTGGTACACTGCTGGTGGGAATGCAGCCTGGTGCAGCCACTGTGGAAAACAGTATGGAGGTTCCTCAAAACATTAAAAATGGAGCTGCCTTTTGACACAGGGATCCCACTTGTAGGAATATATCCTAAGAATCCTGAAACACTAATCAGAAAGAATATATGCACCTCTATGTTCATAGCAGCACAATTTACAATAGCTAAGATCTGGAAACAGCCCAAGTGCCCATCAGTAGATGAGTGGATAAAAAAGCTGTGGTACATTTACACCATGGAATACTACACAGCTGTAAAGAAGAGGGATCTCGTACCATTTGGGACAGTATGGATGGACCTGGAGAATATTATGCTAAGCAAAATAAGCCAGGCAGAGAAAGATAAACATCACATGATTTCACTTATATGTGGAATCTAAAGAACTTAATAAACTGATGAACAGAATAGATTCAATGATATGGAAGCATGGATCAGACTTACGAATCTCAGAGAGATGGGGAAAAATTCTGAGGGCCTGAAGTCAGGGAGACCAGTATATAAGTCTAGAGCAGTAACCTGGGTCTAAGAATGGAGACCATAAGTTGTCAAATATTTTTAGTAGCAGAACATATTTTTAAAATGCAATCTTAGACATAATCTCAATACACATATTCATAAACAAATATTCATGCCTCTGATGTGTGACATTTTAGTACACCCTGAGAATATAATGCTGAACTCATCAGGATTTCTGTGTCCTTTGGAACAGGTTCTAATGGGCACAGTGCACACAAGTAGTAGACAAACAAGCAAACCCAGGGATACTCTGATGGTAAGGGGTAAGTGCCATGGGGACTAAAGTGAGTTTGGAGGACAGAATGACTGGAGGTGGGAGCAGGGTTGGAGATGGTGTGGTAGAATACATGAGGCAGAATAGGCCTCTCTGAGGAGGTGGCACTGGAAGAAACCTGAGTGAAATGATGAGTGGGTCATGTGAATTTCTGGAAGAAGAGTATTTCAGACATGGACATGGCAACTGCAGTGGAGTTTTTCTGGATTCGATGGCGGGGAGCATCCTTAGTTTCCTCACTCTCTTCTCAGCCCAGAAGCTCCTGAGAACCCCCCAAGAATTCTATAGCTCCAAGAAATGGTTAGAAAAAATACAGCTTAGACCCTGGCAATGATAGTGAATGTGAAAAGGCTGGGTGGAAAGTCAGTAGGATAAACTCACAGAAGCCTTCTCTCTTAATGGTATCTTAGGAAGTTCAGAAATTATTAAGTGAGCTGGCTTAGTCAACATATTAGAAAGACTTCTGAAGATTCTACACACACTGGATCAGAACCATTTAACTTCTCATTTCCTTAATATCTGTATTTCTAAAACAGGAATAATGATTTCCTCCTCTCTTTATTTGTTTCTCTTAGAGAGAAGAAGAAAAGTAATAAAAATTATTGCCAGTTTTGTGCTTGATTCATAGATGAGTGAAACAATAACAACAACGTAAATCAATGCTTGTTACATCTATGACTTTGGAGCTTGTTAGAAATGAAAAAGTTTCATTGATTGGCCTATCAATGTGGGAATGAGAGTTGCTTTCCCAAACTATTCTAGCACTAGAAATTGATATACTTGGAAACAAGGAGTTACTCTAAGTATCTGTATTGTTAACCAACATGATGTCAGATTAAACCACAATGAGATATCACCTTCCACCTGTCAGAATGGCTATCATCAATAAATCAACAAACAAGTGCCGACAAGGATGTGGAGAAAGGGGAACCCTACTACACTGTTGGTGGGATTATAAATTAGTGCAGGCACTACAGAAAACAGTATAAAATTTCCTCAAAAAATTAACAGATGAGCTGCCATATAATCCAGCAATTCCACTCCTGGGTATTTATCTGAAGAAAACAAAAACACTAATTTGAAAAGATAGATTCACCTCTATGTTCATTGCCGCATTATTGACAATAGCCAAGATATAGCAGTAACCTAAATGAATATGTGTGTGTGTGTGTGTGTGTGTGTGTGTGTGTGTGTGTGTGTGTGTGTGTATAATGGAATATTATTCAGCAATAAAAAAGAATTACTCTACCCAGCAAAGTTATCATTTAGAACTGAAGGTCAGATAAAGAGCTTCACAAGTAAGCAAAATCTAAAGGAGTTCATCACTACCAAACCCATATTACATAAAATGTTGAAGAGTCTTCTTCAAGAAGAAGCTAATGAACAAAAGAAACCGACAAACAAAATAGACCCAGAGACACTGAAGCATGCCACAGAAGGTCATATTTCAGAGGGAAGAGAGAAGGAAGGGTGGGTGGTAGGAAGAGATTAACCAAAGGACTAATATGCATATATGCATAACCCATGGGCACAGACAATAATGGGGTGAAGGCCTGGGGATGGGGCAGAAGCAGGGTGGAAGGGGTCAAGGGAGGGGGAAAATGGGACACCTGTAATACTTTCAATAAAAAGATAAATTTTTTTTAAAAATGAATGAAATCTTGCCATTGGCAACACCATGGATAGACCTAGAGGGTGTTACGCTAACTGAACTAAGTCAGACAGGGAAAGACAAATACCATATGATTTCCCTTATGTGTGGAATCTAAAAACACAAAACAAATGAGTAAGCTAAAAAAACAACAGAGACATATCTATAGATACAGAGAACAACTGATGGTTGCCAAAGGACAGGGGCTTGGGGATAAAATTTAAACAAAGCAAAACATGATGACAGCAAGAAGTCACAGAAACATGGGCCTTTTAATGCTTTCTTTTTATCATCCATCTATTCTCTTCTAATTTGAACTTTTGTAATCAAAGTCTGGCAGAGCCCCACCTCACAGATTTGGTCTGGAAAACTATGAAGAGCAATTTAAGGAAAATGGCTAAAGAAAACCTACAATTGGTCAGCAGTCGTCGTCTACTTTACAGGTCATAGGCGGAACCTGAGATAAAGCAGTGGTCTAGTCAGTGTGAACTCCGAGCAAAACTCCAAACCACAAGTGTTACTGAGAAGTTCTGTCTACACCACATTTTACATTTGGCTTTGTAAATTATGTCTTAAAATAACCTTGATCAAGTATCCAGTCTTAGCTAATCACTGAGGAAAGTAAAGGACAAAAGTCTCTAGGACAAAAATATCCTTCACAATATATCCTTGGGAATCAACATGGTCAAGGACACTGAACATGTTTCTCCATGAACCTGTACTTAAATTAGGAAACCTTTATAGATAATGAAAGAATATCTGCCCAATGCAATTAATAATAATATTATCTGACCACAGGAGATATTCCTTTTGTGAAGAAAATGGTCTAAAACTTAGAATTAAGGGGAAAACATGATTTCATATCCTATCAATGTCATCCTGGAGCATTTTCAAATAAGCCCATCCAAGGTTTATAAAATTCTCTGGAACATACTTTTTTTCAAACTTAATATTTAATTAATTGAGGATCAGGCTTAATTAATACAAGATTGATAAGCCGCAAATGATTTTTGCCCAGCAAAGATGCAAAGGATATCTGTAGACATCTAACTTCAAAGGTTACAGTTTTATTGCCCTGTATCCAATTTAACAGACTTCTGTCAGCAGCTCCTTCCTGGCTGATCTACATCCCTCCCATGTTCTTTAACAGCTTTGCCTGCCTCCTGGTTCTTTCATTATGAGTTCAATAACTTGTTGACAAGTGCTCTTTATGTATTTTTATGAAAGCCACATTTTTTAACCTTTTTAAAAGTGTGCTATGACAGTTTGAATTTAAGTTTCATGAGGGAAGACTAATATCTGGCTTTAATTAAACATTTGTTGTTGGGTTTCAGATGCTTCATATCAAAACATTTGATTTCCTTTGTCATTTCCAACATCTGAGGGGTTTTTATGCAGTAATGATTGTTCTAATGCATTTTATAAAACTTTGCATTATCACACCTGTAGATGAACTGCTTTCCACAGTTGTATGTCTTAAGTGTCAGACTACCTTTCCTGACCGACATTAATAATTGATTGTAAGTTTCTACTTTTCATTTCAAATGCAAGGTTAGTATTTTAAAAATTCTTTTAGGTGGAGTTTTTTCTGGTAAATCAAAATAATGCATGCAATATTTAAATTCTTTTTTTCAAGTGGATAGCTTTGTGTTTCTATCAGAGTTCAATCCTTTAAAAAGACGATGGCAGAAACTGGACTCTCAGCTCTACCCTTCATGGAAATGAGAGGGGGTATTTTACATAGGCTCATCTGGCTTTGAAGTTTAATTAACATGTTACCTACTATAAACCTGTTGAATAGCATTACCCTCTAACAAATTCAAAATTGTCAAGAATACTTTAGAAGGGAAATTTCTTTTTAATGTTTTTTCAAGAAGAACTGGATCGTATAAGCAATTTACACACACTTTAGGCCTATATTTTTAAAGTACCAGGATTTTAAATGGGTACAGTTGCCATTTATGGGGTGAGGGGCAGTGGATGAGGGCAGGAATGGAAGATAAGAATTCATAATACTCTATATCCCAGGACTCTCTTTTCTGTAAATTAAATTTGTCAAATTAATATCCAACCAAATGCTATGAAATGTCATAGAAAAATTTTTTATAAAGTAGAAAATTCAAAGTAAATTTTAACAACTAGAGGAAAATGTACATTTGGGTTCTTGCTTACCAGGATTCTCCTGAGCCTTAATTTCTACATATGCTCTTGCTTCTCAAGACTTAATAATGCAATCAAGAGATGTTTTTTTCTCTAAACTTAGATGACTCCTAATTCATGATAAGAGTGATTCCCATTATGAAGGAGAAGGGGCTATTTTTTTAATAGAAGAAACATAATAAAACACATTGTGCTGAAATTACCTGGAGGGGAAGTGACAGTAAAAATAAAGTGCCAATTTGACCCAGAGATCAAAACTGCCAAGTTGGAGAAGCTCACATAACCATCTTGAGTTTCTGCCTGAGTACACCCTAAACACGAGCACAAAAACAAAAGGTAAATGTTAGTTACCCACACAAGAACAATTTCTTCAAGTTTTCTTTATAGAGAGGCAATTGCACAACAAAAGGAACATATTTTTTAAATTAAAGATGTTACTAAATCCATCAGGGTTTTCTTAGACAAGTCCTGGAACCAAATAATCCAAGACAGAATAATAACAACGGCTAACATATATTGAAAGTTTAACCAGACACTGTGCTTTATATACATTATAAATACATTATAAATAAACTGCATAAAATTATATAAACTATGTTATTATCTATATTATTTAGAGATTAGGAAATAAACTCATAAAATGTTAAATTACTTGGTGCTGGGGTTATAGCCCAAATTCGCCTAATTTCGAAGTTAGCATTCTTAACCACTACTGTATTTCCACTATTTTATTATTAAGCGTCTCTCAAGAAGGAGAGGTGGTCTTTCTAGGTGGTCAGCTTTTAGTCTCTGTCTCTCTTCTATAAAAAGTTATGTAGTTTCTGTGGGGGCAGAGTTAGGTCAACTGATCGAGACTTCAGCAATCAAATCATGATTGATAACAATTCAGCAACTTGAGTTGCCTGGGCTACGGTTTCCTTGATAAAATACAAAAAAGAAAGCTTACATCTTCTAAAAATAGGCCGTTCATTTATAAAGTGAAAGAAGACAACTCCAGGCAGGCTCACACTTACAATGCCATTAATTAGTCTTCTGACTCCACTATCTTCAAATTACTTTACTAATTAACAGCTGCTACATTTCACTCTGGGAAAGTCACTCTGATTGATATGATGGACAACCAGTTCAGAGAGTGCTCTTAAAGTTTATAAATCGGTTGGAGATCTTTAAGGCTGAAAGGTATCGTAAAGATGTAATATGCTTAGTGTTACATTTTTCAATTCAATTGCTCAATCTTTTTTTGTGAAAACATTGTCTTTCCTCATCAATTTTGCAGAGCTCACTAAACTTCCTTTTTTGGAAACATCTTTTCCTTCATCTTGTCAGAGTCCCAAAATAAATAAAATGCCCAGAAAAATGGAAATAAATAAGCCAGGACTAAAATAAATGATAGGAAACCAAGATGAATGCAGTTTATACTCTTTAAAACCTATATGCATCAAAATTATGGTCAATAAACTCTTGCAAACAATGAACTGCAGAGTACAGATGTTCCGCATGAAATTGTTTGCTGCAGTTTTTCCTTTGACAAATGTCCTTATTGTTCCCATCTTTGGAGGAATACAAAGCAGCATTTAATCGAAATGTGTCCGTGGAGCACAGTGAGTCTGCCTCGTAGAACAGCCGCCAAACTGCCTAATGGAAAGTGCTTTAGCTCCAAATGGGTTTGCTTTTGTGTTAAATACCAGCTTGCCTCAGAGATCTCTACACAGATTCCCATATATATCTATGATATTCTCAGATTTGAAGCATATGCACAAAAGCTGAGGCATTTGCTGCCAAGTACAGTGTATTACTCCAGGGTTCATCATATCTCTGGAATGGTAATTGTAAAATATACAAATGCCATTGACAGGCTTCCTGATCAAGCTGGTATAAACCAGGTACTGGCTGAGGGAACTTGGATGAGATGGGGTGTTGGGCTTGTGCAAAACTGAAACTGATTGCATGACTTCCCAGGGAATGCTACCTGAGTATATTTCCGCAGGACATGTGGTGTCTAAAATACTTTTCCAGTCCAAATTCTCCACCATGCTCTCTCTCTCACCCCTAGTTATACACAAACTATTACACCATTAATGTTGAGACTATTTTTTTTAATTATTAAGAATTTATTTTTCCTATAACTAGGATTTATAATTATCAAAGGATCTGAAGGGTCCTTAAATAATAGTCTTTCTCTATATAAATCTGCTTTTTGATTAATAATCTTTTTTTTATTATTATTCAGGAAGATCTACTGAGACAAAAGAACATGAAGTTAAACTGAAGAATGAAAGATATATAGGTACGGTTTTGTTGCTGTTATTTTGCTTTTCTCCAGGAAATACTTAGAATAAGTTATATAATCCATCTCAAATGGATTTGGTTCCATTCTCTCTGAAGTTAAGGAGAAGTATTTCATGATGGTTTTAAAAGGTGCTTTCAATCCTATGAAATAAGCTGTTTTGGTGAGGCGGGCATTCTAAAAACAGAAAACTGCACACAATTTTTTCTCCCTACATTGCGTGCACTCACACACACTCACACACGCACACACAAATATGTGCAAAGAAGAAAACCTCAGCCTGTTCCTCATGGTTTCCCACTGAATCTCCCAAGGAGGACAATGGTGACGATACTAATCCAGGTGAGTCACCCCTCCCTTAGCTTGAGTTGGTTTTAATAGAATAAAATAGTGGACAGTTTCATGCTTCACTCGTTTTGCATGATCACATATATTTCTGAGCTGGTCGGTGATCAGATCCTGGGGATAACTAAGAGAAAGATAATGAAGTGTTTGGGTGGGGTGAGTGTCAGGAGCACAGCATGTAGTCTGCGGAAGGTGCGGTGTAAGCGTCAGGTATGGACTCTGAGTGAGGCGTGGAGCGTGAGCAAGCTGCTGGGAAGGGGCAACGCAGAAGGGACTGTGAGGTGTGGGACATGGCCAAGGTGTAGAGTGTGAGAAGGTACAAAGTGTGAGTAAGGCATGAAGGCTAGGGAAAAATATGGGCAACTGACCTGTACATGTGAAATGGTTCAAATCGTTTTGTATTTGGTGTATTTTACCACAATATACTTTTTAAAAGAATATGGGTAAGGCATGGAGTATGACTAAGGCAATGGAGTAGGAGTAGGCAGGGAGTATCAATGAGGCACTGGATATGGGTAGTTATCAAGTATAGGTAAAGGTATTGCTGTGGACTGAATGTTTGCATCCCTCCAAAATTCAAATGTTGGAACCAAATCTCCCATGTGATAGTATTTGGGGGTGGGGCCTTTGGGAAGTGATTAGGTCACCAGGGCAGACACTTTATTAATGCAATTAGTACCCTTATGTTATTGGGATTTTTTGATAGTGATCACATTGAATCTGTAGATCGTTTTGGGGCAGTATGGCCATCTTAAATAAAATTAGACAAGTGGGATAGGATCAAACTAAATATCTTCTATGTAGCAAAGCGAACAATAAACAGATTGAAAAGGCAAACTACTGAATGGGAGAAAATATTCACAAGCTATATTTCTGATAAAGGTTAATTTCCAAAATATATAAAGAACTCCTAAAATTAATAACAAAAACAACCAAACAAATGATAACCTGATTAAAAACAGGCTAAAGATTTGAATAAACATTTCTCCAAATAAGACCTATGAATGTCTAATAAGTATATGAAAAGATGCTCAACATCACTAATCATCAGGGAAATGCAAATCAAAATCACAATGAGATTTTATTTTACACCTATTAAGGTGGCTATTATGAAAGTACCAAAAGGCAGTAAGTGTTGGTGAGGGTGTAGAGAAACTGGAACTCTTGTGCATTGTTTTTGGGAATGCAAAATGGTGCAGCTGCTATGGAAAACACTGTGGAGGCTTCTCACAAAATTAAAAATAAAAATATCATCCAGCAGGCCCACTTCTGAGTACTTATGCAAAAGAATTGAAATTGAGATCTCAAAGAGATAGCTGCAGCCATGTTCATTGCAGTGTTAGCCCTTGCCAAGATACGGAATCAATCTAAATATCAATTGGTAGATGAATAGATGAAGAAAATATGGGATACACATACAATGGAATATTATTCAGCCTTTTAAAAAAAAGGAAATTCTAAACTATGTGGCAACTTGGATGAACCTTGAGGACATTATGCCAAGGAAATAAGCCAGGTACAGAGGGATAAATACTGTATGATTTCATCTATATGAAGTATCTAAAATATTCCAACTCATAGAAGCAAAATATAAATTGATATGTTTTTAATTTAATCTTCACATGCACATGGTACAGGGAAAGTAAATGAAGTAAGCAATGGCACTGGGAGTGCACAGGAAGGTAACAGAAGACAAAGAAAGGTGGAGAGGGAAGAATGAACTTGAGGGTCTGCTCGGGCAGGTGCTTTGCATTTGCAATGGCATTTATTCTTCCTACCAAGAGCCAGTGTTTCTCCATAGAAACTACCTGTATGGGTGACTTGCTCCTTGGTCCAGTACATGATACTGTACCAAAGAATCATTTGTCTTAGGGGACATGCTCTTCTCTTTACACCATATTGGGGATATGGGTGTGACAAAAATGCTCCTCCATCATGCAAAGGAAGGGAGACGAAGAGGTGGTTCCTCAAGGATTTACTGCCAACCAAGACTTACTTTCACAGACACTGCATTGTAGACTGGGGATGAAGGATGTTTCCTTCAAATTACCGAAGATACTGAGTATTACTGACCTTGAAATGAATCCCTAATGGTTACAAACTTTATCTGTGCAGATGCAGTAGTAACATGTCTCTGAATGTCACAGATACCTACCTTTCAGCACTGAGTCTGATGTCCCTTCCAGGGAAACAGAAATGGCCCAAGGCTCTGATGGCAGCCCCAAGGACTCTACACTCCGATTCTGAAAATAGAAAAGAAAAAAAAGGAAAAGTTAGATTTAGAAGAGAATTTTGTGAGTTTATCTAAAATAGAAGAGAATTCAGAATAGAATCTTTTATAAAGCACGAATTCAGCACAAATAAGCAAAGATAGGAAAATAATAAAAAAGCATTTTCTTTCTCATGTTGAGAATATATCATGGCCCTAGCCAGTTTGGCTCAGTGGTCACAGGGTCGGCCTGGGGACTGAAGGGTCCCAGGTTTGATTCCAGCTAAGGGCATGTACCTCGGTTGCAGGCTTGATCTCCAGTTAGGGTGCGTGCGGGAGGCAACCAATCGATGCGTTACTCACGATGTTTCTCTCCCTCTCTCTCTCTCTGTCTCCCTCCGTCCCTCCCTCACTTCCACTCTCTCTGAAAAGCAATGGAAAAACTATTCTCAGGTGAGGATTTTAAAAGAAAGAATATATCATGATTAGTATATTGATTGAAGATAAGGGACATTATTTCGGGAAAAGCTGGGGCAGGGCAGTGAAGAGGAGACAGGAAAGCCAAGTTTATAGAGGAAGAGATTGGCTTTGTGTGCTGACGGTTAATAAGGAAGGTAAGACCAAGAGAAGAAAGCGGGAGAGAATTAGGTGAGTGCCAGGCTAGACCAAAAGTGGCAGGTTTCCCAATGTGGATTTCAGTCTCATGGCTCTGTCCCTCGGCAAACATGTCAGGGGGTGCATTTTAAAAATAAAGAGTGAAAAGCAGATTTCTTTATCGGATTCCACTTTGTTACCTTCCATGACTTTAGTAAATACAGAAAAGATAAAATGGAATCGGAGGGCATGGCCAGTGAAATTAGAATTAATCACTGAACCCTCTTGTTGATGATTTACTTAACCACATATAAGAGAAATCATTTAAAATAACATAAAATGATAATCAGATGTGATGGCCCAAATTCCTTCATTAGCATGTGAAATTACTTCTTTAGATATAGATAGATTCATTGAGAAGGCTAGATTTCCAAGAAGATACAGGAGTCCTACTTCAAGAATCGGCTTGGGGAGGAAAAATATCCAGATTATATTTTTAGCCTTAATCAAATTCTGGACATCCACAAAAAGGAAGGAAAGCAGGCTGTGAGATGGAAGGACAGTGACAGAAGTCGTGAGAAGTTCTCAGTGCAGCAAATGTCCAGGGGGCACTCTGTTGGAATCTTCACTGAGCACATGCTCCCCAGCTTTAAAGATTGTTACCTGTGACCCAGTTACCTGCTTATCCAGGAAAACGAGTTGTGGTTGTACTGGAAGTTCTTTTCCCACTTCTCCATCTGAAGGCTGGACTAAGACTGAAAGGGTATAGGGCCGAATATATATGGAGTTCCCAGTTTTAAAATTGCTTGCATTTCTGGCACATGTAAAACAAAATAGAACACATCCATGAGATTACAAGCATCACTGCAGTAGCCATTTGCCATAATACCTTATCACCTGTGAAAATATTTGCTTTTGCATCTAGAAACTTAATAATACACTTTGTACTGAACATCACCTTAGAACTGAAAAATAATTATATCTTTATTTTATGTTTGCTGAGCCATAGTAAAAAGTGTGAGGAGATGGGGCAGAAGTACAAATTATGAACTTAGATTTTTATCACAGTATATTAATATCAGACCCCAAAAAGCCTCAGTGAGTGAACTTATCAGACTATAATACTTAGACTGTGGGTATGTGTTCTGTACTATGCTAGTAAGCCAGCTCTCCCTCCAAAGACCCTGATTTGTAGTGTTTTCCAGCTTCCATTGTATGAATACTTTCTCCATGGCTGATTCTGGTACTTTTTTAAAGTAGTGTATCCTGCCATCAATTAAATGCTTGAGTCAAATACTTTATTATTATTTTTTTATGTGAGGAGAAAATATTTATTTAACATGGAAGGAGTATGTCAATTAAAGGTGACAATTAGTCCTAAAAAGAGGAAATACAATGGATCAGGAACTATGACGTTTCTGTAGGAAGCAATTTCCATGACATGACTGAGAGCTGGGAGGAGGCGCCTGAGAGCAAAGCCTCAGCACAGTGTGTGTGACATGGAATAGCTCACTTAATCCTCAGAACAACCCTTCTATATTTATACTCTCCACAGTGTGCGTGCACTTAATAGATTCGGTAATTGTGGAATTTTGATTGATTGATTGGAATTTTTAGTTGAATGAAGCCCTTAGAATAATACTCATAATTAATACATGCAGAGTACTAACTGTGAACCTGGTACTATTCTGAGCTTTCCTTGTATAAATTCATTGCATCTTTAAAATGACATTATGAGGTAGATATTCTTATTTTTACATGAAGAAATGGAGGTCCCAAAAGGCTAAAGTCACCTGCCAAAGGTCTTACAAATAGTGAGTGCATGACCAAGGTCTAGAGCAGTTAGCCAGTGAGCTATGCTGTTTTCACCCCTTTCAAGTACCTTAATTGCTGATGTGACTTAGCAATAAAATGGAATAAATAATAAAATAATAAAATTAAAATAAAAATAGTTATATAATTCATGATACCTTAAAACATGTTTTCCCAGAGCGCCGATATTTTTTTTAATGTATCTTATATTGATTTCAGAGAGAGGAAGGGAGAGGGAGAGAGATATAGAAACATCAATGATGAGAGTCATTGATCGACTGCCTCCTGCACGCCCCCTACTGGGCATCAAGCCTGCAACCCGGGCATGTGCCCTGACCGGGAATTGAAGCTCAATCTCCTGGATCTCAGGTCAATGCTCAACCTCTGAGCCATGCCTGGCCAGGCCAGAGCTTTGGTATTTTTGATGACCGAGATAGCTTCATTAAAAGAACATTATAGATTATGTATCTATTGATCCATTAAACCTATTATGTATTATGCATCATAAGCATGTAACAGATTTTTAGTAATTAAATGGAAATATACAGCTAGACATCATATATCACATATATTACCCTAATACAGAGCATCCTGTGGTGACTTATCCTTAATACAACTTAGGTCAGGCCTAACAAAAAATGATTTGATTTTTTTTTAAAAGTAGTGTATCCTGCCATCAATTAAATGCTTGAGTCAAATACTTTATTCCCAACCTTTTATTTATTTATTTTTTTTATGTGAGGGGAAAATACTTATTTAACATGGAAGGAGTATGTCAGTTAAAGGTGACAATTAGTCCTAAAAAGAGGAAATACAATGGATCAGGAACTATGAAGTTTCTGTAGGAAGCAATTTCCCTCTCCCCCGAGAGTCCTGGGAAATGGGGCAGAGTAGTTCTAAGAGCCCTTTTCCGTCATCTACCAGTTAAGGCTCTGACCTCAGCAATAATTGCTCACTGAGAATTCAACATACAATAGTCCAATCATCATTTATTAGTTTGCTTAACCTGAGTGGGCAAGACCCCCTTTTAATTTTTTTAAAGGGAATAATTTAAAACAGATTGTTTTAAATCTATGCTATTAATTCTATTCTTTTATGGGTCCGAGTTTATTGGAAAATTCTAACATTGTTACCAGATCCTATTTCTCCCCTAACCTAGGTCTTAAATGCTGTCCGATTCAGGACAGGACTCAGGCCAGCAGTGTGGGCGAAAGAAACTGAGAGGCTCCCTCAAAGATCCTGACATAAGTACCTTGATGTCTAGAGATGAAGGGATGGGAACCAACTGCCTGAACACCCGCTGAAAGGCCTGCCCCTGACACACTTTAAAGTTTATTGTGAGCAAACATCTCTTATTAAATGTAAACAGCATCTCACTGGAGGTCAGAGACTTGCTGCTACAGCATATCCCAAGGTAATACCACTTTAAGCTCCACATAAACTCTTAAGCAGTTTCTATCCTAAAACCTGACCGTAGGTGGTACAGTTTTTTACGATATGTTATAATAGTGCAATAAATCTGTTAGCTTAAAATCGAATCTCCGTGGCCTTTTAGAGAAATCATCATTAAATGCAGGGTCCTGTTAATGATGCCATCCAAGTGAAATTGTTTAATCCGCTAAGGGGGTGAAAGGTCACCAAATGAATTTTTTATAATACATCAACTTGACACGCAATAGGGAAAACTGTAATAGATAAAAGCAAAGGAAAAGGGCACTGTCTTCTTCTGATAGGTCAATAGCAGCCAAGAGAGTCACTCATCCACTTTCCTTTCACGATGGGGCTCCTTTTGCATTTAATATGGACACGCAATTAATACCTCCGCACCACAGACAACCTCATTTTAGGTGACTTATAGCAATTTCTCCCCCTTCCCTGAAATGAAAGTGATCACAATACATCATAGCATTGTGCGAATTAACGTTAATTGATTCAAGTTACCAAGCAATGATGGGCCACTTATATAATCTAGGCGTTATTGGGTGCTGGGAGGGATGGAGGGAAGATTAGATTCCAGTGTCCGTTGCTGTGACGACGGGAGTCACCTGACGCCTTGTTAGACAGTTGTAAGGTTCTATTGCTGGCCCCAGTGGGGTCGTCAGTAAACTGGAGTGATGTCCAAACATCATTATACGCTGCTCCGATATTAAAGCAAAGGGATTAGCAACTTATTGCAAGCAACCTGGATTTGTCACTGTGCTGCCCTTATCCAATTTCCAGCCACTAATGTGACTGTGGCCTGCGGGCAGAGAGACCTACAGCCAAACTTTAAAAAATGGGGGAGGAGAGTTCCCTCCAATGCTCCCAGTTCTAACCACTACTTAACAGCTTCCAATACCCAGTCGGGCATGTGGAAGAATTTTTTTCCCCCCTTCAATGCTAAGTGCAAATAAAAGAAAAGTGAAAGAGATTACAGAAATGTCCCAGTTCAGAAATCGCCACTATTCACGTCAATCCTTGCTTTTCAATTGGCCAGATCCAAACCGCTTGCCCCATAAAGGGGGGAATTATTTCTACGTTCATAGCAAACCCTGTAAACAAATAAACAAGTAAATCCTATTATTGGTGGAAGGTGACTCTGGGCAAGACCTATGGTTGGGGGGTGTGGATGGGGGGTTAGAGGTACTTCCTCACTCCCTTTGCCTCCTCAAAGTTACTAAGTCAGGTTCCTATAAAAAGCTCCATGTTTTAATTAAGTGTTTCAGTGTGTCCTGAGCATTTTCAACCATTTTTTAATGTAAATAGGCTAGATAGGGCAGAACCTGTATTTGCCAGGAGGGGACTTGAATTCCAAAGGAGTTCGCAAGATGCCCTAGTAAGTTCTCTAGTCAATTCAGTTTAACAAACATATGTTCACTCTTCTACTATGTACAGACATTGTTCTAGGCACTGTGAGATATGCAAAGATAAATAAACACCATGAGCTCTGTCCTTCAGGAATGTTCTTTCAGAGTTTGTAAGGCATGAATGACTCCACTGGCAAACTTTTAGAATTGACATATACTGTTTTTCTTATACAGCAGTCCCCCCTTATCCACAGGGGATACGTCCCAAGACCCCCAGTGGATAGTACCAAACTGAACACACACTATGTTGTATATATCTATATATGATATGTATACCTTTTCACTTAAAGGAAGCACTTTACAGCTTCTCTTCAGCATATCTGAGTTGACATCATTATTGCCTTGCACTTTTTGCATTATTAAGTAAAATAAGGGTTACTTGAAAACAAACAAACATTGTGATACCAAAACTGTCAATCTGATAACCTAGAAGGCTACTAAGTTACTAACAGGCTGGTAGTGTGCACAGCATGGTTACGCTAGACAAAGGGGTGATTCACGCCCTGGGTGGGATAAGGTGGGGCTGTGCGAGATTCCATTATACTACTAAAACTCCCACACAATTTAAAATTTTTGAATTGTTTATTTCTGGAATTTTCTATTAAATACGTTTGGACCATGATTGGCTGCAGGTAAATGAAACCTCAGAAAACAAAACTGTGAATGAGAGGGGGCAACTGTATTTCATAGTGCTTATGCTCCCGATCAAGCCTAGCCAGATGCCCTTAGCTGCTGTGAGCTCTAAGACAGAAGAAATGTCTCAGGGCCCCACTGTTTCCTCCCTGCACTATGACATAGTGGCTCCAGGCCTGGCACACGGCAAGCATCCAACACATATTACCATAGTAACACTGAAACAGCATGGTACCCACCATGCACTGCTCTGCTCTTAGGTCATTCAGCGCCTTCAGAAGGCCACCACCTATCTCGGCCCGGCCAACTCCAAGTGTTGGGACACCCGTCAGTTGGTGTGCTTACTGCTATGCTCTAACCCTTATTGTTAAGCTCTCGAGGTTCTTTGGAATTATTCAATTCAAAGTGAGATTTGAGTAACCCTGGGTGTAGGCTGTGGTGTGCTAGTATGTACGTTCACAGAGTAAACACAGCACATCTTCCCACAAAGTAAATTCAGAGGTCAAAACCTAAGCATTTTAGTTGCTACATCACTTAAAATAATATTTTACAGTAAATCTAGCATAAATATCTTACCTGGAATAATGAAAACTTTGAACACATTTTTAAGATCATGCACAAAATATTCAAAATGTTTCTTTTGTATTGGGATGCTGTAGCAATGTCTGACCAGGAAAACAGAAATCACCCAAGATTTTTCCAATGAATGAGATTTAATACACTATATTGGTTACCCAGGAGTATTAGAATGGCAGAGAAGCCAAGTAGATTACATTTCAATATTTGCAACTCGTGCCTAATTATCCTTTATTGTGCATGGCACTGTGCTTCACTGCTCTTGGGAATATATTAATATTATTATAATAATAGTAACTTGAAGCCTTGACCACTTAATAAATATTATAAAGAAAAAAATATACACAAGTCAATTTTACAAAATACTAAATTAATGGTTAAGCAAGTTAATATTGAATCAGTGATATCTTTGTAACAGATATAGAATAATGAGATTTAGTACAACATTCTTATAAAATAGTTGCATAAATGTTTTTTTGCCTATCCATTAATTTGAAAATCTCTAGATTTTCATATGAGCCAAATAAATTTTGGACATAATAGCTATTCAATTAATATTTGGGAAATATAAAACATTGAAATGTAAGGTTTCATAAGTCTCTATTATACTTACCTACAACTTCACCATCTGTACAAATAAATATAAATTACTTGATTTTAAGTAATGTGGTTCAATTTTGGAATTAGAACTACACATGCACGTGGGTGGGAAACTAAACTGCTGGACACAGATATGTTAACAGCAGCAATGGATTACAATTAACATTCCATTTATAAGGAAAATAGCAGAAAAAATATGCAGTAGAATCAAAGATTTACTGGTCTGGGGTCATTTAGTATATAAACAATGGTCCCTAAGGGCATCACTGCAGAAACAGGGCTGAAGAATAAATGATAGCTTTGAAAATGGCCATGAATCATCAATAAAAATGTGAATGATGTACATTATTTCCCATTTAATGAGGCTGGATAATATGTGTGTTTTTTTTTTTTTAAGTTTAAGAGATGAAACTTTATAAAAATGTAGTGATAAAAGAAGCATTTCTTAATTAAATGGAAATTTTGCTTATTAGAGCATCTCATTTGACCACAAAGTCACCTATGTGGAATATTGTTATGACAATTTGTATTGTACTGAAAAGGAGAAATGGTGCAGAAACATTCTTCAACAGCAAAGCCCTGGTTTTGCCACGAGGGAGGAAAGAGGCAAGCTGGCCAGTGTAGGAATCTCTTCCCCGATGAGGATTCTGCCAGCCTTGGGAAGAATATCCTCCCTTGTTAAGAGAAAGGGTTTGATTTTGCAAACTCCAAATAGCTGTTTCCTAGAAAGCAGGTGCCCAGGGGGCAAGGAGAGGTTACTTGAGAGAAGATGCTAAACAAGAGTGAGGGCCAATAGACTCGTCTCACCGATTGTCTCTCCTAATTTTCTTCTCTGTTCCAAGCCAGCTTCATAGGATGCTCCTTACACAGAACAAGGGAGCCCAAAAGGCTATTCATATGATGGGTACAAAAACATACAGATACACTCCCGAAGTGTCATGTTCACCCTCAGCAGATCTGCTTTCAGGGCCCAAGGTCGTGGCAATGCCATAGAGAAGGAGCACTATGTGAGACAGCATTTTAGATTTCCATTGCTGTGTAACAAATGACCACAAACTCAGTGGCCTGAAATAACACAGATGTGTTATCTCCGGGTTGTGGGTTAAGAGTCCAGACAGGCTTGGCCAAGTTCATTGCTTAGGTGGAGGCTTTGGGGAAGAACCTACTTCTGAATGCACTCGGGTTGTTGTAGAGTTTATTTCCTGGTGGCTGTGGAATTGAGGTCCCTATTCCCATGCTGGTTGTTAGCAGATGTCAACTCTGTATTCTCTGACTCCACTCGCTTTTTTCTCATGTGGTCTCTCCCATCTTAAAAGTAGTGACTGTTCAAGTCCTCTAACACAGCAACTCTCTCTGCCCTTCCTCTTCTGTCTTCTTATTTCTCCACAGTGGAAGAAAGTGCTCTGCTTTTAAGGGTTCATGTGCTTAACTGGATCCACCTACAGAATCCTGGATATTATCTCTATCTTACGGTATATGCCATGTAACACAGTGTTCATAGAACTGCCATCTGATCGTATTCATAGGTTCCTGGACAGGGCAGCACAGCACTGGGAGGCTGCTTTAGAAATTCTGCCTACCACTGATAGCTATGGCATTTCAGTAGTTAAATTTCCATTAAAAATAGATATATTTAGCCTGGCCGGTGTGGTTCAGCAGTTGAACATCAACCTAGGATCCAGGAGATCGTGGTTCGATTCCCAGTTAGGCTGCATGCCTAGGTTGTGGGCTCAGTCCCCCAGTCGGAGGCATGCAGGAGGCAGCCAATCAATGATTCTCTCTCATCGTTGATGTTTCTATCTCTCTCTCTTCCCCTTCCTCTCTCTGAAATCAATAAATATATTTTAAAAAATAGATATATTTAATTTTACTGTATGACAAATAATACTATTATTATTTTAATGGAGCAGGAGAAGTTGGGGGGCAGGAGAAGAGAAAGGAGGAAAAGAAATTTGACAGCAAAATTCTAGGTTCTACTGGAAGAAAGGGAAGCAACATAAAATGTGTCCTGCCAGGATTCCGGATAAAAGACAGAATATAGAACTAAGACCCCCATGGGAAAACCCTAGTTTAAATAGGACAGATCAAACATAGGTTTATCTCTGTTCTCTCTACTCCACTGAAATTATTTAAAAGAATAAACATGAATAAAAATAGTGTAAATCAACAAGGATAAAGTATCCAGGAGAAAACTGAGCAAAGGACAACAGAGGTCAACAAAGTTTTGAAAGATAGAAACAGGTTCAGGGGACTGACTTAGCCAAGGGAGGGCACTTCAATCCAGAGGCCTCTAGAGGAGGGTAAGGATCAGGGGAGCCCAATTCGCTGTGCCTTACATAA
The DNA here is from genome assembly GCF_054644295.1 of Miniopterus natalensis. NCBI lineage: Eukaryota > Metazoa > Chordata > Mammalia > Chiroptera > Miniopteridae > Miniopterus > Miniopterus natalensis. The sequence continues at coordinate 22,014,356 of NC_142085.1, forward strand.
TTAAAAAGTAGAGAGCCCTCCACTTCTCTCCACAAGTAAATGTTGGTAGCTTTTTGAAAACAGGAGATCCTCCCCCTGAAAAGTAGATATTCAATAGGACCTCAATGTGTTGAAATGCATACAATCCCTTAAATTAACAAGAGTGAACCTCTCAAGAACATCCTTGGTGCTTTTCACTGAAAGCCCTGTGTCCCTAGACTAATTTCTGCTGTCTGGAGGTCAATTCATTAGATTGTTAATGTCTGATCAAAGTTCAAAGAACAGGACTGGCTTTGGGGCCTGCACAGGGCTTCAGGGTTGTTTACCATTCTGTGCAATTCTTAGGACCATGGGAAACCTTGCTAATTCTCATTCAGTCCCTTAGGACGTGGCATTTCTCATTCTGCAGAGACTTATTCAGATGTACTTACAAGGCAGTTTTTCTTATCTTCAGATTATTTGCTTTTCTGCATTATATCTAGAAAATTTTCCTTAAAATACTAGAGAAATAGAGAGAAATGGGAGATGTAATACACCCTAACAGGAAATCAATGCAATAATATACATGGTTTCTTATTAAATCAGAAATACCTAAGTCAAAAGTGAAAACAGGGTGACTAGGACAGATGGTGGGCAATAAAGGTAATCTTTTTTGTGAAGCCATCTCACAGCCTTATGACAATGATATCCACACACACGTGTGCATGTACCTAAACTTGTGCTCAGTCTCCTCTCTTTGCTGGGTTTCATCTGTCATATCTCCATTGCTTCTACTCTTTGACTTTTCCCTCCTAGTTAAAAGCTAAATATTCACTGAGACTTTTTTATATATAATATAAAAATCAGTCATTTTAAAGCAACATCCTGGTAGGAAAGCTCAGTACTGTAAAATCTAAATAAAATTTAGCAATGGGCCAGCTCTTTTTCTCCCTAGTCACCCATACATATAATATATGAACCAAGTGGAATCTAAATGAAATTGGACTAAAGAAAAGAAACCATACTTAAACTTAAGCTAACATGCATTAGCATATTTTTTCAGGTTCCTGATTCATATATTATGATGCATAATATCATAACAACATCAATAACATGGTGAAGGTTTGGTGGTAGGTAAAAATATCCAAGATTTAATAAATTTTACACAATCATGCAACCAGGAGTGGTTGTACAGAAGTTACTAAAACCTATTAAATATTAATTGCTTATTTATTAACATTACCACATATAAGATGAAAAAGTAGTAATAACAGAATAATCTAAAAGAATATGAATGTTCTAAAATCTCATTGAGTAATATAGCTTAGAATCCAAATAAGTTTACCAATTTTAGGGACCTAACATTATGTGAAAATGCACATGGGTTTGACCTTATATTTCCAGTAGCAAGTTTATAGGGACTATCCGTGTTGTTCATGGTGAGCCTTCTATAACCAAGCAGCATGCATTTATGAGATGGTTAGTTTTATATATGTTTTCTAAGCATTATGACAAATTCATATTGTCTCTCTGAGGTATCATTTTTGGTTCTTTTGTATCTGCTAAAAATTGGATCTTGGGACTCTAACAGTCTTGACCTCATGGCAGAATAAACTTGGGCTTTGTTCCTTGGCTAACATAGTCTACAATATTGAGAGTAACCTACCCTTGCCTTTCCTCAATGTGTGCCTCACAGACTTCATTTACTAAACTCAGGGAAACATTCAGGTAAATTTACTTCTGAAATGTGTATTGAACAGAAATCTAGTAGAGAACTTCAAAATAAAAGCTTGTAGAGTCAGAATAACATAGCACAAAGGATATCACAGACCTTACACAGGTCTGTGCCAGAAACATGTTTGACATCAGAGATGCTCCTCCCTCACACAATTTGAAAAAGGTATTCTTTCAGAGCTTTATAATCCTAGATTAAATAAAGCCCAATCAGGGCCACTGCTTCAGCCTAGTAAACTCCTGGTTTTCCCTCCAACATTTTCCAAACTATAAGTCCTTCCCCAGTCCCTATAGGCAGAAATATTAACATCCTCCTCAGTACTGAAGTTTTAGCTCATAGCTCCATGGAATTGTGATTAGGTCATGTTTTTGTTCATATGTTTCACCATATCAACCCCAGAATCTAGTCCACTGCTTAAATAGAATTACATGAATAAATGAATGCTCAAACTAATTGAAAATAAGTTGTTTTAAAAAAATCTCGTCTTACATGCTTTTCACTTTAAGTTACCAAAATATAATTTCTTTGACCACCTAGGGAATACAACAATCACAAAAGATATATAGATTTAATAAAGAATTTTTAAATTGAGAATTTAAGTCTATATATGGTTACTTAAACTTTTATTCTTACCTTACTTAAGAAGCAGAAAGATTATATGATTCAGTATAAGTAGATTGACATTTGCAATATGCACCCAAGAAATCAGCCCTAATTTAAATGTTATTAGAATTGGTACTTACCCATGGCCAATGACTCCCTCTGAGTGAGTCACCAGTAAGGCCCCAATAGTCATATTGAGAATATTCTCTAGTACTCCAGTCTGTTGAGCAGTGATAACCTGGTGAGCCAGATCCTGCAATCTGTTGCTTGATAGGGGTGGAATCAGTCCAGTGCTCCTTACTGTTGGTAGATCACCAATTTCAATGACCATCACTTTTGAGATAGCTTCCATGGTGGTTGTTGGTGGGACCCTATATGAGCTCATTTCCATCATAAGAGGTCTACGTTGACCAACTCTATAATGACTGGCACAAGGCACAGTTGGGCAATTGCGCTTTCTTTTTGCTCTACGGTCAGCAATGGCCTTTAAAGTTGCTTCATTGCCAGGCATGTTGTAAATAATTCTAATTTGGTGTTGGCTAACCTGAAAGAAGCCAGTTAGTCTTTCAAGGATCATGATTTCCCAGCCTTTATCTAGATCTGAAAACATCACAGTGAAGGCCAAATGAATTGAAACACCTGAGTGTATTTCAATGGCCTCCTCTCCTTGTAGAACAACATACAAGAGGTTATCCATGATGCTGAAATAGTTGGAACCAATAGGCTCATCCAGCAATGAAGAAGTTGACTGAACCAGAGTAGGTGGAATGAAACTTTCCCCTAAGAAAACATGGGGACTCTGGAGTTCATGGTAGAATACTGCCAACAGAAGCTTGGAGGTAATTTTATTCCCCAATAGAAAAAAACGCAAAACTTGAGGTGTCTGATCAGCAAAGCAGATCTTGGTGGTTTCCCTGGTGGGTAAAATGGAATAGAAAGTAGATACAGACTCTGAAGTAGAGCAGGGAGTATTGGCATTTGCACTACTGAAGGTGTCAACAAAACCACTAGTCACAGATACAACAGGATATAACTTCCTCATTGCCCAAGTGGCATTAGCATGGCCCAGAATTAAGATCACTTGGTCAGTCTGTTTGCAGATGTAGCCTTGTATCAGGGATCGGTAAGTGCATTTCTGTTCTTGTCTAAATGTACCTATAAAATAAAGAAGAATAAACAGGTGACATATGAACCACAATCTGCCAAAGATAACTTGCAGTCCATCACTTTCATCATCATCTGTGACCTCATGAAATATTTATTGAACACTTAGGTGGGCTAGATGCTGAGAATGCAAAGAAATCTTGGGTAAAATATGAAAGATACATACATTAAATAACAACTATTTAATATAATTTAAAAGTATATGTTGTATAATATATGTAATTTAAAGTTAATAATGGTTGCAATCACTTAAGTGTAAAAACAGAGAATAAATAAAATAAGAAAAAAAGGAATAATCACTAAGGTCTCCATAATGGAAAAAAATAGGATAGAATGGGGGAATATCTGAGTCAATGGGTAAAGAAGTAAATTAAGGAAGCTGGAACAGAAAACGTATAGAGGTATATTAAAAATGAAGAAGTATATCCTGACCAGATTGTGAAAGAGTTTGGATGTCTGGCTAAATAATTTTCTCATACTTTATTTTTCTCTAAATGAAGAGTAAAAAAATACAAGAAGAAGTAAATAAGTAATAATTTGGGGAGAGTTGGGGATAATCAGGGCTAATGAAATCATTTTAAAAAACAGCATTATCCATTAATGCCACCATTCCTAATCCTCCTGTCTATGAACCTACAGTAGTTCTTGTTCTGATTCCACAGAGATATTTTCTTCCAATAAGAATTTCTTTGATATAAAATTGATATTCACAAAATTGTCTTGTACTTTTTTCTAGATATTTAAACTTATGTTATCACAAGTTCATCAAAATTGCCTAAGGACTGGAAGCACACAAAAAACCCTCAAATTATCACTACTATAGGATTTACTAAATTTGAGCATGATCTCTTCTCCTACATCCTTTGTTCCACATATGATTAGAAATCTGTGCCAAAGTTGACTCTAGATCAATAAATTTAATTACCAAAACATGGCTTTAAGAGCAGGGCACATGGTGTGCTCATGCCTCACAATAATAGCAAAAATAGTCAAAATTACAAGGAAAATTATAAGATATTTTAAACTAAATGATAATAAAGGTTTAGCATATCAAAATTTGTGGGATGCAATGAGAACAGTACTTTGAAGAAAATTTATAATGTTAAATGCTTGTTATATAAAAAAATTGTCTAAAAACAGTGTCTTATATCACTACCTTAAAATTTTTTTAAAGAGCAAAGCAAACCCAAAGTGAGTAATAGTAAAGTAAGTAATAACTTTAACAGTGGAAATCAATGAAATAGAAAACAAACAAACAAACAAAACAAAAAACCAACAAAGGAGAATGTGAGCAAGCTAAAATTTGCTTCTTGGAAAATCTCCCCAAGTTGAATAACCCCTCACTAGGACTGCTCAAGATAAAAAGAAAAAGCACAAATTGCCATTTCCAGAATGAAAAGATTAATAGTACAGAGTTTATGGACAAAAGCTAAGAGATTATTACAAATGTTATGCCAACGAATTCAGCAACTTGGACGAAATAGACAAATTTCTTGAAAACTGACAGAAGATAAAACATAAAATTGAATCGTTCTATGTTTCTTAAAGAAATCGAATTCACTAAATTGAATGCTAAATTATTAATTTAAACAGGGATTTAATGATCAAATATTTAAAAATGGTCACTTTTACACAGTGTGTTTTGTCCCTAAGGTCCTATAACATGGAAATGCTGATGTTACACCCAGCCCTGTCTTCTAAAGCATGGAATCAGTACGAAGGGAATTAACAGCGTGACCTTCATAGCACAATAGCTGTTGTGCTTTGAGACCCTAACGGGCCAGCCTCTACCACCAGTAGCACACCCTTTTCAACTGAGATAGTTCCCCTTTTCTAAACTCTACAGATCGCGCTCCCTTGCACACTTTTTTTTTTTCCCCAGCCATGTTGACACCATTGATCAATCATATACATTCCGCCTGGTTTTATAAACTTCTGACTGGTTCTTCCTGCTTTCATCCAAAAGGTGTGCCTTTTAAAGGGACCTTTACAGGTTGCTAAATTCTTGGAACCATCCCTAAATAAAATAATTATTTTCTTAGTTAATATGATTCTCAGTTTTTCTCTGATACTAACTCTATGTACTTTAATAAATTACATAAACTTAGTGGGCATCAGTGTCCTTACGGGGTTATTTCTCAGAGTCAGGGAATACATCTCATATTTAAATTACTATACGGCTTAACACACTACCACAAACACAATAGATGCTCCTTAATATGTATTAATTGATATGTAACGTCCTTTTCAAAACTCCTATTCTTCGGATAATTTTTTATCTATTCTTGCCAGGTAATATTTGCAAATAACTAATTATAATGAAGCACAGCACGCTTCAGCTGCATAAAGAAGGGAATAAAAAAAGGGGGGCTGATGTATGTCGAATAAAGGCACGTGGCAGTGGATTTACTATCACAAGAAAAGGGCTCTTGAGCAAGTGAGCTGGAAAGATATGAATCAAAGAGTAGGACACCTGAGCTTGTGATTTTGAAAGTTAATGGTGATGACAATGTCAATGCTACCTATGACTGTGTCAAGGAGTGGTAAGGTAGAAAGGAAAAAAAAATACTTAAAAAATATAACACCAACTAACATTCTTTCTCTGTGTCAGGTATTTTCCTAGAGTGGCTTTGAAGAGGAGTTAAAGAGTAAGAGTATGAACATGCAAATAGACAATGGCTAGGACCATACATAAAAATAAAACTCTGACCCACAGTCTGCAGTGGACAGTCCAAGAAGCCAGCCCATCATCAGTAGCAACCCGACCAGGATCACCAAACAATAACCCCAGAAATAATCAGCATAAAATAGCCAGTACTTAATTAATAACTGCCAGCTTCACTAATTTTTCCCTCCCTCCCTCCCTCCCTCCCTCCCTCCCTCCCTCCCTCCCTCCCTCCCTCCCTCCCTCCCTCCCTCCCTCCCTCCTTCCCTCCCTTCCTTCCTTCCCTATTATCTTTTACCTAAAAGTTCTTAATGGCAAGCTCAATTATCCTTAGTTCATAGATAGAGAAAAATTGACTCACAGAAATTTAGACTCACTTAGTAATCGTATGAGGAAGAGATGGAAAAGACTAAGTAATGACTCATTTAGTAATAGTAATTACTTAGTAACAGTAATGAGGAAGAGATGGAAAAGAAAAGCATACTTCTAAACTTCTATTTATTCCTCTGGCAAAATGAAATGTAATCTGAATGACTTTATTTGGGGTTATATTTAGATGTGGGGTCAGCTGTAGTGATTAATATTGTGAGAGGGGTACTGTGATAATCAGTTCTCGCTCCACAACTCATTGAAAGGAACTCACAGACCAATTTTAGTTATTAGGCTAATCCCATTTTTGGCGAGATTCCGTTGGCTTTTTTTTATATGACCATTTGGCCTTTTTAATATTTTAGCATACTATCCCAGAAGAATGAACATACAGCCACAAAGTTAACAAAGCCAATAGCCTATGGATTATCAGCAAGCAACATTAATTATTTAGTTTTATAGACAAATTCAGAGTCCTGGTGTTCACATATAAGAGATTTTACTTTTGTTTCCATAGAATTTACCAATGACTGAGACGAGGTTGTTTATCAGCATCTTACCATCCACTTTCCTATTTCATCTTCAGAGTCTAATCAAACCTAGTATGTTAATTTTGATGTGAAGCAAAAATAAAACCCACCATGTAAGCAATGCTTTGGGGTTCCAGAGTTGCTAATTGGCTGTATTATTAATTGTGGGAGAGAATACATGTCAACTACTTAAGAGAGGGCTGTGCATGCAGCCAGACAGGTGTCGCGGGGTCACTGTCCCAGCCACAGGGGGCGGAGGCCACAGGGACAGTCTGCTTTCCCTTCTAAATGGAGCTCTGTTTTCTCTTCCTGTGGATTTCTTTCCTCCTTGCTTCTCTCAGTTGGGGAAGGTTTTGTTTTGAGTAATGATTATCTTTCTTACTTGTTTCTGCTTTTCCTTTTCCCATTTCTCCAAATGGCCTTATCTGCCAGTCACAATTTTTGTGGTCTGCAATTCTGATCACTTTTAAATGAAACCCATGCTGACTTTGGTAATCATAATGTCATTTACAATTTACCACTAAACACGTTTATTCAGTTAGTAGCACACTGGAGAAAGAGAACTCCATATGAACTCACCGTGAAAAGCCTAATCTGATTATTTCCTCATGAAAATCCAGGCAGGGGTGCTTGTAAGAGGGGCTGAGAGAAGAAGGGGGGGAAAGAAAGCAAAGTCTGGCCGCAGCTGACTTTCATAATCGATGTGAATAGATAAGTGACACAGCCTGTCGGGGGCAGCCGCCCAGTCACCCCAGGGCATTCCTCCCAAAAAGGCAAGAGTGGACAGGACTTAATAAATGCTGAGTGACCGGTGAGTATTGGCTCGGCCTATGCTACCGCATTCAAGATGGGCAAGAACAGTGATAAAGTCCAGAAGCTCTTCCTAAGTGGGGGAAATTAGATTAAGCAGGTTGTATTTGTGAGTCCATGTGTGCACATGAACACTTGCTTTGTGTGTACTTTAACATCCTAAAACAGCCTAGACATACAATATACCACGCCCGCCTTTTCCTAGATTGGAAGCCACAGACCCGAACACCAAGAAAGGAGGCGAGCTAGGTGCGTCTGATGGGGGAGGAGAGAGGAGACGGGGCCCATGCATGTGAGTGTGGACGCCTGTGTTCTCAGGTTGCTTGCAGGGTTCTAACACATATTAACTTTGTGTCAATATTTGTCCTTCCTGTCGTGAAATGAGGATTTTCCACCTCATTTCACGTTTGAAAAGAAAATATGCCAAAGGGGCTGTCTTTGCTAGGAAAAAAAAAATTAAAAGAAAAGAAAAATAGAAACAACTTCTATCCTTTATTTAGAAAAATGGATCACAAGGAAAGAAAAAAAGTATTTTTAAAATTAATGTTTTGACTCAAAGGCACATAGAATCCTTCCATCTTCCCCTGTGCAACAGGAGGGAAAAATTTATATGTTTAAAATTGAATGAAACACATCAACATTAATGATTTTTTTCCTTGAGGTTAACACCATCATTTCCCACAATAATTTTTTTAGCCAGTTTGTGATGATTTCACAATTCATGGTACAGTAAAGTATAGGAGATTTTGACAAAAACAAAATATATAATCATTCTCTTATTTTCAAGAAATGAAAAGAAATCTTTTACAATTATTTTCTATCAAACAACATTTATCTCTCATTATTTCTAATTATCAAATATAAATGGCCACAGGTCAAATAAAGTGAAGGAAGGTTGAATTTATCCCCATTCATATATGTTGTCATAGACCCTCAGGGTATGAGGAGTGAAACTCCAAAAGCTTGAAGCTATGTTCCTAAATACACAATACACAAAGGGAGTAACTGAAGTCTTGGGATAAATATTAAAGAAAATATATTTTGGTCATATTCTTTTTTTTTAAATTCTCACACAAGGATATTTTTTGCATTGCTTTTAAGAGAAGAGAGAGGGGAGGGAGGGAGGGAGGGAGGGAGGGAGGGAGGGAGGGAGGGAGGGAGGGAGGGAGGGAGACATCGATGTACCAGAGACACATCAATTAGTTGCCTCCAGGGATTAAACCTGCAACCGAGTATGTGCCCTTGACCACAATCTAACCCAGACCCTTTAGTCCAAGGGCTGTCATTCTAACCACTGAGCAAAATAAGCTAGGGTGGTCTACTTTTTTAGAATGAGGAATTCTAGCTAAAATTAATTTTTTAAACTCCAAAAATAAGAGCCATGTGTTATGTTATGTAAGGTGAAGGTAAATTGAAAGTGATGTTCTGAAGCATGATAGGTTCAATATATATGACAGAAAATACCACCATGTTGAGTTGGAGTCTAGAATTATGGGTCTTTAAAGTCTATTTAATGGCCATAGTATGGTAGTTCTATTCATTTTAAGAGAAATGAGGTACATATATTTGAACATATACCTGTATACACATATAGCAGTATTGTAAGAAAATATAATTTAACAAACTTAAAGTTCACCCAGCTGAAAAACAACAACATAGGTTCAAAGAGTAGGTCCTGGAGCTGCAGAGTGAGGGCATTTCCAGGTGGGGTTTCATAATTTGCTAGACAGTGGCCTGGGGAGAAGGGTCTCCTCTGGCATCATTCTTACTCAGGAAGACAGCACTCAGAAAGCTGGCGACTGGGGTGGTGAAGTAACTCCCAACTCTTGAGAGTCAAGAAAAGGTAGAAAAGAGGTCATCAAGTGTGAAGACAGCTCTCAAGGACCGAGGATACTGCACGGGACCAGGAACACACACACCTGCAGACGTAAAGGGCGATGGACTTCGGGAGCAACGGATTAGGGAATGTGTCCCAACCTTCTGAACAGCCTCACCAATGTTCTTGTACTTGGGCCTATTTTCCAAGATACATAATATCTTGGAAAGGTAATAATGAAATTAATTTGGAATACATTTCCAAAATAATCTGAGAAAGACGAAAAATCACGTAAAACCACCCACTCCATGAAACAAGGATGTCTGTAAGGCCTTAAGTTCTCTGGGTGTTTTAAAATACGTTTTCCCTTTATCAGGAGATGAAAAGAAGTGATAAAATACAGTGAAGATTGGTGTGTGGGGGAGGGTAGGACCAGATATGTATCAAATAAACCCTTCTTCTGAATCAATCATTTTTTTTCTTTTTCCTTTTTTTAATTTAAAAAACTTATTTTTATTGATGAAAGTTCATTCATCAATAAAAGTTTGTTTATCTATGAAAGTTCCAGAGACTATATTTTTTTTACTACGTTGATATTTCAGCATCTATATTTTTCTTGAAATAAGTGGCTTATAAAGTGTTTTGATATTTTTGTTATTTTGTTGTATTATGTGACCTGCAAACATCAGTGGGCATGGTCTCAATTATGATTTCTATTCCCTGAACACTGCCTTGAAAACAGCCAAAGCAAATGCAAGCCCAGGAAGTATAGCTTAGGGGGTGAGAGATCAAGTTTTCCAGTCAGAAAAACTTGCATTTCTTCCTGGCTCTGCCACTTTCTAGCTGTAAAACCATAGGCAAATTATTTATCCTGTTTTTGACTCAGTTCACCCATTTATAAAAAAGATTGAGAACAATGCCCAGTTCATAGGCCAAAGAACAGCATTAAATGAGATGATGTATATGCAGAGCTGAGAACAAACACGCGCTAATAAATATAAGCTGTAACATTCGCCGTAATTTAAGAAAGAGTATTTTTAAGAATATTCACACTCTCATTTTGCCGTTTTTGGCACCAGCCCCATCTCAAACTAACAATACTTGCCATGGAGTCAGAAACGGCACCTGTAAGTATTGCAAGCAGACATATGAACAATGTTGAAAGAAACAGGCTACAGGGGAAGGAATTCTAACATGTGCACATAAGACCTCTGTTTTTTTGGAAATACGGGCAAGAAATACATACATACATACATACATACATACATAGGTACATGCACATGTATTCCCATATATCTATAAGCAGTATATTTAATTTTTTCCACTAATCAAAAAACCAAATAAATAGATAACTGCAAGATTCAAGATGGTTTCCCTTATCATCTAATTTTCATTTTTACCTTTATTGCTTTTGTAATACTCTCCACCCCTACCCTACTCTTTCTCTCCATTCTCCTCTTTCCTTTCCGCTGGCAAACCTTGCCTGCCAGATTTAAAGAAAGTGATGTTCATGGCTTCGATTAAAGGCAGGGGAGCCAGCAGCATTCCTTACAAATACAATTCGGTGCACTCTTTCCCCAGGATGATAAACTGATCCTCTCTCCAGCCCTCGGTTTGACGCTGCAGCAGTAATTCTGCAGGTTGCCAAAACTAAAATGAATGTGACTGTGCCCTGCCCAGCTCTGAGCTGTGGCTGTAATGAGATCTGAATGGGAAGCCCCGGACACAATAAATCTGCGCCATATGTGACCATTTCCTGTGTCAGTTCCTTTCTCATAACCAGTGGAGACTTTTTTTTTCCCTCTCATGACCCCACACCATGACTCTGAAATCTTTCATGGCTGCTTATGGGCCTCGGGCTTTTTACAGCAGTTGTATAAATAAATGAATTTGACAGCAAACATCATAACAGTTAGCAGTAATGTGTGTTTGCCACAAGTGCCTATACGACTCACTGGAGAAATGGCAGAGGAAACAGCTTGTTTTGTTACCTAAACAAAAGTAGTTTCATTTGACAAGTGGTGAAAGAATTAGTCAAATAAACTTGAAATCCACTAGGACTATTTTTGCCAAGTCTCCCTGCCAGTGAAATGTTCCCAGCTCCTCAATGCCCATAACTCACAAAAGATAAATTTCCCCTTTTAATTCTGTGATAAAGATCTAGGCTGGGAATATAAAACCTTTGACTGATTTTGTAATATTCTTCTTCTTTTCAAGGCAACACTGTCCCGTATAGGAACCCAGATCCAGCAAAGCATTTCCAAGGGAGCTCGTGGCAGACAAGCCAAGAAGGGTAGTTCAGGTGGGAACGACCCGACTCACTGATTACCTGTTGAAAGCTTATGAGTGCTTCCTTTTCTTTCACATTTTCTTTAATTCAAGAAAGAAAAATCTCTACACCAGTTACGGAAAGATAGGGAGTTAACATTTCCCCTATATTTCCACAGGCCCAGGTAAAATTAAATTAAGCTGCCTATATTCGGTGAATTTGTGGTGAATTTCACATAAGCCCAAAAAGAGCACAAGTTGTCCTTAATTATATAGTTCAGTTGTTTTTTAAGTTCTTACATTTTTCTGTTCCTCTACTGTCATCTCACTGCCAATCCCATTGTCCTAGACGTGAACGATGTTATGCACAGTGGCTGTTCTTATGGACTGGTTATTTACATAGACTCTGGTGCAAAGAGCCCAGGTTCAAATCCTGGCTCTGCTAGTTACTCTGTGACCTTAGGCAAGTAACTTAACTGTATTGTGCCTCAGTTTCCTCCTTTGCAAAGTGGAAAGAAAAATGGTATTGTATCAAGCTCATAAGGTGGTTGTGACAATGAAATGTATTTTGAAAGGCTCGGAACAGTGCCTGGGACATAATCAGTGTTATTATTATTATACCAAACAAAGAAACTTGGATAATAATAGTCCCTTTAGAAACAACGGAGCTCTTCTCTATGATAGCTTGATATTGGCAGCTAATCTGGGAAATGGTGTTAAAAACTTTTGAGGGAAAACTATAATAGCACCTTCATTTAAGCCAATTACAATTAATTTCAAGGCACTACCTTAAATAAAAATATCATCTATACCTTGAAAATACTTTTTTAGATGTAATATTTTTAAAGTGGCCTTCTTTGTCATGGCTGAGTACTCACTGCCTCTAGAATCTTCTCATGTTCAACAGAAATATCACTGATTCAGAAGAATGAAAGTTGAGAGCTATCACCAACTAATGGCTCTTAGTCCAGGTATATGTTCTGTTCTCCGTTTTTATCTTTTTCAATTTAATTACAGGCACACCTCGTTTTATTGAGCTCCACTCTATCACACTTCATAAATGTTGCATTTTTTTTACAAATTGAAGGCAAGACCCTCCACCAGCCAAAAGATTACGACTTGTTTTATTGCGATGGTCTGGAATGAACCTGCAATATCTCTGAGGTATGCCTGTATTAAAATGGTTGACTAAAGTGCTTTGTTTCCGTGATAATATGTAAGAAAGTACCTTAAAACTTTTGAAGGTATGAATTATAATTAATATGAACAGATGTTACAATTGATAAACAACCTATTACCTACATAATAGATTCCTAGTGTCTCTCTTTTAACTAATTGATAAGTTCACTTAAACATACGTTTCTCTACATTTAGTCAAACTATTCCTATGGAGAAAATCAGAAATATTAATGAGTTGCACTATGTAAAAATAAGTGGACTATTTAAGTTTTGCTCTTAGAGTGATACCAATAAAACTTGAAAAAGGTGTGTCAACTGAAGGTAAGGAACCATTTGACTTTATAAAACAATGATCGACCAGGAAGGGGCAAAATGGGGTTGGTTGTAATTAGAGGGAGGGGTGGAATTTGCTAGAAAACCAAAAATATGAAATGACATCATCCTATGGTAGAACAGGTGTAAGTGAGACTCCATTTAGAATAAAATGAACTGAAAACCCCATCTTGTCATTGCTCCCAACTGCACAGCTACATCTAGGAAACTTCTCAGATTGGTTTGTGAAAAAATGATTTTGTCCCGCAGGCAATTTCACTGTTGAGAAATGTCATCTGACAATATGCTCTCCTTGCTACTTCCAAATTCTTTCCCAAGATCTGTTTAAGATTCATATCCCGACTCAGGATTCCCAAAGGCAGAGATTGCAAAGAGATAAATAACTCCAGCTATTCACACCAGACATGGTAACCAAGACCAATACACAGAGCTGAGCAATGTCTTCTTTGATGGACCAGCCACTTCTACTGCCTCTTAAATAGCAAATGAATACTGACTGCCACCTTGTAAAGTCTGTTTTCCTGAGTTAAAGAGAAAACTGAGGGGGTGGAAAAGCCCTAAAAGATCAGTAAGCTTAATCAAGCATTGCAGCTGTAAAAATAACTGCTCAGGGATCTCTTTATTATTTTTAGGGAATGTGTGTGAACACATATAAGGCTATAGAAGGCTAGGCTTACCTGAGGAAGTGACAGGCTTGTACTTCCCCATCTTCTCATGGTTGAGTAGAATTATTAGTTAGTAACTAATCATTGAGCAGAGGTAGCAACTGTCCTTTTAGGGCCATACAACTCAATGGAAAGAGCTGGGAAACTATGAGCCATAGGCCAAAACCAGCTATTGTTGTAAATAAAGTTTTATTGAAACATAGCCCATATTCATTTGTTTACATATTGTGAACTATTGTAAATTCTGGTTTGGCACTGCAATAGCAGAGTAGACTAATTGTGGAAGAAACGCTATTGCCTGCCGGGTTGAAAATATTTACTATCTGGCCTTGTATGTAAAATGTCAAATCTAAAAGTGTTAAGTTTGTCTCTGAGACAGTGACCAGCAATTTGCAAGGTAGAGGCTGATCCCTACCCATAAGAAATAAACCTCAGCAGTTTTTTGCTGTTGAGATCCACAGGTTGTGTGTTACGGCATCCTAACCTAGCCCACCCTGAAGGATACAGCATCTTTGCCAATCTCAGATGTAGCCTTTTCTCTGAACATATATAATATATCCTGCTTCAGGGAAAGGAACAAAGACCTTCCAGGACTCTTTTTTGGTCTCAGGAGACGGAATGAGAACAGGAAATAATTGAGTTCTCGGTCAACATTTAGACTGGAACTTTCACTCCCTAACATAAATATTTCTTACATAATTTATCCCAATATTTGCTTCATCTAACACCTGAGAACCAATCTTCTCTGTTAAAGCTTTTGAAAAACAAATCCCATGAACCTCTGCAAATCTGCCTTTCTTGCTACTGTGATGTAAAGATGAAATTTCCTCAGTATACCGAGCACAGAAGGTTGTTGAAGTGATTAGGAGAAAACATTTCAATCTGCCCGGAATTGGCATTCTGAAGTCTTTCTGAGTGAGTTCTTGCATTTGGGTTTTGGCAGTTTTAATATGGGTAAAAAATGCATACAGCTGGCTCTACTTGCTTATTTTGCTATGCCCACATCTTCTCCTTTGGAGGAAAAATAAACAGGTCCACTTTCTGGCTGAAAATAACATGGTCACCCTTACAGAAGGGCACAGTGAGTGGACAGCCTGTCCCTGCTGCTCTCTGGAAATAGAAAGTGATGGAGATCGTAATGAGAGCACCGGGTTCCTGGTGTCAGCTATGGAAGGAAGAGCCAATGGGAATCTTGCCAAGACAAGTGCTGTGATCTGATGGATAGAGACATTAGTTTGATGATGTCAATTCTAATTTATTTTCTTCCTATTTCTGGTGACCTTTGATAACAGAAGACTATCATGCACCTCAGTTTCTTTATCACACATACAAAGCAATATACATGCATATTTATCTACAGGGATATTGCATAAAAGTTCATTGCACTAATGTCTAGGAAACAAGGCAGAAGAAAATGGGTTGAAAGATGAGACAGCCACCCAAACAATCTGCTCACTGAAGGTAATAAATATGAGTCAGGAGGGTGAGTTGTTGGGAATCATGATCAGGTTAACCAGATACTATTCAGTTATTTGAACAAATAATTTGTTAGGATTCTTAAAAATAAGATCCTGGGCCAGGGGCTCCCAGGTAAGCTATATCCAAGGCATTTTTAAGTTCAATGGCTCCACATGAAAACAGGTGCAACACAATTCAGTAAGGTGAAGGGAATTTTGGAATTCAATTTTGAGCAAGAAAACATAGCTAAGTTACTGAGATGCACGACTGGCACCAGACATTCAGACAGAATGGCTTATTTATAGCACAGGCTTTATACAAATTGGGAGACAAAGTAGTGGCTGAAGCTGTAAGAACAAGTACTGTTCTTATATCTACAGATGCCAACAAATACTATATAAAGACTCAATATGAAAAAGAATAATTGATAAAGCAAAATTTTAGCTACTCAACCATATATACAATTTAAAAATTATAAGCATTTGTGTACTATGGTTTGCATATAAAGCTGATCTCTTCTAGTTGGATGAAATCTGGAGTAGAATCAGGAAATCAATAGTCATCTTAGGCAGTAGCTGATCATCTCAGATTTTGTCAGTCCTCAAGCAGGGTGGGTGATGGGGAGAGAAAACAGAAAAAGAACCTCCTTTCTAATTCCTTCATTGTATAGTTCTGACATTTTAAGCTTTGATTTAACACTATTTATTGAGCATTTATCCTTATCCTGACAATGACCTAGACTCTGGGAAGATGATAGTGAAAAATAAAGGAGAGGCACAGTGTTTGCCTTCAGGAAATTAGTGTTATGTCTCTAGTAACAAATTTGCCTTCTCTTTTAGAGACAGTGAGCTCATGAACTATTTGAGTACAGATACTGGCCTTACCCATCTTGGCCTGTCTCTCTCCTCTCCCATACACTAGCACCAAGGTCTGATACACTCTGTCAGAGGGAAGAAACATCAACATTTCCTGAGTGTGTACTATGTGCCAGGTACTGTGAGAGTCATTAGACATGTCTTATTTTATTTAATCATCATGACAAACTGAGGGGTAAGTTTTTATTGTTTCCTTTTCCCAAATACGGAAACTGGTATTGCACCTCGACTTAAAGGATTCCAAAATGGAAAACCAGACTTCAGAAGCAGCCTAGATCCCTGAGTCACCACCGGGAGCACAGCTGCCAAAGGAGCAACTTAGTCTTCTTTAGGCTCTGATGAAGGTGAAAGAAAAAATTTCATTTTCTTAAGCAATTGACACTTGGGGGGTTATCTGTTAACTGGTGTAAATTACTATGCCTCACACAATATTCATATTTTACATAAGTAAATGAAATAAATTTAAAAAATGAATAAGTAAAGAGAGGCAAAGAACAAACAAGACTAAAGAGCCAGTTGGTTTAGAAGCAAGATTGAGAGGAAAGGCCAAATGCCCAGACTTTATGACCTAGACTTCATCCACCACTTTAGGAGGCTCTACTTAATGAAGTTATTGTTGCTCTTATTATGCTCTTGAGAACTGGCTACAGATGAGTTCTACCCACCTAGTGATCTTCACTTTGTGGCCAGCTCAAAACTAATTTGAGAGCCCTAAAGACAGCTAAGGATTCAGAGTTTCACTAGGTCTGGAATATAAGAGCTCAAGCAGAATGCTGCATACTAAGAAAGGAAGTCAAAAGCTACAAACAGTTGGTTGAAAATTTGAAAAAAAGTTTGGCAAAAGGGAAAGAACATATTTCTAATTCTTAAGGGACAGCTCATGTGCTTTCCATTGGGCCTGCCCTGTGTCAAAGGCCATTTCTATCCATTATGATACACTAAGTTAGTTAGATGAATATTAAGTTTAGAGAAATTCACTCACTGGGTCAAAAGCAAAATTAGACCATGTCCATTATTGAGCAGTTTATCATTTCACCAACTACAAAATTGTTTTTGTTTGGATTCAAGGCTGATTTCCCCTGAAATACAAGATTTTCCAAATAAAACTACCCACTGCTCTTTCAAGAATGGTTTTCCAAGTTACTAGGAACTGTCTTCTGGGAAAATATTATACACCATAATGTATTTTACCAATTTTTTTGTGCCATTCAAATTGTTCGGGGGTACGAGTGGGAGAATTCCTTCCTGTCCTCTGAGACACTCATTTTATGCCCTAAAGCTTCAACCTCATTATTCTTATCTTAGGGCATAAGTACAATGTTATTATTGGTCATAGAATTAACCAGATTTTCCTCTCTTTTTCTTTTTCTCTTCAGCATTTGACTCCTTGACCTTCCTCAACAGAAAAGTCTATGGACTGATTACCCTAAGTATAGAAGTATTTCCTTTTATTTATTTTGAATTTTCCCACTGTTAATTTCATTGAGAACATACTTGTTCTCATATTATGAAATGGGGTAAAGGAGAAAATAGAAGAAAAAATTTTGCTACTCCTATGAAATGGGAAATTTTTTACTCTTGTCTTCCAATGCTTCTAAGACTGTTCACTTTTACTGTTTCACCATCTAATGCATAGACCTTCCTCTGCATTTTCTCAACCTGTAGGTGCATGGTTCACCCAATAACCCAAGATCCTTTGTCAATTGCTCCCACATATTCTGTGTAAACTTCACATCACTCTTTCCCAAAGCAACTTCTTTGTTCTAACTGACTCAAAATAGGGGAAAAAAAAGGTTTCACGTCAAGGGCTGGTGCTCATCTGTGGCAGTGGTGCCCAAGTATTGTCTTAGGAAGGATTACAAGGCCATCTACAGACTCAGCTGGAAAAGTATGCTGATAGATCAGCAATCTACTAAGGTGAGACATGGTCTATACAGTAGAGCTTCAACAAAACTTGCTGTCAGGACAAACACCACTACATCTGCTATGCAAATACCTTGCTCAATAGCGCTTATGTGAGCTTTCCATCTCCTCATAACCAGAATGCCATCCATATTCCATTTTCCAGAATTCTATCCAAATTCTATTCCACCAATCCACACCTAATACTCTTCAAGGTTCTAAGAAGATTTTTAGAACACTCTTTCTGTGTTGATCATTGGCTGGCAAATGCATTCCATAATTTACTCTAAAGTTGAAAATTATAATCACTGGCTGACAAGAATCATTATATAATTTACTCTAAAGTTGTCCCAGATGGATGGCAGCATTGGCTGACAACACCTGAATCTTAGCTAGCATGAATGGAGAAAGGCACTAGAGAGTCCAGGTGAAAAGCCTTTAGAACCATTGATTAGGCTCCTCTTGTAAAGATGGATGATTTCTCTTCAACTTTATATGTTAAGAGAGTTGGACTTGGTGACCTTTAGAACCACACCAAAAGCTGGGGTTTTTGCAAAGAACCAGGAAGCTTTACCTCTGACTTCATCTTCTGCTACTTCTCCTCTGGGTCACTGTGCTTGGGTCACTCACCCCATTTGGGGCCTTACCCAAGGCAGAACTCACTACTCAACTCCAAGATATTCAAGTGGCTCATTTACATACTTTTTCCACTCTCATGTTTCCTCCTCATTGAGGCTCAACTTGATCAGCCTATCCACACACGTGCTCTAGATTTAAAAATTTTGTCCATAGCACTTATCTCTTTCTAACCTAGTAGATAATCAACCTATTTTAATGTCCCTCTCCTCTAGAAAGTAAGCTCCAAGAGGCCAAGGATCTTTGTCTGATTTTTACACTTACATCAGCAGTTAGAAAAGTACCAGAAACACAGTAGACACTCAGTAAATATGTATTAAATCAAATAAAAACACATCCATTTATTTCAATGAATAACTCTAATGTGTTTTTTTTATTCAGACTGAATGTTCATGTTCTACTCATTTGTAACTAACTTTCTTTTAAGCATGGAATGTATAAATTTGAAATGTACAAGAAAATTTTTCTGAAATTTTTTTCCAAGAAGGACTGGGTACCAAGGTTACCTAATATGTCTCTCAGAGGTCAGGTATAAACTTATATTTTCTCGAATACTCCATTCTCCCTTGTTTTTCAGAAAAGCTGATGTTCTTGGCCTCCTGAAGTCCTAATACCACAAGTGAGAATGTAAAATATCTCATTGCAAAAAGTGAATGAGACAAAGGAAGGTGGGGTAACAGGAGCAGGGGAAAGATAAAAAATAGATGGTAGTATTTCTAGTACTTCTCCCTCCACAGAGAGGAATGAATTAAACACAAGGCAAGAAGGTCACTAATGTAGGTGTACGAATTTCATCAGATTGCCTGAAATGCAAAAGATTTCAACAAGAACTGGAAGAAAAAAGGGGAAAAAGAGAACTTTATATCACATCTTTTAATATCCAAATCATTTTAAATCCTGCTATTGTATGTTAATAATAGATCCTTTTATGTGACAGATATATTGTATTCATCATATATAGATGTCAACCACAACATGAAGGATACTGCTTTATATTTTAAAGATGATGAAACTGATGCTCAGGGAGGTTAAAGAACCATAGATGCCCATCTGTTCAGTGGCAGACTCACATCTGCAGCCGTATTTTACCCACCATTCCATGTCCTTTGCCACGATCTCACCTGCTATTATTTGCCTTTCACAGTAACTAGAAAGGCAGGTATGAGAGGTTGTATTTACATTTGTCTGAGAAAATTGAGCTTCAGATGGTTCAGTACGTGCTCAAAGACAGAGTGAATTGATCAAAAATAGTATTCTCCTGATATCTTAGTCCAGCGCTCATGCGATAAAATGATGTTCTTTGTGTTGGCTATAAAACTATTGTTTCTCAAATAGTAAGTGGGCTTATGAATGAATACATCAGTCAAAGCTTAACTCATTAATCTCCAAAATGACCCTGAAATTATTTTCATCTTTTCAAATCATGTGGATTAACACTCAAAATATTTCTAATTATAACATGGAGGGTAACTAAACTATCAAGCTGAATTCTACAAATGGCATTGCCTTGAGGTCCATCCACTTGAATTACCCAAAAAAGTATCCCTCATTAGCTAGACTTAAGCAAGGGCTGGTGCTAGGCAATGTGACCTTTTTATGTCACATGTCACCCAGATTACATTTTCTCTGTGATATACAAGTCATTGGACTGCCAGGGTTTGACACCATCGATTTATTTGATGAAGTGTGCACAAAAAGATTGAATTGTTAATTTCTAAGTACAATCTTATATCATTTTATGATAGTGTTTCTACCTTCACTGAGCAAATCAATACACCAGTGTTTCAATTATAAGTGCGGTTCATTAAACACAGTCTTCACACGGGGAAAAAGAAGGCCTGTGTTCTACTATCACTTTTGCTAAAATTTGATGTTCTTAAATAAGTTGGCTTAGCTCTCAGAACTTTAAACTCACTTTCTTAAAACTGAGATTAGGCTAAATAATTTGTCATTGAGATCCCTTTCAACATTCACTGCACAAAAGATTTTATCACTTTAGAGTTCACCATGCTAGTATCCACTCCATTGGCCGTTCCCTGGCCTTTTTTAATCCCCAGAACCCCTCCATCTCTGTAATCTTAAAATGAAAACTCATCTTTCCAACCAAACTTCCTGGGTTTTTTTGTGTGTTTTTTTAAAATAATCTCTTTGTATTTATATTCCTGCTGTACCTATTTCTTCACCTCACTGAAATGCTAGCCCTGGTTCTTCAGCACTCGCCTGACTTCCCTTCCATACCCCATGGCCACTTCCTGCTTTGTCTTTCCTTGACCCGCTCGTCAGCATCCTCAGTCTGCTCAGTTTCTCATTCCCTCATTTCCTCCTCTGTCCGCTTATAAAATCCCTGTCCTTGACAAAGCTATCACCTTCCATCACTTTTACTCCTGAGAAATTAAAAGATTATATAGAAAATAACGTCATTAAAAAGAATAAATCACACATAAAAGAACTGTGTCATTTGGTGCTAGTACAAATATGTCTATCTCCAACCTTGATTGAGCCTTAAACAACAATCAACCCATCCTCCACTCACCTCTAGCTGAAGTTCTCCTCTGTTCAAGGCTTTCGCTCTTCCTGCGCTTCTATCTCCATGCCCAAGTCACTGACATTACACATAGAATTGGGGACAAAAGGCATTAACTCTCCCACTTTTACCCCTAACATTTTCGAATATTTGCTCTTCCTTATATCCCCCTCACCGGATTCAAAGAAATGGATGTCTTTCCTCTTTCCCAAGCTAACGTCTACTCTGGTGACTTCACCCTTGTCTCCTTTCTTTGAATGTCACAAATTAACTTAATCAATTATTGCCCTTTTCTTAGATCTTCAAACTTCTTTCCATCAGTTGGAAGTATGTGTAAGTTTCCCATATGATAAATAAATACTGCCCTTCCTTCCTTCCTTCCTTCCTTCCTTCCTTCCTTCCTTCCTTCCTTCCTTCCTTCCTTCCTTCCTTCCTTCCTTCCCTCCTCCCTTCCTTCCTTCCTTCCTTCCTTCTTTTCTTTCTTTCTTTTTCTTTCTTTCTTTCTTTCTTTCTTTCTTTCTTTCTTTCTTTCTTTCTTTCTTTCTTTCTTTCTTTCTTTCTTTCTCTTTCTTTTTCTTCCCTCCTCCCTTCCTTCCTTCCTTCCTTCCTTCCTTCCTTCCTTCCTTCCTTCCTTCCTTCCTTCCTTCCTTCCTTCCTTCCTTCCTTCCTTCCTTCCTTCCTTCCTTCCTTCCCTGCTTTCCTTCCTTCCTTCTTTCTTTCCATCTATTCTCAAATTGATGACAAGATGTTTTCTCTTTCTTTCATTTTCTGTTTTTTTATTATTTCTCACCATTTAGACAGATCTTATCCACGGAAATCTACAGTTTGCCCTAATCACTCTATAAATACTATTCTCAGTGGTGTTTTTAGAAGCCTAAGCTTCAGTTCCAGTTCTAAGACCTAGTTCTTTTGACTTTTCTGATTTGATTGCATTTAACTTCTTTGTAGCATTGGTTGTTGATGTTCTTGGAATGCTCTTTTGCCTTGATTCCTAGGGCATCATTATCATCCGTTGTTTTGTTGTTATTGTTATTTGGGGGACCCCCCTTCACCCAGCCCTTTAAGGAAAGGTGTTGATCAGGGTTCAGTTCTTTGACTTCTTCTCATAACACATGTGCCCCCTGGAAAAGCATGCACATGAGAGATGTGCTAACTGGCCCCAAACTCATCATCTCTCCTGAATGACAGAACTGAAGTATCAGCTACCCTCTCCTCCTTTCAAGGCATTTCTCACACTTCTCAAACATGCCCACTTTCCCGCAGCCCCTCCACAACTCAATAGGAACTACATGCTATTACCTACTACTTAATAATCAGTAGATTTGAGACCCAGGAAGTCAATAGTTTACTTACCTCTTATCATATATGCAAGTTTACGGGGAGAAGTTCTACAGAACAACTTCTAACATTTAAGAGCCAACAGTATGCCTGAGACAAGGATTGCAGCAAGTCTAATCATCACAACAAGCCTAAAATGCCTCTGCTATTTTTAATCTCCATCTAAAGACTAAAGAGAAGTTCAGAGATTTACCAAACAAATAAGTGACGGAGACTGGAACCCTCCCCCCCGCCCGGCCAGCCCAGCTAGTTGCAGGGTTATTCAGTGTGTGATGTTGCCTCCAGGACACACATGGGCAGCTTTATCTAAGACACTGGATGACAGTGTAGCCCTAACCTCCTTTGCTCATTGGAAACAATAACAGCAATAGAAATAATGCCAGACTACAGTATGTGCATTGAGTATACTTACAATGTGACAAATATTATTTTAAATGCTGTTTAAACATTAACTCATTTAATAACCCTATGACATAGGTACTACTGTTATCCCCATTTTACGGATGAGGAAAATGAGACACAGGGCTTAAGCATCTTTTTCATTTTCAAATGGCTCCAGGAAAATGAACTCTAAGTAGTCCGTTCCAAAGTCCATGTCCTTGACCTCGCTACTATACTCTCTTATTTAAGCACTTTGTTCTGCTTCTTAAAGTAGCAGCAGGTGCTGGTTCCTACATCCCTTCCTGCGAGCACCACCACCGCACCACCTGGCTTTGTCCCAATAACTGACACTCCTGCTGTTACGATGCTGATTCTTTTCCTTTGCTACTCCTCCCTGTTTTTCCTTGTTAGTTTACAACAAGGGATTCAAATATTTTCTTTCTCAGTTCCCCCCAAATCCTACCACATGCTGTTTCATCTGGATAACCTCATTTACTGATATTTTTCAAAAGCCACACATTCCCACTATGATCACAAGAAACAACCACTTGGTAGCACTACCATTCTCTCCACATAGCCTTCTAAGTTTAGGGTGACCATAGAATTCATTGCTTAAACCAAGACACTTCTGAGAGGGGTGTATTATAAGAATGCTGGGATAGCAAGCACGAACTTGCGTTGTCCTAGGCAAACCAGGAAGTGTGGTCACATCACTTGTGACCCACGGAAGACCACGCAGCTGCACAGCCACATTGCTGATGGAGAGATTTCCCAGCTAAGAGTTTCTCCCCGACAGTGACATCACGGCTTCTCCCAACAGCACTGACTGCAGCAGAGCTGGTATTCTGCTGCGACCTTCCAATAACAACAGGCACAAAGAAAATGATCTGGCCAAAACTTTAAAACAGAAAATGAGTAAAAGGATAAGATTTTAGCTTCTAAGTCCATTATAACCAATGGCAAGTAGACAGAACTGAATAAAAATGGACTTAAAAGTATTTGGTAATATTTCTTTAAATCAGCAGGGTTTAAAGAACAGAGACCTTACTTCTTAAAGTCTCTCCAATAAAATCCTCAGTTTAATCTCATTGAAAACACTCATTTCTTGTTAAATAAACATTATCTAATGAACAAAGGATTTTTACAAAATCCTTTCATATCTTGTTATTCTCAAGTATAAATTAAAGCTTTTAACTTGTCTTTATAATGCAACCTCAGTATCAACCCTCTAACCTTTCTCCATAGCATTTAATACTGTTATTTCTGAAACATAAAGAAAGACCAACCTGCCAAAAAACGAAGACTATAAAATGAAATTCTGAAGCTCATAACATGAAATTGGTAGTGATCAAGAAATAACTCTCCTCTGCAACTTATTTTTAAGGTTAATTTCTATAGTTCTTTAGTTGAAATAATATTGCATTTACCTGAGTCTCAGAAACTGATACTTGAGAACATTTTTTTCCCCAAAGGTTGTGAAACTAGTAACTAATGACTACTTAATATCTATCATTGGTTTAAAATAATAACAATATGGGTATATGTGAATATCTCTGGAAAGTATATTAGTTATACATTTCTAGGTTTTGTAAAGGCTATAACATGTATAAAGTTCTATTACATAATAGTAAATTCTAGAATGGAAATCTTAACCCCTTCTCTTCCTTGCCCTACTTTCTTATATCTATCATACAACTAGATGTGAGGAGCAGAAAAAAAATAATAGCACAAGACCAAAGTAAAATTTTAAAGTAGGAAAAGTTTTGCCATAATGGCCTTTTGGGTTCTTGGAAAAACCACCTCTCCCACTTTGGAGCTCTCAAAACTCTTCTCTCTGTTCCTACAGAAGAAAGAAGGTGCTATTCTTATTTGAATTTCGGTGGAAGCTTGTTCTAATAGGCTAGCACTGCCGGTTTGCATTTAGAAGTTTGAAGTTTTAAATTCTCTAGTGGATTTAAAGCCTGCCTTCATAGAAAGGAATTGTAAGCACCAGGTTTCAAGCAGTACTGTGATTGTTAGAAAGAGGTCTCCCCTGGTCTACAAACCCTTAGCTCTCTGAAGGCTGGTCTACAGGCAGTCCTGCTTTCAGGATTAGGCAGTGATGGCCAGCCGCTAAGTTAGACAAGAATGGTGGCTGACAAATGCATTACTCATCCCCAGAAAAGGGGAAAATGGGGCTGAAGACTAGAAGTCTAATTCTCAGGAGCAGCACAGCAAGATTCATGAAAGCCCTAATGAGTACCACAGAGCTAAGCAAAGACCTGCCCAAATGTCCAGGAAGGGTCTTTCTTCAGTCCAAAACCAAGGGCTGAGATACCTGACCCTGTCCCCCTGGGAGCTCTTCCCTGGACAACTCTATGCATATAATCATCTGCTGGTCCAAATACCCTACTATTTACTATTTAATTGTAAAGAGTTTATTTTCAAGATCCAGAATTCAGAAAGAGTGAGACAAATTAACAGGACCTATTTGCTCCAAAATCTTCCAAGTTTAAAGATCAAATATCCAAAGAGAAGGTAAGCAAACTTGAAGATCAGAGCAAGAAAACCCCAGCTGGTGGGACATGAGCTCCAGAAACAGTGTGCCATGGACAGTGTAAAGACCAGGAAAAACTGATCCTTGAAAACTAACAGAAAAGAGAGGAAAGCAGCGCTCAGTCTCATAGGTTAAAAACTGATACTAGTAACAGTCCTCTAATGAGCTGTTTTGCATGTGTGCCTAACCAACCGTGCTGTGAAATAAGCATAATGCATATCATGAAATTTGTGTTAGACTAACACTGCTTTGTAATTTACTTGATTATAATAATAAATACTCTCCCTCTACACCTTGAGTCTGATTTGAGAATTCTCTTGTGAAAATTCTGTTAATATATATTCTACACCTACCATGTTCAAGGCACTGTGCTCAACTTATTTCCTTCACTTTCTAGAGTGGGGAATTTCTCATCCTTGTCATCGTTGACAAGTTGAATTGGATAATTCTTTGTTGTAGGGGATGTCCTGTACATTGTAGGATGTTTAGCAGCAACACTGGCTTCTACCCACTCAATGCCAGCGAGTACACCCCCTAGCTCCCAGTTATAACAACCCAAAATGTCCCCAGATACTGTCAAATGTCCCGAGGGACAAAACCATCCCAGTTGAGAATCCAGTGCCTTAGAAGGATTCTCTACATACACTGTCCTTAGGTTACTTACAGCTCACATGGCACAGTTGCTTTCCTACCAATTAGAAGCCTCAGTTAGACTCTGCTTTTAAACAACAGCAAATATCTCATTGAGTAAGGATGCTTGAATTCCAACTCCTGCAAAAGAGTTTGTCTCTCACTTGGCACTCATAAAAAAACACAAACAAACAACAACAACAACAAACACCTTTATTAAGAAGTAGTAAGTGTTAAAAAAAGTTGCTGTTGGCCCCCAAACAATGCCTAGACATTTAACATCAACCTAAGAGATAAGAAGGGGGGAAAAGATCACATTATATTAGCCAATTAAACTGTACCATTCTCAAAGATTCAAAGCAACATATTAGAAATAAAAAATGGTAAAAAGTAACTGTTACAGAGTTACCAGTTATCAATTATTTGGGAATAATTATCTCTGCCATCCCAGCACATAAGGCATTGAACAGTCTTATTTCAAGTATGGTGAGGCTTACTGCTTTTCTTCCAATAAAATACAGTACTTCTGGGAGTATAAAGTCTTTAGATTAGATGGGATTTTTATCTAGTGATTCTTTGCAGCCTCATAGTAGAGTATCAAATTCTTGAGAATTAGGTCAAGCATATCACAACATTCCTTATCATTTGGGATCTAACAGGTATCATCAGAATAAAATAAGATTTTAAAAATACCAAAGAACTTAGTTGTGCTACATTGTCCATCTTCAGCCCCGGTTTCTCATCTACATCTCAAAAACAAAGTCAACACTATGAAACAATGGTCAAATGCTTTGTAAGGAAGATTTAAATGTCCCTCAAAAGCCCTAAGCCAGGAGCATGATGTTAGACTAGGCAAACTAATGATCTGATCTAGTCTGGCAATCCCCATGGTTTCTAAGGGGCACTAACATCAATCATTCAATAAATATGCATTTTCCATCGGACTCCAGACTGGGTGAAAAAATCCCAGCAGTGAGAAAATTGCCCAAGTTTCCCTGGCATATCAATATGCATGTCCCTTAAAGCAAGGCTATTTCTAACATGACACATTTCTAATCTTTCTTTCAAATTCTGTTTACATGAATTAATGCCCAAATAAGCACCCAGAGGAGGGAATCTACATCACTGGACAATAAAGTGATGACTTCAAACAAGATCCCACAACTCTACTTTTTGAGTAATTATAGGAGATTTTCTTTTTTGATAAAACTTTTATTTCTTTTTAAAAAATAATACTATAGCTGACTTTTCTAACCTTTCCACCACTCTGACAACTATAGCATGGCTGTCAAAACCCTGGTCTCCAGCTGTGATGTGCCTGAGACAATACCACCTGAGTGTAAGTCTTAATTGATTAAACAGCCATCTAAGTCATATATGCTGTAGCCTTTCAAATGGCTTCTCTCACCCCCACATGTTTTTGAGAATCATTCCTTTTGCATAAATCAGTATCAATATGTATCAATATGTTCCTTTTACTTCTGAGTAGTCTTCCACTGCACAGATATACCATAGCTTGTTTATCTACACCCCTGTTGAAAGGTATTGGGTTTTCAGCTTTTGACTATAACACAGAAATGCTCAGAACTGAAAACACTCAGAGCATTTTTCTAAAGGTTTTAGTATGAGCATAACTTTTCATTTCTCTAGGGTGAATAAGCAGGCGCAGGGTTGCCGAGGCATGTAAGTATACGTATAACTTTATAAGAAATTGCTTTCCAAAGTACCTGCACACTCCTTCCATCAATGGATGAGAGTTCCAGTTGCTGTATATCCATCCTCACCAGCACTTAGTACTATGGGCTGACAGTTTTAAACTAAGAATGCTAGAATGACTTTATTAAAAAATATCTTTATCAACTGTTATGGTTCATGCTTAGTATAAAGCAGCTAGCACTCCAATTGGGAAATGGCATTATTTTCCAATAAGGTCCTTTGTAGAAAGTACTTTGGTAGCAAATATTTGAAATCATAATAATATATTTTATTTGATAATATAAGATCCTCTAAAATGCATTATATATTTTGTCAGGGAAGCTGTAATGACCTTGAACTACTTGTTTAATTCTTTTTGTACCTATGATAACTGTAAAAATGTGCTCCATGCTTTTTGGGCTGCTACAAGGACCAGAATCACATTCATTAGTTTAAAAAATATTTGGTGAGAGCTATTACACTAGGAATAATCATAAATAGGACACATTTTACTTCTGTCCTTATGAGGTATATATACAATAATTGATTGTATACACACAGATATAGACAATGATAATCAATTGCATGAGTAATTATTCAATCTAAAGATGTGCATAGGATATACAGCCGAGATGTTTTAGTAGAAGTTGGCCTTAGATTAATCAACAAGTATTCATTCATAGACAGCATAAATAGAGAACACTAACTGCGCTTTAATTCTGATTTCATAGCAAGTCACAAAATTACTAAGTGTATCTGAATAATTTGTACAAATTAGAAACTAAAATATAATAAAAATTGTGAATAAAATTCTCAAATTCCAAGATTTTGGAAAAAAGCAGATCTAGAATGCAAATAGAAAGAAAACTATGAATGGTACCTTATAACGTCCGACCTCCTTGAATAAATGGAAAGAGCATTTGAATGCCATCCTAGCTAAAACTCATTCCTCCTCTCTGGCTGTGGAATGTCACCAGGCCCCATCTCCTCATCCCTTTCTTTCTTTGAATGCTCTCTATTGTCCAGATTCCCAGTTTTCCATTTCATTATTAAGGATCGCATCAGGGTTCTTATTCTCTAAGTCCTCTGGATTGCTATCTGTGAATCATTATCTGCAGCTACCCAGTGGAAGACAAGAGTCCGTGAGGAACTGAATTTGTCCCCATCTCAGACTCCTAATTCACTGCACCTCAGCCCCTGTGCTGGGTCATCCAGAGAGGGAATCAGATATTAACAGCTCATTTGTGATTCACTAAGGAAAGTGAATCATTCATTTTGCATGAATCAATATCAATATGTATCAACGTTTGTTCCTTTGCATGCACTTAACATTGTTTCCTTTGGTAAAATGTTGTCTGTTATCTGAAAACCCTGTGAAATCTGCAGGGAACTGAAAACCACATGCTTATACAAAAGGCTGGGTTGTTTTTTTTAAGAGTTAGGCAAATAACTAGAGATTTCAACTGCTAACAAGATTCTTCAGAAATGAAGCTGACTGAACATAATCAGTTCACCCTAATTGACTGCATACAGTTTTATTACATAACCAATAGTTTTAAGCCCCACCCCCAGCCAATTAGTTTGCTAAACAGTTCAAATTCTTGACTGGTTTATTCAAACTAAATTTAGGCAGGATTTACAATACAACCCGTACTTTATCCAGGCAGCTGAAAATGCACTTTTTTTTTTTTTAACACATGAAATTAGTAAGGACTTCCCTGTAAACCAAAAGGAAAAAAGAGACATTTTAGTAGAATGCTAATCTTAACTAACCAAGGCATCTACTCTGGGTTTTAGTTTACCTGATGCAATTCTTTTTCTATGCAGTTACTTAATTTTGAGATCTTTTAAAATACTTTTATGGCTGGTGTCACTGTAATGCTGCCTTACAAATTATTAAATTAAGCAAAATATCAGTCTATTTGGCCTGATGCATTAATTCAGAGAAATCCCTTAGGTTGTCAGAGTTCCCACTTCTAGTCCGACACAGATTTCACCAACTTCTAGGGTTTGGCAGAGAGTCAAGTCTAAAGATTCTAGCTCAGTCATTTAAAATAATTCTCATTATAAATGTTGTGTTACATTGCATGTTTAGGTTTCCATTAGTTAAAATTCTAATGGAATAAGGCAGACTCTTTTCCTAAAACTGAGCAGCAAGATAATTAAATCAATGCCCCCCTTTCTCCTAAGCACCCTTGTGTGTTCAGCCCTGTGACAAGTAAAATCAGGTAAAAGGAGAGTGGGACATAGATACAGGTGAGAAGTGGAATTTATAATTTCAATGTCCAGGCCAGTGTTAAAATGTCATGTGAGGAAATTTTTACAAACTAATTGTTTCTTATATGAAGGATTTTACAGAGCAGAGGTTGGCAAACTTTGCTGTAAGAGACCAGGTAATAAGTGATTTAAAGTTTGTAGGCAAAGAAGCAAAATAGAGGATATCATGCACATACTTATATAATAAGAGAGAAAACAAATTTCCATCATTTTCAGTTGATGAAATTCAAAACTGTATCAGATTGACCATATATCTCAGACAATGTAATTAGCAGAAGTAATTGCTATATATTTTTATCTTCTAAGACCTCAATAAAAAATAGAGAATTCAAATGTACTGAATTTTCTCTGGGACTCAGAATTATCAGAAATTCATTTATGGCTTGGAGTTGCTTTTAATTAATAGGTATCGATTATTTGCTGTAATCCTTCTGGCATTTGGGCTGGGTGATAAGAACACAAAGAGAAATGGGCCTCTGCCTTCAACGCTTGAAAATTCAAGAGGAGACAAAGTACAGTAATGGCATGTACTGTGTACAGCAATAAAAGTAGGCATACAGTGCTTCCCAAACATTTGTATAAAGTGCTACATAAACACAGATGGAGGACTGTGAAAATACTGTTCAAAGTTTTTCTAAAATGTGAATTTCTCCCCTTACGGTTCTAGTAATAAGAACATTGGACCTTCAGAATATTTAATTGATTAAGAATCTCTATTAATCTCAGAGGGAAGGCAGGAGTGGTGGGTGGGGAGGGATTAATCTAAGAATTTATATGCATATAGGCCCATGACACAGACAATAGTGTGGTGAAGTCCTGGGGGGAGGGGTGCAGGGGAGAGGGGATCTATGAAGGGGCGAGGTGACATCTGTAATACTTTGAACAATAAAGATAAATTTACAAAAAGAATCTCTGTTGCTTCTGAATAACTATACTGATCCATTTTCGCTGTATAGCTTTACAGAGGTGGGCATTTGTCAGAATTGAAAGAGACAATGAGAATGTACATAGTCAAGAAGTGTGCTATTTGTATGTTTTTACTATATCTATTGCAATAAATTTTCTTTTAACCTGACAACCAAGATTCTGATTATTTGAGGGCTCTAATTAATGGTGAATTTCCCCCTAGAAGTCTTAAGAATAAAAATAAGGATTTATAAGAACAACCAAGAATATAGATTATTCAATACAAATCCAAGCCAAAAGAAAGAGGGGAGAAAACTTTATATTTTTTTAATCTTTCAAACTAGTATACCATACAATAGACAATAAACCACCAAAGTCACATGCTTATTTTATAAATTCAGAAAGAAACAAAAGTCTCCTGTGTCTTCTCTCTCAAGGAAAGGGAGGGAGGGGGGAGAGTCTGGAAGAGAGGTAGATTTTGGGACCTGGGAATCAAAGGCTAGGGCATTGGTAAGATCAGGAGGGGAAAGAAGAGGTGGTTAATGACAAAAATTTAGAGGTCACTAATGCTGGAGGCATGGGTAGAAGATTCAGAAGGGGACTATGAAGAGGGGGCTAGGGCTGGGGGGGGGGCAGCTCTAAAATTTCTGATTTGAAAGGACTCAGAGCAGCAACTAGGTCAGAACAGGGCTTGCGCATTTGTTTGCATGTCACTTGACATAAGAATTGAGGAAATTAAACTATTTCAAAGAATGGGGGGTGCTGCTGGACATCCCATTCTCCTCGCAGACCCACCTTTCAGTTACTCTGGCACTGAGAGGAGGGAGAACCAGGGCAGCACATGGCCTTGGAAACGAAAGGAGGTCGGGATGTTAAGGATCAGGGGGCAGATGCAGGGTCCAGTTCGGCAGAGCCCACACAGATAAGGAGAGAACCTTCGGCCGGTTTAGAATTGCTGACGTTTTCCAGGGCAGTTTCAGTGAAGTTACCGGGGAAGAAAACGCAGTGCCGCGCAGAGAGGTGGAATGACAAGGGCCCAGGAGGGCAGAGTTTCCTTTAAAGGAGTTTGGCTATGAAGAGATGAAGGGGGATGCAGGGCCCAAGGGCCTCAAGAATAGTTTGAAGACACAGGTAGAGACCCCGTCTCAGTTACTCCTCAGAACCTCGTGTGATAGACCAGCAATGCCCGCAGTGCAAACTGATGGCTGCCCTTCTCCAGAGAACGTCTCTCCCATAGGGCTCCATTTCCATCTAAAAGTCCACTGTGAAAGACTCATTTAGTTGGGCCTTAAAGGCTTTCACTAGCAGCAGCCTTCTATTAAAATGCAAATACCCGAGTAACAAGTGGAAATGAAGCCAGGATAGATGCTTGAAGGAAAAAGTGAGATGGCAAATGCCAAAGAAAATCTTTGCCTGCCTCACAGTTTTGCCAAGTTGGCCCTCAACTTAAACATTAGTAAAAACAGAAAGTTATCTCTGTTCTGTATTGTGCAGAGAAACAAATTCATCACTGGTACTATTTTGCTGAAGAAACGCCCTACATAGAGAATTATCATCGCACATAGGTTATCAATCTCTAGGAATAAAATTCAGCTTAATAAATGTAATACTAATTTGGATCAAAATTAATTCTATTAGGCAATACAGATGGCACTAAAAAATGTTAAATGCCTAGGGTTAAACTTAAAAGGATCAATTGTAATTTTTCCTAGTTACAATCAGTTGTGGAGTAAGGATGTGGGGAAACCTAAGTCTGACAGCGGTTACTAGGTGACTTCTGAAAGGGAGCAGAATATGCCTCTCCAGAAAACTTCACTTTGGCATATGGATTATTCTGAGCTGAAGACAATTGAGAAGTGGCAGATACAAGGAAAGCTTTCAACCACCCCTACTTGTCAAAAAACAGTACATAAATTTGTAAATATGTCTTCCCTTCACTCTCTACCATGAAAGAGTGAAGTTAATCATCTGAGACTCTAGACCCCTGTCAGCCCGGAGATGGTACCAGAGGGACCTATATAACAAACTTTGCTATGTAACCCTATCTACTATTAGTTTCTACTATATATTAGTTT
This sequence comes from Miniopterus natalensis, assembly GCF_054644295.1. Taxonomy (NCBI): domain Eukaryota; kingdom Metazoa; phylum Chordata; class Mammalia; order Chiroptera; family Miniopteridae; genus Miniopterus; species Miniopterus natalensis. Next base: position 22,047,684 of record NC_142085.1, read on the forward strand.
CTACTATATTTACCTTCCCACAATTTGCCATCCTTGGAAGCTTAAAGTTCCTTCCTTGTGCCTTGTTATTTTTCTGTATAATTATTATTCTTTGCTAAGATGCTATACAAGCTCAAGTTTTAACTACCCCTTCGAGTTACGTACTTGTCACTGATTACCCCCATGTGTGTGCATGTTGTACACATTAATAAACTTCTGTTGTTTTTCTCTTGTTAATCGGTCTTTTGTTGGTCTAATTTGTAGAACTCCAGACAAGAACCTATGAAGAGTAGAATGTTTTCCTCCTCTACACACAGATATGATGTGATATTTCTTCACCAATTGGAACAACTCACTGCTGTTTGTATTTGTGTGTCTGCCTCTGTTCCCATCCCAAGTTTTTCTTTGGATCATAGATTCACAGGATCATACTGTTCTCTTACCTATTGAAAGCAGGTCATTCACAATTTACGTATGTCTAACCTATACATATCCTTATGTTCACATGAGAAACTTGAAAAAAGTACTTTTAACCTATATAAGAGGTACTGCAATCCAAGAAGGAGCTTCCTTTCTATTTGCAACTGCATGTCCTTTCCCATCCTTATCAAGGACAAGGTCACACACCATCTGTAATTCTCACTTCACCCCAGGACTGGTCAATCTTGGTAGAAAATGCATAGCATACTGACTAAAAGAGGGAGAAGAAAGCAGAAGAGGAGAAGCAGGCAGAGGAGGAACAAGTGGAATAGGTGGAAGGTGGGTCACTAAACACCAGAAAACATTTTCTATTCAGTCACTGACACTCCTCTCCAGCCCCCGAACTCTGTCCCATTTCATCACTTATTCATTCATGCCCTTTCCCTATAGTCCCATGCCATGTCAAACTCCTATAACGAAATGCCTAAAAAATGTGAATTTCATTCTCCACTGAAATAAAAATAAAATTTACTTCAATTCATTGAAAGTCAAGGAAGTACTTTTTTAAAAAATATATCTTTATTGATTTCAGAGAGAGGAAGGGTGAGAGAGATAGAAACATCAATGATGAGAGAGTCATTGATCAGCTGCCTCCTGCCCATCCCAGACTGGGATTGGAGCCCGCAACCCGGGCATGTGCCCTGACCGGGAATTGAACCCAGATCTCCTGGATCCTAGGTCAATGCTCAACCGTTGAGCCATGCCTGGCTGAGCAGGAGGTACTTTAAGATTTTATATGTTATGTTGCTTTTCCTGAAAGCAATAGTTGAGCCCAGGATCCTGGCTTGTGGTTCTGAGATGTGGATGAGTTGCTATAAATTCAACCCTCAAAATTATTGTAAAGGATCTGAGGATTCACATGCTAACCAAGCATTGTGTAGATTGGAAAAATAGTATCTGGCACATAGAGTCCTATCTTTTTTTTATTTCCATAGCTGCCTGGTGATTACTAAAACATGTTCATTTAAAAGTCTTGCTGAATATATGGTAGCCTTATGTGGCCATGTATTTTCCCAATATTGATAGATAATTAAGAAATTATTACTACTGTGACAGTCTGATACGTTTTTTGACATTACAAGGGTAGAGTGTCTCCCAATTAAAAAGATTGAGAATCACTCTAAGGAAGAATGCTGAACTGAAAACGGTGTCTGAAAAGAAATCGACCAGCATTTTTACTCATTTGTTCTTCCTTTTGTCTCACTTGAGATGCTCTTAATCCTATATAAGGCCACCTCTAGCCCAAAAGGTACCTTTCTGCAGGTGAGAAAAGGAGCCTCTTTCTACACGTGAGAACAAGGAACTGCAGTATGATGCGGTCCCAAGCCAGCAAGCATGTCTTAGAGAGCAGAGCACGGGCTGGGTGCCGGGTAGCAGCCCTGGTTAGCCTCACTGGCAAACTTGTATTATTTCACCTGTATTCTGAATCCTACATCCCCTTGGTTTCTCAAGTAACCTTGCTCATATATCTTTACTTTATGTCTGTTGACTTCTTCTCATGAGCATTCAAAGATGTTCAAGACCTTCCTCTCTTAGCAAATCCCTTCCCCATTCCCATAGCCAGCTCTGGCTATCATCCCGTTTTCCTCTTTTTCCTTCAACATTTCATACTTGCTAGACTTTTCGATAAAAGATTTTACTTTACCATCTCTATATACTCTCACTCCTCAACCCATTGCTGTCTGACTCCCAGTCCTACCATCTCACTGAAACTGCTTGTATCAAGGTCATCAATTAAGTCTGTGTTCCTAGATCCATCATTTCTTCTCAAGCTTTATTTTGCTATCCTTAGTTGCAGTATTTAATACTGGTATCATCCTACACATCTTGAAATGCTTTCATTCCTTGCATTTAGTGACTCTGCAGTTTCCCAAAGTTCTTCTTCTAGGACTATCTATTCCTTCTCACATGCTTTGTAAGATCCTGCTTGTCTAGCCATTCCTTCAACACTGACAGGCTCCTCATTCTATGGTGATCCAAACTTTGACCTCTCATATGAACTACAGACCTGAACATCTAACTCCTTATTGAGCATCACCACTAGGATATCCAGCATGTACCTCATATTTATCATGTCTAATGCTGAAATCTTCTCCAAACCTCCTCCTTCTCCAGGGTTCTTCCCCAGTCAATGGCACCATCAACTACGTGGTTATTTAAGGAAGAACCTGGAATCCTTGCCTCCTTTAGTTGCCTCATTCTCTACATCTAATCAATCAACAAGTTGAGCCAATTTCACCTCACAAACCTCATTGAATCCATATGTTTCTCATGTCACCATCCTGGTCTATGTTGCCTCATTATCGCCTTTGGATTTTTGCCAAAGGAGAAAATCTATTGGACTCCCTGCTACCACTCTTGTCCTTATTTAATCTACTCCCCACAGGAAAGTCAGAATAATTTTTTAAACATTTAGATGTGATGATAATACTCCATCTTTTTACAATCTTTTATGAATGTATCTTGACACAGGATAAAATCCAACTCAACACAGATTATAAGACATTCTGAGAACAGATCTCTCACATCTCAAAGGAACCTTGGGGCATTCTTGGCCAGACTGAATTTCTTTTGATGCTTTAAAGATACAATTCAGTCTCTGCTCTTTGTGTTTGTGTACATATTATCTTTCCATCTCATATTCTTTTTCTTACAACTCTTTACCTGGCTTAGTCACTCATTTTTCAAATCTCAGGGTCATTCCAAGAAGCTTTCCCTGACCTCCTAGGTCAAGGGTTGACAAGCTATGGCCCATGTGACAAAATTACCAAAATTGCCTGTTTGGGTACAGCCCTCAAGCTAAGAATGGTTTAAAAACTTTTAAAGAAGTTTAAAAGAAGAAAAAGAGAATGAAGAAGACAAGAAAGAAAAGGTGAAACAGAGACCATATATGGTCCTAAAAGCTAAAATAGTGAAAACCTAGAATACTTACTCCTTGGCCCTTTACAGAAAAGTTCACTAACCCCTGCCTGAGATCATCAGCTTAGGGTCCCCTACTGTGCACATCAGCCCTGAAATCCTCAGTTATCACACTCATGCGTCATTACAATTAGTTATTTAATGTCTCCATTTCACACTAGACTCCAAGCTCTGCAGATTTAGGTACCATATACATCTTTACCATACTCTATTCCCAGTATTCAGTACATGACAGATTCTCGTACGCATTTGTTGAATTAACCACAGTGAAAATAAAAACAAATGACAGCTTCCATATTGCTGCATTCACTGATGGGCCATGAAATCACCTTCAGGAGCATATGGCTAGGACAACTTTATTGCTCTCAGGACAATGATGACTTATGCTTGTCATCCCAGCAACACTATCTTTCCCTCTGAAAAGTGTCCTACTCTGGAGGAAGTTAGGATACTTAGAAAAAGTTCATAGGCCCTACTCCCTGGGAGAAGAGAGACTTCTTAAGACCACTGGAGCAGAAACCTCAGTGGCCTTTGTACTAAAAGGCAGAACTCTTCCAATGGGGAAAAGAACCATTTAACACAGTGTTCAGAATCCAGAAAAATACTAGTAAATGCGGTGGTTGGGGTGGGGTGTGTAAAGGGTGAAGGGGGCCAAACATATGGTGATGGAAGACGATTTCACTGTGGGTGGTGGGTACACAATGCAACATACAGATCATGTATCATAGAAACATACACTTGAAACCTATATGATTTTATTAGTCAATGTCACCCCATCATGATTAAAATAGCCTTTTCTTCACTGACCTGGAAAAATATTCCTACTATTTTTAACACAGTCATTATATGAAAACACATCCCATATTGTAAATAACCAAATTTTGGAAATCAATCCATCTTGAATTGGGAAGTATAAATTATATTTAATAAATACATTTATAATAAGCTCTTTTTGTGTGTGTGCATGACATATACAGGTGACTACTCTTTTTTCTTTTGGCATGACTGGGAAATAAGACATTCTATCTAACTTGTATTCAGGGATGATAAAATAAGTTATTTTGGGATACAAAACTTAAGATCTAAAATTCAGAAATCATCTAGTCCAACACCCTTATTTTATGGATATGGGTAGAGGGCAAGGGTGACAAATGTTCCTGCAGTTTGTAAAGGCTCCTTTGGAATCAGTGATTAGCCTGTTTAAATTTTTTCCATAAATTTAAATAAAATTAAATATACTTAATAAAAAAATAATATATTTGTATTGTATTCCTTTTAAATGATTTTTAAATCACGTTGGAATCTCCATGCCTGAAATTCATCTTAAATTCAGAGTCTATATTGCACTTTATGTGCACATGAATCTTACTATCCAATGAAAGGTATAAAGCCTACATCTTTTTCAAATGTCCTTTTAACCTCTTCTCTAAATAGTGTTTTGCCACCACTGGTCTGAGCTAAAAGTCAGTTGAAAATTTCTAATTTCAAATATATGCCTAATATTAATACTATTAATAACAATGATAATATTTATAGAATATGTACAATGTACTAGGCACTAAGCTTATGTGATTGATTCATTTACTCATCACAACAACCAGATGAGAAATACCATTAATTAAAAAGTGAGAAAACTGCCCTGGCCAACATGGCTCAGTTGGTTGAGCATTGTCCCATTCACCAAAAGGTTGCAGGTTCGATTCCTGGTCAGGGCACATGTCCGGGGCTCGATCCCCAGTAGGGGTGTGCAGGGCAGCTGATTTTATGTTTCCCTCAAATCAATGCTTCTCCTCTCTCTCTCCCTCTCTCTTCCTCCCTCTCTAAAATCAATAAAAACATATTTTTAAAAAAATGAGAAATGTGGAGCTGGAGCAAATGACTCACTTGGTATATGCAGCCAGTAAACAATACAGATGAGACCTCTATGCATACCTTTCTGAGTTGACTGTGAACCCCCACCCTATAGCCACTTCTTAAGGAGGTTGTGTTGGGCACTTCAGTGTGCCACTTCAAATCCTGACAGTCTCATCTCTTACTCCAGCCACTGCTGTGGCTCCCAGTTCCATGCTGGAGGAATCTGACAGTCTTGCCCCCGGCCTCTACAATGCAACCACCTTGCATTTCTACTTGTGCAAGCAGGAAGTGTTGGACTTAGGGCTAACTTTGACCATGAACCCGTGTCTCCTTGTGCCTAGGGGCAGTGTTGAGATACACTTCATAAGTGTCCTCAGAAGGCCTCAGAGGATAAGCAAGCATCTCCTGTAGGTGTTTTTAGTTGCTTTCCCTCCTTTGTTTCACTACTGCTACCTCCCACTCCTGCTCTGTGGGATCCCCTCCCAAATAAATAACCTACGTGCAAGTGCAAGCCTGTGTCTCAGGCTCTGCTTTCAGGGGCGTCCAGGAGAAGAAGAGGCCATTTCACCCACCATCGGAAACCATCTTGTCTCTACTCCTGAGCTTTATATCACTAATATGCAACAGCTAACATACTTTATCTGAAGAGGAAATCCCTGTCTCTGATGGACTTGACTTCTTCATTTCCTGTGAATTGCAGAGCTATCTACATCTGCAAGGTCTCAGGACAGCACTGAGAATATTTGTCTACCTCTGCTAGAAACCCTTCTGATTAGTCAGGCTCCTTGAGTTGGAAACATAAGGATTTATAATGAAAAAGAATCACACAGTAAAAACAGAAAGAATGAAAAGAAAACAAACCAATAAAGAACCTATCCTATCAAAACATTTGAAGTTCTGGTATTTGCTGGCTTTGGAGGGAGTTCAAAATAAATGAAAGAAATGTGTATTTTATTAAATGCTAATATTTAGAAGATGTTGGAGGGGGAGAAAAGATAAATGCTTCCGATCATATTTGCAAATATGAGGCATCTCATAGCCCCTTCAAAATGGTTAGATGTTTTCCTTGCATTTGAGCCACCTACTCAGTTTTGGAAGTAACACCTGGGACCAACCAGAAAATTGTGCGAGGAAAAGCAAAGTTGCATGCACGTGGATCCAACCAACAGCGATGGGCAGCACCCTGTGCTCTCAGGCTGGACTGTAACAATAACGACTCATTTCTAGCCAAGTTGCAGCTGCCCATCCGGCTTCCTCCGCAGGAAGAGCCTATTGCTTCTGACCCCACATAGAGCTGCCTATAATAAACTCTATCTTTCCCTTGCAACATCTGCTATTGTTAACATGATCTCTGTTTGTCTTAAAGTATAAATAGGCTCCAAATTTCAAGGGTTCAGGCTACACTGAACCGTAACAGCCTAGCTTCTTCCTTTTCTTAGAGCCTTACCTCCTTCTTGGGTTTTGGAATTCATTCTAAGAACAACAATGACATAAAGTGGAGAGGAAGGAGCTTTGAGAGGATCAGCAATGCTCCAGGGGTCCAGAAATGAAGAGTTGCCCCTTGCTTTTGTTTTTCCCATATTTGCAGTAATACACGTCGACTGTCACTTTGAGCCATTTTCTGTATTCTCTTTTCTCCATGCTAAAGTTAAGACTTTGGGTCAAGAGAAAAAACTAATTTTATTATTAATTAGTATCCAGAGTTTTGCCATGTTCACATTTACTAACTTAGTATTTTGCTTGAGCAAGGCACTTTCTTGTTTCTTATCATTGATGTAGTTGTTTTCAAGAAGAGAACACAGGTGAGCATCAGTCCTTTCTTCGGATGGAGAGTTACGCTGAGCCTGACAGCCCTGCACCCCCAGCCTACACCTGCCATTAGGTGAACTGACTTCACTCCTCTGAATCTTAGTTTACTCATCTCTAACACGGATGAAATGAGTAATTATTTCACATACTATTAAAGTAGTAAATGAAATAATGCACATGAAATGCTTACGTGTGTTTAATAAATATTACATGATAATGATTTTCAGTAGGTGTGATTTTTATCTTTCAGGGCAACTCAGAAACCTTAGAATCCACTAACTAAACTCCTTCAGATAGGGAGGAATCCACTACATAGGTATCTGCAGCTGAGGGGTTAAAGCAGATAAAATGCTTACAAGAGTGTCTAGAAGGCTATAAACACTTGATAAATGTTAGCTATTCATCACCATCATTATTAATGTATCATTAATAATGTATTATTATCTTTATTATTGTAATCAGTTTACTGAATGAGCTGGACTCAGCAGGTGCAAGAGAGGAAATTTAGGCTTTCTAACCAAGTCTCATTTCAACTCATGCTGTCAAATGATTTTTCTCAAATCCTGATCCTGGATGAAAGCCCAGGTAGATGACACAGCTTTTCTGAGTACTTTCACACATGGAAAATTCCAGTCCAGCCCAATGCAATCCCAAACCCCTTTGAAAACCACTTTCTTCCCTCAGCTCCGGTCTGCCACCAGCGGTGAAATCCGGGATGGGGAAAAGTATGGTTGTCTTTGCACCATTTCCCCACCTAGATTCCTCTCCCTCCCTTCATTTGGAAGCCTCTGATTCTCTAGGGTTGAATATGGGGCCTGATGTTCAGAGAAGGGAGAGCATATAGGGCAGCAAGCACTGTCTTAAGGAAGAAGGTCTGTAATCCAACACTGATGGTCTCTGAGTACTGTGCATGGCTAAACCTGACTCTTTTTTAGTTAGGTCCTCCTGTGGGTTCCACAGAGACTTACACTATGAATCTGCAGGCACCTGCTTGACATGACTGATGCCTGTTCTGCTGGCTGCTCAAGACATATCTGGCAGCCCTGCTGTCCAGTTTCTCCCTCTCACTTGAGGTCACCTCGCACTTCCTGGGTGGGTCCCTGTTAAAAGGCTGCATGATATGCTCCCCTAACAGGCCGGGCATTTTTGCTCAGCAAGCTGGGAAGTGGCGCCCTCTTCAGTACAAGTTACTTCAGCCAGTGTCTTCCCTGTGGACTTTTCTTTAACCTGCCTGTAAACGCCTCCTTCAAAAGTGCTGCCTTCAAAACCAATGCATTTGGCCCTGGCCAGTGTGGCTCAGTTGGTTAGGCATCATCCCATGCACTGAAGGGTTGCTGGTTTGATTCCCAGTCAGGGCACATTCCAGGGTTGCAGGCTCAATCCCCCATGGGGGGCTTGCCGGAGGCAGCCGGTGGATGATGTTACATTCTCACATTGATGTTTATCTCTTCTCCTTTCCTCTCTCTCTAAAAATCAATAAACTATTCTTAAAAAAAAATATCAATGTACTTGGAGAGAGATACAAGGGCTAGCACTATGCTCTGCCCCCACTGTGAGAAGAGATGGAGAATTCATAGCACATTAAAAATGTTCTACAATAAGATTCTTAGAACAGCCTTATTCCACCTTCCAATGAATTCTCATCTCTTACATACCCTGGGTGTTGGCGAATGGCTAGATAGGCAGAGGCTGCACTAGGTCTTAGCTCCTCCCGTTGTAAGATCACAGATTGTCTCAGTCTTCACTATTCAGCACCATAACCACTCACCACATGTGCCTATGTAAGTTTAAATTATAATTAATCACAAAAAAGTAAAATTCAGTCTCTAAATCTTGCTAGTCACATTCCAAGTGCTCCATACCCACATGTGGTAGTGGTTACCATATTGGACAACAGAGACATAGAAAAATTTCCATCACTGCAGGAAGTTCCATGGACCAAGCTGGAACTCTGGAACCTCACTTTCGAAGGTGAAGTTTTGTCATCTAGTATTTTGGTTTCAGGCCTTGGAGCCTCTTCTGAAGCTACTGTACAGAAGAAAACTCACAGTTTACAGGTTTTTACATAATCAGTAAGTAAACAGATTTTGACATCTGGGTTAGGGACTAAGGATGTGTCAAAGCAAATGAGCACTTTTCACAATGCTAAAATCTTAGATAAAATGAAAATAATTAGAGTTCTTATGATTGAGCCTCAAGCCTAAAAAATACCCGTTCAGGCAGAATAAGCAACTCCATCATTTCTGCCCTCGTGATGGGACACAGGACAGTGTCCATCAAAGCTATTACCCTTTGTATTTATGGTTTATATTTATATTTATGGTTTATGAGCCACATGAACTACGTCATTTTTTTTTTTCTAAAAACAAGTCTGAAAAATAGGCAGAATAGGTACTATTGTACATATTTTACAGATGTAGAAATAGGCTAAGGGAGCATAAATGACTTGTCCAAGACCACAGAGACAGTAACCTGGAGAGCCAAGAATACTTCAATATGCTTTATCCAGAAAGGCAGGAAAAATTCTAAGAACCAATGTTTACTAACATATAGAGAAGGCAGAAATATAGAACTGAACTACTTAAAAGATCTCCACAATTTTGATTTATCAACCATGTGTGTTCTCCCAGCACCTACAATGCCTAGAATTAAAGGTAATTCCATTAGCAGGATGTTGAGAAACGCCTGGTGTGAGGAGGAATGTGAGGACACACTGGAGGTATTCCATTCCCTCCACATGACTGGGAACTGAGCTGTTTTTCTTGAGTACATTCCCACCTTGCCTCTTCCCAGCTTCTTGTCATTTACTCAACAATACTAATAGAGCTGATGCTAATCCCTGGGTAGGACATGAGGAGAAATGCATAATCTAACGTGGAGAGACAAGCGAACGCAGGCGAAGGTGATAAACATCCCTGACAGTGGCATACTGCTAGATGAGTAGAAGCCCGTTTATTCATGTTTTTTGTAACCAGACCTAACAAAGAAAAAAAATATGAAAAAAATGCATAGTAATAAGGGTCACCAAATCCAAGATAGTTTTCTCTGAAAGAGGGCAGAGAACAGAATTCAGTTGGAACTGGGGAGGCACCTAAAGGGGCTTCAACTATTTTGTAAATTCGGTGTTTTACTTCTAAAGATGAATGGCGGGTACATGAGTATTCATTACGCTATTTTTTATATCATTATACAAAAAAATTCTTCAAAATCAATTTTTAATATAATAGAAAAGTTATTAAAGGCCCATTTGCTGGAACACAAATTATTTTTATAGGCCCCTTGTTTTTAAGTTTTTGAATTATGCTCACATTGTTTTATTTTTATATAACAAGGGCAACAGAAGGCAGAAAACTAAAATGTTCTTTGAATAAGGTTGGTTTTGTCCAAATGGGCTGACAAAACGGGGTATGGAATTGAGATGACTTTCTTTTCATTTAGCTCGAACATGTTCTTCATTACCGGTCACTAACATACTCCTGAATCGAGGTGGAGGAGCTAAAGGGAGATGAATCAGTTACTGGAAAATATTCCAAAAGCATCATCAACTCCAGCATCCTTGCGTTATAAATAGATGTAAATACACAAATATAACACAGTAAGTGGTTCAGGTTTATCGATGGGCAGAGGCACAAGGGATGCATGCCCATTCCCAACACACAGGGCCAGGAAAACGTCACAAAGTGCCTCTTTAGACGGGCCTCAAGAGCTGAGCACAATACATTACACAGCACCTGCCTGGCTGCCCATCATGTCTTTGCTCTTATCCAGATTATGGATTTTTACCTCCAGCCACAACAGTGGATCCATAATTGAGCTCTGGCCAATCATATTCCCCCATCCCTTTGGATCCAATATAGTCCAGAAAGAGGAATAAAGGTCAAACAGGTATTATCAGTATTTTCCTAGGCCTGATATACAGGCATTGGGAGGAAAGCATTTTCTTTCTCATCTGGGATTACTAAACAGGGATTAGTGAGGCAATATTTCCCTCTAGATAGAAAAGGTCTGGCAGCAGGAGGGAATGAAACTAAGAGTCATGGGCAGAGACAAGCGGAAAGAACAAAGAATGGCTGACAGCATTGGATTCTGATCCTTAATTCCTAGTAGTCTCAAGTCCTGGGTTCTTCTAAGTCTTTCTTCAGTTCTCTTAGGATTGCAATATCCTCCCTGGAGGCAAAAGCCAAATATTTATATGCTGCTTAAGGTTCTTGGAGCAGTGATTCACTTGCTTTCCCTGATTAGTATTTTGAGTAAACAATCACCCAATAGACCGGGCTGAGAAGTGGATTCTGAGAAGAGAGTGGAAGGGACATGGGCATGAAATCGTGAGCAACATTAGAGAAGAAAGTAGCCTGGGTTCAAGGTTACTGCACCTGTTAGGAAATAAAGCCAATGCTGTAGGCAAAGGTCAGACCAGGAAGACCTGCATATGCTCACTACAAGTACCTCACTACAAGTACCTACCATGTGCATCTTATGCCAAAGGTCAAAATACATCAGCAAGGTATTCCAGTAGTGAAACCTTGGGTTAAATGAAACCTTGCTGAGTAGGTTTTTGTTACTGGTTGAAAATTTCTGCCTTATGCCAGAGCACTAACATTTTAATAGTGACCTACCCCAGACAAAAAAAGTCTTCATTATACTCAGTCAGTGGTCAATCTTTTCAATGGGAACTTAAGGCCCGAGGGCAGGCAGGTTGAAGAGAAGTTGTAGGAGGAAGAACTACTTCCCACAAATTGTGCCATGTGGACCACTGTCTACTGGGCTACGTGTCAATCATACTCTCTCTAACTGTGCTTTTCCACTGTGCACACACACCTCGCACACTTCCTCTGGAAATGGAAAATGGTGAAAAAGTTGTCTTTACACAATTGAATCATGAAATATTGTCACTGATGTTCTTAGTGTATAAATATGGGTCTAGTCACTGTTACTTAGGAGGTAAAATTTCTAACGGATACATAGAAATATTAAAAACTCCCTTTCAGATTATCGACTTGGAGTTTAAGCAATAAAGTGATTACTGGTGGAATTTGAAATTGAGCGTGAAAAGAAGATGATGCTGTGTCAGGATCATTAAATAACATTTATTATCTGCCATGTGATCTATAAATAAATAGAGATGGTCTCAGTGAAAGTGATGTATGATATTTCCAGCTTCTTTCACATAAAATGAGAACAAGTATAAATGGAGATGTAATCAAATAAAAAAGCACGGAAACAGCATTTAAAGTTGATAATGCAGTTCAATGTGATAATGCAAGCACAAATACTGTATAAGACAAAGGGAAATACAAATGCAATGCTCAAGTGTGTGGACTTCATTTCTTATTTATGTTTTGGGAAATTATCAGTTAAGTACTCATAATATGGCATGGGGGTTATACTTTATTTTGGTGCATAAGCTATTCAGATATTTCATAGCTTTATTTAATTCAGTCAATAGATGGCATAGGCTTGTGAATACTCTATGTGGCTTGAATGACCAGGTCTTAATATACTGGTATAGTTGCTTCATAGACATGGGCAAGAAACAGCCAGTTTAACTATGTATATGAACACAGATTTAACTTAAATATCAGTCAGATACTAAAAGCTTCTGAGACAGGTAATGCAGTGTAACAGAGAATGTGTCCAATTAGGAGTTAGAATACATTCTAGGCATTTTTTCTTACAGGTGAAAAAAAAAACTAAGTCAGAGCAGAGTTATTCACCCTCAACATTATTTGTTGTGGGGGGCTGTACTGTGCATTGTAGGATGAATAATGACCTCTCTGGTCTCCACTAGATGCCATTAGCACTCTTCCAGTTGAGACAACGAAAAATGTCTTCAGACATGGCCAAATGTCTCCTGGGGGCAAAATTAATCACCTCATTGCAAACCCCAGATTTGGAGGATTGTTGTGAGAATCAAAAGAGATAATAATTGTTACTATCTTTATAAAGTGGAAATTACCTTATGAATATTGTATCTCTTTATATAATAGTAGAACTAATTTTCCAATCTTTTAATTGGACTAATTATACTATATAATAAATGGCATTGCTCTCTAGTGGGAAAACTCAGAAACAAAGCAAGGTCTGGCAGCTCTTCAAGAGCAGGATCACTCTTTATTCACAGCGTCATCCACATTGCCTGACACATGTCATCTCTCCATAAATCTTCTGTGAGTGAAAAGAGTCTTAAAAGGGATCTTACTGTATTTTTAAGAATGTTTTAATTTTAGTGAATCTCAATGAATTACATGTATTTGGCATTCCCAACATTAGGAAAGTTTTTGGGGTAAGGAGGGCATAGCCAAAAGAACAGAACATTCTTAATCAATACTATTATTTACCATATTTCTGTATCTTCTATTAAATGTTTTCCAAATTGTCAGAAAAGAAGCAGATTTCTGCTGCTACAAGAGTAATCCATGTCTCCTCCTTTTCTCACCTGGGTCATGGCAATGGAATTGCTAATTCATCTCTCTCTTATCCATTCTTGCAAACCTCCATTTATTCTTCCAGAATTTTAAAAATCAAAGCAAATTATATCAGTCCCCATTGCAAGTGGAATAAAATTTCATATTCTTAAAATGTCTCACAAGGCTCTTCAGTATCTGGCTCCAGATCACTTGTCCAACCTCATCACTGGCTACTTGTTTGCTTGCACACTTTCAAACAAAGGCTCTCCTCAGTGCCTTCCACCCCCCAAAGTTCTAACTTCAGTTCATTTTCTTTCTCCCTTCTTTAGCAATCTTGTTGACCTTATTGTTTTACCTGTTACCTTTATTGCAGATAATTTTTTATTTTATTTCTAACTAATTTATCTCCCAATCTCTAATTGCAGAGATTCCAACCACCAGCTGAATCTATGATTAGCTCCTCTCCCATATACTGGTCATCTCAAACTTACTTACTAAAGGCAAAGCTTAGGCAGTCATCTTCTATTTTCTTACATCTCCCTGTCTGCTATTGGAACCTCTATCCCTCAAGTTATCCTCACTATGGACAAAGGAGTCACTGTTGCCTTCTCATCAGGCCTAGGCAAACCCTTTCTATTTTCTCTCTTTTGTATTTCTTTGATCTATACCATTCTCTTCATTCTGATTGCCATCAATCTCCTCCAGATCCTCAATGCATTTCCTCTAAATCTAAACAAATGGCACAGTGTCCTAACAAGTCTTCCCATTTGGTGTATGCTCCAACCCATTCTTCACCCTGCTTCCTGCTGTCTCAATAATCTTTCTAAAATTCAGCTTCCTACAGGCTTCTCCTCTATTCTAAAAGCTTCAAAGGCCCCCCAGTAGCTACTTAAGTAAATAGAAGTGCTTTAGTCTGGCATTCAAGGCTCTCCAAAAAATATGGTTCCACTCTCTTTTCCACACTGCAGTCTATTTCCCACACTGCAGCCAAATGAAAATGCACTGCACCTGTGACATCTGCATTTTTTATTCAGGCCTCAATATGGAAAGTCATCTCCTTCTGTCAAAATTCCTCCCATGCTGTCCATTTAGAGTATTATTGATATATTTGCAACTGTTTATCTTATATTGCTTCATATTATAGTTGGGTACTTGGATTATTTAATAAATCATTAGCTCCTTGAGGGTCAGAGATGAATCTCATATAATCCCCAGGAAAGCCTATAGGAAAGGTCATGGACATTAAGAAAAAGCATGGGCACTGAATTCAGACAGACTTGGACACAAATCCTCGCTTTACCACTTGATATATCATCTTAAACAAAATCCCTAAACTCAGTTGGGCTCAGTTTTGTCATATTTAGAATGATGAAAATTAGGCTTACTTCCTAAGTTATTATAAAGATGATATATAAAGCACCTAACAGAATGTCTGGCATATAAGAGGTACTCAATAAATGGAAGCCACTGTAATGGTAGTAGCTATTATTACATTGAAAGAAAGAATCAATTCATGTTGGTTAAACTAAACTAAAATTAGCATAATAAATCTTTCTTGCCCTCCAGGAAGTTATAATCAAATTGGGAAAAGATGTCACCACCACATGCTAACATAATTAACCATTCTAAGCAAAAAGTAACATGACTGATAATGTCCCAGTAAGTTCCAAGGTTGTCTGAAGAGTAAGACTTCACTTCTTTCCAGTGAAGGGAGCATCCCCTTGCGAGACACACAGGCCCTCCGGAAACTTTTGCAACACGGAACAGGAATAAGCTTGCTCTGAAGAGTAAAGGGTTGTTCTCATTTGTTTTTCTCTTTTAAAAAGGTTAAGCTTATTTTAAACATGCTATTCATCATTTATTTACATCACTAACTACTGATTTTTTAAATTAAGTTTTGATTAAAAGGCATTCTAATATGGGGGGAAGGATACTGGCTTGAAAGGGAATAAAAGTCTGGTCTGGTAGGCTATATGAAAGCTCTTTCCTCCTCCTGTCAAAATCCCACCATCCAGTCCACTCAGAGGGCTATTTATGTCCTTGCAAGTGCTTATATTATAATGTTTATAAAGGAGTCATTCTTACTCCAGGACCTCTGTGACACCAGCTGCAAAGAGTAAATTCTGGATATGTTTTCAACAGAAACCTTCCAGGAAAGAGTGAGGTGATAAACCCCGTTTTACAACAGATTCAAAAGCAGACTCATATGGTAAGTCTAAATGGACTTTCTCTGTATCATAAACAGATAAAATCTTTTTTAATGCTCAACCTCCTACACCATCCATTCCCCAGCATGCGTGGCCCTGATTGGAGGGGGAGATACGGGGAATTTACTAGTCTTTCTAATTACCAGAAACTATCAGAAAGGCCAGTGCAGAGCTTATAGCTATAAAACTACTGACTCCAGAACAGTTCAAGTCCGAGTGGAACAATTTTGAGAGAGATGGGAAAACCAGTTCTTAATCATTTCAAATGGTGTTAAACCTACCTCCAAACTGAATGTAAAAACAAGAAAGAATATTTTAAAAAGTCAATGGTGAGGTATTATTTTGGATCTGTTGCGATATGTGTGTGATCAAGAATGATTTAAGTGATTCAGGATATTTTCTTTCCCCTTTCTCTTTCTTCTCAAGAAGGGAAAGAGAAAAGAAAACACCCTAAATTGCCAAATATGGATTAATTTCAGAATCTTGGAATCACCAAGTATCTTAGTCTGAATAATGACCTCAAGAAGTCCATGTCATAATCAGAATCTGTGAAGGTTCTCTCATATGACCAAAGGGACTTTGCACATGTGATTAAAGACGCAGAGATGGGGAAAGTAGCTGGGATTCTCCAGGTGGGGTCTAAATATCATCACAAGTGTCCTCATCAGAAGGAGGCAGAGGAAGATTCAACTATAGAAGAGAAAGCAGTGTGACCGTGGAGGCAGAAATTAAAGTGATGCAGTGGCCGTGCAAACAGCACAAGGCAACATGGGTAGTGAAACATGCCAATCACTCATCCAAGGAAATTAAGACAACCCCCAGCTGTGAGGTTGTGGGGAGAAAAGGACCAGACAGAAGAAATGCTCAGAGCACCTCTCATGCCCTGTGACTCAGCACTTCTTGGTGTGGACTTTCTTACAGAGAAGTTAGAGCAGGTCCACGGTGAAGGGGAAGCAGTTCAAAACTAGTCAGCTCCTGGAGCAGGGCGGGTGGGTGGAGGGGGAGAGAGTAGCCAAAGAATTTATATGCATATATGCACAACCCAAGGACACGCACAATGGTGGGGAGAGGGGCTGAGGAGGGGGGTGAGATGGGGTGGGGTGGAATGGGTCATTGGGGAGATAAAGGGACATTTGTAATATTTTAAACAGAAAAATAAAAAAAAATAAAGTGATACTGATATAGTTGTACTAATATCTACTATATTTAAAAAACAAACAAAAAACTAGTCAGCTCCTGGACAATAGAGGGCCTTCCTGTGACCAGGGAGTTCCTGCTGCAGGAAGGAGCCCTTCCCAGGCCTATGAAGGGACTCCACGCACTCACAGGGTGGCTTCCCAACAGGGGATATTAGGGAGCCAGTGTGGATGGTGAGCGCCTCCACATCTGGAATGCGCACCTGGATCTTTCTAAAACGAGGCTAAACAACTGCTCCTTGTTTTTTAAAGCTTTCCTGTTTCTGTAGCTATTTTCATGTCCAAGGCGAACGGACAGCCAGGTGAAGGCTCAGCAATTGGAACCTTGCCCCTGTTACAGAAGCAATGTAAATCAGCATGTCCCTCAGAGGAATTTCTCACCGTGTAGTCCATTATGACCATATATCATTTGGAGAAAAGAAGGGAGGGAGGAAGAGAAGGGAAGATACAAAGAAAAAGAAGAAAAATAAAACAGGAGAGTGAGGGCAAGAAAGTCCCAGAAAGAAAGAGAGACACCATCGGGGCTTGTGCGTGACTCTCTTTCATATGGAATTAATGGTGGTTTAATGGGGTATGAAAGGATGTTTTACTGGAAACAATGAGGAACAATTGTCTAGCTCACGTTTCATTTCACAGGTCATTATTGCATTAAGAAGTAAATCGACCAAGTCCGGTAAATAACAGTCTGCGTATCGCCGAGAGCTTCAAACCAACAATTTTAGCCACCACCCACTAATATCTCTGTCACTTTAACCCTTGCAGGGGAGTGCTAGGGGCTAAACAATTACAGTCTTCGCCCAGCTCTAGCAGGTGAGCATAATTCATTGCCCTTCTAGTCCCTTCTTTTGCAAAACCCAAGAGGCCATATTTTAGCATTGCTATTTTGCTGTGAGCCAGCCTGAGCCCACTGCAGCTCTGGTGGCCTTGAACAGCCCAAACCCCCAGTTAAGACTGCAGGCGTCTTTAAACAGACTGCTTCCTCTGCAAAACTAATTGCTGCCGAATGCTGTGTTCCTTCATCGAAGCTTCTGCAAGCTCATACTGAGCTATTTGGGCAGGCTATAGAGGTGTCTGAGAGGCCAGGGAAAAGGAGAAGCTTTCCTTTATTATAGAAGTTCACATGGGTGTCGCTGAGCGTCACCAGGCACTGGACATCCAGGAGTTTCTAACGCCTAAATGCTGTTTCACTGAACTCAAGGGTGATTGGTGGGTGAGGCAAATGCTGGCTGTATTTAGAAGCACTAGTATAGTAAATAAATAGATTAAAGGTTGTACACATTACACAATCATCTTTAAAATACAGGGTAGGGCTGAAGTAGGTTTACTGTTGTGAACACAGAGTTGCTTCTTGTATTATTATTTATTGATTACTGTATTATTTTCCAAACAACTGTAAACCTACTTTTGTCCCATCCCATATATGTAGTAACATATATATTTCATTGCATATCAAAATAAAATATTTTTTTGCTTCAACTTTAACAAAAATGAGACAAAAATCAGGTTAAGAATCATAATGTTACATAATCGCACCAAATCAACCAGGTTATAGTGATAATTTTTCTATCGAAACCTGATGTCCTGCCTGCAGAGCTCATACGGAATCCTCCACACTTCTACGATAACTCTGAAACAAGATAAACAAAGTCTAGCTTGTTTCCTGCGAGAGGAGAAATCTTTCAGTGATAGCATCAGTATTCCAATTTAGTATTTCTTATTTCACATTCTTTCACCTTCTGCAACTAAAACTAAAGCTTTACAAAGGGCTGTGGTAGGATGGATAACCTCCCAAAGACGTTCATGCCCTAATGCTGACCATGTGAACAAGGCAAAGGACTATGCAGATGTGATCAAGGCTATAGGTCTTAAAGTGGAGAGATCATCTGGGTGGGCCTTCTCTAATACCATAGACCTTTAAAAAGCAAAGAATTTTCTTAGCCTGGAATCACAGACATGTGGTGGGAAAGAAGGCAGGAGAGGTTCAAAGGATGAAAGGGACACAATCTAGGTTGCTTCCTTTGAAGATGAAGGGGGCCAGAAGTTGGGGAATATAGGCAGCCTTAGAAGCTGAGCATGATCCCCAGACTACAACAAGCAAGGAAATGAGAACCTTAGTCCTACAATCACATGGAACTGAATGCAGGGGGTAAAAAACAAGTGAGATTGGGAGTGGATTCATCCATGAAGACTCCAGAAAGGAATATAGCCTGCCAACACCCTAATGTTGGCCTTGGGAGACTCAAAGCATTGAAACCAACCACATATACTAGACTTCAGAACTGTGAGATAACACATGGATGTTGTTTTAAGCTACTACATTCGTTATAGAAGCAACAGAAAACTAGTACAAGAACCAGCTAAGATACGATGCTCAAATATTCAATCATCACCCCAAACAGAGCCATGATAAGTGGTGGCAGTAAACTAATGGTCACTGGTACTTTATTCAGAGCTTACCCTGAGCCAGGCGTGGAGCTAAGTACTTCACAGGCATTATGTCTTTCATAGTTCTAGGATCTGCTCCTTTGCCTCTAAAGTGTGTGGGCAGAGAGAATATGGCCTAGATGTAGAGAGACGCTGGTTTCCACATGGGCGATGCTCAAGGAAGGGTGTGTCAATATCACCCAAAAGGAAGAGGTTATCACCCTCAGCCACATTTTAAAAAATCAGCTTTGACTCCCTTTCTCCATGGCAATTACTTTCAGGAACTTATATTCAATTTTTATTAATATTTCTCCTCTGAGGGAGCTAAGCAAATTGGAATTGGGTCCTACTGGGAGTCCCTAATTCTGTAGTAGAAATATTGGCTTCTAGGTCTAGGGAAATTTCTTTTCTTCTGTCTCTCTTTTATTGACATGCTTTACATAATAACCAACTCATTTTTTTCAGGATTCCCATTGGTTACATAAATGAGTTTTACTATCATCATTCTTATTAAAATAATAAGCAAAAGATATACATGATTTTTTAAACTGGTAACTTCCTAGTTGATCCCTCTGAGCAGTGGTACTGAAGATCAGGATGGTAGAGGGGTACAAGGCAGAGTCTTTTCTTTTTCATTGTGTGTGTTCCACCGTTTCATTTATTCATTCAACAAAAATCTTGAGGATAATTTCTTAAAAATAAAGTTCATGAGTCACAGGTATAGGCCTTTAGATGGCTGCCAGATGCCAAGAGGCTACATCAAATGACCTTTTAGAACCGGGTTTGAGAACGGTTTCCCCATACTTCCCGCCCACCCTGAGATTATCACACTTTCTAATAATTGTCAATATAATTGGTAAAACAATGCTATTAATAATAATTATGCTAGTAGTGGTAATCACTGTCTTTGTAGTAGCAGTGGACACTTTTGTTGAGCTTATCTCTTTTAATCTTTACAATAACTACTTGAGTATATAATATTAATATCTTCACTTTCTAAATGAGGAAACTGAGGCTCAGACAGGATAAAAAAACTTGCTTAGAATTGCACATCGAAGAAGAAGACACAATCTAGGCAGCACGACTCAACGTAAGAGCTCTAACCTGTTCTTTGACTATGAGAGAAACTGGGTTATGTATATATTTATTAAAATTGTATTTGTCTTTTGTGAAATGCATTTTAAACTCCTTTGAATATTTTTCAATCAGTTTACTTCTTTTTAGTCTTAAATATTAGTAAGAATATTTTTTGTATATTAAGGAAATTAGTCCTTTTTGATATGAGTTGCAAGATTTTTCTTAGTTTTTTAGCTTACTGCTTTTTTAAAAATTTATCTTTATTGTTGAAAGTATACAGATGTTCCCTTTTTTCCCCATTGACCCCCCTGCCCCCTTTCCTACTCCCCAGGCCTTCACTGCACTATTGCCTGTGTCTATGGGTTATGCATCAATGCATATAAATTCTGTGGTTAATCTTTTCATGCACCCTCCCTGCTTCCCTCTGAGCTTCATCATCTGCCGCATGCTTCTATGTCTTTGGATCTATTTTGTTCATTGGTTTATTTTGTTCATTAGATTCCACATATGAATGAGATCATGCGGTACTTGTTTTTCTCTGCCTGGCTTATTTCACTCAGCATAATACTCTCTAGGTCCCTCCATGCTGTCGCAAAGGGTAAGAGATCCCTCTCTCACAGCTGCATAGTACTCCACGGTGTGAATGTCCCATAGCTTTTTTAGCCACTCATCTACTGATGGGCACTTGGGCTCTTTCCAGATCTTAGCTATTGTGAATAATGCTCTTATGAACATAAGGGTGCATATATTATTTCTGATTGGTGTTTTGGGATTCTTTAGATATATTACATTGCTGGTGAGAATGCAGATTTGTGCAGCCACTGTGGAAAACAGTATGGAGTTTCCTCAAAAAATTAAAAGTAGAATTGCCATTTGACTCAGGGGTTCCATTTCTCAGAATATATCCTAAGAATCCTAGTTTTTTAGTTTAGATTTTAATATTCTTTTCAAACATTTTAAATTCTTATATTCAAATTTTCAAATCTTTACAAATGTTTTCTAGATTTTGATGTATGTTAAGAAAGATCTCCACAACTCTAAGAGTACATAACTTCATTAATATTTTCTGGTAATTCTAAGTATTCTTTTTTTTCTCCCATCTTTAAGCCATTTGGAATTTATTTTTGAAAAGAGAAAGATATAAATTTCTAATTTTCTTTCCCTAAGTGATTAGTCAAATGCTTCAACTTCATTAATCGAATAATTTCTATTTTCCCATTATTTAAAATATCATCTTTGTTATAAATTAAGTTCTCAAATACATTTAGATTTATTTCTGACCCTTAAAAATATTTTGTTCCATCGATATATCATCTATTTATAGAATATGTCTTAATGATTGCATTAGTTTTTTTATCTAGTGAGTATGCAAATATATGATGATAAACCGAAAACTAGATCAAACAATCTTTCAAATCCATAAAAATGAAATGAGGAGGTTTCATGAACTCGTTTAACACCTATCAGTCAGGCATAGTTTATTTATTGGTGAGGCTGCTTACGTATTCCCTTCCATTAAAATGCACACACACAGAGTACACACACACACACACACATACACATATAAAATATTCAAACAGACAAACAATATCCATCTGTCTTAGGTATAAAATGGGCTGAAGTTTGAGCTTCTGCCTTCTAAATCTTTCATTACTATTGTACCAAAAGAACAAAAGCAGGCTTCCCCTATTATTAAAATTTGAAGAATGGAAACACATGAAGTCCCAAAAATAATAAGGTGGAAAATTTTTAAAAAAGAAAGAAAAAGAAAAAAAAAAAGAAAAAAAAGAAAAGAGAGAACTAGTACATATCAGTATATTAACATGGCAAAAATAAAGTAATTCCATTTAGTTACAGGTGTTCAAAAATAGCCCCTCTTGTGCAATACTCATAATACTGTTTCTCATACAACAAAGTATAGAAATTCAAATAGATCTCAATAAAGGGTCATTAACTTGAGTAATAAATTCAAAGTCTCAAAACACCTTGATGCTTTGTTTGGAGGACTGGGTATTTACACAGTAGTTCCTCCTAATGGTAGAAAATCCAGGACTAGGTAAGCTTCTTTCTTTTAATGAATTATATGCCCAGAACTAATTAGGTGATGTTTAGAATGGTTTCTAATTCTGAGGTGAGTTTCTAATCCTAGAAATCCAAGATGCATCTGATGACTTATAAAAATGGAATTTAACAGGGATGAAGAGTCTCCCACATAGGTTTAAAAAAAAAGCAATTCTCTTTAATATTTGTCACTCCAGAACAAGGAGAGATACTCATATGGTAACCATAGCTACATGTAGCTATTTAGCCCTTGAAATATGACTAGGGCAACTGAGAAACTAAATTATAAATTGTGTATAATTTTAATTAATTATAATGTAAAGTGCAAAACTGATTTGTTATTGAAAATGTTTAAGTATATTGGAAACAATTTGTTCATGTAAATCTACTTTTTCGATTGTAAAGTTTGTGAAATCTAGATACAAATCAAATATTTTTACCCAAAATGTAGGTTCCAAATTGAAATATGCTGTAACTGTAAAACACAAACAAAATTTCAAAGCCATAATATAAATAGAAAATATGTTAATAACTTTATTAGGTTAATCTTAAAATAATATTTTGAATATTGAATTAAAGTATGTTATTAATTTAATTTTATCTGTTTCTTTTTATCATTTGTAACCTGTCCACTAGAAAGTTGAAATTACACTTTTGTCTTGCATTGTTATTTCCATTGGAGAATGCTATACTGGATAGGTAAATGTTCTGGTTTCTACATTTTGGAAAAATCACTGACAAATTAAAGAACATAAAAAATAAGCCAGTCTAGAAAGCAAAGATCTAAAAACAATTTGTCCTATATGAACTAGCAGATGAAATTTAGAATTTTTATTCCTGAAAGAGACATATTGAGTTATTTATAAGATCACTGTTTTACTATCTTTAAATATGTAAAAGGCAGCCATATGGAAACAATTAGACTTATAATGCGTCACCTCACGAGGAAAACTAGCTCACTGGGTGGAAATCATAGAAAGAAGATCTTAACACGTAAAATTATTCAAAATATATTAGGAAGCCTTGTATAGGAGTAAATGCCCACTTCTTGGGAAAAGTAAAAGTAGAAGCCATCTATACATTGAATGAGAAGTGGGATAGATTGATCTTCAAGGAACCATCCAAATTGAAGATGCTATAAATTTTTTTTCCAACTGGCATGTATTCCTGCCAACTAATATAAGGTAATATTTCCCAAAATTTATTCTGAAAAAATACACTAATTCCAAGGGCCACTAATGTGCAGTATGAACAAGCATTCTCTAGTTAAAATGTTTGAGAAATACTGAACACTAATTTAAACATTATTTTTAAATTTTAATTGTAGCACTTATCAGAACCTTCACTATTTTAATGCATCTGATGAATCTTCAAAATGGCAACAGAATTTTCAAAATTTATTTGGCCATGGACCACATTTCTCACAATCTCCTCAGATTAATGAATAGGGAACATTCTTTTAAAATGCTCCAAAAAAATTATACATTAAGTAAATCTATAAAATTTACTTTGTGAAACAGTTCACTGGCAAACTAAATTTGAATTTTTGACATTTTCTCATTTATTCAGGCATTTATCCATTTATTCCCTCATTCGACAAATATTCACTAAACATATTATGTTCCAGGGATTATACTAAAATTTAAAAGATTTTTGTCTTCAATGAATGCACAGTCCAATGAGAAGGCAGGGCTTGTAAAGTGATGTCAGTAGAGCTTGAGACGCGTTGTAATGGAACTGAGTGATAGGTGAAGTAAGGCCATAAGGAGGCAGGGAGCACTCCAGGGGGAGCTTCTAGGCTGCAATGCAGAGGACAGCCCTGTGTCTGCCACTTCCTAACACAACTCTTCTACTTTCCACTTCCATATGTGCCTTTTTAAGCTTTAACCAATGGTCTAGGCTCATAGAAAATTCGATTTCCTTCCTAGAGCCTTTGTCTATATCCGCAACTACATGTGCTCTCTCCAATGTACTTCGTGCCAATTTTATAGCAACTACTTTTCTCCATCACATAGCCTGGCCCCCTTGTCCCCATGCATGAGGGCAGGAAGGGTTTTGTACCTACCTTGATGTCCCTTCTAGGATACCCCAAAAGTACATAGTGTTTTGCTCTCACTAGGCACTCGGTAAACATTTGTCTAAGTAGGAAAACAAAAACACAAAAGAAGCTATGAACTCACTGGGGGAAAAGGGAAGCTACAGAAAAATTACCATAATAAATTTTTGATCTCATGACCAAAGCTCACACTACCCTACTGTCATCGCACTACCAGGTTAACACTGGCAAAATGACTTTCTTGGATGTGAAAGAGATTAGTCTCTACATGAAACATGGTTAAATATATATGGCTTTTCTGTGGTTGCTATTACACTGCCTTTCAAAAATGTTACAATAATTGACAGTTATTTTTTTTTAACTATAAAATCAACTTGCTACCATGTAAAATGGAATATATGTGAGTCATCCAATTAAATATATCTCAGGATAGCACCCCACTATGTGATTCAGGCCACATGATGATAATTATCTAGAAGTGGTTTCGAGCCCAGACTTTGGAGTCGGACAAATATAGATATAAATCTTAGTTCTGCACATTCTACTGTGGGACCATGAAAAATCAGTTAAGTTTTCTAAATCCTTATTTCTTTAAATGCTGAAAGGACATAGCAATCCCTACTTGTTAAGGTTGTTGAAAGGATGAATGGGAATGCTTATAAACCACTTACCATAATGTCTGGCACATGGAATCTGCTAGATAAATGGCAACTGCTATTATTGCTAGTCGGGAGGGATAATTGCTGGAATAATTGCACAGTCTCAATTGGCTTTGTTCTGTGTAGACAGAACTTTCTGTGTGAGAAAACCAATAGATTTAAGAGAGCTGATGCTAGAGAATGCACAGGAAGAAGGAAGAAAACCTAGAAGAAGGGTACTGTGTACAGTACAGCACAGAGTTAAAAACACAGCTTTTGTCCTGAATCTTCTATTAATTAGTTGTATGACTTGGACAAGTTACCTAACGCCTCTACATCAATTTCCACATCGACAAATGGAGGAAATACGTATTTCATAAAGTAGATCCTCTTGATGGCATTAAATTAAATGAGATAATTCATCCGAAGGTCTTTTCACAGCATCAGAAGCATGGCGATACTTCACAAGTATTAGTGGTTAATAGATTTGAGGATCAAGACGATTTCAAGGATAATGCTTCTAGATTGAATAAAGAGAAAAGGAAACTATTCCCATGGATCATATGCCTTCTCACATCATCTTTTAAAAATCACACATGAAAAACCATTCCAGCGCACAGCATGAACGTTTTCAAAATGCAATTAGAAATTGCTATGCCATTCACTGCCTGGAGACTAGGCAAGTCCTGGGGAGCGAGAGAATAAGGGGAAGGAAAGGTGCTCTTTGGGTCTCGCAAAGGATCACTGGAAGCTCTACCCTCCTCTGCTTGGGGTAAGAATCCCTGCAGCCACGTATCCCAAAGATTCTCATATTTTCTAAGACTCCACTGTGCCTTTATATTTTAATACCCTGACATCTGGAATCCTAAAAGTCTAATGTTTAACCATAAATATCTGCTGAGATTAAAGAGCTATATACCAAGTTTCAATCTTTGGGGCCTATAATTGCTTGGGAAAAGAGAATGGTATTTCCCCCTCTAGCTAGAAGAAAAAGACCTCTGCGAGCACAGATATTTGCAGACGAATTTTCTAACAACCGTTTCCTCTCTCCATTCTGTCTTCTCATTTCTCCCTCCCTCTCCCTTCTCCCATTTTATAATACCATCTTGCTGTCATTCCCAGGACAAATGGCAAGAACGGGAAGCCTAGAAAGCTGAACGAAAAGACACATTTCAAGTTCTGTCAACAAAGAGTTGAGAAAATGCCAGCCACCGTGCCTGTGAGGCCGCCCGGCCGCGTCTCCACGTCACCGAGCGTCCCCACTGTTCAGCTGGGAGCCTCTTCATCACTCCGCGAGCTGACAGTCAAATGCCAGCTTTATTTTCTTTTTTATCCACCTAATCTTTTATTTTTGATTTGAGGCCAGTCACTTTCAAGGTCTCCACAATGGTGTATAACTTTCTTTCTCAAGAGGCGCCCAAGAAGTAACACTATTTGAAAAATGTTTCTCCCCCTCTCGTGGTAGAGAATAGAAACTCTCACCCGCCCGGGGGGTAAGTTTGGGGGGTCGGAAACCCTGGACAGACCACAGCACTTGGCTGGGAAGTATGTCAAGCGGAGTGTGGGAAAAGCTTATCACAAATTTTGGTTTTAAACATAATGATTCAATGTAGAATTTAAAAAATAAACTTAGCATTGTACCCATTTTTATGCAGTGATGAAAGTGACATTTCGAGGTCACTCAACTCACTTCAATAGTAGGAAAAATAATTTATATTTTAAAAAGTTTCGATATTTTCTTATGTTTCAAAGACTTAATTCAGATTGCAAATACTCTTGTATTTTTTATTTTTATTTTTTAGTTAATACTCTTTTCCCTTTTGTAAAGATATCCGTGTGTACATAAGTGAGTATATTTATGTCTGTTGGTATTTGGCACAGAAAGCTATTCTTCATTTTTCATGAGAAACTGGAACTGCCCACTTTTTAAATTAAAAGTATTATTTGTCTTCCTAAATTCCTGTCTATTTAATTCAAAGGGAACATATAACTCTAGTAGTGATTCTCAAACCTTAGCACAATGGAATCACTTGGGGAGGTTGTGTGTGTGTGGTTTTAAACACAATCACCTAGTGACTCAAAATCCCCGCAATATGCAAATGAATGTTTAATGTCCTAGATGCTTCAGATGATAAGCCAGCTTTGGAGCCACTTTCCTAAGTGCGTGAAATGCATCTCCTGAACTGGAGAAAGTTTGGCAGAACAGGGGTTTTTTGTTTGTTCGTTATAAAATTTCCAGTCCTTTGAGGACCAATACTTTTAGAAATACAGTATGACTCATCAGACAAATTAGACATACAAAATAAAAGCCCAAGTTTTATTTATTAGATTCAATAGACATGAAATTGCTCTGTCAGATTATGTTTCTAAATGATAGATTTCTGTAATTATCTCTCTGTGGACCGGCGCGAGAGCTTGGGCCTCTCATGGAGTAGCGCATCCCCCGGCCCCTTAAGTTCAGTTACCTCGCTGGGCCGCCTGCTCCCAGCCCTGCTCCCACCCATGATCCGTTCACTCCATAGCAGCTTGTGTGATCTTTTCAGAGAGTGAATAAAATCCTATCAGCACCTTTCTTAAAACCCTCCAACATCACCTGATTGAATTACCCTGGCCTATAAAGGAGCTGGCTCCTGGCTAGCTCCTACTATTCCTCCTCTCAGTCACTACATACCAGCGGCGCTGGCCTTTCCACCCACCCCTCAGACACGTTGAGGCCATTCGCTTCTTAGGGCTCTTGCTCTGGCTGGACCTTCTCCCTAGAAGGCTCCTCCCTCTGTTCAGAGCAGTGTGACTCCAGCAACTTCCTTACACACACACCCCCCTCAAACTACCTCTCTAACCCAAAACCTATTTCATTTTTTTACGATTCTCATAGTTATTGGAAGATTTTTATTTATTTGTTCATGAGCTTATTTATTTGAACATAAGTTTGATGAAAGTAGGAACGTTATCTTGTTCACAACTATAGTTTCATCCTTGCAAAGGTGCTGGGAGAGTGTGGGTGGCATTTGCTGACAAATGAAAATGCCACCTTCAGCGCTTAGCACACTAAATGTGCTCAGTGCACGTCAGCTTCCACCTCATCTCCCTCTACTGTCCTCATCATGTCTGAGAAATTGTAAAATGCCATTGAAACAAAAGCTCTGTTTTTTTTTTCAGTCATCTGCTAACAACAGCAGTGTTCCTCGCATGTGAACTGGTCTGAGAAGTGATGCCATCCACTTGTCTTCTGGGACAGACAGGAAGTGAGTAAGCAGCAAAGTGGAAAGCCCTGACATCTAGTTAGTCTTACCTAAACGGGATATGAATTTCGAGATTTTGTTTTTCTAAGTGAGTTTGGTTTTTCAGATGGTCAGATGCCTCCATAATCAAAATAAATCCTTTCTAGAATAAAGTGCAAATGGTTTTTGCATTCTTTGTCATGCATGTTTCAAAGCTGGCTGCAAATGCAGACTTACAGATAAGTACAAACCAAAATTAGCAGCTCACTTTTCCCTGGCTACACACCCTGCATTGCATAGATAAAAAACCCACTGGCATGGTATTCCTCAGAGGTGATCCACATGGATAATTTTTGTTCCTAATGCTGGAGTATAAGACAATATGTGGGGACATGTGGATATCTGCCTGAGCGGGTGGTTTTGCATGTGAACTTATATGCGCAAATAAAACTTGCTTTTTTTCAAGTTAAAACTAAACCTCAAAGACAACGGATTCTAAACCTTGTTTCAATTAAAACAAGAAAGAACATAAGGGTGTGTTAAACTTAATGCCATGTGGGATACATGTGAGAGTTGGTTGCAGTGGTCTTCATTTTCACCTTTGCTGCACCACTCTCGCAGTTTTATAGAAGATCATAGGTTCTTGTCTTAAAGAAGGGAAATACAAAGTTGACATTCTCTCGAGATTAAATTTGTGCTTTTCTCATCCACAAGACTGTGAATAGGAACTGGAAAGTGGCATAGAAGAAAATGGTTTAAAAAATAAAAATGGACTTGAATTAGGGAAGGAAGGGTCTATTCATATTTGGAAGTTGAAGGAAAACACAACAGTTCTGTTAGCAGCCGGAAGGCACCGTTTACCATGTGCTATCTCCTTCATTGCAAGAGGACACAGACTGTATTTTTAGTGCAGTAAATAGATTCTACTGTGGGAATCCACGCAACTGAAACCTATAGCAACTTCATTTGAAATGTTATAAAGCTTTAAAATATCAGGACTTTAAGGCAGTCAGTCATATATACCTCCCTGTATACATTCAGCCCCCCACACGCTCATGCTTGTCCACACACTGATAGTAAATGACACATAACAGTATAATACCTGCTGGAGTTTTATCATCAATGAATCATGTTTCACATCCAAGACAGAGAGTGACGAAAATAAAACATACAGCATTGCAACTGGGAGCAAGAGCATGTTGGCGCCTAAATAGTGTATTTTCACCACATGTTAGCAACCACCTAAGAGTTCATGGAAAGAACGTTATTATCCACACGTGGAGGATTTGACGGGCATCTTAGAGGTCCCGTTTGTAACAGACATTTTCAGAGCCACACCCACATGGTTTTGGCACTCACCTTCACCAACACAAGACTGCTACTACACAGATTAATGGTTCCCTGATGGGAAAGGTTTTTTCTGGCCCCGGGAAAGAGCACAGTTGGCCTGTGTTCAGGGAAAGCCAAAGGGCTAGAGAGTTAATGTCCCCAGTAGCATCCCTCAGCTGGGACGAATAGGGATTTGAAGTATAAATACCTTAGCTTCCTTGTGACTTGGCTGGGACAATTCTGGGTCATACTCCCACAGTCTCCTGGAGTGCCCCGCCAGGCCTGAGCTCCAGCTGTCCACAGTGGTCACCAGTTTGACAGCACACTCCTCGACGGCCTCATTCCTTTCCCCGGCTCATTTCCCTCCTTCTCTAAGCCCTCACCCCCCGGCCCCCCGCACATAAACTACAGTGGTGCCTCGGTTTCCCAATGTGCTCCATTCCAGAAGCCCGATCGAGCTCGGAAACCCTCAAAACCGGAGGGATCCACAGCCGACAGCTGGGCCTTGGGATCTTGCCCTCAGCAGAAGGCGCCTGGCGTGTTCAACTTGCGAGGCGTGTTTGAAAACCGAAGCATTTCCTTCCCAGTTTACAGCGTTTGTAAACCGAAATGTTCGTCCACAGAGACGTTCCAAGACCGAGGTACCACTGTACTTGGATTCTAAGCTTTGAGCCAGGGCCTGCTTCTGGGGAAACCCAAATTAGGTGCTCTCTTCAGTCCTTATTTTTCTGTGAACTGTGATTTTCATTAAATACTCTGGAATGTGTATCCCTTGATACTGATTTCACAGAAATGAGATCCTCACCAAAACCCACAAGTTTAGAAAAAACTCATAATTATTCATGCATTTATTTTAAAGTATAAGGATATTTTCTCGATTGTATAATACCTGTAACAGTGGAATGATTCTTAAAACCAATGAAACCACCTACTACAGAAGCTATTTGAAGCCCTGGCCGGGTGCTTATGTGGTTAGGGCATTGTGCTAATATGCCAAGGCTGCGGGTGTGAGCTCTGGTCAGGGCACATACAAGAAGCAACCAGTGAATGTATAAATAAGTGGAATAACATGCCTGGCTGGGCGTGGCTCAGCAGTTGAGTGTCGACCTAGGATCCAGGGGATTAGGGTTCGATTCCCGGTCAGGGCACATGCCCGGGGTTGTGGGCTTGATCCCCAGCAGGGGCCATGCAGGAGGCAGCCGATCAGTGGCTCTGTCATCATTGATGTTTCTCTCTCTCTCTCCTTTCCTCTCTCTGAAATCCATAAAGATATATTTAAAAATAAATAAATAAGTGGAACAACAAATCCATGTTTCTTTCTCTCTCCCTTCCCCTCTCCCTAAAATCAATAAATTATTTTTTTTAAAAAGCCATTTGAATAGAACTAGTGATAAATAGGAAACTAGCTACCTATCTTTTTTTCCCCCCCCATTTACTACTCTGCACATATTTTCTCAATATGGATGTTTCCCTGGGTATCCTTCATCTGTGCAAAACTGTATTTGCTGGTTATATTCAACAGATATAACCAACATGTCAAAATGAATATTTACTCAGCATGTTTCATGCACTCAGCAATGACTTTTTCAAACCTACACCGTAATCCCCACTGCTTGTCACTCTGTTGCAAAGATAAGCTTTCAACCAGTGAAAAGATTTGAGAGAAATATTTAAAGTGTTGAAGTATGAAATTGTATAGTAATTAAAGAATTATGTAAAGCTTCTTTAAAAGACAAATGCTATAAAGTAGTAGAAGTTCAAATGGAAGAAATGAAAACAAGTAAAAAGATACCCGGAAACTTCTTGGTTCCATATTATAAATAAATCCTTAAACAAATGACCGGAAGGCCTCAATTTCTTCTGTATGTTCTTGAATGGTTTGGGGAAAACAGCATTAATAGTTTCCTCAGTTATCAATAACTCATTCACTTGATCAGTTCATCAATTAATATTTGTGGAGCATCCTCCAATGTATAACAGTGAACAGGACAAAATTCTTGCCCTCATCAAGTTTGTACTTTAAAATAGCAAACAGTAAATCAACAAGTAAGCAGGTATATTTTTAATATAATTTCAAGTAATGGAACTCTGACAAAAAATAGGCAAGCATAGAGGGCTAGAGAATAGCAGAGGAAGGTTTACTTTAGATAGAGTGGTCAGGAATGGTTTCTCTGTGGAGTTATTGTTTGAACAGAAGGAGCCAGCTCTGCAAAGAAGTGAGAACAGGATTTTTCTGGCAGAATAAACAGCCAATGCAAAGGCCCTGAGGTAGGAATACATTTATAATGTTGAAAAACAATAAGACGGTGAGTAAGTGAAATGGGTGTCACAGAAAATGAAGTGAGAGAGATGGGCAAGAACCAGATACTACAAGGCTTGTAGTTTGGATTTCATTCTGAGGGGGATAGAAAATTATTGGAAAGTTGAATGATCTCTCTATCATTGAAAAATAGACTATAAGATAGAGGAGCATAAGAAAGAAGACCAGTTAGAAAGCTATTCCCTTGCAAGTGGGAGATGTTGATGGTTAGAAATGGAAAACCTTGGGTTAGGGAAAAAAAAGAATAAATGATTGCTTCTAGATATTTTACTTAAATAACCTCATAAATGATGGTACCAATTACTGAGGAAGAGTCAGCTAGGTAAGAAGCAGGTTGTGAGTAGGGGCAGAGATGAAGAATCCCATTTGGGGCATGTTAAGTCTCAGATGCCAGTAATATTTCCCAGTAGAGTGAGGTAGATATACCAGGCTAAAGTTCAGGGTCAAGTCTGGGCTGGAGAGGTACATTGGAAGTCATCAATATTAAATACTATTTCAACCTTGGACTTGGGAGCACAATTAGGAAGAGAGGAAAAACAGATCTGAGGATACAGTCCTGGGACATTCACACATTAAGAACTTAAAAAAAGGAAATAAAAGCTAGAAGAGAAGTCTGAAGCATCAGCCACTAAAGTAGGAAAAAGCAGGGAAAATTCTTTAAATTTACCTGCAGCAGGTTCCACCTGAAACTCAAATGAAAACACAGAGTTTCATTGTCTGTGGAAGTAGAAGGACAATGATCCTTCTAGGGGTCCAGTTATAGAAACTAAAAATGGGCTTTGGTTGTAATAGCAAGAAGAAGACAGAATTTGATCATAGACACCACACACACACACACACACAAACACACACCTCCCAGAGACGATTAGAAAATGGAGAAAAGGAAGGCAAACTGCATGCCATCTACTCCACCACCCTCTCCAGATTGAGAGCCCTTAAGTTCTGATGAAAGAGAAAAGGAGAGTCAGAAGCCAGAGGAGCTGGCTCTGCCGCTGACATTGTAAAGCGCTGAGCACTATGAACGATGCTTCAGGCCCAGGTGGCCAAGCCAGTGAGTGTATCGGTCTCCTCACCTGTGCCCAGAGCTGGTGTTGGGACACAGGCACAGGCAATCTCATGGAGGCCACACAGTGACCACAACATCTCTTATTCACCCTACATTCCTGGGATGCAGGTGAGCTGAGCAGCGCGCTAGCACAGGCTTCATCCCCAGAACTCAGTTCCACTCCAGGGTATTTTGTTCCCACTAGACAACACGGCTGAGCCAGCCCCTTCACATGCATGCCCGCCTTACTGGAGGCATCGAGTTCCATTATAACCAACCTGTGTTGAAGAAGGATCCAGTCCATTCTGCCTCGGTTTTAGGAAACACAGAAACTGGGGGAGGTAGACCCAGGGCTCTCCCATCCAGATCCTTAAAGAGATATTTTCTTGGACTTTCACAATCTGATTCAGGGCAAACCAGTGTTCCTAAATCTTCCCTGTAAAGAAAGACAGAAAGTAACTCTCATTTCATGATAAGCAACAAAAAGAAAATATATTGCTATTATTGATCTGATGAAAAATAAATTCAACAGGATTTATTATTAATAATGTGTTACATAGATATTAAATAAAACTCTATATAGAATGTTATTTCCTAGTCATATAGTCAAGAAGAAAGACATTATTATCCAAATACTCTGGATATATAACCTTTACATAGATTGCTAACTTTCTAAGCAGTAAGATACAATAAAATGCTCCTAACTCTAATATCTAATGAAAATAATGCAATGATTTCTTTATGGAACTTTGGTAACTTGCAGTATTATAAGATTATCATTATAAATATCAATTATATTTGTGCTATATGCAAATAAGGTAAAATAGATATTCTCATTTGACAACTATCTACTGAAAACCTATTACTTACAGGTTGGGGCATACGGTTGTGGTAAAGATAGGCATGATTCCTATACTTTCAGAATTTAGAGTCAGGAGGGGTATGTAAACAAATAACAGGCAATTATAACACTGAATTATAGAGAACTTATTTGATTTCTTCTGGTCTAATACTTTTAGATACCGTCAGTAGCAATGTTAAATATTTAGTGCCTGCCAACCATGTGTTAAGTATCAATAGTACAAAAAATCAGACGCTAGTATCACTTAGCTTTATAAATATTTCATCCCATAGGTAATACATGAACACAAGGTAAATTGAACAGTAGAATAAAAATGACAGAATAACCCAAACTGCATGCTTAATAATGCTTAGGTACTAAAAGTAGCTCAGAAATGGTCATCTTAAAGAGATAGGTGTTGGGCCAAAAACATAAACTTTCCAATTAGGGTGATTTTTCTTGATTTTTTTCTTCCAACTATAGGAATTTTCCCCAATATTGTGGGGAAGAAAAAGTAGCCAATTTTCCTTGCTCCTGATAGTCCCACTCCCTTTAATGGCAAAAATAATGCCTTATCTAGTTTTCAGATTCTTGAATAAAACTCGTAGATCACATGGTCAAGAATAGTGGTTATACCTAGTCTGTGGGTTTGAGCACAAGTATCTGTCTCAGCCACATTATTTGGTTCAGTAATTCCTGACAATAGACACAACCTCCTCCCCACCAATCCCTGCACAAGGGCTCCCAAGCTTCCTTCTGAAGACTAGTGACACCATACTCTATAGAATATTCAATAATTAGGGTAAATTTTTCCAGTGATTGAAAACACCCCAAAGAAATCTCTCTAATAAAGACAAAACAATAAAACGATG
Organism: Miniopterus natalensis; assembly: GCF_054644295.1. Taxonomy (NCBI): domain Eukaryota; kingdom Metazoa; phylum Chordata; class Mammalia; order Chiroptera; family Miniopteridae; genus Miniopterus; species Miniopterus natalensis. Next base: position 22,082,419 of record NC_142085.1, read on the forward strand.
CCAATAAAAATTGCACTGCATCATGGCTGAGCCCAGATTCAAGAGAGAGAAATCACCTCTGCCTCTTTAGTGAGAGAGATGGCAAAAATCATATATCAAAGCACATGAACGTAAGAGGAGTAAAGAAGGGCCATTCAATTAATCTAACATACTTTCCCAGAAGGACTTATTTTTATTTCCATTGATGATTTTTCTTTTTTAAAACACATTAAGGATTTGAAAAATTACCAAAAACTTCATAGGTATGGCTTATTATAAATACTAAAACTGGTACCTGGTCTGTAAAGGAGAAAAGTAGAACTTGTTTTTATCTTTGATCTTTAGCATTTTGGTCCTCTCTGCTGTTATGGGATGAATGATTCCAGTGTTCTCTGCATTGGGCAGAATGCAGACATCTAGGTCATTGCTATAGCAACTCTTCACAAAACTAGAAAAGGTGACATCTGAAAAAAATTTTAAACATATCATAACACTAGATCATGTAAACTACCAACCACAGATACAGATTACACAACTAAACAATCTTTGCTACTATATGTCTAGGAGTTAATTTGAGCTGTCCAGGCTAGTTCCAGGAGTTTACATAAATCTTGACTTAAATATCTTTAATTCCTCAAGACATGAGTATTGTTTGCAAAATAGAAGAAAGATATTCCAACACATGAATGCCTTAAGAGCAATACCTTTTATCACAGGTTAGATCAAAATCCAATGGGGAGTGGGTACAATATTACAAAAGAGATCTAATAGCAGATTAACAGCATAGGTACTGGTTCAGCTTTGGTTTTGTTCCTGGCTACCCCACCAACTAGTAAACAAGCTCAGTTAGACACAATTCTGCATCTATGTTTTCTCCTTTGTATAATAGGAAAAATAACACCAACTTAAGAGGATTTACCTATAATTAAATTAAATAATTGCTGTGGAAGTTCAACAGGTTTAAAGCAGTAATTTTCTAAAGCAATCACTCGCTGCCATTATATTATAAACCATCACCATAGTTATCAATACCCAGCAGGTGGTCAGTTGTATAACAAGCACTAGACTACACTGTACCCTTTTGTTGACAGAATTTCTGAATGCTATTAGAAATTCTATGCACAGATATATGAAACTATGCTGCTCAGATAAGCCCAAACATCCTACCTTGAAGTTTCATGATTCCTGAAATTGCATGACCATTTCTCACTTTGTGCCATGGTTCCTGAGGCCACCGATTTGGTTCTGAGGTGAACACAGGCCACAGAATTCCAACTCGACCTCCTCTTGGGTTGGAAGGAGCTCGGTCCTTTAATGTCAAGTTGGCAGAGCAAGGCTTAACCCTGTCCTGGATGCAGTCAAAAGAGGAGCTAGTGCCTACAAGGACTGAATTCCTAAGCACAATCTGCACATTTCCGATGGAACCTTGTGAAATGGAAGACACATACACTGTTGCCAAAAGACCAATAGTATTGTCCACCAGAGTGAGGTTCTCTATCTCCACGCTGTTCTCCACATGCAACATGGCACCGTAGTCAAAGTTCTTGAAAGCCAAAAAGCCAGAGATTCTAGTACAGTTGTCAAGTCCACTTTCCTTATAGAGATGAAGACCATGAAGGCTTGAGTGGGCCACATTGTCAGACCAAAGAGCTTCAAGAGGGGAACAGCTCTGGCCTCGGATGTGAAAGCCAAGTCTCTCCGATCCTGCCACAACATTACCATGGAGGTTGATATCCTTTGCCTGGTTCACTTTGATTCCTGCCACCCAAATGGTGGATTGTGCTGACTGTGTCATCAAAACCACAAGGTTATTAGAGAGAGAATAAGCTTGACCCTCCAAATCAATGCCATGGCCAACTGTGTTAAACACTATATTGTCATTTAACATGATCCCATGACTGGCAATTGCATGAATTCCCCCACCGCAGCTTTGGTGCAGAGTTGAAGATATTATCCAGGATCCTGCCGACACATTCGTAAATTCAATGGATGAGAACACTGGTGACCCAAAGTTCTGAATTTCTACATTTAAAAGTTGAAGGACACCTGCAAACACAATGTATATCATCAGGTACTTTTTTCTTCCCCACAGAAGGCAGAGGATAGTCCATTTATTGGCACAAGAATATGTAGATTTTTCTTTAAAACTTAATAGTTTATTCTCAGCACCAGCACAATATTTCATGCCAGTGAGTCTCACTAACAAAATATGAATCTTTAGAAGATGATATTAATACCTAAAAAGATTTCATGTGCAGCCTGAAGAGTCTGGTGATAAGATGGGGAACAAGGAAAGGAAAGAGAGAAAGGAGATGGACAGACCCAGCTTAAAGACTCCAGGCATCTGCCTGTGGGCTGCAGCAGCAATGGGGTAAGGAGGAGGGGAAGGCGGGTTCCTGGGACCCACCTCACAGTCCTGTCTCCCTCTCTGTGTCTCAGTGACCCCATGTGAAAAGGCCACAGCCATCCCCGCAAAGATGCTGTATGAAGAATATAATGGCCAACTCTATAAACATTTTTAACATTTCTTAAGAATATGACATAAGTGAAAATTTTACCTGTGTTCAGTATATATCCCCAACTAGGACATTCAATACATGCTTCTTGATTAAGACACGATGAAGGAAATACCATATTTTTTAAATCATTTTAAAATTCTATAAAATTCTCTATTTTTACCTTAGCTATATTACATTCTCTTCTTTAATTTTCATTATTAGTGTTTTTAATAGCATATTTGGATAGTTATAATTAATAGTTTTAAATTGTATAAGACTAGAAACTAATTAATAGTACATACTTAAAATGTCTTACTCATTTCAACAGAGAATTAGGCAATGATTTTGTTCACAACTATTTTCCTGTTTGTCCTTTTGAAAATCACAATTCTGGCCCGGCCGGGCGTGGCTCAGCAATTGAGCATCAACCTAGGATCCAGGCGATTGGGGTTCGATTCCCGGTCAGGGCACATGCCTGGTTGCGGGTTCAATCAATGACTCTCCCATCATTGATGTTTCTATCTCTCTCTCCCCCTCTCCTTTCCTCTCTCTGAAATCAATAAAGATATATTTAGAAAAAGAAAAGAAAAGAAAAAAAATCACAATTCTGAGTATAAGTTGCTGGATACGTCTGGTCTGAAGGAGGAGACTGACAGAGGTCTCCAATTTAAAAGTAGGGATTCTAAGTTCCGGCCTGCTTTTCTGCCCCATAACCATTGAAAACCCAGGCTGGCACTCTTGACCTACACCTGCAGATCCCACCCATACCCCTGCAGATCCCACCCAATCCAAACTTTGGAGTGTGTTACAGAAAAATATGAAGGTTCTTCTTTTCTTTTCTTTTTTTAAACATGTATTTAGCACATTTAATTCTGATAACAGCCCTGTGAAGGAAGTTCCATCATTATTCTCATTTTACAGTTGATGAGAGTGAGACCCAGAAGGATTTAGTGATTTATCTTAAGTCACATAGTTAATCACAAATCAGAATTCAAACCTGAACAGTTTGGCTCACAATCTATGCATTTAGCCACTCCACAAAACCATACAACCCTGTGATATCCTTGTTTTAACTGATAATAAAACTGAGGCTCAGAGGGATTAAGAAACTTATTCACAGTCACACAGCTAGCAAGTGGTAGAGCCAAAATTTGATCCCAATCAACTGGATTTCACAGACTCTTACCACAGTCCAGCTGTGAGTTCAACCCTGAGGAGGCCAAACACAAGGCTTTAGAAGCTCCCCACCGCTCAGAGCCAAGGGCAAGAGGGTGGCAATTGATGATTTATAAACAGGCTCACTCCTATGACTGATTTCTTCTGCGTTTGCTTCTTTATAGCATAACAGAAGAGTAGGGGGTTTAGGTTTGAACATGAGTTTTGCCTCTTTTCCTTTTGCAAGTTACTAAACCTCTTCAAGCCTCTCCTTCCCAATTCTAAAACAGAGGTAAGAATAGTGTTTTCATGGGGATTAAAACATAGCCCAGTATCTGGCACAGAATAAGGGCTTAATAATTGAGTATTAGTGATTATCGTCTTAGGTGGTTGCCAAAAAACTTGTAAATAAACTGAATCTTGAAGCCCTATATAATTAATCTTTTAAAAGATGTCAAAGCAAATCTCACATTAAAATTTGCATAGGGAATTCTGTATCTGATAGATTAATACGTTCTTAGGCAAAAACCTCCTGAGACCTTTTGTAGTTCCTGAAATGCAAAGGCTCTTAATACAATGTGGGAACCTGGATTGGCTTCTGAGACAGGAAAAGTGCATTAGTGGAAAAGCTGGTGGAATCTGAATGTGTTGAGTTCAGTTAATGGTAATGCACCAATGATAATTTTTTGGTTTTGACAAATGCACCAGAATTATGTCAGATGTTAACAGTTGGAGAAACTGGATGAAAAATATATAGGAACTCTCCATACTATCTTTGCAACTTTTCTATAAATCCAAAATGCTTACAAAATTAAAAGTTATTTAACAAGGGCTTCAGAATCAAGATTGAATTTGAATATTACTTCTGCCACTTTCTAGCTGGATGACTTTCCTTACTCTTCATTTATTTTATAAATTCACATTTATTGAACACCTAATACACAAGAGTAACCATATTGGGAAAACCCAACCTATCCTCGAGGCAAGGAGTTTACAAGCTCATGACAGAATTTTACAAATAAGCAGGCAATTTTATTACAGATTCTGTTTCCTCTTCCATAAAAATGTCTATCTCACAGGGATGTTAGGATTAACTGAGATAAAATAGGCATGAAAACCAGCATAGTTCTTGCTCCATAAGAAGCATTCAGTATAGGTTCTCTCTCCTTTTCCCTGGGGATGATTTTAAAAACCCTGGATCAGTCATTAATGTCAGAAGTCCAGGGCCAACTCAGTCTTGCTGTTGGTTCACCTCCTTATCTTTGTTCAACTATAAGACCAAGTCTCTGTGCTGCTCCTGTGACCATGCTCCAGCTTGGCCAGCAGTTTAAGTTAAAAGAGACCCTGCCTTGCTCTCCTTCCTTCATTCTCCATATTCATAAACTTCAGGATAGTCTCATTTCTGAAGACCAGGACTCAGCTTTTGTCTCACTCTTCTTGAGTGGAATTTTCCACCTCAACACTATTGACATTTGGGGCCATCCTTTCTTGTGGGGGGCTGTCCTATACACAGTGTAGGATATTCAGCATTTGCCCACTGGATGCCTGGAGCACCCCCTTCCAACCAAAGTTCTGACAAGCAAAAATGTCTCCAAATATCACCACATGTCCTTTGAGGTTGTGGAGAGGAGCAAATTCACTTATGTTGAGAACTGATGGAGTGAGAGCTTATGGAGAGAAAGCTTGTTCTGTGGACCAGAAATCCCAAACTTTTGAGTTAAGGTCCAAACACCGCCCTTTATCATACTGGTGAAACAGATGTGCCAACAAAAAGTGTCCCATGCTCAATATTTGGGAAATGCTTAGATCCTTTATTCCAGGCTTTCTCAGAGTCCATACTGTATTCCTGTACAGTTCACACGGTGACTTTCTAAGACAGAGCTACGGTGATTTAATTTAATCTCTCAAATTTATTTGACTGCCGAACAACTTTGGAATAATATTTAAGGAATACAAGTTGAAGAAATGAGGTGCTACTCAAATAATTTTGCAGCATTCCAAGAGCTAAAGCTTGAAATAAATGAGAGAGAAGAACTGATCCTTAAAGCAGTCTAGAATATGGAAATCATTTTTATTTAAATGTATGCTATTACTTTATAGCATGAGCTGAGGCCTGCCATCAGATATGCATGCTACTGGGAAAGAGTAATAGAAATTCAGGAAAGAGATAAAATTCAACTGGTCATTAAATCATCTATAATTTCAAAGCAGAGGAAATTTCACATCTGTTGAAGATGTTTTCTTTGAGGTAAAAATGTGCATGTGTGCCGATTGCTAGTATATTATTTTAACATCACACTGATAATTAAGCACAGATTAAGACTGAAAATTCATAGCTTCTCAGAGCATAGAGGAGCCATCTAACTTGAACATTTTGTTTTATAAAGGAAAACTCTCACGGTTGGAATTTCTGAGTGCCCCAGATGAATAGGTTCCCATTGGTAATGCTTAGTCACTTAAAATTTCGTTTACCTGAAAACTCTTCTCTGCTGGACTTCCTGAAGGACCCCACAAGAACTCTCCCCCTACAGGATGTATCGGGTTGGATTTGTATATTTCGGGTCAAAAGTCCAACCTCAGCAGCCAAACGAATGTATCGGCCATCCTCCATGACATGTATGCTTCCTGGGGGAAAGGAGTTGGGGAAGAAAACCTTTAAAAACCTATTTCAGGCATCGCCAGCTCAGGACCCTGGGAACCTGCCAAATGAAAACACTCCTTTCCCCTCAGAAGTCCCACCAGCATTAAGGTCCACTTTTCCTCGGGCATTCTCCACAAATGTTAGCTGAGAAATGAAAACCCACTTTTGCTTGGGTCTCTATGGGATCAGAGTGACAATGTTTGAGCAAGAATTCATTTCTCCTCAATAACTGTGGGTACTGGGACCGGTTACTGGTGCAGGGATGGCAGGGCGAACCTGTGCAATTAGTGGGGGTCCCCAACCTCCTTCCTCAGATTCATCAGTGTGAGGCTCAGCGTCTGGTTGGACATTGTCTGTGGACTTCTTTCATGAGAGTGAGGAATCCCAGAGCAACCGAGGCAGTGACAGAACTGAAGCGGGAAAGTATGAGAGTAAAGGGACAAGAGGCAGCAGCCCCGGCCTTCCACGGCCTGAAGGGGCCTCCTCAGAGGTGGGAGCCTGAGAGCCAAGTGCTGGTTTCTGTCACTACCCTCCACTTAGAGCAACTTACTGACAAATATCACGGAGGATTTCTCTCTTCTTGGCCACATTTTTAAAAAAGAAATCATCCTTGGAACTATGATTTAAATGTAGCTTCAGATATAGTCCTGTTGAAAACATGTATTTTCCTCTCACAAATCAAAGACAGAAGTATATTCCCTAACCCCTGTACCTCCATATTTCATTACTTATTTACTATATCTCTTGTGTTAGATGCATTTATTACACTGAAGCAGGAAACTTATGATTGTGGTTATTTATTAGGTCTGAGCAATACATTTTAACTGTGTATAGTATATAAAAATATTCAGCACTTTTTTTTTTTTTGAGAAAAGGCATTTGGGATTTTTTGGTAGCAGTAGTAGTCAATACATAAAATGAATTTTATGTCAGGGGGGCACATTCCTAAGCATGGAAAAAGAAGTCATTATTTACGATAACTACCACATTCTAAGTAACTGTGTAATTCACAGTGCCACTGAATGAACTGGAAACTCAGCTCCCATGAGATTTATTCTGGCCTAGACATGAAAATGGCCAGTGACCTTGAACAAGAGTCATAACCCTTCTGCTTGCTTCTAGACTTGCCATTATAAATAAAAGTTGAAAAATTTCCACACATCAAAACATTTTTTAATTGGGCAATAAACTTAATGAAGGGATCGAGATAAAGCCTTCTAGGATGAGTCTAGGACAGCAGCAGGCACTGTCCATCTCTCAATGGTGACAGGGCCCAAGGCCCCAGGCCGGAGAGCTCTTCCCCGCTCGTTCACTTCCCGTAGCCAACAAGGCAAACCTTACCCACGTGCCGGTGTCTGAGCCGCTCCTGGGTCCTAACATGCTGGCCCTTGACTTCTCTCACAGTGAGGACCTCTGCTTCGCGAGGCTCATAAGAAGAGGCGCTAAGGACAATTTTGTCATGGGGTCGCCAATCCACTGCGTCCTCTACTATAATTCTGTAACAGCATAAAGATATATCAGGTATACTGACAATGCAACACGGATCACCCACTTCACTCCAGATCGAAAAGGAAAAGCACTACAACCAACAATTCCCACCAGGGAGATGAAACGAGAAATTCCAAATCAAGACAGAGACAAATGGCGTTTGCAAAAAGTTTAATGCCAATGGAGTCAATCTTCTGGCTTACATATATACATGTTTAATACATGCTGTCTACACATCACTTCCTAAAATGGAAATCTCTCTCCTTGATTGGCAAACAGTTAAATAATAAAGGTATTTCAGAAAGAATTGTTTCTTAAATTTTCTGAAGACCTGTAACACAATTTTAAGACAATTTATCATCATCCATTAAGTCTCATACTTTATGGTCAGACAGATACAAGATGAATCCTAGAGGTGCCACTTACGAGCTGTGTGACCTTGAGAAGTCACTTAAACTTTTCTGAGTGTCCTGTCTTCACTGGAAAAGTGACAATATTTAAAGGTTCCCTCCAACATTCCAATGTTATTGTAGGGAAAAGGTATCCACTCCTCCAGTGTGCTATGTTCCAAACATTGTGTTTTCACACACTATGAAAAATGAGGGTCTTGTTCATTTTTGTTTTTATAACATATTTAATAAAAATTTTGTTCAGTCTTTCACTGCCGCCTAGCTTTTCCTAGTGAATATGTCTGTTTTATTCTCAATTCACATTCCTTACTAACTTCAGTGGCACATGTTTAATTACCTGCCTCTTTTGTTAATGTCTACAATTTAGCAAGTTTCCACAGTGGATTCTCCTCTATCAGTAAATGTTTATTCAGGCAACAGGTCCATGCGACCTCCATTCAATTGTGCAGCGTATACTGATTGAGCAACTCGTGTGCTCCAGATACTATAGTAGGTGCTAGAAACATAATGGTAAATAAAACATATGTCATTTGCATTAAAAAAATTACAACTTCGATTTTGACTAGTAGGCATCCTTAAAGAGTCTACTGTGTGAGTGGGGACTTCACAGATGTCGAGTATATAGTATTGACACTAAAAACAGAAAGAAATTTAAAAGGGTCACCTGTGGGCCAATGGATTGAATCTGTTATGAACCAAAGATGGTAATTAATTCAAATCTGTGCACTTTAGTTGAAAAAAAGAAGGTCAGAGAGAGAAAAAGACTTGTCAATTGATGTGATAATTTTAATGAAAAAATTTAGTCTTACCTTTGTTCCTGCTTTGCTCTGACAGCCTAGGAAATTCACAGTTGCAGAATACTAGAGCAACTACTACTTTTAAAGGCAAGGAAACTAAGATCCAGAGAAATTAAATGACAAAACTCAAGAACAGACCAAAGAATAGAGGTAGAGGTTAAATTAAGACAAAAGAAAGACTCCTGATCAAGTGCAAATGCTTTTCATTAAATGACGTCACTCCACCTGTCTGACTCTTAGTTCTTCCCCTGCTGCATAATAAAAAGCAATTCTACCACATTCCATGATATCATGAGAGTCCATGAAATTATGTAAAGTCTATAAGCATAGAGTGTAAAAAGTACATTGTACCAGGACACTGAATTACAAGGAATTCTGCTCATTATGTACTGATTGAAAAAAGCAGGATTTACACCTTTTTTTTTTTTTTAATATCTTTATTGATTTCAGAGAGAAGAAAGGAGAGGGAGAGAGAGATAGAAACATCAATGATGAGAGAGTCATTGATCGAGCCCACAACCCGGGCATGTGCCCTGACCAGGAATTGAACCCTGATCGCCTGGATCCTAGGTCGACGCTCAACTGCTGAGCCACGCCTGGCTGGGCCACCATTTATTTTTAACTAAAATAATATATGCACAAAAAAACAGAAGACAGAAAGATACTCATTGAAATGTCAGTTCACCTACAGACAGTGAGTTTATTACTAATTTTCACTTAAATCTAAATTTTCCAACTTACCAGGTAGTATATTGCAGTAAATTACATATTTTTTAAAAAGAAAATAGGCTATGGGTTTAAAGTAACACCAAAGTCAAATTAGCAGTATAATTAAAATCAATCCTTTCCTTCAGTAATATCAGGATAATCTTTTTATTATTCTTTATATTGCTGAAGGAAGTTTTTCATACACTAGGTCACCATAATGTTATGAAAAGGTCCTTGTAAATATTAGATTAAAATTCATTCAGCTCTGGTCGGCCTGCTCCAATGATTGGAGCGTTGTCCCAGTACAAAGGTTGTGGGTTCAATCCCTGGTCAGGGCACAAACAAGAATCAACAAATGAATGAATAAGTAAGTGGAACAGCAAAGTAATGTTTCTCTCGTTTCTCTCTCTCTCTCTCTGTCTCTCTCTCTCTCTCTCCCTCCCTCCCTTAATTTCTCTCTCTAAAAATCAAAAAAACATAAACAAATTTAATTCCTTGTGAAGCACAGGGGACTTTTAGGGCTGTTGAAACTATTCTGTAAGAGTCTATAAATATGGATAAATGTCATATACATTTACATAGAATATACAACCACCAAAATCTTTACTATAATCTAAAAAATAATAACACCTCATCCTCTAACTCTCTTGTACAAGTCCTCTGCTCCAGCCAAAGAAAAGTGTTCACTCTACCAAGAAAGAGCTATGTGATTCTCAGCTTTCACATAAAATATCATTGTCTTTACTCTGCCCTCCAGTCTATTCATTCTTAAAAACTGATTGAAATTCCTTTGCCTTCAAGAAGTCATCCCATGGGAGTCTCTTCTCCACTGAATGCCAAACCCTGGTTTCTGTTTCAACATTGATTTGACATAATAGATACTACTGCCTTGTAACTGATTTTGTACTCTTGTCTTCTTTGACTTTGATATTAATATTTAATGAAATATGACTACCTAGCTATGTAAACCCCAAAGCACCTAGCAATTTTCTTGGCATAGAAAAACAAGAATTATTGAAATTATTAGTTCAAATTTTATATTAAAAATATAATTGAACTTAAGCTGATCTTTTCCATTAAGTCTTCTAAAACCTTATAAACTCATGATAATTTATCTCTTCTCTAAATTCCTGAAGCCTTGGAATTATGTAATTCTTAAGGGCATGCTCCCTTGCCCTACCCAAATGGCAAGGGAGCATGGGCCTTTCCACTTTTATGTCCACATAGCAACAGTAGTAACTTTAGAGAAAATTATGGTCCCAGAATCACTAACATAGATGGCTCTACTTGTCAAGTATCAGTTTCCTCAAATTCCAATATCCACTTTTCTTACATGTGGTCTTCTACCCTTATGGTTACCTTTCCACCATTTGAAGAAACACTAGCTTAAGGATTGCTTGAATCCCAGCTGTATTCCATCTGTGTTATTAATACTAATGAGTCCCATAGCTACAGGGGAGAGGAGAGACCTGCTTGCTGTTCTGAGCAAAACACACCTAAAACAATAAATAAACAAAAAAATTAAAAGAGTTTTTTGGAACGCATTGGAACTAAATAAAAACTGTATGAGAAGAGAGGGGAAACAGAATAATCACTGCAGAAGTCTTCTGAAAGATAACTTTTTAAAAACATAAATAAAATATCAGCATGGTTTTCTTTATTTTGACCTTAACATTTTGCCTAGTTTAGAAAAAATATAATACTTCTGGTCAAAAACATAATTACAAAAAATAAAAAAACATACTTCTGAATTTGATTTTAGGGTTCTCAAAACCATGTATAAGGCATTCATATACAAACATCTACAACTTAAATGAATTTGTTAACTAAACTTTGAGGAGGTCTTAATGATAATAGCTGCATTTGACCACATGCTCAGAGTGTCCAGATGCCAGAATATTTTTACCAGAGGAAGAGAAATGATCATAGACTTCTGAACTCTATTTTTGTTTTTTAAGCTCCAATTTAATTTCTTTTTTTTTTTCTTTTTTGTTTTGGTCAGTGTCATTGAAATGTACAGAGGATTCTCCGACTGCATTGGACTGCGTGAAATATTGATGAACTCGAATCCTATAGTGATGATGATAGTGATGATGACAACAAGGATAGCTATCGTGTATGTCAATTATTTGTCTGCCTGACACTATAATCTAATACTTGAACTAAACTGTTATAGTATAATAATGGGTGTCAGATAATACGCAAAATAAATTATAGTTCTGTGTGTTTTTTTAAATATGTTTTTTATTGATTTCTGAGAGAGGAAGGGAGAGGGAGAGAGAGATAGAAACACCAATGATGAGAGTCATTGACTGGCTGCCTCCTGCACGCCCCCTACTGGGGATCAAGCCCAAAACCTGAGCATGTGTCCTGACTGGGAACTGAACCAGGATTTTCTGGTTCATGGGTGGATGCTTAACCACTGAGCTCATAGTTGTTTTTGAAATTAAATTCAATATTCTCATTTATTAGGCAATATGCCATTGAGCTAAAAGGCTCAAAGTTCTGATTTCCAGAAGACATATCAATTCAATGTAGGAGACATTCATTGGAAGTCTTCTCTGTACTCTGCAGTACTAGATGCTAAGTAATATACCAAGTCAATAAAAACAGCATTTTCCCTCTCCTGTATTAGCCACCTGGAAGATTAGGACCTATATACCTTAAGCAGCTTAGTAGCAATCACTAGGAAGCAGATTGTTATTAAAATTATAAATTATTTTTAAAATTTATCTTTATTGTTGAAAGTATTACAGATATCCCCTTTTTAAAAAAAAATTATAAATTAGAAAATCACATGCTATAGAGGCTCAGATGGGGGAGAAATCAGTGCATGCTGGAGGAGAGACCGAAAGCCTTGGGGCCGATACGATGGAATCTTTAAGGAGAAGTAGGAAGTGTAAAGGTAAAGAGGAGACACGGTACTTCTGACCTCTTAGGCCATTAGGGAGCCAGGACAAAAGCTCTTACAGAGAGCCATGTATAAAGAGCTGATGTGAGACTAAGCAGAAAGGGCAGAAAAAAGAAATATTCCAAACAAAGCATGTTCAAAGAATAGCAGCACTAATTTGACGTAGGAGATAACAGAACAGATAACATTCGATGATGTTAGAATTAAAGGCCTGGATACTAAGAAAGGTTGAGCTAACACATGGTTCCTTCTTCAGTTCAGAATTGCTTCCTTATAAATAACAGAGTAAGTTAATAAATTACTTAAGAAACAAAAATAACAGGACAAAGAGATTAGATAATGCTTTACATATTTTCTTTTAAAAAATGATAACAGGGGGAAAAATGGGAATCCTTCTTCCAGTTTTCCAGTTCTCAGGAAGTGACACCACTCCTCGCCCGCGCAGGTCAAAAGGTTCACGGTAACCTTTGACTCCCCCTCTTTCTCTTTTACCTAATCCACTGGCAAATTATGCTGCCTTTGTCTTCAGCACGGGCTTAACCACCCCTTTCCTCCCGCATCTAAGCTAAGCCATCAGCATGTGTCACCTGAAGGATCACAAAATTACTGCAATGTTTTAACGTTAGTCTCCCTGCTTCCACCCTTGTTGCCCCCAACAGTTAATTCTCCACACAGCCTAAGTCAGATTAAAACATAAATCAGACCCTTTGCCCTGATTTAAATCTTCCAACAACCAGGATAAAAATCTAAAACCTTAATTGTAGGATTAACTGATAAAGTAACTATTTAATTTCAAAGAACACACCGTCACCTTAAAAGACTCACTGTAAAATGTATACTTAATTCTTGCAATGGGTAAAAACATTTTTTTAATCTAAGTATAACCTCTCTTATTTAAAATTCAAAAACATTAAGATTTTTGTTCATTAATCTCCCCGAAAGTCAACTGACACAAGCAACAGAGGAGTAATTTAATTCAGAGATAAATGTATCTAATAACATAGCAAAACAAATTTTTTTTTTAAATATCTGATTAAGCTTGCTTCAGTTGATAGTGTAAGAAATGAGTTTGGGTTTATAAAGTTGACATGAAATTTTTTCTCTGAACATTTCATTTCAATGTTCTTCATAAGATAAATCAATTGTATTCAAGTAAATTTAGATCACTAATTCTGTTGGTAAAAGTTCATAAAGGTATCCAAGTCAAATCTGTTCCCATAACAATAGATTGAAAGACTTACTAAACTGACTTTTAACATAAAGAAGATTGTAGATTAATGTTTAGAGAAATTACTTGACTATTCTGTAGTTCAGTTAAGACTGTACTAATATCAACTTGCTGGGTATGATAGTATTTTATGGTTATATAAGATACTATCAGGGAACACAGAGTAAAAGATATGTGTGAACTCTACTATTTTTATAACTTTTTGTGAGTCTTAAATTATTTCACAATGTTTAAAGGTTAAAAAAATGCTATCTATAAAATGAATGTACTATGATAATTACACATTATTCACATAAACTCATTAAAGTGCTCCTCTGCGGGACTGACGCTAAGAAACGCCATTTTTGATATTTTGATATAATATGTAGAACACAAGCAATAGAATCAGACAAACCAGGGTAAAAATCCACCCTCAGGAACTCAGAGCTTTATGAACTTGGAAAATTTACTTAACTTCTCTAGCCTCAGTTTTCATGCCTGTAAAATGCAGATAATAATACTTAATTTACAGCATTGAAAGATTTAAATGAGATAATGTATGTAAAATACTTGGTAGAGGCCTGACATATAGTCAGCCCTCATGATAAGAACTCAATAAACGGTAGCTAGTTAATTACCATGGATAGTTTTAATTAATAAAATTGAGTTTCTTTCAAAACAGCCTGTAGCTCAGACTCTGAAGGAGGTTTTTAACACATTCTTATAAGAAAAATCCATTCATATCATTCCTGCCAAACTCCAACTTGCTAACCTTGTAATAACTGAAGTTTCTTATTGATCCCTATTTTCCTACCTCACAGAGCCTCTTGGGCATGATAAAGGCACTTCAAACTAAATAAGACCAAATCTGAACTCATAACCTCTCCCCCCAGAGTTAGCCCTCTCCTAGTTAATGGCACCACCATCCTACACAAGCCAGAAACCAAGCTAGCGCCTCATACCCAGCACATCTGTAGATTTTGTCTCCTGCCTCTAAATTCACTCATTTCTTCCCTTTGCCACGTCAGCTCCTGACAAGCTGCGCTTTCTATTGATTGGACCCCTAAGTGGTGGCCCTAGATCTATTGTTGACCCCTCCTGTTGTCGGAATTGTATCTAGAATGATTTTTTAAAGATATAGAAACATGATTGTAAGTGCTACCTCCCACCCATACTATCCTCTTAGAAACCTCCAACAGCTGCAGGTGCTCTTAGGAGGGTAAACACTAAAACTGTTGCTATTACCAGTGAACCTGGCCCTGGTCCCTAACCACTCCCTGGAGCCCTATTGTGCTAGGTCTTTGTTCTCCATATGAGCCACCTGGCATTCCTCCGAGTCCCTCCTGTTCATCCTTCCTCCCATCACAAATTCTCCTCTCGGGCCTCTGCTTCTCAGTCTCCTGCCATTGGACACCTCTGCTATCAACTTCTTAAAAATCAGGCTATCCCCAATGTCATTCCCAGGCTCCGATGTTCTCCTCTACCTATGTCTTCCTGATTAGAAGCATCAGCCTCTTCCAGGATGACTCCCTGTCTTTTTCTCCCCCAGCCCTACATTACATATGTAATTGTCTTCTTGACAACTCCACTTGGTGTCTCACGCTTAGCATATCCCTGCCAGCTGTCACCCTGACAAATCTGTTCTTCTCCCAGTCGTCCCAACTCAATGTGTGTTTCTACTGTCCACCTGGTTGCTCAATCTAAAAGCCTGAAGCACTCCCATCACCTCAGCATTCAACTCATTGGCATGCTCGGACATCACCATCTCTTCTCTCAATCTCTACTGCTTCTCCACAGTCCTAGCCACTATGATTTAGCTTCAACTGGCCTCCTAATCAATACCCCAACTTCTACTCCTGTCCCCATAATCCATCACCAATATAGCAGCCAAAGTCACTTTGAAACAAATCAGATTCCATTAATTTTGCTGCATAAAACACTTCAGTGACTTTCCCTTTAACTTCTCACAGTTAAACAAGTTACCGTGTGACTTGGCATCTGCCATGTCCTACAGCTCTCACCTCTGCTCACTCTGCTCCAGCTATTGTGACCTCCTGTCTGGCCCCCTGTCCCAAAGGCCACCTCAGGGACAATGTTGAATATCTCTCCTTCATTAAGTACTCTTGCTCATTTCATTGGATCTCTCTTAGCATTCAAATCTCAACTCAAATTTCTTTTCTCCAGAGAGATCTACTCTGTCCATTCAATCTAAAAGGGACTACTCTGTAAAGAATATTATTTTCTAACAACTTTACTGTACATCTGACAGATCTTTCCTCATTTATTACCTAATATTTACTTAAATGGTCTTTAAATAATTTTATGGTTTCACTCTTTTTATATGTAGTTTTTTAACCTATCTATAATTTATTTAAGCATAACATGAAAACTTAATTTTATATTTTTCCAAAGCATTGACCAATTATTCTAGTTCAAGTTTTCAACTAAATTGAAATTCTAATATTCAAATTCTAGGTAATAATACTTACCTGGTCTATTGTTAGACACTGTCTTCTATTCTGATGTTAGTAACAATAAAGTAATTGTTATATTAAAGGTATATATTTATATAAAATAACTGATACTGTTTGGTTATCTTCAAGTGTCTATTGTTTTAAAAGACTTAGAATTAATGAGATTCCAAAAGCATATATTTGGTTTGTGATTAAAGTTTCCTTAGATTTGACATCTTTAAAATATTGAGCTTTTCCATTTACATTATGCATCACCATTTATTCTAATCTCCTTTCATGCTTCTTACTAGTGTTTTATAATTTTGCTTTTATGGCTCCTATAATTTTTCTTAAGCTTATTTCTAGCACTTTAAATTGAAATTTTAAATGGGATTTTACATTATAATTTAAAATTTTACTGCTCATATCTTAAAAAGCTATTGATTTGTACACTTATTGAATTCAACTGACAGTTTTTTAAGTGGTTCTCTACTTTTCTAGGACAAAATGTATATAATCCACATACAAAAATGATAACGGATTTCCTTCAATAGTTACAACTAATGCACTTTTTTAATGCAATACATTGGCTAAAACTTTAATAATAATATTTAATGACTATTGTAATATACTAACTTTTAATGTTAGTTTTCCCATAAAATAGAAAATTTCTGTTTCAGAGGGATTTTTAATAATATATTTTGTGTAATTATGTAAAGCAGTGATTCTCAACTAACAGCTAAATGTTCCAATAAAAACCATTCATTTAAAGAAAGTTATTTGTAGTCCTAATTTACTGTTTATTTAAAAAATGCAAGCTGAATTTTATTAAGTTATTTTTATTTTGTACCAAAATTATGATATTCTTAATCTTTATACCTATTGTTTAGATAAATTATATTAATTAATTATTTCAATTTGAACCATCTCTCTTTACTTGAATGACTTATACTCAGTCATGATTTTATTTTCTTCTAATAAATTACTGGGTTTCATTTGTTGTTACTTAGGATTTTTGTATTTTACTTACACTTGGTTATTGCCTCAGATTTTGCCTTAGTTGTTTTGTGTGTTTTTTTGAATTATCTTTAGCAGCTGTTTTAAAAATTATTTTATGCTTGCCTCCTGAAATTGATTGGAAAGCTTCACATATTTTCCTGTGCTATGGAATAGATTATATAACATAAAAAGTGATAGTTGAGCCCAGCCAGTGTGGCTTAGCAGTTGAGCATCAATCTATATGATCCAGAAAATTGAGGTTTGATTCCCAGTCAAGGCACATGCTTGGGTCTCGGGTGCAATCCCCAGTAGGCAGTGTGCAGGAGGCAAATGATCAATGACTCTCTCATTATTGATGTTTCTATGTTCTCTCTCCCTCTTCCTCTCTCTGAAATCGATAAAGATATATTAAAAAAAAAAAAAAAAGATAGTTGAATGACTGGAAAAACGTCATACATTTATTCGAACCAAATGTATTCTTGGAAATAAATCTTGGATAACTTCCTGTCTTTAACTATTATTGGTTTTTCCCATTTTATTCTTCTTTAACCAATTATAAAAAATTATATATCTATATTTAACTTTTAAATTTCAAAATGACACTAGATAGATAGCAGATTTTACATTACAATTTTAATCTCTTTGGTATGCTATCTTTGAATTCTCATTTCTGATTTTACATAATTTTGTATGATTAAAGTTATTAGAGATTAAACCAGTATATCTAAAAATAAAAAATCTAAGTTTACTAATTTTCTGCTCTCTAATTCACCAATTTGTGTCTTTATCTTGCACCAAGTGATTTCATTAGATTTATTAGTCATCTTTTTTCAAGTTTCTCATATTGACAGCTTAATTTGTTTATTTCTGTATTTTCTTATTCAACAATAATAGCATTTAATGTGATAGCATGCTTGCCTATGTCTCATGCAACACTTTCAATATTGCTTCTTCCCAAATATCCTATTGATAAAGCTGTGGTCTCCTCTTTGATACAAAAGTTATTTAGAAAACAAATTTTTCCCTATTTTTCCATCTTACAAGAGATTAAGATTTTTGGTTAAGATAGTGTTTTTATCTTTATATATACTTTATTATAATCATTTTCTATATCGTATCTGTTTGTTAAAATTTATTAAGGTTTTTATTATACATATATTCTGGAGTAAGGATATATATGTATATATACATACAAATCAAATTTCCTTTATTATTTTATTCATATTTCTTCATATTTTGTTTATTTTTACCCTATATTAAAGATTAAAAACTGAAAGAGGTATGTAAATGTCTTTCATTACTATTTTTGTTTCTGTTATGCTTAGAAATATATTCTCCTTATTTCTATATTGTTATCTGGTGTAAAACTTTCTTGATATTGGGGTCTTACTGTAGATTGAAGTCTTTATTAATATAAAATGTATTTATTTGACAAATTGTATATATTTAATTTGATTTTTATTTTTCCTGTGAATAATTTTTAGGCTCTTGCTTTCATTTTTTATTTTAATGATCCATTTTATTCAATATTTAATTTTTTTCCTGAATTCATTTTAAGAGTTTATCTGATAAAAAATGTTATGATTGTATTTTTATTTAGTATCCAGTTTTTTCTATATAGTGTCATTTTTAACAAGTATATTTTCTTTTTATAACTGGCATATTTATTACTTTTTTACTTTTGTTGTCTTTTAATGATTTTTTGTTGCTTTTGTTCCCTTACTATTTTATTTTCTTCTCTTTTTGTATTTTGTAATGTATTTTATGATTACTTTCATTCTTTTTTTCCTCTCTGGTCATTTGGAAGGTCTATGTCCTACTTAAATTCTCCTGGAACAAATTCCATTATATTTACTTCCTAAGCATGATTGTGTCCCATATCCAGTCTCCTATGGCTGTAGTCGCAGATTTTAAACACAGATTTTTATCTGAGAATTATGACGGTTATTTTATGTGTCCATTTGGGTAGACTATCATATCCAGCTCTTCAAACACTATAATGTAACTGTTGCTGCAAAGTTATTTCATAAATGTGGTTAACGTCCACAATCAGTTGATTTAAGTGAAGGAGATTACCCTCGAAAATGTTGGTGGGCCTGATGAATCAGCTGGAGGCCTTAAAAGCAAAATTGAAGTTTTACTGAAGAAGAAATTTTGGCTCAGGACCCTGTTCAAGGCTTTGCAGCCTGCTGACCTGCCCTGCAAATTTCAACTTACCAGCCCTTGAAATGCCAATTCCTTGAAATGCATTTCTTAATATACATTACATATACATATATATTATTATATATAACCAGTATCGTACACACACACCATACTATATATGTATATATATATTTATATATGTATACATTTATTCATTTACATATACAGAACCCTGACTAACACATTAACAAATTTCAAATTTACAAGAACAATTAGAATTTGCCTTATTTTAACAACCATATTTACAGTATTAAATTTAATTTATTTCAATGCTTACCTTAAATGTATAAACTTTATATACTTTTATATAGTTTTTAAATTTTATTCTTATTCTTGAATTTTAGGTTCAGTTTAATCACTTTATTAATTTCTTTTGCCCATTTCTTTTGATTTCTTGCAAAGCAAAGGATATCTTTTTTTTTTCCTCTTTGCTTTCACATGTGAATAGCATCTTACAGAGTGTCCAATTTTTTGGTCATAATCTTTTTTACCTTAAACATGTATTAGTTTTCTACCACTATCTTCTCACCTTTAATGATGTAAAAAGTTCTAAGATCAACAAGCTTTATGCCCTCTTCTGTTTTTCTTTTAATTTTTTCTTATACTATGAGGATATATAGAAATCATTGTTCTTGATGTTGATCTGTTCCAATTAAATGTAACTATTCCCAAGTCTGCTATGTGTATTTCAGTTATAACTTTCCCTATTCTTCCCCCTGTAGTTATTCTGGGCTCTTATTAAAGAGAGCAATTATTTGCATATGCTTTCTAATTTCTGTTTTCTATATCTAATACCTTCTCTTTTTATTATTTTTATCACCTGATCTTTTATTCTGCATTCAAGTAGATTCCACCAGTTTGTTCTTCATATTACCTATTCAGTTTGAGACAGTGATAATTTCATTCTTTATTCCTCCAATATTTTATTAAATTCTTCTATTACCGTCTAAATTCCATAGAGTTCTTCATATACTTCATCTCACTCATCTATCTCTTAACCAGCTATCATTTCAACTGAGACTATTATGGTCTCACCTTATACTTCATCTTTTAACTCATGGAATTCATATATTTAAAGATTTATTGATAGCCATAAACATGCATTATCTAAAATTTACTCCTTAAATAAACTATGTTTCTCCCCTGCCTTTTACTTGTTTTATTCTTTACCTATTATGTTTCAGAGATTTCTAAAACCCCTGTGGGTCCCTTATTTATTCATTTATTTATCCTTGAATTATAATTATTAATCTAAAATTTAATTTTATGTCATTAGGAAACACCAAACAGAAGCAAACTAAACCAAGAAATGTATCCGTAACTGACTCTCATTCCTTACCTCTCATTGCCTGAGGCGATGTCAGCCCCAAGCCGTGTCCAGGATTTGTTAGGATAAGCACTGTGAAGCTGAACTTTCCCATAAACCCCTGAAAATAAAACAAGCAACATTCGGATAGAAAAATCCTTCAGAGGAATTAAGGAGACATGAGTAAAACTCGTTAGAGAGGCTATTGTGCAAGATATGTGATATAGACACTACGTATAAGGATGTCCACTTCATCAGAAAAAGAATATTAAGTGCTCTATTTTCAGCAGGTCAAATATATCTCACATGGACATAAAACTTACTCTCTCAAAAGCTGTAGAAAAGTGCATGCTATACCACATCTAGTAATCCAACAGTTGGAAAATAGACCACTTTGATGGCTGAGTAGTTAGATTTCCACCATTAAGTGACTCCACACCATTTGCAATTCTGTTGGAAGTTAACAGGTTTTGATATTTTATGTTATACATTAGATTTTCCAAAAAGCAAGTGTAATTTTATTTCCTGAAGAAAGAGATTTGGTGTTATTAGCTTTGTTTTCAGTGGTTAGACCTCTTTTTTATATTATTACAGATATCAAAGGATGGATCTCTAGCTCCTTCGTTTCAAAATATAATTTATTTCAGACTCATAAATTAAAGTCTTGCCAAGGACATACTTGATGCAGTCCAGTTTTATACCTTCAGGTCTTTCCTCTTACATGTTTTGCTACGTTTTAAAATCACATGAAGCTCAATTCCTCGTATCCTAGTGGTCTAAAAATGTTTTAGGCATGAAGCCAAGCAGTAACAAAATTGTGGTTGTGGGCTCCTAATACACTCATATGAGTATCATCGTATATATTTAAATAGAAATATTAATATTTTCTTCCTGAATTCAAATGATTATCTGCATACCCTTGGATTGGTGTACTCTATTTTGTTGCAAATCATGAATCTTGAACTCTAAAGATTTTATAATTTTTAGCAGAAAACTTTGAATAAAAGAAACAAACACCAGTAGTTTCAAATAACATGCTTTGACTTTTCATCTTATGTGAACCAAAGATATCTCAATTAACTGAAACCTAACCAACAGTTTATGTCTCCGTCCATAATTTTTTTCCATACTCCAATTCAAAGAAAAGTCAGAAAATAATAAAACTAAAATTAGAATTAATGGAAATGTAAAAAATACTCTGACATTCAGGACATGTCCTGGAATCAGTATTTCATAATAGTATTCATATATATATATCTGTTTTAGAAAATATCATCATCACCATTATCATCATTTTAAAATTCCATCTTTTTCACTATTGGTTAAGTAGGGTAGTCAGAACAAGGAACATGAAGCAACTGAGATAAATTTCCAACAACAAAAGATTTTAACAACAAAAAAGTTTATTTCCTTAAACTTGAGTTATCTAGAAGATTCATTTGACCAGAAAAGCAGATTTCTTGATCATTCCCAATCATCAAAGGTTTACTGTACAATGACACCATTTCTTATTTGTTTCAAGGAAATTATTATACTTAAAAAGGTTAAAATCTATCATTTACTTATGAGATCACATAATTTTAAGCATTTAGTGAAAAGTCCTTTCATTCCTTATTCAATTTAGTATTAGAAAAAATTTCAAACACACTGGTTTGGCCATGTGGCCAGAGTTGGGGATCAAGACTGGCACCCTTGCATACCTCCTAACACAATGTTTTATCCAATGTGGCGCTGCACAGAACAGAGTGGACGCCACAGACAAAAAGAGATTGAATGTTCCTATTATGATCCATCTAGTTTATCAACTTAAAAAAACTAAAATATCCTTGAACCTCACATTCTTTAAAAGATAAATAAAAAACATGCATGAAAAATCCTTTGGAAATAATAAAGCACTATCAAAGTATTATGGAACTAAGCTACCAAATTTCATACTATCCTAACATGTTTGGTTCCATTTTACTGAGTCACTGATATCTTATGCAATTAGCAAGTGAGAAAATACTAGAAATATGATAAACAGCCTCTTATATCTATCCCTTAAAACTGAGTTATTGTGTGGCTCTTACACCGTGATTATACGAGGCCAGTCAGCCACAGTTTCTGTGCTCTCCTATAGACTAATTTTAAAGTAAGATTTGGTATTATGGTAGTATCAGATGAAGAAACTGTCAATAGTAAATCTTTCATCTTCTATCACCCTATATTTGATCCCCTTTACCCTTTATTACCCCCCACTCCCATTCCTTCTGGTAACCACCATACTGTTGACTGTGTCTGGGGTTTTTGTTTGTTTTTTTTGTTTGTTCATTTGTTGTTTTCAGTTTTATATTTTACATATAAGTGAAATCATATGGTTCTTAGCCTGCAATATACAGATCATGTGTCATAGAAATGCACACTTGAAACCTATATAATCTTTTTAACCAATGTCTCCCCAACAAATCTAATAAAAACAATTTTCAAATTTAAAAATGTAATAAAAATACATCCATAATTACATAGTATCTACAGTTAATAATGTAGACTCTTAGTCTAGATTTTGGTGCCTGGCCAACCTGCACATGAATCTTAACTTCTGACATTGTACAGCTGTGTGGCCTTTTCATATTGTTCATCTTCTCTGAGTCTTAGTTTTGACATCTGTAAAACAGGCACTGCTTACAGGAGAGCTGATAAATAAAATAATAAATACAAATATTCTAAAAGAGTGCCTGAAATTTAGTAGATGTTCTATGAATGGTACTTTATCACACACATACAAACACACATTTCAGTTTTAATAAAGACTAATTTTGCTCTTACCAATTGCTCCTGGGTCAATATGAATTCCATTTAAACGGTTGCAAAAGACTCCCTCTGAGGCTCTAAGGAGAATCAGAAGCTTTTGTTCTTTTTGTAAGGGATTTTCCAAAGTACCTATTTACAGAGAAAACATATCTTTTAAATGAATTTGAAATTAAAAGAGAGAGAGTAAAGTTGTGATTTAATTTCAGAAACGCAAATTAGATGCTAGAGAGTAGACTATGTGGAGAAGAGCCAATGGTCACATAGATGAAATAAAAAGAGAGGGGAAAATGAGATGCAGTAAACTCTGAAGGGATTTGGATAACCGTTCAGCAAATACTCTTTTTTTTCCCATTAGGGCAGAGTATACCTTCCTGACCTATTAGTATTTAGCCTGATCATGTGACTTGTTTTAGCCAATCAAATTTGGGTAGAAGTGATAGCAATGCCAGTTCTGAGTTGATGCTTTAAGTTGCCTGGCAAGTTTTCATCATATCACTTGCAATGATGTATTCTGCCACGAAGGGAGCATTCCTTACCTCTAGTGCCTGGCTGAAGAAACAATCCGAGCAGATCTGAAGAGATCCGCTGGAAGCAATTCCAACTAAGTCTGGAAGCAATTCCAACTAAGTCTAACATAAATATTTGCTGTGGTATGCCTCCAAGGTTTGCAGATTATTTGTTACACACTATTACTACAGCAAGACCTGGCTGATGCATGTCTATGGCTATATCCCCAAAGAGCTTTATATGCCTTTTAGCATGTAATCTTCACAACAAACCTAAAAAGTATGATTCTTATCTCAATTTTAAATATTCATATATAATGCAGCTTAGAGGCTAAGAGACTTGTCCAAATTTATCCAACTAGTAAGTAACAGAGTCTGAATTTGAACCATAGTCTGTTTATGCTAAGCAGTTCATTAAGCAAGTAATTAGCTATTTTCTAAGCCAAAATCTTTTCGCAGCACAAGGCTACAATAGACATGAGTTGGGAACTACTTCTGACATTTTTCCCTTGATGTAACCAGCAGAGTTTGATCACTTTTATAGTATGAGAATTCTTTGGGGGATTTGCTGAAATCGTGGTACTGAGTATAGACCCAAGAAAGGTTATTTTCTTCAAAAAACATATCTTACAGTACAGAAAATATACAAAAAGTCAGTTTTTTTCAAGAAGCAACTGGTGAAAAGATAGTCTCCAAACTACACACTGGATCAAACAGGTTCACAAAAGACATCTGCTATCAAACAAGACTTTCCAGTTAGAAATTCTTGAAAACAACCAAAAATGAGGTTGCCCAGCTGTCACTGTGGTTGAGTGGCCTTTCAGGGGGGCATAAAATCATCCTCCCCAGTTGGCACTTCACATATGTGTGTTTAACCAAAGGCTCAATGTGAGTTTGCAGTTTGCTATGTAGCCATTAATCTGCGAGGGACTCCTGAAGTTAAGGCCCAGAGAGGTAAGTAAATCTGCTTAGAGATATACAGTATGTCCAGGGGCAAGCAAGAGTTCGACTCCACAGCCTATGCTCCCAACGAGATGCCAAGGCAGCTGCTGTTTCAGGCAGGCAACACCAACCCTCAGCCCAGCGCCCAACATATCCTCTGAGTCACAGCCAATCTGTGCCAGAGCAGAGAGAAAGAAAGCAGGGGAAGAGGGAAGGACATTAAGAAAATGTGTGTGCTGTAGCTCTTATCTTGTGGCTGTAAGTCTGTCCAGTAAGCCGGTTTCCAACTGTGACTTCATTTCTTTCACGGAGGGTAGTTTAGATTCTTAGGGGGAAAATGGCCTAGCACTAAACAGATACCAGAGAGAAAGAAATAGGACAGTTTTTGCCCTAGAGAAATGTATGTAGCATCCCACAAAAGGAGTTCAGCGTTCCTCTAAAATCAGAGATTGAATCAATTATGCAACCCAAAACTGCAGCACATGTGCAGCTTGCACAGAAAGTCTGGGTGAAATTAGTCAGCCCCCCCACACACCTATTCCGCCTCCACTCCCCCCCCCCCCCCGCCGTGATCTTGTGTACCTCAAATCACCAGAGTTTGGATTTGTTCTGTGATGTGGGGGACGGGAAAGATGCAGGATGGGACTGAGCAGAAAGAAGGCAAGAGTCACCTAAGAGAAGGGAATGCTATTTACGCCGCTGTAGCATTAAAATGAAGCGCATCTTAGCTTTGTAAAAGCTGGGAGTGGGAAGCCCTGGGGCTGGGCTCCTCGTTTCATTCTCAACTCCAGGGATCAGAGCAAGGGGGGCTCTCTCACCAGGTGGGCTTTGCTCCTAAATGAGAGTAGCCCCGGCACAGGAGGCTCTCGGGGGACTACTGCTCGTCTCTGCTTTTCCTTTTCGAAGCTGCTTCGAACTGCTGGAGACTGTAGCAAAGGCATTTTCAACCTGGACGAACTGAGATGCGCACAATGGAAGGGAAATCGTTGTCACTGTGCTGCTAGGACGTGCCAGGTGTTGACGCATGCAGGATGTCGTTTACCTCTCACAGCCCCTGTGTGGGTATTGCTGAGGTTCTCATGTGGAAACTGAGGCAAAGGGAGGTTAAGTGACTTATCAGAAATGACGTCGCTAATAAGTGGCGAAGCTGGGCTTAGGCTTAGTCAGTACCGTGTTCGGACATGTGCGCACACACGAACAGGAAAGAAGTAAAGGGGAGTTGGCCTTACTTAGTGCGACGGTGGGCAACGGAGGGAAACAGAATATGTTCCAGATGCCAAAGTCACCTGGGGAGGGGCGAGAAAATAAGCTCTGGTATAGATAGGGCAGATAACCATTACAATGATCTGAGAAATACGGTACAGATGGATTCCATGAACTTCAAGGGTAAGGAAAGGGAGAGGGGTCTTATATTATTCTATTAACTACACTTCTCTGATGAAATCAAGCATAAACCTAGTTTACACTTAAGCCCACTCCGTCAACATGACTCCCTCCGCCTTGTAACTAAGCCATTCACACTGAAGCACTCACTGTGCCCTCCACTCTCTCCTCTGTGCCCGTGACATGCCCCAGGCTTTGAGGTCCCCTCACCTTTGTCATGTCTAAATCTTCATCACCCCTCAAAACTTACCCCTGCTGTAATTTATTTCCAAAAGCCTTCTAGGATATTGAATCGCATGCCCCCTTTTGTGCATAAACATGCCCGTGTCCCTTGCTGCAGTCATCTTCCTTCAAGCAGCTTGTCCTAAAGAAACAGTGTGGAATGTGGGCAGATGAAGGCCCGAAGTTCCTCACTGTGGTATCATCTATTTATGATGACACACGTTTGAAAACGCTTTGAAACAGCACACAACTGGAAACAAGTTTGTCTACTTAAAATCGTCTTCTTTTCTCCTAGTTTCCCTGACATGCTCAATAGCTGAGCCACCTAAGTCCCTAAACAAGCCCAAACCCACTTCAGACGCCACTCCCTCTGGGACCCTTCCTTGTCAGCTACGTGTGGGTTCAGTGGTCCTCTACGGGCCATCACAGCATATTATGCTTTACCCCAATATTTCTACACTGCACCCTGAGTGCCTTTCACCAACTGCCTCCTTCTCTTTACAGTGAGCTAACGGGACACAGACTGTGTATTGGCAGCAGGGTTCATTCATTTTTGTCCCAGAAATGGTGAACTAGGTAATTTTAACCAATCCTCTCCCAGAAAACAATCAGGAAATGAAGAGGAAAACTGAACGTAAAAAAAGACTCATTTCACCAATCTTATAATAATTAATGGACATGCTGAGCGTCACAGCTTCCAAATAAATAAAGCAAAAATTGACAGCAATGAAGACATGGATATATCTGTAATAACCGTGGCAAATTAAACACAACTGCTTAAAACATTTTTATAAAACCTTTCTGTACATGTGTATCCTATTTCACAATAAATAAAAATTTGTTAACTGATTATTATGTTCCAAGGACACAAAAGATCAAAAGAATGGAAACTGACCAAAATTATATTTGTTTTTCTGCTTCTCCATGCCATTAAATTTGTTTACAGCTTTATCAATTGACATAAGAAAAAGTGCCTAGCCTGGCCGCGTGAGGCTCAGCTGTTGAGCATCGACCTAGGATCCAGGCGATCGAGGTTCGATTCCCGGTCAGGGCACATGCCCGGGTTGCGGGCTCGATCCCCAGTCGGGGGCATGCAGGAGGCAGCCGATCAGTGACTCTCTCATCATTGATGTTTCTGTCTCTCTCCCCCTCCTTTCTTCTCTCTGAAATCAATAAAGATATGTCTAAAAAAAAAGGAAAGTGCCTATATTTAATGTAAACTGACCACAATTTTAGACACATCTCCCTAATAAACTTTTTTGCAGGTCCTGTTCACTAAATCCAAAGCAATAAATCGTATTTCTCAATAATTTGTATTTCTGTCCAAGTTAACCTTGAAATTTAATAAATACTGTATCATGATTGCACATGAATGTTAGATTAAGAAATTACCCTCCCCCCTCAAAATTATTTTTACACATTTCTCCTGTCCTCAGGAGTAGGTTATACGGTAATGATTTTGGTAGGTTGAGCTTCTAACTGGAACATAATTATTTTTCCCATGTGTTGCTCTAGCAATTTTCTTCAGAGCCAAGAATCCAGAACATTCTTTCTTATCAGAACTAAACTGGAAAACAGTGCTGAACCAATGAAATTTTGAAACATATTTTATTCTGAATTAGCTTTATTCCCAGCGTGTTTCTGACTCACTTATTCCTAAAACAACCCTCCTCAAAAGAATCTATCACATGTGAAAAAAATACAAAAGAAAAAGAATGGAAGGGCTTCTACCCCAATGAACTAAGACTCTGTTACACTAATGTCCAATTCAGGCTGACAAATGTTCATCATCAATGAGGCCTCTCAATTTTTCAACAATTGATAGACTATGAAGTAAAAGTTAACATAATTTATTAATTCACATACTTTCAAAATGTATAAAAATCCTTAAAACTTCTTAAGTAAGGTTGAGAGAATACGTTTCTGTAAAACCTTGGTTTCTGCCACTATAAAACAGGCACAATAGTAGCATCCTTTTTTGTGTGAGAGTTAAATAATTTTGTGCCTGTTAATGATACATGGCACAGTGTCTGCATATAATAACTTGCTTTTCAAAATGTTGACTCTTAGTTGTAATAACACTAAAGAAGTTAGTACAGGTAACATTGGAAAAATAAAAATTAAAATTAAATTTTAATTTGGAAATAAATAAAGCAAGCTCTTTTGAGCAAGTGATGTCCTGTTCTTAAAATGCTAGAAACTAGACTTTTCAAAGGAGAAATATTAGGTGATTGCTTATTTGAATGTCCAGTCCAAGGAACAGCAGAGAAGACAAATTCTTCTCAAACTCAAACACTCTTACAAGAGTTTAATAACCAACAAAACAAATCATTCATTCATCTATCCACCTGTTTGCTTACAATTATTTAGTTTCTTCATGCAAAAATAACTAAAGTTAACAATTATTTGTTATATATTTAAGCATTCAGTAATTTAAAATAAACAAATTTCTAAGAAAGTTTTATGTTACTGTGACACAAGCCCAAAATGCAGTTTGGAAACACTAATTTAGAAAATATTAAAACATTAAAGTAAAGATGACTAGTGTAAATGTGCTTAGTTAGACTAACTGATAGTCTAACAAGACAGAAGAATTATTACTTGTATCAGTGTTTGGCTTTATATATAGAGAGAGAGAGATGGATAATATGTTTGTCTATCAGAGAACTAATATCTGTAGGAAAATAAACAGACATTTCTATGCTTAATCTTATTTTTGAAATATGTAGTATGTGATTGTTGGATGCCGGTCTTCTTGGGGACTCACAGAAATGGAACTTAGTGTTTCCTGAACTTGTAAAAACAAAGCTTTTACATTTTTTCATTTATCATTAGATAAGTATGATATTTAAAAGTCATATGCCTTTGATGTCAACTTTTTATTTTCTTGGCTAACTAGTAATTTGATTAGAGAACTGTCAGTACATATGGAAACTAATTTGTTGACTGATGATCTATATCGGCTATTTATAAACCATTTATTTTGCAAATATCTATGTACACTTGTATTTACACATTAAATGTGTGGGTATTTTCTAATTGTTGTTAAACTTGAAAGATATCTTTTTTTATTTTTTTAACTTAATACATTATTTTCAAACAAACATCACTACAATATACAAGATGCTCTCTGGCTACTCAATAAGTCTGACTACTGGGGATTGTGGCTTTAGGCTGGAGGTTATATTTTAATCTACACTTTTCTGTGGTTTGTCTCCTTATTACTTAATCATCCAATGAGTTTTACAGAACTGTCAGTTTGGAAGGCAATAAACTGTGTATGGATTTTTCCTCTTCTTTAGGATTGAGAAAGTCCCAGTCATGGAAGCAATGAAAGAAACTTCCATATAGGTAGTACTTCATTTCCTGACAATCAAAGTCATGTGCTAATGATGACCTTAGGCTCCTAGCTACAGATGTGAAACAGACTGACAAATACCCATCATTGGCTCTGCAAAACAATATGTGACAAGTTTTAGGATAAAAACCCAGTCCCTAGCCTAATTACTGAGAGACTGGGTAGCACGTCAAGTGACCTGGTTGGAACAGGCTACAGGAACAGGGAGCTGCTGAGTTCTCAGGGACATTGAATTGTGGGGCATGTCCTTGCTTATTTAGGGATTGAGGAGGGTTCTATTAAGTTCTAAAGACACAAATTAATTATTAGTGGTTATCTTTTTCTGAAACCCTCCTGCAAACTATCACAAGAGAATCTTCTATTTGTAATTTTAAAAGTTTGAGATTACAATACTCTCCAAACTAAACATTTAGATTAGTAACATGTTAACGTTATTGATATCGAAGATAACAAGGAACACATATTAAAGCACATAAATGATGTCATATCTGAGAAGAGACAGTGATGAAAAAGATGAGGTCAGACAGCTATTCATGAACAAAGAAATATAAACATCTAATAACAAACCAACATCTATTCTACAGGCTTTAAGTCAGGCATTTTTATCTGTTTTTCTCTCCTAGAGAGATTAAAAATTGAAAATACTTTGGATTTGTACAAAATCACTAACTTTTCCAATATGTTTTTTTTTTAAAGGTTGTAATTCCACTGGGACCCTCCTTTTGTTCATTTCCTATAGGGGCAAAAACACTGTAGTCATTTATATATTAACGCTATATAATTCTTTCCTCACAGATGTTGACATTTAAGTATAGGGAAACTGAATGTGTTGAAAAAAGGAGTTGAGCTGAAAGACATGCATATATGACCACTCATTTATGTATACACTAATAAGTCACGCAGCATATTATCAGAAGCCTACTATGCGCTAATTAGTTACTAGGGTTATAAAATGTTCTAACGAAGCCTATTATCTAATATAGAGAGAATATTCATGAGAACATAACAATAAAATAAATTTTATAACAATAAAATAAATGCAAAAATGATGATATGAATGAATAGAATGAACCAGAAGAAAAAATACACTGGAGCCTGCTGAATGGAGACAGAAAAGGCTCATAGTAAAGCCAGTCCTTGGGCAAAGGCTTAAAGGGTGAGTATCTAAGGTAACTAAAATAGTCTCCAATTCTGGTTGTGTTCTTTACCAACTATGAGACCTTGAGACAAATCAATAATCTCTTTGAATTTCAGTTTCCTTATCCATACAAATAGACAGATGATTCACACAATCTCTGAGGTCTGTGATAACACAGTTATAAACTGACTACTGGGAATTTTCCAGAAGTTGTATGATGAGTTGCTAAACTGAAATTACAATCCAGGTTAGAAATTCTGTATTTACAAAGGTCCTGAACTAATTCCTGTCTTGTTAAACTCATACTTGTGAGATTATCAAAAAGTAGCCATTTTCAGCATTATTTGTACTCATTTGTGTTCCTCAATGCTTTAGAGAGCAACAATGCATAGCTTAAAGCCCAGCCTACATCGTCTACTGTTTGCTATTCTCAAGCTACTGTGGCTGCCTTTCTGCTTCACAACTATGCAAAACACATTCCTTCTGCCACCTCGGGACTTTGGCATTTCCTCTTCCTTCTGGCTGAAACCCTCCTGCCCAAATTTTTGCAAGTCTAGCTCTTTTTTGTCTCTATGGCCTGAGGTCACATTGACTCTTCAGAAAGATTTCTACTAACTAACTAATCTATGGTGCCAACATCCACACTCCTTTTTAGTTTCCTTCAGAGCATGCATTGCCTGCTAAATTTATCTTGCAGATTTATTTTATTATTTCATTGTTAGTTTTCCCCAACAAGAGAATGCAAGCAAGACTCTCATCTGTCTTGCTCGTTTCTGAGTGCTCAAGTCTCAGGAAGAATGCTTGACACTGAGTTAGTATTCAATGAAAGAGAAAGTGAGAGAAAGGGGCAGAGATAGGGACAAATCTGTCCATAAAACTTTGGAAAATCATCATATCAGAGGAATTATTTTCTCCTTAACATGCACGTATTTGCTCCATTTTAGCAGCCAAAAGAAAGTTTGTTACTTATGAAAACATATAAAGGTTTTATGATATCATTTTATATTCATTTTCAAACACCAAATATAATCATGTAACTTCCCTGTTTAAAACTACTCAGTGGCTACCCACTGTGATCATGATAAAATTCAAACTCCTTAACACAATATATAAGATCAAGAAGCTTCCTGGGCTACCACTATTCTATAAATCCTACAATCCAGACATACCCATTCCCTACCATTTCATGAAGGTATAACGCTCATCCACAAATATGTGCCTTTTCAGATTTATTCCTTTATCTTTAAGCCCCCTCCAGGTCGGAAGTGATGATGCTTCCAATTATGTTTAAACTTGTTTGTCTCCACTTCTTTATCGAGACATCTCTTCAAAGCTAGGTTCATGACTTCTGTTTCTATACATTCAACTTCTCCCACAGCACCTGGCTCGTGGTAGGCAAGGAGCAAACAGATGATGAATGAAAAAATGGGCACACAAGTGAAATACTTTAAGCTTATCTTGTGTTTTATTAGACTAAAGAGATAACCACTGAACAAAGAATGATATTGAGTTTGGCGTTTGTGATGCAGCTGTAGCCCTCTAAGCAAAGCTTTGATCTTAAACTTCCCTTCTCATGCCAGCATTATCATTATAGTCAACTAAAAGACAATTGATACCTTTTGCCAGCACCAGCTGCCTTAAAAGCAGGACCACCAAGAAATAAAATTCCACAATGTTGGGACTTGGATCAAAATGCATCAGATAGTAGACATGCTCTGGCAATGTCCACATCTATTAAGTTTATTTACTAACTAGTGTTATCATCTATCTCATGTTGGGATTTCTTTGGGGTGTGGTAGAATTGGACAGATGGGTTGAAAGTCTTCCTTCAGGCATAATACACATAGAATTGAGCAGATGGGTTCCAATAATCAAACTATAGGCCTGACAAAGCAGGGAGAAAAAGAATACAGCATTGTCTAATAATAGATAAAAATGTAGTCCTGAATGAACAAATTTAAAAATAAGATTTGAAATGTATAAATCAAAACTGGGCAGTGACACAGTGGCACTTCCCTTCAAAGGTACATATTTTCAGGCAACAAGGTTTTGTTATAGTAATAAGTAACATCAAAAATGAAAAAGGAACAATCGTAACAATGGAAAATGTGAACTTAAAGTAAGTTTTCTAGTAACAAAAAAAAGCTCAGTTTTATTTAATACTTCTATCAGTTAACTGGATTAGGATTTTATAGAATATTAAATGAGTAAATGGTATTAATCTGGGAGGAAGAGATCAGAATGCAAAAAGATTTTCCCAATGTGGAAAGATGGATGAAATAATAAAATAAAGGGATATGTAAAAAATATTGTAATTAGATTCCCTAAAGCCCAAGGGAAAACCAAATAATTCCTACATGAGCGTACAATGTAGAGATATGTATTTGAGGTGGTACATAGAAAAAATGTAGAAATTAGAGTTGACAATATAGTTGGAAGGACAAGCTGCATGACACGTCTGGACAAAGAAGTTAGTTTCATCTTCGACTGAATTAATAGAAGAATTGTATCTGTCATGGTAGCTGGAAGCTGACTGTGCTGAAAGCATTCATTTCCAAACCCTGCCCTTCCTTCACTCTGCGCAGCGCCCCAGGCCGCTGCTGACCTGTAAGCACTACAGCAGTGAGTCCTTTACTTGGAGTTCCAGTTAGGTTTGGCCAAAATGGTAGCAGGAACAGGAACAAAGGAGGAAAGAGAGTGAGACCAGGGGATTTACTCCCATAGGGCCTTCCCAGTAATGAGTCTCAGCCACACGAAAGATTGTGCTGGTGTTTATCAACCATCTCCACTCTTCCCCCTTCATCCGGGATCCCAGCATTGAATTCCTTTTCTCAGTCTTTTAGGACAAAGGGTGCTAAGGATGCTCTGAAGTTACTAGCCCTAGGGTATGCCCCAGGCCACTTGGATTTTTGTAAATGGTTTATCAAAATCTATTTAAATTGTCCAATGCAATAAGACATCTATTTCCTGCAGGTACCCTGACAAGCTAACCTTTATTAAACACCTATTATATGCCAACCACTTAGTAGGAGCTGTTATGTTTAGTGGTTTCAGCACCTCTTCGAGGTAGGTTGTATTGTTGATATATACTTTAACAGATGAAGGAATGGAGGTGTTCAGGGGTTGGCTGGCTTTAGGTGAAATAGCAAATAGATGACCAAGGTGGATGTGATCCCAAGCTGTCTGACTTAGAGTCCATGCTTTTAACAGCTTTACTTGTTTCATCCTGTTCAGAATAAGTCAGGTCTGGTTCTCATATTCCTATTCGGGGCAGCATAGTCTCCCCACCAGCTTCATGCTCTCAGAGTAATTAAACAAAACAAGTAGTTTAGTGACAATGTTAGGAACTGTAAGGAGATCTCGTAACTCTGAGAAATGTGGAGGGAATGCAAATATATAAAATCTTTCCTAAAAGCAATTTAACATATGTATCAAGGACCTTAAAACATGCACTTATCCTTAGAGCCATTAGTTCCACTTATAAAAGTCTGTCCCAAGGAAATAATCAGAGATTTGAATAATGACTTAGTGCTAAGATGTTCATTACAGAGTAAGTTACAAGGACCAAAAACAAAACAAAACCCTGAAACAACCTTGATGTTCAATAATAAGAAAATGCTTAACTAAATTATTATACATGTATGTATTTGTATGTATTCACATAGACATGGAATGCTAAAGCTATTACAATATGTCTTGGAGGGAACATTTGTATACTTCTGGTGGGAGTGTGACTTGATACAGCCACTATGGGAAACAGTATGAGGATTCCTCAGGAAACTAAGAAAAATGCTACCATATGACCCAGCAATCCCTTTTCTGGGTATCTACCTGAAAATTTTGAAAACACTTATTTGTAAAGATATATATACCCCTTTGTTCATTGGAGCATTATTTACAATAGTCAAGATATAGGAAGAACACGAGTGTTCTTCACTGGATGACTGGACAAAGAAGATGTAGGACATGAACGCAGTGGAATGCTCCAGCCATAATCAAGGATGGAACACTGCCATCTGCGACAACATGGACGGACCCTGAGACCATCACGCTCAATGAAATAAGTCAGGTGGAAAAGGAAAAGGAACCATATGATTTCACTCACATGTGGTGTAGTAAACAAAAAGCAATAACTGAACAAACAAACCAAACCAAAGCCCAAACTCACAGATACAAACAACGGAATGGTGGTTACCAGAGAGAAAGGGGGCTGGGGGGAGTATGGAAGGATAAGGGGGTCAAATACAAGGTAACAAGGAGATTTGGCTTCAGGAGGTGGGCACATAATAGAGGATACAGTTGCATTATAAAATTGTACTATAAAGGTGTACACCTGAAATTCATATAATGTTATTGACCAATATTACCCCAATACATTTAATAAAAAATATGTCTTAGAAATAGAATAAGTTGGGGAAATTTTTGCATTGTTAACATAGGTTTCAAAATATTAACAAACTCTATAACCTACATGTTAAAATGTGTGTGTGCTTCTATTTGTGCATGTGTAGTAAAAAAAAGATTAAGACAAGATTGCAAAATGTTCACTGTGATTATCATTTGGGACTGTGAGTGATTACTTGATTTCTTCTATATAATTTTATGTTGCTTTTCTGTATTTTTCAGTTTTGTACAATAGACTGAAAAAATAAAAATTATCTTAAAACACTGTAACTATATAATAATAATAATAATAATTTAAAGTAACTATTATTTAACCATGATTAAAATAATAGAAACTGCATAACCTGAAAAAGAGAAGACTCAAGGAGATGTGAATGAAGAACTGTCAGAGGGAAGGGTGACACTCATCTTACATGGATCGAAGGATTACTTGAACCAACAGAAATTAGAGGAAGACAGAATTTGGCTTAATAGAAGGAAAACAATTCTAATGGGATTTTTAAAAGTCGGAACAGGTTTTCTCAGAAGGTTTCTATTCTATTTCTTTTTTGCCACTGGAACTATTCAGAAAGAGGTTTGACAACAAATTTTCAGGAATCTTCTTACCGTGATTAAGCTTTGGACAGTTAGTTAAGTCTAGAAATTTCTCCCACCAGAAATTTTAAAATTTGGATGTTACCAAACAACATATCTAAATACTTCCTCACCATCAAAGACTTATTTCTCTGGGGCAAGGTATTATTGTTTCTGGGAATTCTCTTTTAATCTCCTTTTGGAGAGCAAAGTAGAATCCCTCACCAAGTTCAAAAATAGTTCCTTTGGGGGCAGAGCACATGTCTTTTCATCACTGTACCCTTAATGCCTACAACAATTCCAAGTGCACAGTCTACCTATAGTAACTCATGTTTTTTGTTTGTTTGTTTGAAAAAAGCCAATTTACCAGTCCTGGTTAATACACTACCCCAGGCCCACTCCATGGTCTCAACAACATGCCTCACTTCTCAGCTAAAGGAGCTCCCAGCACCCACTGAGTCTCTGGCTCTCCATTAGCTGCATAGGGAGCCAAAAAACATAGCAAAAAAAAAACAGAGGAGTTCACTGTTTTGGGGGTGGACCATATGCATTATTTGCCTTTTCCTCAGCTTTCTTCCCTATTGTCCCAAGATGTGGTGGTTCAATGGAGGCTTCTCTCAAGGCATCTCACACAGCCAAGCAAATAGTCATGTTTCCTTGAGAAGCTGCGGCCACCTTGTGCTTGTTTTCCCTCTTTTCTCCTTCACTCTTTCCCTTCACCCCCATGCCACGGCTCTTTGCCCCAATAAAGCTTTAGCACATAAGCTTGTTTTCAGGTCTGTTTTCCCAAGGATCTGCACTAGGGGAGCAATTGATATTTTATTGCGATTTGAGCAGAGGATAACAAACCCATCCTATGAGATCTTCTGAAAAAGTGAGCTACAGGTAAATTCTCCTACAAAGAACTAAAGGGGGAATCGATCTGTGGCTTGGAGGAGGTAAAAAGAGCCCTGGAATGAGCAGCAGCATGAGCACTCTGGGGCCAGAAACATGGTTTGATGTCAGAGGGTGGACATGAGAATATGACCAACAAAAGTCACAGAAAAGCTTTACTGGTAAAATCACTCCTTGCCTTAGCTGTCCCCAAACTCCATTAAGCAACCTGCGGTATGACACCATCATTTCCCAAGGCCTTTCTCACAGAGCTAATTCCCACTGTGCCCCAACCCTCGTGCCTTTTACTCACCGGCTTTCAGCTCCCCGCCGGCAATGACCATGCAGGCCACACTCAGAACGTTGCTTCTGTCCACAGGGAACTCTAAAGTCCCCATCACATAGAGGCCTTTGAGGAATGGAAGATCTGTATCCACAAGGACAGTCCTGTCTGCAGAAGGACAAGAAATTGCTCAGACATGGAACCAAAACAAGCAATTGCCTTCTCTTCCCCCGTGATTCCCTCTGCAGTTCTCCAGGAAAGTCAGGAGCTGCTTAAATTGTTACCTACGCCAGGACAGGTACAGCATCAGGGGGAACAAATAGTTTGCCAAGGACTAGGCCTTCATAAGGAGGAAGGGGAAGAAAAGAGGAAGGAGTCACTAAGTTCTGCCACTGCTTAACAAACCAGGTGTTATGGCCAAAAGGCATTGCTTACATCCCAAACAGCGCCCCAAGCCTACTTTCGTGCAAATGTACAGATGAGGTCCCTACACTTTGTCCCTGCCCCTTAACTTTGGTTCTAGTTTCAGAGAGGTCGAGAGAATCACAGACAGGATGTTGGCCTCTGAAGTCAGACTTTGGATATGAATCCCAGCTCTGCTACTTACTGGCTCTATGGACCAACAACTTTACCTCTTTTAGCCTCAGTTGTCTAATCGGTGAAATTGGGATAATAATAAAACTACCTGGTTTTGTGGGTGGTTAAATGAATAAATAGATCTGAACTGCTTAATCAGTACTAGTCAGCCATTCTCAATGCCCTAATTCCCACCATGTGAAGCACAGTGTCTGGTATGTGCTCAATAAATGCTGAATATTTTTATTATTGGTACTGTTGTCCATTAGCTTGGCATGCCTGTAGAACTCATCAGACAACTGAAAACCATTATTCTTGATTTTTCCTTTCATAAAAAGTTTCCTGACAACTTCAGAGGAAAGAATCACTCATTTTTACTAAAATAACAATAGAGTAAAAAGTGAATAAAAATTCTCATTTAAAACAGTAAATATTTTACCTATGCCAAAGTATTGTGTTACTTTCTGAGGCTTAGTAGTAATTCGACACAAATTAAATATATCAAATAAATATTTCTGCTTCAATTTCAAGTACCATAATCAGTGACACGTGTAATTTTTAAGGAATTTTGTTAACACAAGCTCGTGTTTTATTTCAGGAAACAATGCATGCTGCTGTTCTTAAGGATGCGATCCCCCAGATTAGCCTCTCAAGAATTGTCTTTTCTAGTTCCTGCTTACTTCCCTAGCTACAAGGCAGCCACACCATCCTGTGGCAGCGACTGAAAGGTTGTAAAGCCAATCATTTCCCTTCTACTCCTGGGTTCAGAGTCAGGCCACCTTTTCCAGCTTCCTTTCCAGTTAGATGAAGCCAAGTGACTGAGTCTTAGTCAATGAAATGCAGGCAGAATTGAAGTGTGACACCTCTAGGCCTGTCCCATAGATTCTCCTATATATGTTTTCTCTTTTCCTTCGTCTTTTAGCTGGACAGAGCAGTGCTTCTCAAGGTATGGTCGTGATCCAGCAGCATCAGAACCATCCACTCATCTGTCAGAATCAACCTCAGCTTTAGCTCTGCTAACAAGCCATTCTCAGTCCTACCATTGGATCCACCACTCCCCCTGTGGAAATCTCTGTCTCTTTCACTCTCCAATGATAACCCTGTATATTCTTATAACAGAGCACTAAAACACATTATTATAATTGCATACATATTATTGCATGTAAGGAGGCAACTATCACTGGGCTGGTTTCAGTGTAATTATGTTTTTCTCTACCATTATCACTTCCTTAAGTGAAGAGGCCATTTTTTATTTTTTTTTAATCACTAGTACTTATTGCGACATCAAAGACAAAGATGTTAAATAAATGTTGCCCAGATCTGTTGAGTTTAGTTTCCTACACACCTTAAATTCAGGATTTTATTAGTGACTGATACAAAATGAATGATCAGGCTAAACAGATGAAAATAAATGTATATATTTCAATTTCATCTCTAGTACTTTATAAACATTCAAAAAAGAGTGAAATATCTAGAGAATGTTCTAAGTTTAACATACACTTTATGGGTTCATGACTTTATTATGACTTTAAAAGCAAGATAGAAATTATTTCAAGCAAGCACCTTTGAGTTCTATACAAATGCCTTTCATGTCTTCCAGCCTATGGCCTATTCTACTAATGTTTGGCTGTTGAGTCTGATTGTACAAAACAATTAAATTGCTTCAATAAATGCTTTCACTCATCCACATAGTACTCATAGACACATAAAAGCATGATATTAGCCCTCTTTTGAATAAACTTTTCAGTTAAATTCTGAAAATTACATGGGATTTAAAATTTCCCTTTGGTCTTTATCACATACCCTCTTAGAATAAATTTTTCTTTTAATTACCTCACTCACTCCAAATATACCCCAACACATTTCTCACAAATCACAGATAGCCTAACTATTATAAGCTCTATTAGAATGGAGACTATGACTGTCATTCTCACTTTTACTTGCTTACCACCTTGAACAATACCTATCGTAGAGTAAGTGCACACGCATGTGTATACACACCCGCCATATGTCAAACCCAAGAGCCATCAGAGGAAAAGAATACAGTGAAGAAAAGAGTAGAAATATTGCTCTTTCCTTCAGCGCCACCTTCCCCTTTAAAATTTCCTGGCTCTGCCTATTCACTTTTCTTTTTCCCCTTTTCTTTCCCTGCCATGTGTCATATCTTGTTGGGTGGTGGGCATTCAAAGACAAGTAAGACATGTTTCCCATAATCAAATGAAGACAAGCAAATAAATACAATGCAATGCAAAACATCTGAAATGATAATATACTTTTTCATTATGTGGAGGTTGACCTTCCCTTCATTCCTATCTACTTCAAAATGCCAAGTCTGTTCCTCTTACAGCAAAATTCTGCTAAAATAATAAAATAAAACAAACATAGTGCCCTTAAAAGATTTTTATGAAGGAAGTCTCCTTTTATCAGTATAACAAAGATTATACCTATCATTGCAAGGAGCAAAAGATTGCATCATAATGTACTCCCCAGAGAGATGGGCTGCAGGTTCAAATTGACTAACCCTCAGCTATAATGACAGGTGTTAGAGAATTTCTCTCTGTGCCAGGTGTAGAAAGTTAGAATCTATATGCCACATTCTCTAGAAGTAGCATTCTTTCCATGAAATTACTCGAGACATTTCAGAAAAATCACTCAGAAAGTTACTTATACAACCCACTTAAAAATATGAATTGTAGACCAGCTCTAATTTAACTGTGGCCCACTGCTTTTCACCTTGTCTTGACTTGGCCAAGGCTACTCCATCCTACTCTGTCAGTGACCAATCCATCCTACTTAAGAGAACGAGCACTGGCATATGGAGCGAACCATCTGGAATTTCTGTGCTCGATGGGAGGCTGATGGGGGAACAGATCTGGAAAGAGACTCCAAAAAGAATTAATGAGTACCAGATGTAATTAAAGACTGCTCCCCCCCCCCCCCCCCAAGGACCTCAGGACCAGCCATGGACTGATGCCTCTTGGTTCCGAATTACACCATCTTTCCACTTGTTCATCCATCAAGCACTAAACATCCCACAAAATGATTTTAGTATTGTTTTTGGAAAACTGTTTTGTTTTGTTTACAGAAAGGGTGGTATTTTGACAATTAGAAAGATAAAACTTTAGAAATAAAATCTCAAAAGTTAACACTAAGGAGGAATCACCTGACTGTCCTCATGTATCAAATGCAACAACAAAAACAACAACAGAGAGGCTTTAGTCTTTATAATTGCATTATCTATCCTTAAGACCAGAAAGCCTGAGCCAAACCTAAAAGTAGATATCTCTGACAGAGGGCTAGGGCTTCCTTTGTATCAGGAATAGTCTGACTCCCATAGTTACAAAGCATTCCACATAACTTCAGCACTAGATTTAAACTCACATTTTTCCCCAGCAAAATCAGGGAATCAAGGTCACTATTGTGCGGCATTCCAAGGGTCTGACACTTGTCTAAATCCTGTAGAAATGAGATCAAGGGCAAAGGGCACAGATCTTGGGAGTAATGATGGGGTCACATGAACAGGCATAACTTAGGGCAGGCAGATCCACTGCTTGTATGGTGTTCACTGTATCAGGCCCCATAACTTAGGAGGTGAAGACAGTTGCCACTACAACCCTGCTATTGTCAGGAACACAGCCTGCACCAACTCTTGACTTAGCTCAGACTTCTGAGGGACAGTGGTGGCAAGGGCAGAGCAGGACATGCAAGGACTATTTGTAGACTTGTTATATCCCATTATGTGCCTTTCATGATAAACTGGTTTGTTTCTACATTTAGTCTTGGCCCTAATACTTTTCCACTAATACGTGAACCAAAAGTAAGTTTTAATGCCATTAGCAATTTAAAATGTTTCTATTGTGGAAATTATGCATGTCTTTATGTGATTGGAAAACACACACAGAAAGCAAGACCCAATCTTGCTTTTTTTAAAAAAGAATAAGTTTAGCTCTAAAGTAACTACTCTAACTACATATTTACAATAATAGTAGGTGGTGTTTGTTTGTTTGTTTCCGTTATCAGTCTCGTTTAACTTTTGGCGAGTTGAACAATTTATCCAAATAGTCTATCACAATTTACGAGAAGGACTGGCATATCCAAAAAGAGAACTCCTGAAAAACAATGGAGGTTCCCATACACAAATCATTCACAGGTATGAAAGGTTTGCATGACTGCAAATTAGTGCTAAGTAGACTAACTGGCAGAGTTGATGGTATTTGTTTATCAAGGATTCATTCTCTAGTAGAAAAGGCACAACAAAGAAGTGCTGGAAGATAAGCGTGCATTCTTTCCAGAACCACAGCCCGTCCGGAGCGCTCCCTTCACAGCCGCCTTCTCAGCAGATGCATGCAAGGCGGGCGCTTTATTCTAATCGGCCTCTGTTTTTGTTCTTTTTTCAACCTGATCTTAAAAATAGGCAGAAGAGGCAGTTTTCAAAGTGCCCAGAGGCACATGATTCAAGACTGAATGAAGAAAACCTTGAAGAAAAACCAGCTGCCTGCCTGGTGTGTGTGTGTGCATGTGTGTGCATGTGTGCACGTGTAGAAGAGGGTGAGGGAGGAAGGGGGTGAAGGAAAAAAGCACTCTTCATCCTCACCTTATGGGAAGAGTACAGTTTAAATTCTAGATAATAAATTGTCATCCCACTCCCCACATACACTCTCTCTGTGTGTTTTCCAATCACATAGAGACATGCATAATTTCCATAACAGAAACATTTTAAATTATGATATTTTAATTGATCAATAAAA
Organism: Miniopterus natalensis; assembly: GCF_054644295.1. Lineage (NCBI taxonomy): Eukaryota > Metazoa > Chordata > Mammalia > Chiroptera > Miniopteridae > Miniopterus > Miniopterus natalensis. The sequence continues at coordinate 22,124,972 of NC_142085.1, forward strand.
TATTTAACATACAGTGTTTATCTCTTCCTCTAGTCTATACCATCTGTTCTTCAAGAATATTTGAATCTATTTAATAGGAAGGTCTTTAAGTAAAATTCCCAACTATATCCGATCAATCCTCTGAATCCCAAATTCTGAAAGGAAGAGACCAGAAGGTGCTGCTGTTTTCATAAAAATAGAAAAGAACCTGTGCCTCCTTTCATTCCAGCCTCTCTTTGTTCTGTTTTCTAATCTTGAGATGGTATTACATTATGCTGCTGGAAGGAAGAAGTAGACCTGTGTCTTTTTTAGTATTTGCCTCTGACACTCACCCAAATAACCAAAAGCAAAGGCGATATTTTAAAGTAAGGAAGACAGTATCTGTTCCCTCCTTCCTTCTAGTGCCCATCCATCTAGGAGAACCCAGTGCCCTCATTTGCTCCTAACTCCCTAGTGACCAGAATCCCACTGGTGCTCCACCTACCTACGCTCCACAGAGTCAGGGTCTACGTAGTTCTACAGTTCCAGTTGCTTCTCAACTGTGTCCCCATTCTCCCCAGGCTGCATTCACTGATACCTGACAAAGAATTCGTGTAGGGCAAACCCACTAGCTAATACTCTTATTACTATTTGTCCAAGAAGCAGTTCGGTGCAATAGAGTGCTCGCCAATTAGAATTCCGACAAATCTAAGTTTGAATCCCAAATAAGACATTCTTTGAGAAAATTACTTAGCTTCTCTGGTTTTCTGTTCCCCAAGTGCAAAATAAGAGAAATAATACTTCATGAAGGTGATACTAAAAATTTGGTACAATACCACATAAAAAGTACTGCAGTGCCTGGCACCTAAGAAGCGTAGAAGAGCTCTGGAGTCAGACTATTGGGTCTAAATCTTGTCTTTCTACCAATGAGCTTTATGATCCCTAAGTCCCAGTTTCTTCAGCTGATCAGGAAGGGCAATGCTGCCTCACAAGGTGGTTACAAGGATAACAAAATAAATTCCCCTAACATGTTTATGATGGAGCCTGATATAAAGTGTTCAATTAATTGACATTTTGAAAAGCTACACATCAAGAAGCAAATACACACATTAAAAAAAAAAAACCCAAAACAATGTAATCCTAACTGAGAATAGCAGTTATTCAAAGAAGGGCAAGAAGAAAGGATTAAAAGATTCTTTGCTATTTTGCTTTGTATATCTTTATATTATTTTAGACAAGAAAGATCTCAGGTATTCTTCAAACATTTTAAAACAGAATAAAGTTCCAAAAACCTGGTGTTAATTGTAAGGATGCCCAATAGTGGATGAAATTGGATGTATAAGGCAAGTGAGGAAAGCAATAACCCTCCTTCATCCAGGTACAAAGCATCATGAAAGAAAGTGTGGGCAGCAGGAATGAGACAGGTCCGGATTCAAATCCTGACTGTCTTTACTGGCTGTGTGACCTGGAGAGTGTTACTCTACGCCAACGTTTTTCAACGTCATGGCCCATGGACGCCCTATTTCAGTACAAACTGCAGAATGGTTTCAAAATGCAGACCACTAGTGTTTTAAAGTCATCTCAATTTATTCTTATGCACCTGCTAAAGTTTAAGAACTTCTCTCAATTTCAGTTTTCATGTTTCAGTTCAGAAACATGGTGCCAGTGTCATAGCATTTTTATGAAACTTCAGTGAGGTAAAATAAAAATTAACACAATGCCTGACACATAAAAAAAGAACAGGATTCATATTATCTTATTATACTAATAGGCATATTAGTAGTAGTAACGCTACTGTTAAGGCCATAGTGTAATCACTGTTCCTATTATTAAATGAAGAATCTAACTGTGCTCAATGTGCCACGTCAAAAAATGAAATTTGAATAACTGTGCTATTTTCTACATCACTTCTTGCTGCTACTATTTCATGGCCTTCAGATTTTAACCCAGCCTCTCTAATCAACAGTATTCAAATAATCTGGGATCTTGAAAAGGCAAGTTCAGCACTTGGTACTAAAAGTCTGGCCATGGTCCTTATTAATGCGATGTGATTTGTGCTTGCCTGTGATGGGTCATCATGGAATTAGGATGGGAAAAGTGAAGATACTAAAATAGTGGAGTTTATAAAAATAGTGGTTAAGTTTTCCTCTCTGAGTAAGGATTAAACTGAGCATGGTGTGGCAAAAACTGTGTTCTCAATATCTTCTATTTTCTGACTATCCACCAGTCTCTCCCTTCTCTTCGTTATCTGAAAATCCTTGGGATGAAGCTACATGTCCCTTTGGTCCTAGTGCTCCTTTTCCCCGGGAGGAGGGAGTGGGGTGGGGGGGAGTGTGGGTGGTATAGGGTCTGGTGCACATTTCTTACACTGCTTTTGGGAAGAGTCTCAACCATAGTTAATGTATAAAAGTTGTGATTTTCATGCAAACTGCTGCTTTCCCAGAAAGATGCAAAAGTCCTCTTTAGCAGTTTAAAATCCTTTAACTCTTTCCTTCCCTTTCCACTTGAACTACAGGATCAGCTTGCTCTGCCCAAAGCCTTGTCTGGAGTGATACTTCCAGATGAATACAATAATTTAAAGAGTGTTGGAAGCCTTTTTAATTCATTCAGACTCATAAGATATTAAATACACACCAAGTGACACTCTAGGAGCCTAAAAGGTTTACTGCACCTTTCCTGCTCCTTCAGTTACAAATAATGTCCTCGCCAGTGCCATGATTTAGGCCTTAACTCTTACAAATAGCAAAACCTGGCCCCCTCGCAGTAGCCAATGTCACAGCTCTCAGCAGACACCAATATTTTCTCATTTATGCTCTTCCTTTTATTGTTTCCCAAAAAAAGAAAACAAACAAAAACAGGTGCATCCACACTATGCAAATGAGAAAGGGTAACCTGTGAAACAATTTCACAGCAAACAGAAGATCCTCAAGCTGCTCGCTAGCTAAAACCGCAGGAGGTGTACCAACCCTGGATGCTGAGCCATGGGAGGCCTGGGGCTGGGAAGGCAGTAAATCCCCAGAGAGCTCTAAACTCCTGATTGGTAAGCCGCACCAGGCCCAGCCATTCCTCAGGTGCTGAGCCACAGGAGGCCCATCAACTGCTCAGGTGGAAGGTGCAGGGAGGAGGGAGGAGGCAAGCTGTGTGGAAGAGTAGCTTGAATGCAAGGCCACCAGCTCACCAGGGGAGAAGGGAAATGAGAGGCACCGCCTGGGAGTGCTAGAGTTCAGAGAACTCCATTAAGGGAAAGAATGAGCCCGCTCTCTCTTGCATAGAGTATCTTCTTACCTGTGGGAGTCCCAATTCACAGAGTAAGTTTCTGGCCCAAGGATTCTAAAGAAGTGCTGGTGTTGAATGATTCCCAGGCCACCAGAGCTTCCCAACAAAATCAGCACCTGCTGGTCAGTTGCTAAGATTCTTAGGGACTCACCATCCTCCACCCCTCCCTTGTTTGCAGAGATTCTCAGCATAACTGACACCTCTCCCTTTGGTTTCTGAAATCCCCAGGCTCACTGCAGCAGGGACGGTGGGGCAGTACCTGCATCACGCTTTCATTCACCCACCGGGCACTCACTGGGTATCTGCAACCTGCCAAATCCTGTGCTTTCCACTGGGGATATAAAAAGCCAGATAAAGTATGGCCTCTGCCCTCAAGGTGATATCAAAGTAAATAATAATTACAGAATAAAGGTATAGAATAGAAAAATGCCCAAGGTGTTGCAGGAACACAGGGGAAGGGAAATGACATCAAATGGAATTCAGGGACACTTTCTAGGAGAGGTGACACTAAATTGAGTGTTGAAGGATGGAAAGGAGTAACTAGAAGAGAGTGTTAGGATGGGAGAGGGGAGAGGAACAGGGAGAATTGGGGGCAAGTTATCATTAGGCAGAGAGAATAGAAACTCTGAATGACTGGGAAGGAGCAACAGTTGATTCCATCCAAGAGCAGTAAGTAGAACAGTAAGTGAGACTGGGGAATGAGACGAGACGCACAGGAAGGTGGTGGACAGTGAGGCCAGATCACAAAGGACTCTGTGGTCCAAACTCAGGAGTCTGAGATTTATCCTGAAAGCGTTGGGAAGCCCCTGAAATATTTTACAATATTGATACATAAGACCAAGGCCTTAGGAAAATTAAAACTTGCTGCTGTTGCATGTAAGGATTTTCAGGTTTACATAAAGGTTAACCTATTTTCAAATTAAAATATGTTACTGAAGTCAGTTTTCTAATTTTATATTTTGTCACTTAATTTAAACAACTTGTATAAGCCATATACATATAGAATGATATGTACCATATATAGCATGTATTTTATTAGCAAATGCTTTTGTAGGAGACTTATTATAGTTAATAAATACTAATATGGTATTAAAATTCAAATGAATGACAAACAGTTCTTCTCTGGATGAGTATAATTTTAATCATATATTCTCAATGTTACTTACTTATAAATTTACTGATAAATTACATATACACACCACAATACTAATGTAATAAATACATAATAAAACACAGGCAAAAAACACTTTCAAAGGATCGGCTAGAAATAAATAAAAATAAAGATTCTAGTATTCTTTATCTGCTCCTCAATGGGTTATCTTTCATTTTGGAAGCCATTGGATTAGACATCTTACAAACACCTAGACCCACCTCTCCTACATTCTTAAGTACGTGCATGCAGAGAAAGATCAATATGCCAAATCAACCAAATTTAAAAAAGAAAACCAGAGGCTAGAGAGCAATCAAGGATTGTGATGACATAACATGCTCAAGCCCAGTACTTGCTGTGTAGCTGATGCGAGAAGAAGCCAATAGATCATGACTTGACTACCAACACCCGTCCCTCAGCTCCGCGGGGTCCCCATGAGAGTTAAGGATGACAAGTTGTGAAGCAAGGTCTTGATCCCCTCTAGGACATGAGAGAAGCAGCTGGGGAAGCTGGAGTAGTGCAGGCAGGATATTTCAGCTGAGGAGTGGGGGGGAGCCGTGGGACTTCCAGGATAGCCTCTGCATTACCAGAACTCGGGGGATCAGAAACCAAATTGCATTTCTAGGAGCCAATTGTCCAGTGGTCCCCCGGGAGGGTTTAGGAGTCAGCAATTGGGGAACTGCTGTATATCCGAGGTATGTGTCTGCATTTAAGACTTGTTAAGCTTAAATCCTATTTCTAAGATTTGTGCCATTGTGGGACCCTGCCCATTTCCCTTTCCACAGGATTTTCGTAAAAACTGCCCCTGTGGTGAGGATTGGAGTTACAAACACCTGAACCTGTGGGAGGAAACTCTGCTCTAGACACTCATTCCCCTAGATCTCTCAGAAAGAAAGTGCTTCTATACTTTAGCTCCTGCCCTACAGTGGGCTAAGGGGACAGGGAGGAGGCCTGGTCTGTCAGCAAGAATGCTCTGACTCAGAACTAGAGCCAGGTCCCCAGAGCAACCACCCCAAGGCATCTGGCCTCACTATGCCAACAACAACCATTCCTGCTGATCTATCACAGGTCCAGCAATTACACCATCAATAGGAATGGAAGAGAGGAGCTGGGATTTAATTAGCTTTCCATTCAATGCACCATTCATATATTCATTCATTCACCCACTCACCCACTCACTTATTTAACAAATATGCAAAGAGCATCTACTCTGTTCTGAGGCTACACTGAACACTGGGAGCATAGAGATGAGAAGATCCCTTTGGTACCAGTAACGTGCTAGAAGCCAGCAGTGTGATGCCTGCCATGTGCACTGCTGAGCGCAGCCCGGCCAGGCCTGGCACCGTGCAGTAAGCTCACCACCTTTGTGCCAACCCTCTGCTTGGGCTTTGCAGACACCATCTCCCCACTGCGAAGTGCAGTCGGTGTGGTTAGCCCGTTGCTGTTAAACCAGACAAAACCCCAGCTCAATCTAGGTAAGAGCAATCTTTTTTATCTAGACACTCAATTGCCATCAGGTGATGCTATCATGTAAATAAAGTGAGGCAAACAGATGGCTTCAGAAGGGATTCAGGGCGTGCAAAGCATCACTGATGTTACAGTGAGGAAAAGCGAGGAGATGCTGTTAGACACAGAGCAGGCCCTGGAGAGCACAGCAGCCTGACAGCAGAGTCCTGGTCTAAATAATGTGCACCTCGCAAAAAGCAGTCACACATGACTGCCAGCGTTTTGTTAATCAAATGCTATTAATTTCCAAAAATGGTGATACACCTCCAAGAAATATATTCCTACCTTCCTCTTGAAACATATTTTACGATGGTGTTATCTGTGCATATCACCAGGCCCCTTTATATCACATGTTTACGTAGGGATCCTGCAATGACCTAGAGAGGCTCAGGAATGTGCAGGTTTGAATTTGAATCTTTGCTGTCTCTGTGATCTCTGGGCTCTTACCTGGCCTTCCTTTTTTGGCCCCAATTTCCTCAGCTGGAAAATAAAAGATAGCTGTGGCAGGGGCCATTAGTTGCCTCTCAGTGTTTTTTCTCTCTTTCCTTAGTAACAAGAACTTCAATTTTTAGCTGAATATATTGGCACCCAGCCAAAAGACTACATTTCCCAGCCTCCTTTCCAGTTAGATATGGACATTCAGCTAAGTTTTGTCCAATAAAAGGCAAGGAGACCTGTCATGTGGGACTTACAGGAAGAATCCTTTCTGTTCCCTGCTGCCTAGAATGTGGTTGCAGTGGCTTGAGCTCCAGCACACATAGTGGACCAGGGTGACTGGACCAGAGTGACTTTGGGAATGGAAACAGCACATGGTAGTACAAAGAGATGAATGGACTCCAAGTCCCTGACACCATAGAGCGGACTTCTTTTATATAAGAGAGAATATAAACTTCTGTTTTTTAGGTCTTTGTTATTCACAGAAGATCTAATCTTACCTAATGCAACAGGATGCCTAACCTCATGGTGTGGTTGCAAGAATGAGACTATGGGGGGAGGCAGGAGAGGGTAAAGGGGGGATAAATGGTAATGGAAAGAGACATAACTTGGGGTGGTGAACACAATACAATATACAGGTGCTGTGGTATAGAACTGTATACCTTCAACTTATATAATTTTATTAACCAATGTCACCCCAATAAATTCAATATTTTAAAAAAGAAAGGAAGGAAGGAACACAGATTAATTTGAAAGCCTAGTTTGGGAAGTAAGAATGAAGAAAGATAGCTTTTGCTGAATGCTCTGGAAAGTATACTGTGCAATAAATTGTTAGGCATAAAAAAAAAAAAAAAAAAAAAAAAAAAGAATAAGACTAAGTGTGAGAATACTTTGTGCTCAGAGTGTTTCCCAAAACCCTGACATCATGAGCTTCTCTGTGAATAAAAGAATTTCCATGGTCAAATGTCCCTGAGGAACAATCCATACTGAATCCCCCTCTGGAAAGTATGCCATGCATATTATCACAGGAAAGGCTTTGCAAAGACCAGATGCAAAGAAACTTATTTATCTGTGTTTAGTCCAGAATGTCCCAAACTCATTTGACTTTGTTGTCTTACTTCCAAGTGATACTTATAAAGAGCTGGTTTCATTGGAAACAGTCTGAGAAATTCTGGGTAAATTTATTATTAGTTAATATCTAAATGGTGGTTTCTGCCTTACAACATGGTTTATCTAACTGAATCCATTTTCATTCCAGTCTGGACCCTCATAGTATATGCTTTCATAACTCTCTAAATTTTTTCTACAGCACATTTGTTAATTTTACTAGTTTATAATTATATTTGTGATTACATGTATGTCTCCCTTACTAGGCAGTAAATTCCAGGTAGGCACTGGAATTGTTTTGCTCACTGTTTTACCCCAACATGGGGCAAAGTGTCTGGCATATAATAAATCATGTGCCCAGTAGTTGTTCAATTTATGCATGATTTCTGCTTTAATAGCAGGTGCATTGTGCAAATGGCAGTGATGAAACAAAGGTCAATCAATTTTTGAAGAGAAGAGACAAAGCTCACTTTGAGGAGGAGTCTTAATCCCATGTAGACTCCTCATAAACTGAATGTTGGAATGCCCCTTCTAAGAGAGCATCATTTAATACACACAAAAACTCCTGAGTAATGTTGACCTAAAGATAAAATAGGAGATTTCTCATGTGTTTACAAATAACCAAAAAAATCTCAGAGATGTCAGCAAGGCCCCATTACAGGCATACTTTGGAGATATTTCGGATTTGGTTCCAGACCATTGCAATAAAGAAGCTAGCAGTTCAACAAAGTGAGTCCCAATCTTTTTGCTGGTGGTGGGTAAAGCAATATCAGCGAAGTGCAATAAAACATAGCACAATAAAACAAGCTCAACTGGCCTGGAAGTTGATGTTGGCTACTAGCTAAAGCTTATCTGTGGATGGTGTGAAAATGTGGTTTCTCCATGTGATTTGAGATTCCTGTAGCCTGAGGGCTCTGTTCCAAAGAGAATATTCCAATAGCAAGTAAGACATCCAAGTCAATACTTTCAACAAAAACAAACAAACAAACAAACAAACAAAGGTTTTCCTATGCAAAGGTTTTTATGACCTAGTCCTGGAAATCCCAGCACATTACTTCTACTACATTCTATGGTCAAGCAAGTCACTAAGACACCAGCCCAGATTCAAAGAAAGGAGAGCAATCCCCGCACTTTTCCAGGGGGAGAAACAGCCTACATTTACAGGGAAGAAAAAAATTTATAGCAGCACTGTCTGAAAAATATCTACAGCATCATTTAAACTATGATAGTAATTAGAACCAGCACTACACAGTGTTGTTTAATGCTCTAATAAAGCAGATATATATTATTATATCACAAAGTGATTTTTAATATTTTGATAGTTGCATCAAAGTACGGGTTCCTATTATAGTCCTATTTTATTTATGTACTTAAAAACTGTGAGAGTGGATCTAGGCTTCACCAGACTGCCACAGGGAACCAAGGCAAATGAGAAGTTAAGAGCCCCTGGATTTATGTAAAAGTGTGGTGACTAAAGGGATGACAATGAGCCACCTATTCTATTCTGCCCCTGCTAGTCAGGCTGCACCTCTGATCACCTGCTTACTGAGCAAACTTCCCATCTTTAAAGCTCTGTCTACAAAGAGATTCAGCTCCCTCCAGAAAGCATAACCAATTCAAGGAATGGCAACTATATCTAAAACAATAATTGGGAAATCATATATTATTTAATTCTACATTCCAAAAATACCTACATAGAAAACAGGCCATAAAGTATAGAAAAAATTAAATACGTAATTCAATTATAGCAAGTGCAAATGCCCAGCTCTATGTTAAGGGCCCCAAGAGCACCTGTTCCTTACTTAGCTCATACTTCCCCGGCCCCAACCAGGAGGGCAAAATACATATGCAATCACTCAGTTTCCCTTCTTTTGTAAGAAATGCCTGTGTCTCCTCAAAAAATATTAATTCTATCAGACAAATTTCTTGAGGGAAGGAAACTAGGTAAAATATAAGTTTATGCATTTAAAGCAAGGAAATTTTTCATTAATTCTCAGAAAATTTGTAACAGTTCACATCTTAGAATCTGGGATTGGTAAGAACTTAAAAGTGATTTCTTAGTAGGATGACTAACTCATCCTGGTTTGCCATAGACTTTCTAGGCTTTTATTACTAAAAGCCCTGTGTTCCAGGAAATCCTTCAGTCCTAGATAAACAAGAGTAGCTGGTCCCTCTATTTACCAATGATTTTAATAAAGAGATTAGTTCCTAATATCAGCATCCCAAAAATAAATAGCAATGGATGCTGGTTTCAGTATTTCAAAGTTGAAAGGAATTAACCAATGTACTCTGATGGACTATTGCTGCTTATTTTAAATAGGACCTTCAATTCTTACCTCCAAAATGGAACTCATTGTAAGAATTACATGCAATCCTCTAAATCTTTTTTTAATATATATTATGCTGCTTTATATTTTTGTAATGTTGTATTTCTTTAGGAAATGACAGGGATATCTTGGATAATATAGCCTCTTCTATTTTCCCAAACTGATTGAGCTGTACAAAGTGACCAGTTCCGTTGGGATTAACCTATCATACGAGCCTCTGTATTTAGAACACTGGGCAGTATTCTAACCAGACAGTGACCGGGGACAACCTGGCTGCCACTCTAGAAGCGCTGCTGTCTCATCAGGGAGTAATTACTTTTAATTTGAACAATTCGGGAACCCCACACGGGTTTTCCTAGAGATCCAATGCAGAAGTGTGGAACTGGAAGACAAGGCAAGCATTGCATTTTGCATTTGCTTTGTAGGAGCCTCCAGAGAGTACACAGCTTATTCTCAGACAATTTCTAAATTACCGTCTTCCTAGGCCTTCTTGGAACATTTACTGTCAGCCACAGCCACCGTCTTGGTTTGGCTCCTTTCCTAATTCTCCTGGTTTCGTGGTAGCTCCTCCTCTGGTTTCTCTTCCTGCCACTTGTATTAGAATGTCCCCCAAGGTGCTCTCTCCTACCGTCCCCTCTCCTGGTATCTCTGTGATGGTTCTCATGTTGGCTGTAAACTGGGTCAATCCCGGAGGCCTCCTTAGTCCGCTGTGCTGAGGATTACCAAATCCAAATGCAGGCTCCTAGCTGGCCCCCCTCCAAAATCCTGCTCCACACCTCTTGTTACCATCTAAGCATCAGCACAGGGATGTCTGTCGTGGAATTTATCAGCCCCCCGTTCAACCTATTGCCTCCCCTGCAGCCTCTGTTTCCACAGGTGGCACTCCTGCCATTCACTGAGGCACGAAACGTTCTGAGTCATCTTTTCAACCTCATTCTTTTTACTCTCTCTACAATTAATAACATGCCAGCCCTGGCCAGTTTGGCTGTGGTTAGAGCGTCGGCCTGTGGACTGAAGGGTCCCAGGTTCGATTCTGACAGAGGGCACGTACTTCGGTTGCAGGCTTGGTCCCCAGCCCCGGTCAGGGCCCAATCGGAAGGCAACCAGTCGCTATGTCTCTCTCACATCGATGTTTTGCTCTCTCTCTCTCTTTATCTCTCTCCCTTCCACTCTCTCTGAAAAGCAATGGAAAAAAAATATCCTTGGGTGATGATAAAAAAAAATTTAAAAAAAAGAAAAAAGAAATAATTAATAAAATGCCACATCCTGCCTATTCTGGTTTCCTGTCAAGTTTATGATACATATTTACATTTTTCCATAGTAACCACCAATGCATCTACTGCTACTATGAAGCTGGTAGTTTATACTGTTAAAGACAAAGTACAATTAAAAGTCCTGAGGAAAATAATGCATAGTTCCTTTAAAAAGTAGTTTTAAACTGTGCATGAAAGTTTGCAAGGGTTATGTGGGAGAAAGAAGTTGTTATAGCAGCAAAGAAGCCACACCTATTGCACCTGAAGAACAGCACCATAGGTGTTTTATGTGTACACTTGTTAGGCTCCTCTAGGGGTTATCACACAGGTGCCCAGAAGGGTCACACTTCTGGGATACTGGAGTCAGAAATCTGTAAAGTTAGAAAGGTGATGATCCTCTAGGTGGGCCTAAGTACCAAAATAAACCCTGGGTCTCTTACATATTTCACACTTGCCAATATCCGCCCCCAACCCAAATTATGATCTGTGAATCCTGGGGAAATATGTCCCCTCCTAGAAAATGACTATGATACTAATGGACCATGACAATGAGTGTTTCTCAGGTGAGTGATGACAGAAAAGGATTTGGAAAACCACTGAATTAGAGTAAACTCTAATTAGTTCCAGCAAGTTAGCAAGCCATAAAAAGTGTCAGGGCCAACATGACTCTTGGTCTCAAGAGAAGAGCCTAAGTGAGTTCTAATTAGCCCAGAAACAAACACCATGATTGAGTCAAGCAGAGACTGACAAATTGAGATTCGAGAAAGGGTATCGATTTATTTTAACATATTTTAAAAATTATGTTCCTTTTGTCATTTATAGAAGATAAAAATCTCTGCTCTTACTTTAATTGAAACAATTTTTATGGATAAAATATATATAATTATAAAAATACTCTTTTAAAAACAGTTTCAACTCTTGGTTACCCACTCTAGCAAGGCTACTTTGCTGCAGGCCTTGATCAGTGGTTAGGGTATACTGCTATTAATTTATAAGAAGCCATCTGAATCATGGTCATTGCAACTAGAAGGAACTTTCTAACCTCCAAGAGTGTCTTGCAAACGTAATCCTATTTCAGGGACATAATTCTAAAGCAATAAATCAATAGTATTCCTTCTTATATAGTTTAGGAGGCAATTTGCAATGCTGAGCTGAGAACAAGGAGATAAATTCTGTTCTTATTCATGGTATGAAACATAATCAAATTCTGGGGAATAATATTAATGCATTTCATAGCATTTTACAAATTCTAAAACACTTGCATTGCCTTAGCTCGTTTTAGTGAGGCTAGATAGCCATGAAGTTCTCTACCTGCTGTGTATCTATCTTTTTACAACTATATTAATATTTACTTAATACAAATAAATATATGTGTATAAAAACATTCCAAAATAAAACAACCAAATTACTAGGTGATCATTCAACTCATCAAAGGACTCCACATTGCAAAGGATTTTGCACTTAAATTGCTTTAAATAGTGAGCTTGTATAGCATCTTTGCAGCCTGTAGAAATGCCTGTTCCATGGAGCCTGAGATTCTGACTTTTCCTTCTTGTGGGAAGGACATGGCCCTAACACCCTTTACCATTAAGCTAAGTTCACAGACATCTATGTTCTCCTCTAAGAAACTGCCTAAAAGGGAGGAGATTTATATAGTATCTAAAGATCCTTTGATCTTTGGTTTTAGATTTTCTTTTTATTTGTTTATTTTTATTTGATAATAATGCTGATTAAAGTTTGTGTCAAAAGTACCTCTTAAAAATCATATTTGTCTGTTCTTTCCAATAAATTATTTTTAAAAAGCTTTCCCATGTATATTCTAAATAAGATTAAAGAAAACTTTGACTGTTGTTTCCTGAAAGAAACAAAACTGCTCAAAATATTTGTGCTCCATTCCTCCCCTCAACCCACCACACTCTTTTCTCCCAAGAAGGGGTTTCTGGTCACGGATGGAGAGATTTGGGCAGCCAAACACTGTCATCCATCCCATTTCAGAGTGAGCAATACCAGACTGGGGCCTCAGTTATGTTTGGAGGGTTTAAGAATCCCATTTCCAGGCAGTTAAGAGGCAATACAGTACCACCAAGCATTATCGGTACTAAAGAATATAGAAACTGAAATCCTTTGACCAGCCTGTCTCCTGGTGCTCTTCAATTTCTGACTCATGTAAGCCAACGGAATCTAACGCCTGCCCAGAGAGGGGAGACAGAACAAATTCACCAGGCCCTGAAACACTCAAAACTTTTGAATTGTCAAGCACATCTGCTCTTAATTACACGTGTGCACACACACTCACACACATAAACACGTACATAGCGGTAGATTAGAGACAGCTGCAAGCTCTTTGCTGTCCTTCCCATTGAGAGTGGAGCCTAACTCTCCTCCCTTGTCTCTGAGCTGGCGTTAGTGCCCTGCTTGACCAAGACCGTGTGATGGTCACGATGTTCTGATGCAGCTAATGCTGGCCCAGAAGGCACGCAGCGTCGGCCCAAGTCTCTTGGACGGCTCACCCTGGGGATCCCTTAGGCTCTTTCTTCTTGGAACCCAGCTACCACACTGTGAGAAAGCCCAAGAAGACCCACCGAGAAGCCCACGTGGAGAGCAACGGAGGCCTCTTAGCTGACTTCCTGACGGAGCTCCCAGCAAAAACCAGCGTCAACTACAGTCCCGGGACTGAACCGTCTTAGACCCTGCAGCCAAGTCGAGCCCTTAGATGACTGCCACCCAGCCACCGCCTGACTGCAATGCATGGAAGGCCTCGATAAGAATGCCCCAGCCTAGCCTTACCTCACATAATTGTGAACAAAATAAAATGCAAGTATGTTTTAAGCTGCTAAGTGTCTAGGGGGTTGTTACGTAGTGATAGATTTCTAGAACACACACACCAACAGTCACCATTCTGATGTTATGCATCATACAAAGAACCCCGGTAACTCAAGCTTAAACTTCTCCCCATCCCAATTGCTAGTGATCCAGAATAAATAGGGTAATGGTTTATATGGCTTTTTCGGTCCCATTTAAATGGGATAACACAAAAATTTTGAAAACTACTTAAGCTACAGAGAGAACACTAATGTTTGCAACACTTGGTTTCTAATTGATGTTGCAGACTTAAATTTCTGCCTTATGTGTATTTTACCCTAAATTAGTTATAATCTCAGGCTTTAATAAAGCTAATAATGCTACAGTTGTGGAAATTTCTTCCCCAAAATATTACTTCCTGATTTATGATCATCTTTCCTTATATCACCAACTTTAAGGCTTTGAAACTTCATAAGGAAAGTGTTAAATATTGCCATCTTCGAACATCATATGACTTTGAGAACCTCTCTGCTATTTAAAGTACCCGAGTATTGAAAATCAGAACAAACAGAAGAACTATTATGAAAGAAAAACAGGGTTCTCCCATTCATCTTCAAATGAGGATAGTTCAAAGTAATACAGAAAATGGAACACAGAGAATTCTAACACACACACACACACACACACATGCACAAACATGCTGGAGGCTATGTGATATCATATCTGCACCCTTCGAAACAGAATGCTATCATTTGGAATCATAACACATTTTCCTTTCATTAGTCCGGCCTGTGTGAAAAGGGTGTCATTCTGTTATGGCTGATACTCTTTCAGAGAGAGCCCTGGAAACAGCTCACACAAACCCTCTTAGACCAGTTCAGGGCAACACAGAAAGTGCAAGCTAGCAGGGTCATTTTGCCCATTGACCAGCTATTTTGGAAAAGGTTTGAGGGTTTCAAACTTGAGAAACTTGTTCCCGCTTTATAAGATGACCCGAATGTGTTTAGATCATTTCTCCCAATATTTAGGAGGGAAAGACAATCAGACATCCTTGTTTGTGCAAAGCTCAGTTATCATAAACTGAACTACAAGAGCAAATTCTTCCTGATTACCTCAGCTTACTCCATATAATTCCACCGAGAAGAATTTACAGCTCTTTCGAAATCCTATGTCTATAAAGACAGAACGCCTCAAAGGAAAATGGTGCCATACTTAAGATAGTGATGTCTTTTATTAGTACAGTTAAGTCCTATTTTTATCGAATAGGATGGGTCTGAGGTCATTCCATAAAATTGATTTCCCAGAAAATGGAAATAGGCAATTTACACTAAGAATTTTATTGAAAAATTATGCTATTCTATTTGAATAATGATGGGGATGTTCTACACATTTCCTTTATTAATGAATTAAAATACACAAAACACCATAAAATTATATTAGGGGTTCAAAAGTATCACTTAAATCTTCTTTACCAGTCACTTTCATTTTATAAAATCAGCAGTTCCATTAAAATCGTATTATGTAAAAATGGATTTTTACTGTAATAATAGTTATTACCTATTTAGCTCCCAAAGATGTTGTGAAAATTAAATAATAAGCCATTGGAAAGCAAATACAAGGTGTTGCTAATAACAGAGGCCAAGAGGGGCAGCCAGATGGAAAAATGAAGGAACAGAGCACCTGATACATTAAAAATCGCAGCTTTCATCCATAATTCCATTACTACCAACACTCTGTGCGGTGGTCATGTGTGCTGACATTATCTCACTCAATCTTCTCAACATTATGATATATTAATTTTAGCCCTCCTGTTATAGATGGTCAGAAAGGTTTAAAATTTTTTCAATGTCACCCAGTTGGTAAATGTCAGAATCCAAATGGGAACCCAGGGCCATCCTAGTGGACAGCCCTCCCTTATCTCCTGAAGCATCACTACCTCCCCAATATGCCCTGGTGCCTCATTCTGTCCCTCAGGCTCTCAGCCCATCTTTCAGGGTCCACGTCACATGCCTCTCTTCTACTTGAGTAAGACACTGTGATTCTAAACACTTCTATTTTGAGAATAGATATTTGTTATATTATGTATTGTGTGTTTTATAAACCCAGCTTGGATCAGTAGCTGTTCTGAGGTCACAGCTGTATCTGACTTGCCTTTGGAGCCTCAGGTCAGGAGCACCTGGTTCAGTGCCTTGAATACAGCGAGTGTTCAGTAAATGTTGGTTAAACTGAATTGGAAAGCAGTGTTAACTTAAATTACAGCTACATTTGCTACCAGATGCACAGCAAGTGCTTTTTACCAATGGCTCGTTACAATAGATATTTCTCTGGGAAGTTTCTCCAGTTTTTCCACGTGTGTGCACCTAATGGGGATGTGGTAAGATCAGATTTCTCGAGGAGAGTAAATAATAAAGTTATCTTCATTTTAACTCAGCATGAAGGGAACAGTGCAAACAGCCAGCAGAGAAGTATGAATTCGGTATAAAGTGTAGTCTGATTTGAATGAAAAAGAACAGGCAGGATGGTGAGTTTTTAAAATAATATGATAAAGAATTAGGGCATTGGACTTAAACTGTCTGACTTCCTGCCCCAGCCTCTTTACTGACTAGCTGGATGAAACTTGGGCAAGCTACATAATCTCTCTGTGTCCAGATTTCTCATCTATAAGATGAAGATGATAACAGCATCCCTCACATAAAGTAGTTGTGAGAATTAACTGAGAAAATCCATGTAGAACACATGACACAGTGCATGGCACACACCAAGCGCTCAAGTTATACTGGCTGCTATCACCATCACAAAAATCTTAGCTATTAGGAATCTGTTCAAAGGAGGAGACATTATTTTCCCCAGACCTGTAAAATCTTATAGTTGTACTGTGTCAAACTCAAAGATTTATTTCTGGTATTAAATTATGGATGACGGCGTTGATGTGTGCACTTCCTTCAAGCCATACTTACTGAATGTCTGTTTCGTGCCAGACTTGTGTGAACAAATGTACTTAATTCAAAGAAGGCTAGGAATGGAAGAAACCAGGAGAGCCAGGGAAAGGTTAAGAATGCACACCACAAGTAGAAAGAGGGGGCAAATTAAACCCAAAGGTCCATCAGAGGTCAAAATATCAAGGTTTGCGAAAAATCAGAAGAGGAAACAGCCAGAACAGCTCCTATGTAAGGCCCCAAACTGAACAGAACAGTGAATTAAAACGCTGGCCACTATAAGATGAGTTCAAAGACGGCTTATTAGAGGAGAGCAGCAACAGGAAAAGAGTAAGGACTTCATTTATTATATATTACATGTCTGCTTTCATTCACTTAACTTTACATCTGAAAGCTACAAATAAACAACAATAATTGTTTTGAAAATCATAACTTCTCTGGTTCTCACAATAACACTAAAAGACCAATTAAAGATACTTTATACATCCAATGCTTATGCCCTCCCCCCCTTTTCCCAAAGCACTGATCTGTGCTATTTAAGAGCAATTTCACATGGAATTCAGGTCCATCTTACAAGCTGACCATAAGGGAGAGGGTGAAGATGCGGAATGCCCGGGGCCCAGGCCGCCAGGGCACGCGGATACAGGCAACTGCGATGCCAAGCAAGATCGCTGAGATCGCTCCTCACTCAGCGTAAAGGTCCCAGTGGAAATTAAAAGCTTGGCAACCTTCAAAAGCTTCTCTTGCTTCCTGCTCTGGGTGGGAGAAACAGCTTGCTCAGTGCGAAAAACCATAGCCCAGGGCCAATCCGCTGACCAGACTCATCAAAGAGATGGCTGGGACAGAACAGACCTTTCCTTCTCTATAGGAATGCCCATGAGCTTGTTTGTTCAAAAAGTTACTTCCTCCCTGCACGGGGAGAGGGGGAAGACAGGGGAGCTGGATGATGATGGTGATGATGATGATAATAATAATAATAGTTCCAGTTCCTATTGACCAGCCCACTCCCTCCGGCCCCTCATCTCTCTGTGCAGTTCCAGGCACACCACCATCGCCAGAAGGTAGTCAGTATGTTTTTGTTGTTTCCTCTCTATTTTATTTTATTATTTCATTTTATTTTATTTTGCTGCCTTCATTTTTCATCATTAATAAAGCAAACACAGCGACTCTCTTTTGTTTGCTCTCAGCCCTTCTAGAGGAAGAACACACCTGATGGGTTAAGAATACAGACTTGGCCCGGCCGGGCGGAGCTCAGCGGCTGAGCGTCAGCCTAGGATCCAGGCGATTGGGGTTCGATTCCCGGTCAGGGCACATGCCCGGGTGTGGGATCGATCAATGACTTTCTCATCATTGATGTTTCTACTCTCTCTCTCCATCTCCCTTCCTCTCTCTGAAATCAATAAAGATGTATTTAAAAAAAAAAAGAATATGGACTTGGAGTAAGACAGTCTGAGTTAAAATTCTGACTCTGCTGATCTGCAAACTGTGTGACGCTGAGCAATTTTTTAACTGCCCCAGGCCTCTGTTTCTGTCACTAAGAGTGGGGATAATGATGTTACTTATATCACAGAGTTATTGTGAGGATTAAATTAGTTAATATATGGGGAATAATTCCCACCATGTGGTTAGCTGTCAACAAATGTTTAATATTATCATTATTATTACTTCACAGATGACCAGATGCCCCT
This sequence comes from Miniopterus natalensis, assembly GCF_054644295.1. Lineage (NCBI taxonomy): Eukaryota > Metazoa > Chordata > Mammalia > Chiroptera > Miniopteridae > Miniopterus > Miniopterus natalensis. Next base: position 22,143,410 of record NC_142085.1, read on the forward strand.
CTCCCAGTACTGATCTTCCTCTATTCAATATTAACTCTAGTTCAAATCAAACCATACATGTAATTTGGTCTTTTAGGGGAAATATATTTGTTCTATGAAAAATAGTTTCTTCTTAGGCTGGAGAGATTTTTCTGGGAGTTTCAAAAACTCTTTCTCAAAAAAAAAAAGAACTTTGTAAGTATGGGGGGGTGTTTCAGTATATCTGAGGAGTTAGCCTTCTCTTATATGTTTGCAAACAGGGAGAAAGTTATAGATAGATGATAGATAGATGATGATAGATAGATAGATGATAGATAGATAGATAGATAGATAGATAGATAGATAGATAGATAGATAGATAGATAGATAGATAGATGATAGATGATAGATAGATGATGATAGATAGATGATAGATAGATATAGATAGATAGATGATAGATAGATAGATGATAGATAGATGATAGATAGATAGATGATAGATGATAGATGATAGATAGATAGATAGATAGATGATAGATAGATAGATAGATAGATAGATAGATAGATAGATAGATAGATAGATAGATGATAGATAGATGATAGATGATAGATAGATAGATAGATAGATAGATAGATAGATAGATAGATAGATATAGAAATGATAGATAGATGATAGATAGATAGATAGATAGATAGATAGATAGATAGATAGATAGATAAATGGATAGATGATAGATAGATAGATAGATGATGATAGATAGATAGATAGATAGATAGATAGATAGATAGATAGATAGATAGATAGATAGATAGATAGATGATAGATGATGATAGATAGATAGATAGATAGATAGATAGATAGATAGATAGATAGATGATAGATAGATAGATAGATAGATAGATAGATAGATAGATAGATAGATAGATAGATAGATAGATGATAGATAGATAGATGATAGATAGATAGATAGATAGATAGATAGATAGATAGATAGATAGATAGATAGGTATGTGATAGATAGATGATAAATAGATGGATTTTCTATTTTATTTATCTGCTCCTTTTCTAGCACCTTTGGGAAATTATGGTAACAGAAGAGCTTATTTGTCGTTTTTTTCTGTCCTATCTGTAAAAGCTTCACACAGCAAAAGATTAACAGCCAGTTTTTAAATTGTTTCTTTCCATATACTCTGTCTTTCAAACATAAGCTGTAAATCTGTTCTCTAACACATAAAAAAATTATCTAGTTAGTTGATAATTGTAAGTCCTCTTGGCATTGTGACTACTTATTCCACCTTTAATGAAGGTAGGTTGAGCTATTTTATCTGGATTTCACTTATAAGTGCCTACTTATTTCCACATTCTTTACTGTGTTGTACAATAAATTTAAATGACAGATAAGACTGCCCAGCTGGACTGGCCTGGTTCAGTCTGTCTGTGGTTTTGTAATTCATGGATTGTTTTACTCACTTGGTAAAATCAGGACGTCATCCCCAGGGCCTGGAATGGTCCCGTTGTTTCCTCCCCAGCCCTCTTCAACACCTATCCATGCTTCAGGGCGGGACCATTTTAAAGGTGATTCAGGTGCAGAGGTGGAAGCTAGAAAACAACAGGGAAGTAGAAAAGAGTAACTAAAAATATGATTCACTGTGATAATTAGCAAATTCTATTATTATTTTAGAATGTTGGTGATATTTTTACCTCCAAAAGTAGTTGCTTTTTAATATTTTATAACCTTCCAAAAATGTATCAGGTACAAAACAAGTAATTATCCATTCCTTTGATAGCCTTTGCTTCTAGGGAAAATATATTCTACTTTTGTTATTAAACAGTTGTGTTTTGCCTTCTTCTAATTATTATAGGTGCTTTTCATGAAACATTTGAAATACAGAAAGAAAAAGAAAAAATAATAATTGCTTATAACCTCACTACCTAGAGATAACAGCCATTAGCCTTCTGTTTGTATTTCCTTCCAGAACTTCTCAGCATTTTTATATAATTGAGATTATATTATATATGCAATTTTACATCAAGTTCTTGCTTTACTTAGTTTACTAGTTTCTTATATGCATTTTCTAATATCACTAAATCTTCTTGTAAACATAATTTTAATGGCTACATAATATTCTATATGAAAAGTCCATAATTTACTTAATCCCTAATGTTTGGTATTTAGGATCTTTCCACTTTCTTTTCTAAAATTATAAATAACTCTATACAAATTTGCCAATAATCCTGATTTCTTCTTAAGATAGAATCTTAGCAATGGAACCACTGAGTCAAAAGGTATGATCTTCTCACAGCTCTTAATGAATATTAAAGGCAGGATAATAATCTGGACAGCTCTCGTTGCAATAATTTACATATATTATATGTTCCAAATGGTTTTTATTGATTCTGCCATTGGTGATCAAATGGCATTTTCTTTTCAACCATCCTCCTACCCTCTTCATCAGGGAGTTGAAACATAAATCTACTAATTCCCAGTAGGAATGCCCAGCATCACGTCATGTACACCATGATGATCTGCACCCACATGTTTCCTTCTGGAATGTGATCCCTGCTACAGAGTCACGGGGCAGAGAGATTGTCTCAAAAGAGAAAGGAAAGATTCACAGATGACTAAACATTCTCCTTCCAGTACAGATCTTCTTTTATTCAGTAATACTTTAAGTAGTTCAAATTAAACCACAAATGAAATTACGTTTTGTAGGGGGAATATATTTGTTCTATGAAAAATATTTTCTTCTCACGCTAGAAAAATTTCCTAGGAGTTTCAAGAACTCATATGATAGGGGATCTCACATGATTGATGGGAAGAACAGATCTCATCCATTACTTGCTAAATCCACAGGCATAAATAATCAGTGCCTTCACTATCAGAATTGTCCTAAACATGGAGGAATACAAAAAGAAATAAAATGCTACCTTTTTCTCCAAGGAGCTAACAGCACTGTGTAAGCTGTGTAAGTAAATACTGGGAGGAAAGAACTCTAAAGGGGGTTCTCTTTAGTGGCACCTGAGCAGGGGAGGAAGTGAGATCTTGCCAGGGCAGGCTTCCTGGGGAGGGGGCAGCTGGGCTGCATTTGAAAGGCTTGGGATCTGCAAAGGTAAAGGGGAAGCGGGATATGGCAAGGGTATGTGGTAAGAGCTTGCACTCTAGCCAGAGGGATGAGCATGAGCAATGGCAAGAAATAAGAGATCAAGTGGAGGAACGATGGGCAGTTTTGGATGCTGAGCCACAGAGCTGGAAGGAGGCGAAGGATGGGGCTGCAGAAACAATCAGAGGTCAACATGAGAAGGGTAATAAAGACGCAAGAATCGAGAATGACCTCTGGGCTCCCATTATGGATGGTGATGTGCAGAGAGAGGGATGCCAGTTAGGACATATATTGATGAATTCAATTTGGGCCATATAGAGTTTGGGGTGTCCACGAGGCCTCCAGGTAAAAATATACAGCAAGCAGGGAATGGATATGAATCTGACAGATGGAAAAGGCTCTGAGTCAGAGAGATGGATTTTGGCATCATCAGCCCAAGAGGTTGTATTTGAAACTGAGGGTGTTTGTGATAGTTCCAGAGGACTGAGGTGTGAAAAGAGAAAAGCCTGCGGTCAGAACCATAGGAACACCCAGTTATTTCATTTACCTGAACCCAACTTCCCAGTAAGTCATGGTTTAATTAGGGGCCCGGGATAATTAAAATGCATATATGTCATTTTATATCTGTGTAGTGGTCAAGTAGAAATCCTAGATAATTTAATTAGCAAAAAATATGCCCCACATCCTGGGAATACGGGAATCAGAAAAATGTCTAGAAACAAGCCTCACTCAGAAAGAAGCTTTGTATATATTTTATAAAACCCAATACTATAATACCTTTCTAAGTTTCCTCCCAACTTTGACTCCTTTCCAAAACTATGCCCTAAGTATTCAGGCGGGGATGGGATGGGCACATTTGTTGAAATGGCCACTAACTAGCGCCATGAGTGACAGAAGAAGTTATCCTGAAGCCTTATTTCCAGTGATATTTTATTTTTATTTTTATTTTTTTAAATATATCTTTATTGATTTCAGTGAAAGGATAGGAGAGGGAGAGAGAGAGAGAGAAACATCAATGATGAGAGAGTCATTGATCGAACCTGCAACCCAGGCATGTGCCCTGACCGGGAATCGAACCCCAATCGCCTGGATCCTAGGTCGACACTCAACCGCTGAGCCATGCCGGGCCGGGCTCCAGTGATATTTTAAAAGGGCAATGACTAGGTTCTTCAAAACCTTGTGCCAAGCCTCAAAAGCCCAGAATGACTTCAGTTTTACACTGCAGGTGTGGGAAACGAACATGCTTCACATTAGTCATCTTCACTGTCATTTATACAAGGGCTAAAAATGCCTTCAATTGAACAAAATAGATCTTAAAGCAGCTGCCCTAAGGGACGTTATCATGAATGAATTTTATCCTTCTGTACAATCCTGAATACAGTCCTGTATACAATGGATAAATTAACACATTTCCACCTCCTGCACAGTTGCTAGATTTCTATATAGTTACTCTCTGGTTTCTATATGACTGCTATCAATATAGAAAGGTGAGATAAGAAAAAGAACCTACGACAGTGAAAGACTCAGTCAGAGATATTCAAAGAGAACCGTAAGAGAGGAATGTCTTAGAAGCTTAAGAAATACATGTCCAAAGGGAAAAAGAGATCTTGTTAATAGCTAATTTTTGGTAAGAGAAGGACCAAGAGGTGGCTATTGAATTGGCAACTAATGTAAGAGTGGTCAGGATGGGAGCAGCCCCGGTGGAGCGCTCAAGGGGGAAACACTGTGGGTCACAGTGGATTGAGGAATGCAGTGGAGAGAAGGAAGGGAAAACATCGGGTCAAAATATCCACAAAGCTCACTGAGGGACTTTTAAATGTTGAGACTCTCAGCCTTTGACCTGCCTTCCCAAGCTTTAGATAAGTTAGACTTATCTTGAAACTGGAGTCCATAAATTTTGGTCAGAACCAACATCTGTAATGAAGCCTCACCCTGCTTTCCTCTACGGATGTGTCACTCAACGACAACTGAGATTTGAGATGGTTCAACCTTCTTCTCTGAGCTAAATATTGCCCTATCTACCTTAACCCTTCACCAACCCCAGCTTTTTATGGCTCAGTGTGAAGAGGAAGCTAGTATTTAGAGAAGTTTGCAGAAGAGATACCAACTGGAGACGGATTAGGTAGGCATTCATAAATTTTGTTTTGTTTTCATCGTGAAGCAATAAATGAAAGGAGCCAGTAAAGAAGGACAGGTTAACTACACAAGACAAAGAGTTATTTGCTGGTGGGACAAAGCTCAGAAGATGCTGGAAGGAATGGGCTGACCCTACACAGGAGAAGGGGTGACAGATTCTCAGAAACCAGAAGAATGGAAATAAACTTAGATCTCCGGGGAAAGGACTGGCAAATTTAGGAAGAGAATATATGATCATCTCAATGCTCTCCTATCACTGTGGACAGCATTTGAAATTAGCTCCCACTGAAAAGACAACATGGTTGAGAGAAAGTCTCTCCAGAAATATTTTTATCTTCCATCAAAGTGGTTGCTTCCACCATCCCCTCCTTCCCATCTTTCACAAATCATAGTGGGCATTGAGAGGAAGCTAACAAAGCCACAATGTTGGGGGAGCATGAAAGACCTGCATTGGGGTATTCAGAAAGCTAGGCACCATCTTGACCCAAATTCACATAAATCCATACCCCAACCCACTAAGTGCCCATACAACAATTTACATCACACCACCTCCTCTGCCTCTCCCCTTAATTGGCCCATATGTCCCCCAACTTCTGCTGTCTCAGGAGTTTTCTTGTCCATGGTTTTCCACAGTGACCAGCACAGTCCTGTACACAGGATAAGTCCTCAATTAACTGAGTGAGCCACGAGGCTCCCTGCAGCAGGAAGCCTTAACCCAAAATGTTTCATCTGCATTACACACTCATATTGAATCTCCTAATAGGTTAGCATATAGATAGAACTCCATAAATTATTCCCTTTCTGTTTTGTCAAAGGATTTTTGATACTGAAATAATTTTACTATTTTTCAAAGAGCTATTCATTAAGCAAAATACACACCCTTATTTATTTAAATTTTTACATTCACACATATACCCTACACTATGGGAATGAGGCAACATCTAAAAACCATATTAATATTTGAATTTCTTTCTAAAGAATGATAATATACTCTGAAAATCCCTGCATTTTATTTATTTATTTATTTATTTTATATGTTTTTATTGATTCCAGAGAGAGGAAGGGAGAGGGAGAGAAATAGAAACATCCATGATGACAGAGTCATTGATTGGCTGCCTCCTGCATGCCCCCCCCCCCCCCGCCGGGGGATGGAGCCTGCAACCTGAGCCTGTGCCTTGACTGGGAATCAAACTGTGACCTCCCGGTTCACAGGTCGATGCTCAACTATTGAGCCATGCTGGCCAGGCTAACTCTCAGCATTTTAGAATCGTTTTCTGACCCAAACTATATAGGCTAGGAAAACTGGCTATATGTAATTGATTTTAATCTAACTCATAAATTCACACATGCCATAAAAGGGAATTTAAGCACTTTAGGAAGGATATGGTATAGCAGAAAGAACACTGGAATGAGCTGGGAAACTGAGCTCTCATCCAGGCTAACCACTGACTACTGATGTGAGCAAGTAAACTTGAATCTCTAGGCTCCCATGCTCTCATTTATAAAATGAGGCAACTGGTAGGATAGCCTGTGATGTTTCTTCCCTTCTTAAAAATCTACAGTTCCACAAAGCATTGGCTTTCTACTTATTCAGCATGTTGTAACTGACAGACCAAATGAGGCATCTCTTGGTTAGACTGACCCTTGCTGAAAAGTTCTTGGATGCTGGCCACCCACAGTGTCCTTCCAAAGAGTCCTTAACCCAGAAATCTTTATATTAAGGCCAATCTGACTACAGCTAGTTGAACCAGGAATGGCCACCATAAATGGTCCAATATCCTCTGAAGGGTCCTGGCATGAGAGCTTCTCCAGTAGCTAGATTCTCTACAACATGGGGACTGACCTAACCGATCTAATCTCTTCTTGGGGGCTTTGAACACAGAACTTTCAGAGAGGAGAGAACTGTAAGATATTTTTCCTTGGTAAAAGTTATTTTAAAGGAAATCTAGTTAGTCATTTGATTGACATCCCAGGTGACCTTAAGAGCCCATAAAGCCAGACTACTGTCCATCGCCGTATCCTCTTATGCCTCCCCTGAGAGGCACTCAATTATTAGGGCTTTCAGAGCCACCTAAAACAAAACAGAAACAAACCCAGAGAATAAACTCAGGGTCGCCAGGTGGAAGAGGTGTTGGAAAGATGGTAGAAAAAGGTTATTAAGAAGTACAAATTGTCTGTTATAAAAATAATCATGGGGATGTAAAGTACGAAATAGAGACTATAATCAATGATATTGTGATACCTATGTCTGGTATCGGATGGATACTAGATTCATTGGGGAGTCACTGCAGAAGACAAGTAAATGTCTAATCACTATGTTGTACACCTGAAAGTAATGTAATATTGTCCATCAACTATAACTGAAAAATAAATTTTTAAAAATTTAAAAATAAAAAAGTCATTTCACGTTGAGAATGAATAAAGTCTCTTAGTTATTTAAAAAAGAAAGAAAGAAAAGAAAGGTCAGGGGTCATAAAAGCAAAATGCTATGGTAGCTCAGAAACAGTTGTGAAAACAAAGAATCACATTCTTTCCAGTCCGATAAGCATGGAGTAGTAACCAACAGTACTGCTACTTTATAGTTTTAGTTCAGTACCTTTGCTTCAGTGAGTTATTCATTTCAATGGAGGAATTACCATTTTCTGATTAACAAGGGTTCTACTCTGACATACGACAAAAATGCCACTGGAAATCAAAGGAAAACTCAGCCTTTGAAAAGATTTATCCCTGCTGCAAATGTACAGTTAAATTGACTCATAATAAACAAAAACAAACAATGAAATACATTAGAAGGTGCTTATGAGTCATTTTGTCTTTGAAAATTTGGCTTTTATGAGTTAGAAGGATTTCAGAGAACCATCTGACTTTGGGGGATGCTTTGTTTACCGTGATTTTCTGAAATTACTGGGAACAATTAAAGTTTTGAGATACCCTGAATTTTTCTTTCCGTTTGGTGAGGGCCTAATGGCCCATGTGCAGATCTGGACTCCTGTGTGCACATATGGTCCATAATTTATAAAATGTGCTTATTTACATGTTTTCATTCTTACTTTCCAATGTTTTGAAACGTGTTCTTATATCTTTCTTCGACATACAGACACATTTTAGCTATAAGGCTGGCACAATAGAGAGCTGTTAGGCATAAAACCATTAGGACTGAGACCTGCTTGTTTATCAACAATGTGATGGGAAGAAATTTGTAGAACTATTATTGGAGGACATTCTGTTGTACCTGGCACTTCTGTTTTGTGAGTTAATACGCACCTGAAATAGTTGGGGGCACACCTTCCTTCACCTGGAGAATCACTTGGACTTGGCCTTCACCTGAAACTGAACACAAAAAGCCAGTTTGGATGTGATGCAAAGATTATCTTAATACGAAAGACATTCATATGTGAGAAAGGTGGCTTTATGTTATCTTCTCCCCATAACTAAATTTTCAAAATAAAAAAAAATAAAGTCCTTGTTGTTAATGATTTCCAGCATTTGGTTTTCATTGCTCTTATTTGATTAAACTTAATTGCAGTGAGGTCTCCCAGAGAATTGGCACATAGATAATGACGGGATAAAAACCTTTAGCCATATGTTCTTTGGAGGCCAGTGCTGGTCAGCAGGGCACAGCTCATACCCTATTTCTTCTCCATCATTTTGAAAGCTTAGCTTGTACAATTCATGTTTTTCACCAACAGAGTTCAGATCAGCCATGAAATGTATTTGCTTTACCTTTATCCAAACAAATTGTCCTTTTAATGAAGGCTCTTCTCCACCCTACCCCCCTTTCCCCTTCCATCTTCCAAACCAACTGAGCACATTTAAAAGGCCTGGGGTTCATTAATTTTAAGTGTTCAATAAATTAGTGGAAATAATCAAAAGGCCTGATTCTTTCTGATAATGACAATTTGATGTCAGTATAAACCAGTAGATTAAGCTGGGAACATATGCTCCTTTGCCAAGAGAGGCTGCTATAATTAAATAGTGAATGCATCTACAAGGTGCTCTCACGCCTGATTAATTAGTAATCAGGTGCACGAACTCCACTTTTCAGTAACACCTTGTCTCTTATTGGTTAATTACCTTCCTGCATTATCGGATGTCATGGGAGCCAGCGCCTCCCACCCCTGGAAGGCCCGGTGCTGCTGAAGGCTGCAGCCTTGGCCAAACCCATGCTCTCCATGGGCCTTTCCCTGGAATCCTGAGCCCCTTCCTCCACCGCAGAGTGAAACAGACCAAGGATCATGCTTTCCAATTACAAAGCATAAGCTTCAGAACATCACAAAGAAAATCATCCCCGAAGGAATCCACAAGGAGATCTCTCCTTTTTTCTATTCACATTTTGGTCATTGTTCTCACTTAAATGTCTTCCTGTTGTAAAAAGCATAAATCTGTGGCCTTCTCCTAACACTGTACACATTCTGAGACCAGGTACAATGGCCAACATTTTCTTTTACATGCTCTACTTCATAGCTACTTCCAAGACCTCACTTATATCTTTATCCTATTGCACAGTTCACCCACTTTTCTGTCTTTAATAATAATAATAATAATAATAATAATAATAATAATAATATAAAGCCACTAGCCCAGCATCCTTTCTCTTTTTTATTTTAGTGTCTAATTTATCCATTTCTGCTCATACTGATCTGTGCATATTCTAAAGCTGAAAAGTGCTTGAAAATCATACTGTGGCATTCCTCCTAAGTTAGCTCTCAATTTAGCAAATATTTACCCAGCATCAACTGTGGTTAATTTAGAATTTGCATCCATTGTTAGTTAGCTTTGCCTTTAAATCTTTGAGGGAGAGATTTTTCTCATGTACCTTAGGACATTAAACATTGCTGGACACTTAATTTTCATGGACCAACCTCTAAATCCTAAGTTTACAGTGCTCTACTCTGAATGCCCAGGACTTAACTGAAATTTTCAACAAATTAAACAAAGGCAGGAAATAATCCTTTTAAAGGAACCAAAAGATAAAATGGTAAAAAAGTTAGGCTCAGTCAGATAGAAAAGTGAAAGAGTATGAACGAGTTGATATCTAAACCCATGCAAAGGCTGTAACAATAGAATACCTTTCTGCAAAAGAAAGGAATTGAAATATTATAACAGAATCGAGCTCTGAGAAAGGCAGATGAGAAAAAATTCCAGGGATCATTTGGAAAGGAAAACCAGTTCATTTAAAGATATTATAAAAAATCATCCTTGTTAACAGTTTCTAAGAAGTTGTAGATATCAGTCCATCCGTGCCGTCTTTCTTAAGACACAGCCACTTAGGGAAGGAAAGCAAAAATGCAGTTACATGTAAAGGTCTTTTTCAAAGACACTCTAGTAATTTTATGGTTTAATTCAACCCCAAATAAAGATAATTTATACTTAAAAGAGGAATGGGTTGGAGGAAGGGGCAGAATAGAAACATCATTTTCCCCACTAGGTACATGATGAAATCTGAAGTAAAAGGAAATAATCAATATGTCCAGAATCCCCTGGGTGGAAAAGACACTGTCCATACCACACATTATAGCTATCATTGTGCCGAGTAACCCTAACCCTGAGAAGGCTAACCCTCAGTGTATCTGGCTCCCACTAGAGGCTGTTCCACTTGTCCTTTCATTCACTAAGTCACTTGCCCAGGTCCTGTCCTTGGTCAACCAAGGCTTCCTGGCTTGGAGAGCTCTCACGTCTGTCGCTCTGCCCCAACGGCTTCTGCAGGAGCACAGACGGTTCCCACCTCCTGAGGACCCTCTGCCTCCAAACGGACATGGACACGGAAAGGTACACTGAGAAGTTATTGCTCACTTTATTCCAGCGAGCGTGTGAAGATCATTCAATCTGAGAAAAGTAGTGTCAGTACCAGAGGAAATGGAGAAAAAGTTACCCAAAGTAGAAAAGGTTAGAAAAGTCTGATTTCCTACCCCAGCACTAACGGTACACGCCCTTCTGCGGGCGTTCAGAGCCTGTGAGCGTGGCTGAGAGGGCCACTGCTTCCCGGGCACCTTCTCTGCGTCCCGAGAGTGGTGCCATAGAGGGGGTGAGGGAGAATGTGGGTGCTGGAGTCCAACAGCCTAAATTTGAACCCTGGGTCTTTTGGTTCCTAAATGTGGGCAGCTGACGAGTTATTCACCATTCTGAACCTCAGTCGCTTCATCTGAAAAATGGGAATGATCCTATTATCTACTGCATAGGGTTATTGGGAAGGAAAGATGAAATCATCTATGTAGTATGTTCAGTGCACTGCCTGGCACATAATGGAGGAAAAAGTTAGCTGTTATCACCACTCTTTTTTTTTTTTTTTTTAAACATATCTTTATTGATTTCAGAGAGAGGAAAGGAGAGGGAGAGAGTGAGACAGAAACATCAATGATGAGAGAGTCATTGATTGGCTGCAGCCCGCAACCCGGGCATGTGTCCTGAGCAGGAATCGAACCCTGATTGCCTGGATCCTAGGTCGATGCTCAACCGCTGAGCCAGGCCCGGCTGGGCTATCTTATTATGACATGCTGATGCTTAGAAATATGCTTTTATCCTTTTGGCTCTTTTTACAGCTGCGCCTAATCATGATGAGCTGTGGTATTCAGAGCTGTAAGCAACTTAACCGGCTCTGCTAAAATTTGTTAAGTGCTTTGACTCTATAAAAGACAGGGCGAATGTTAAGTTGTCGTTTCCAATGTGGATGAATACGAAGAGAAATGAAAATCATTTGAGAATAAAGGTAGTGTCTTGGGGAGAGTTTAAAAGCCTCCTACAAGCTGTGATACTGTACATATGTTTTCTCAGTGCTTATGATTTCTGATTCCGTGCTTGTAACATGAGAATGGTTAATCCGCTTTGTTTATAAACGAGCCTTATTGCAGTTGAGCCTTCCCAGATTGTAAGAATATCTGGTTGGTCCTCGAAAAGAAAAGAAGTCTATGGGTCAGTTATTGCCAAATTATTCTGACAGGTGTTATATGATCTGAGCCTGCTATAAACACAGACATCCAGGAGGAAGAGAGAAATGTGCTAGGGAAATAGCTCCCGGTAAGAGGAAAGAGAACTGCTCGGCTGGGATTGATACCGGTGCCTACCAGGGCTGTGTGCTGTGCCTGCCAAGTTTTGACCTCACTAGGGCACTAGGGAAGAGGAAAATGAATAATTCTCTCTTGGAATTTTGGAGAGATAAATAGGTGCCTATATAGAAAGAAAAAACACATGGCACCTCCGCAGGTTGTAGACTCCCTTCGTATTTTATTCTTCATGTATAACCCCATTCTCACTGGGCCACTGAGGTTTAGGCACATGTGAGGGCCTCTCGTTCAGCCCACATTTATACAGCACGTCAGCCACTGACTACACATGGGGAGAACACAAAACAGCAAGTGTGGTCTGTGGCTACAGACTTCACCCACTCTCAGCCTGGCCCATGCCTCCTCTCTCTGTCTCTGTCTGCCCTGGACCCAGACTCCAGCTCTGTCTTCATGAGCCAGCTGGTGGCTGTGGTCCTCCGCCTGCATTTTCAGCTTAGCTTGCCCTGTCCTCTACCTCCACCTCTTTTCCTGGATCTGCCTCACACACCCACACTCCTGCTCTGCTTCCCCCTACCTGTTCAGTGAACTTGACCTTGCTCCCCAGACATCCAGCCTCTTTCCCTTAGCCACAAAGAAGGCTTACTTGTCGATTGGTCCGTGGGCAGCTAATGTTTGGTTCTCAAGACCACATTCCTGTCTGATTCCAGCCTCAGAGAGACAGTCACAGGGTCACCTTCGCCCTCATAACACTGGATATTTTAAAAACCTTCACAGAAACATTATATGAAAATCCCGTGATCCCCTTTGAGTCTTCTATTATCCCCACTGACATGCATTCTTGAAAGAGTTAATTTTTTTAAGTATCAGAGTAAAAGAACTTGATGGAGACACCAACAAATAGATACATCTGCATTAACCACAGTCCTGAGAGTTAGCTCAATTAAATCTCCTTAATTAACTCAAAGAACAATAACGATTGTCATTTCAACTTAAAGCGATGTTTGCACGCATGGGGCATTCGTGGTTTCCTGGGCCCTGTGCAGATAGACCTGCAGAACCAGAACTTAGGGAGGGGCCTGGTAGCAAGCATTTCAGCTGTCTGCCTGTGAGGCATGTTTAGAAAGCACCAAATTGAGGGGTTTTACAACTCCTCTCATACCCTACTTTCAAAAATGTGGTTTGTTCTCAGAAGCAGGTATTCTTAATAAGTGAAGAGGTCCAGGTAAAAAAAAAAAAAAAAAGGAACCCTTGTGTTCACCCTTCTCCCTTTTAATCAATTATACCAAAAGCTTGCAAACCACATTTTATTCCCAAAATATAGAATGTGAGGTGGTCATTTTAGTGGCATAAAAGTTTTATCTTAATAGCTATGAACACTAAAGTAGTTTTTTCAAAGTACTAGGTCATCAAACCCATGGTTTCAAACAGGTTAGGTTTTTAAAATAATTCAGTGTGGGCATTGATTTAAGAAAAACCTTAAGTAAATAATAGTATAAGTGCCATAAGGATGTGATAAATTGTGAAGGTGGCACTCAAGTATCTTAAGTTTAAGCAGAATAGAGTCAATCGATAAGTACAGGTGACGGAAACAAAACCCACTAGTATACTAGAATAATTAAGGAAACTGAGTCAGAAGGACTGAGTTTGACTACGGGTTGTTGCCACCTGTGCCCCGCCCTGTATGAATTAGGGGCAGCTGCCAGGATCACAGAGCATTAGCCCCTAATCTGAGTAATCCCCAAAAGAGTCTTTGATTCTAACTTCTTAGTTTTTCTTCCTTCCTTATTTCTGTCCATTTCTCCCATTCTTCCTTCCTTTTCTTTTTGAAGAAGTTGCTTGTAATCAAGAGGCAAAATCCCTGCTCACATTTCCAGCTCCTGTTCCATCCTCTGCATTTTTGCCATGAAGTGCAGTGTATTTCCCCGAAGTCAACCCTCTATATTACTGGTAAAAATCCTTGGGGATCTTTGGGGAATGAGTTTTCTATAAGAATGTAAATTAATTTATTAACTAGAAGGCTATAGATTGCCTTAGAGGGACACAGCATGGCATGTCTGCAGAGTTTCGAAGAATTATGATTCTGCTCTGCTTATAAAAACCCTCCTAAAGAGATCTGGGGAGCCAGTTGAGTCTGCTCTCCACCTTAGATCCTAGCAGAAGTCCATCTCGAGGAGCTGCAGAGGGTCTTCTAGACCAGCCGAAGAACAGAAGGGTCTAGCCCAGGGCCCTCAGCGCTTTGAGAAAAGAGAAACCTAAGCGGTACCCATGATCTCCCAGGCACAAACTTAGGAAAACATTCCATATTTTCAGGAGCTCCCAAGTTAGAAGCATCTTTTCTGAGCCTTCTGTGACTCGAGCTCTTCAGGGCACCTGGTGCAGATAATAAAGTCCATCTGTCTCTCTATCTCCAGCTCTCTTGCCCTCATGGACAACAGCCCCGGCTTCATGCCAAACAGCCTGCCTTTATCTTGGCGAGGGGGAGACTTGGAGACAAGCATTGGCCAGCCCGGCTACACATGCCTCTTTTCAGCCCGATCGGAGAAAGGTGGTAGGCAGGAGCTCCTGAGCCTAGCGGGCGGACTGTCTCAGCTGCCGCCCCACGCATTGTCCCAGCCCGGTGGCATCGCCGTGCGGGAGAGGGGGCTGTGTGAACTCGGGAGGGCCGGGGAGAAAGGCTCAGCATCTGATATGAATTTATCAGCGGCTGCTGGTTGGGGGGGGATAAAGCAAGCTGAAGGGCCTGTGAGTGTTTAATGCACCCCGCCGCAACCCGACAGTTTGCCCTAAAGAGCCTTTTACCAATATGAAAAGACAGGGTCAAAAGTAAGTTGACCCCTGACAGAATGTACAATTATTAGGGGAAGGCTGCGCGCGAGCAGCTGCTGGAACCCCACTGGCTCCGCATGGGGCTTCCAGGAGTCCGAGCAGGAGTAATCAACTCAAGAGTGTTTTCTCCCCCCCCTTCCCCCGCCCCCGCCCCCCAGCCTTGTCCCCTGTTCTGAGCAAGGCCTATTCTCTTTCTCCAGGAAGAAGCATGGCCCTCCCCAGCAGCTGCAATAATTGTGTTCCTATTTGAGGAAGACCTCCTCCTGGCCACCCCCTTACAAGTGGTCATTGTCGGTGGAGAGTCAGTGATTACACGCTCCGCCTGATGCTCTGGGGGACCCAGCTGCCTAAGTGCTGACACACGAGCGTGCGGAAGGCCAGGAAGGGGCTGGTGGAGGTGGAGGCAAGAGGTGGGGGGCTGCCACGTCTGCGTGATGGGACCCTGACATACCAGACCTTTTGCATAAGTCAAGCCCAGAACAAATGAGGCTTTATCAGGCCCCAGCGATGAGGGGTCTCATCTCCTTTGAAGTGGAGCTGAGCATGGAGTCTAGCAGCTTTTCCTCCTTTGGATCAAGCAAACATCCTTCTTTTGATATGCTACATGCCCATTATCTCCGTCCCATTTAATGATTTTTGATTGAAGGGTGGCGGCTGGGATCCCGAGAAGATCTCAGAGAGGCTCCGTCCAGCCAAGCCCGCAAGAAAGGCCCTCCTTGTGCCCGGGCCTAAATTTGGAATTTCTTAACAGTGTGCACTTGTTCTTAGAGGCAGATAAGGGCTGAGCGTGAAATTCTTAATTAAGCAATAAATAGAGAGTGGGGTGTCAGCAGATGTAGCCAGTAGCCATGGCAACGGGAGTCACATGGGCAAGAGAGCTGAGACTAGATGTAGGCCTCGGGCCTGGGCCTGACTGACAGCTGAAGAATCCTACAAAGCTTGTAAACCAGATTAATTAGCTGACTAATTATTTCATAGCGTTAATGTAACTAAAAAATAAAAACAGTTCACCATGAACTGAAACATCCCTGGAAAACAACAGCGGGGAAAGAGGCAGTGGGAAGCTGGCTGGGGGAGGCAGAGCCACGAGCTGCCAGTGAATCAAATCATATAAACGGGAAAATGGGTTTGCTGGATTTGGGTCTGACTTTGAAAATAAGAAACAACGCTTGTTCTACAGTCATACCCGCTCCCAAGCATGTTACAGACGTTACAGACAAGAACCGCAGTTCATAATAGTTTATCCCATCAAATGTCACCCCTCCTGGGTCCTAGCACAACCACGGCACACAAGTACTTCACTCGTGGTCTGTTTTGTTCGTGGCTCCTTGGGCAGAATTCTCAGAGATTTCAGAAAGACAACCAGAACCAATCTCCTTAAAAGATCTTTTTAAATGAGCGACGTTATTTCATTCTGTGGGTAGCAATTGCTTAAGTGGTATTAACTTTCAATCATGGGAGCAATATATCACTTATGTCATGTTATCACGAATCTCAGTTATCTAACAAAATCTAGTCAAGGAAAATAAAATGAGACCCTTTCAAACAGGGGATGGTGAGTTCGAGGCTTGTGACATTGTTAATCTTCAGGGGAAATAAGAAAATTCTAGAGAAATAATCTACTGGGAAAATTCGTAGTAAAGTAACATAGCACACTGATCACACTTGAAGATGTTTGGGTGTTTTGTACCACAATTCCAAGAGACAAGTCAGTGTTCTTAACCTCACTGTGTAGATGAAGCTACTGAGGCATGGAGCATTTATAATTCCATGCCCCAGGTAAAATAGCCAGCCAGCCACTGATTAAAACCTTAAGCCCTGAGCTCTGGCCATGAGCTTCCCAAAGAACCTGCATTCCATAAAGATGTTTGCTGAACAAAGACAAAACTTGCCTCAGTAGAGACAGAAATGCAAGGGTCAAAGATATTATACGTGCAGGATTTTTCTTCTTTGTCACTGAGGATCAGCAAAAAGCCTTCTCCCGTGACCCTTCCTAGCACCACCGCCCCCACCCTTTCTGGTCAATGATCAATGATTATCTGGCAGGCAGCACACTCTAGTGGAGGGATCCATAGCCAGGAGCTAGAATGCCTGGGTTCTGATTTTCCCCATTCTCAGCCGGGTCTAATATTAGTCAGGTATCTTAAATCACACACATGAAGTAGCCAAATGAAGGAAATGAAAATAATTGTGATTTTTTTTTTTAAAGTTTCTCTCCTGGGGGATGTGGTAAGGTCAAAAGCAAACAATACAAAAAATGATCCACTTAGAAGTGGTCAAGAAATGAGTGGAACACAGCCAGTTGTCAGGGAGGCAGCGCTCTGAGTGAAAGTCAGCCAAGGGAAGGAGCTGGACCCGCTCCACCGCCCTGAAAGTCTGACCGGAAACTCAGGGGGCCTGAAGCAGGTCAAGCAGTTTCCCTACAATGAAATGAAACTCGTACACACAACTTTCCCCATGTTTTTTCATTCCAGAAATATATCCACATAGACTGTGAGATCTTGACTTAGACTTTCTTCTTAGATTATGTATATTTTATGTAAAATAGCCCAGTCACAGACCTATAAACTCACATGATCCAAAAAAAAAAAAACAACACACACACACAAAAAACAATTTAGTGAAACCAAACTAAATTGGAACAGGTACCAGCTATGACTACCTCACTGCCATTTAGGCATGATAGCATCATTAGCCCTCCCAAAGATGCTGTAAATTTTATACAAACGAGATCCAAACTCATAACCAAATCCACACAACCCAACGCAGCCACATGGGACACCAGCAAGGAGAGGCAGCAACAGCCTCGGTTCCCCCGAGTCCTCATGTCCTCACTGTGCCAGCCCAGAAATGGGAACAGAAGTGTCTCTAACCTCCTACCTACCTCATATGCTCAGAAAATAAAAGAGGCACAAATGACCCTGAAAGCCACTGCTTGGAACACTGGGAATCTTCAAGCAACAAGGGTCTCCAAGTCCGTTAAACATTCAACCAGCCCTCTGTGACTCCCCGCTCCTCTTCCAACTCATATTAATCAAGGTGGAAATTTAATTATAACTAATGAAAATGTTTTATACTAAAATATTCATCCACATCATATATATGCAATATGTGCATGCAGAGGTGCAACTACATATAAATATATATACTTACACAGATGCGTATTTATATGTAGGATAATAGCCTAACTTGCTATTAATTCAATAAGTAATACTATCAAAGGGGAAGAAAATATGTAACTGCATGATTTTATTTTATTTTTTTCTTTAAGCCCCAAATGTTTCTTCATCATTTTGGCTTATGTGAGCATTCAAATTATTTTGCAGTTCATGAACAGAATCTGGCCAATGGACGTGCTTCTGAAGAGCACAGTAAGTAATAGAATGAGAACAATTTGAAACTAAATTTTGCTCCAGAATATATATCAAGTGAATAGTCATAGTTACAGTTGATGGCAACGATTTGCTCTTGTTAATGGTATTCAACTCTAGTGGTAAACCAGTCACAGGCTCCCTGTCCCTCCTGAGTTTCTATAGTTTTAGGTTACATTTATGAATGGTTTAGATCAGAAATAACATTTGAATGGTGCAATTTGGTGCACGTAAAATATACAACAATCCGTTTGGCAAAGATAAAAAATACCAGGGAAGTACCATACTCTCCTCTCTGGTGCTATTAAAATGTAATCATCCCAGGGCTCAAGTGCAGCTCAGATTCAGTGGATATATAGCTAAGCACAAGTGAGAGGGAGAATGACTCAGGACAATTGCCCAGCCCTCTACATCCTTAGGGACAAGTCTAGCTTGTGGCAGGAGCTGGGACTCGAGGTGCTATGAGTTCTCCTGGATGTGACCAATTTATAACAAAACTGTCACTCGAGAGACCCATTTGGACAGATTCTCCTTACAGACCACACTGAGCTGAGGTTGGTATAAGTGGGCATCGCGGTGCTCAGTGACCAACACTGACACGGTGTAGAAAAGAATATGAAGTCTAAAGAAATCTCCTGTGAAACACACACAATAAGGAGACAAGGAAATCCTTCAGCCATCTGTTGCTCTACAATCACAGAAGGGTTTCTGGTCCTATAAAATGAGGCTCCTGGGTCCTTCTGTTTTTTATAATCCTCGCCTGAGGATATGTTTATTGATTTTAGAGGTCAAGAAGGGGGGCGGGGGGGGAGAGAGAGAGAGAGAGAGAGAGAGAGAGAGAGAGAGAGAGAGAGAGAGAGACATCAATCCATTGCCTCCTGTGTGTGCCTTAACTGGAGATTGAACCCGTAACCTTTTAAGTGCACAAGATGACACTCCAACCAACTGAGCCACCTAGCCAGGGCCTGGCTCCTTCATCTTGATGCTACATCCTGAGACAAGACAGAAACAGCCACCCCCAGTCCTCAGATCAGCCCTCTACACAGTCTCATCTTCTGGACCTTGGATTCCCTTCCTGACCTTGGATTTCCTTCTCACCTTTCAAATTACCTTCACTCTTCACTCTTCCTCTCTCTATATCTGTCACCTTGTCCCCTCTGCTGCTCCTAGCATCTGTGGCCATAACCAGCCACCTTGTCTTTCCTGTGCACTTGATCTTTCCACAAATACAGCAGTGTCTTAAAGTGAATTGAAAATATTATAACAATGTTTATTAAGCACTTGCTATGGATTAGGGACTCTGATAAAAAGTTTCCCATGTTATCTTTTATTCAACTTCCTGTCCTTTGAGCTAGGTCCTATTATTATCTCATTTTACAGGGGAGGAGGCTGAGCTTCAGAGAGAAAGAACAGTGGTTCAGTGTCCAATAGCTGGTAAGTTTTGGAGCTGGGGTTTAAACTCAGGCAGTCTGGTCTCAAAGCCCACCCACTTAACCATAGCACACAGCTGTGCCCCTCAGTTCCTCATCGTTTCATAGCACAAATGTCTGAAATTCAGGAGTGAATGGTGGTTTCTGACTACGTGCCCTCAAAATGCTTATCCAATTATACTTACCCAGATAGGTGAGTTGCCGAAACTGGCTGTTGAAGAACCAGTCACAGCTTTGGTCTTTGCCAGGTGATGGAAGAGATGGCAGGGACCGCCCCAAGTGACTCCCGCATCTTATGAGGATGTCAGGGTAAGACCATGGGACTGTGTGTACCAGCCGGAGGTAATTCCCAGGAGCAAAGTTGCCAAATGTTGCTGAGTACTTGAAGTGAGAGAAAAGTACAATAGAGCTCATTTAGTAAGGAAGGCTCCCCTCCAAAAAGAGCTACAAAGAACACCGAGTAGTTTAGAAATAGGATAGTTCACACCCTACTTTTCTTATGGGGAATGGGCTTATTTAAATCCACTCCATAATAAACTCATAACTAGAGCTACAAAATCATGTAATGTGAGGACTGAAAGACTTAATAAGTTCCTTTTTGTTTAACGAACCAGGGCCCAGACAAGTGAATTGACTTGTCCCAGGTCAAACAGGTAGGTGAGACAGAGGCAGGTCTGGCATTCCTTTAACTTACAGAGGCAGACAATGATAGGAATATCATCCATTTATAACGGTAATTGCTGACACCATCGGAGCATATGCTACATGCTCAAGTACGACTCACAGAAAGTCATTCAATCCTTGGAAAATCCCCTGCGATTGTTCCTATTACTGCCAATTTTACAGATGAGGAGAGGGAGGCAGGCAGAGGTTCAGAAAACTTGCCCCATATCACAGAATGGGAGAGTGCTGAGCCAGGAGAGAAACCAGAGTCACCAATCTGCTGCCTTCACCTATGAAAATTCCACGAAATGTTCTCATGGGAGTCTCCAGGGAATGAAAGAGCTCTGTTCTCAGAGAGCTGATGAGAGATAGAGAGATAGAGAGAGATTCTGCTTTGAATTCCTCAGAACTATGGCACACCTAATGCAGCTTCTAGTTCCCTAAAGCTGCTCCCATGGTTTTTAGGAAAACTATGTAGGATGAGACAGGAAGAAAGAAATGTGTTCAAAGGAAGAAAAGAAGCTTGAGGGAATCCACCTCATTCCTGCTTTTTTCCCAGAAAATGCACCCACTTCCTACATCACTATTCCTGTCCTTACTCCCCCACTAACCATTTGGACTCCAACTCAACCCAAATGAAAGTCTAGACCTTCGTGTGCAAGTTAACCTTTGACCACAAGGTGGCAGTATGCAACATAAAAATGCTTTGTTAAGGCATTTTTCTCTGGCTACAAAGACTTATTTCTGGGTTAAGTTGGTTCTTAACCCATAACATAAGAATACAATTCTACAGAATGCTTAAAAGCTGTTTTTCATTATATTAATGGAGTTAAAAATTCAGGTAGAACCATTCTGCATTCAAGGTGAGATTTAAACAGATTATATAACATTTTCAAGTTTAAAAGAAAATCTCATATTCAGATTACATTCATCTGGCCAAAATGCTGCTGCAGTTTTCTTTATCAACACCAGAAGATGCTAATACCTGGAAACTATTATTTCACAAAAGGAAACATAATAAGCCCTTGGAAATGGAACACAGCATCAAATAAATTACCTGCAGAGATCTGTTGGTCCAAGGAGTCTCAAATTGCAACGAGTAGGTCTCTTGATCCAAGAGCAGAGCCATCCAGCCATAGGGGTTAGACAACGTGTCACGCACGTAATTGACACTGGTTGTCTTATTTCTGCTGTCAGTCATGGTTAAATCATAGGGAACATCTGGAGCGTTAGTTCTAGTGTGAATTTAAAAAGGAAAGAATGGATTTTAAGTTATTTGTTCATTCTAAATCTAATGTACTCCTCTTCCATCAGTTACAACTCATCCTCTATTCTCTCCAGGTGTGTTGTAGGCCCCTTCTTGTCTGTGTGTCTGTGGAGGTTTCAGTATTCACTGCTCGGGTCAAAACAGCCCAGAGGGAAGCTGTCATTGGCTCAACTGTGCATATCACTGGTCTGGTGGGCCGGAGGTAGTAATGTTCAGAACGGATGCCTCTAAAATGCTGTCTTAATGAATTCACATATTCAGGACTATATACTATTATTTTAACAAAGAAATGGCCATGGCCAGAATTTTGCTGTAGACCAGGTTTATCCACAATAGAAAATATATTTATTATCTAGTTATTAGCTCTTCCTATTGGGAGTAATGACTGAGACCCAGGACCCGATGTGCCTAGACTCTCAGGAGCCCACCTCCCACTGCTCAGCAGGAATGGTTCCAGTAGCTTCCCCTAGAATGAAGAGGAAGCCTGGCTCTTGGCTTGTGGGCTTGCACAATGCCCAGTGCTCACACCACTACAGCACCTCAGTGTTGTTGGTTTGCCTTTGTGCTTGTTAGCATAGGTTGTGACATCCTTAAGTTAGAGATGTTTTCCTCTTATTGGCACCCTGGTACAGGACCCTTCACGCAACAGGCACTCAAATCCTGTTTGATATATGAAGAAAGAATGCATGGAAGAGCTCTCCCAAAATCTGGTGCCAATTTCCTAAAGGGTGTCTAGAAGAACTGTATTTTACCAAATAAAGAAACTGAAGCAGAGTATGGCTAAAATGTTACGTAAATGTCACAGGTAGCATTGCAGGTTATTCTACACAGCCCATCCCAGACAGTGATTTTTTAAGACTTCACTGGAACATAAATAGATTTAACCACATGTTAAGACCCTGAAAGAAAGTCAAAGTGGACAGAGAAAACAAAGAAAAAAAACCCAAAAACAATCAATTCACATTATGACTGTCCTTCCCCCTTTGGTTTAGTTTTCATGAGAACATTTAACTGTGGCATTTTGCTGCAGGCAGATAATTAAATTCTCAAAGAGGAGGGAAATGAGATGAAGGATGTTGGGTTTTCAAAGTGAGGTGTGGCTTGAGCATATCCAAAGCCAATTTACAATCCAGCAGCAGCATATTATAAAAGGAAACTGTTTTTAGTGTTAAATGCTCGGGGACTATGGTCAAATGGTGTAAACTGGAAATCTACATCTTGTATGCACTAGGTAGGTGTATGAACTTGGGCAAATTACTGACCCTCTTCAAGCATTAATTTCTTTTTATTTTTTCAGTGGAGGCAACAGTAGTATGTATCTCATACAGCTACCGTGAAACTTAACAGAGATCATCTACGCAAAGTATTCATGAACCATTGCCAAGCCCAACATCTACCTTCGGCTCATTTAAGAACCTCAGATGAGCCAGGTTTGCCATCCTGTGCTACTTATTTTAATGTCTAGAGGTTTATTTGGTCATTAAAAAAAACACACTAGCCCAGCTGGCATGGCTCGGCAGTTGAGCATTGACCTAGGATCCAGGAGATCGAGGTTCGATTCCGGGTCAGGGCACAGGCCCAGGTTGTGGGCTTGATCCCCGGTAGGGGGTGTGCAGGAGGCAGCCGATCAAGAACTCTCAACACTGATGTTCCTATCTCTCTCTCCCTCTCCCTCCCTCTCTATGAAATCAATTAAAGAAAAAATTTTAAAACAAAACCAAAAAAACACACTAAACACCTTTGGTGGTACAGAGCCTTGATATGTGTATCTTGGAAGATTAAATGTGTTTGTTTCATCTGTTAGTTAACTAAAGGGATGAAAAATGATTGGAGCATTGGTAATAAAAGAACTATTCTTCCCCAGGGTTCCCTATGCAGCATTAAGTAAATATTTAGACATTTGGGGGTAGGAGGATTTTTCCTCTCTTTGGGGCTTGGGATCCTTAGCTTTTTTCACATGTATATCAGAATTTAAGTTGGAACTAAAGAGCAATCTTCAACCCATATTCTTAGGATCAGAAAGGACATAAAGGTCTGCTCAGACTTCTAATCCATTGCAGGAACTTCCTCCATATTTTATCCTGTCTCTTCTCCCAGTCATGGGGTATTCACATCCTAAAATTCCTCCTCCACTTACGACATTTATTATTAAGTTTTAATCTTTAAGCAAGCATTAGAAAGCTTAAACTTCTTTCTTGTATCTTCTACCTGTTTGTCCTCAATCATCATGGCTCTCACTTCCCCTGTTTGAAACCATGAGCCCCAGAGTCCCGGGAGATCATCCAGCACAATTTGGCCCAACTGATACATTTAATGAATGAAAACAGGCTACTGAGAAATACATGCAAAACAAATGTGATAAGAAGAGTTGAGTTTGGGCCAGAAAATACCAAAGGGGTAGATGAGTTGTAGGTGCCATGGTCAGAATATGAAGTGGGACTCCCCACAGTGCAGGAATGATTCTGAGTGTTTCAGGTTCTGAAACGGTATCCTTTCAGCTTTCACAGGGACATATGGGCTCTGGAAAATGAATCACAAGACCTAAATCCAGGAGAGACTAGTTGATAAATCAGAATTTTCATTGACTAATTCACAGTAAGAAATAAAACTGTCTTTCACATAGTGGGTACTCAATAAATATGTGTTGAATGAACAAAGAAGTGTTAAATCCACGAGAGCACTCCAGCTGGTCACTTAGTGATGTTTCTCCCCAACAGGGAAGTTTACCAAGAAAACCACATGAGTGTCAGGAGATTCCTTGTAAACTTATTAATCAAAGGAGATCCGCACTTTGATCCTAAGTTATTAGAGCTTGATATGCTCAACTTCCATATCAATAGGATAGTTGCCAAGAGGACTTAAACGCTTATGTTCGGTGGTCAGAAAACCTCTCCTGGGCACCTATAAGCAATCTACACTAACAGTGAGCCCCAGTTTAGGAAAATGCTAAGGTTTCTTATGAACATAAATTTCTTATTTTTACAGTCTAGTGCATTCAATTAAACCACTTTTACGAGTAGTTTTATAAACTATAGGCCGAAAGAAGAATTCTATTTCTTTATCTAGCTATCTGTTTACACGTAATTTCTTTAATCTACATTTTGTCACTCTTTTCTTAAGATATCATGCATAACATCTTGAAAATTATGAAAATATTACCTTGATATGTTATAATATAATCTATTGGGTAGATATTTCCAGAAATGCTTCTCAATCCCAGCAATGTTGCCTCAAGAATCCTCCTGGTCACTTTGACTAGACTTAATTATTTCTCAGTTTCCATCAGCCTCACATTTATAAATCAATTCTCAGGATGTCATTTCTCCTGATTCAGTTTCTATAAGTTGTAACTTCAATTATTGAAGGAGCCATTTTCCAGACCGTACTCCCCAGTTTCAGAAGGCCCTTGTACAACTGACCCCCTCTTCAAATACTGCAAAGCAACTAAATTCTAACATTAACTCAGTTCTACTTGTCTTTAAAACTCTTGCACCTTCCTTCTGGTGCCGCTTCCTTCCACCCAGCATCTAGTAATCTGAGGCTAAGCCCTTGATCAACCAGAGACCCACCTAGCACATTGCAGTCCCAAAACACCTTTCTGTCTTGCTTCTTTATGCATTGCTCTGATCATATGGAGACGCCCCATCCATCTCCTCCAAGGTTTACTTGGGAAGCAATTTCACAAGTACGCACATACATCACCAGCTTTCTGTGATGCAATCCAGGTAGAGGAGGTAAAAGTTATCAAATATACCTTTATCACAGCCAGAAGTGGACAGAATCATATGATACATTCTAAAAAGCAGCCCAAAATGTAAAAGACCCATTATTGCTCAATAGGCAAGGTGCTTTGTGTTGACCATCACCGGAGGCCAAAAATTCAAATAGCTCCTATCCTTCTAGGACAAATGCCAGCAGTGACAGTGGTGGGCTCTTCTGAAAAGCACCAAAGGAGCATCAAGAGTTGAAGAACACCACAAAGAGAATTTACCAACCATAATTACTACGATTTTCGCTTGCCCTAAATAGCCACCAATCTCCCCGTGCCCTAAATAGCCACCAATCTCCCTCTCTTTACTGTTAATGAAGCAAAAGAGCACAGAAGTATTTCTAATTTGGAGGAGCCAAGGGAGTCTGCATGGGCCATTAGCAGCAGAGAGCTTCATTACTAGGGGAAAAAGTCTCTCCCTGAACTTCTCGTGGCTTTATGTGCAAGAAATCAGGAGGCAACTAGTCCATTTTAAATGTTAACCCTTACCTCTGCGTCAGCAAAATCTCCTGTATACAACCAAAACGACAGAAGGACTACAAGCCTTTCCTTTTCTTTTCCTGTTCAATGGGGTTCCTTAATTTTTGTTCTTTTTTTTAAATAACCAAACTTGTTTTTAATTAAGCAATATTTTTCTTTAAAAATACAGCACTATCACTTGACAAAACTTCCAGCCTACAATACTAGTTGCATAAACAGTCATGCAATTTGGTGCCCATATACTGTGTGGAACTGTTGAATGTATACTGCCCACAAAGGATTTGTCAGGCAATCAACAATACCAATGAGAACAAATATTAACACCCTGGTTCGTGTTTACCATTAGCTTACTTTTCCTGAGGGTCCATATCCCTGCGTATTAAGACAAACATTGTGCTGAGCTCTAAACGCTCTCAACTCGGAACAATTGTGAAATAAACACTTTCTAATTACACATCTCCTAAGCCAGACACATCATAATAACCAGCCTCAAATGGTGCTGCTAGCATCTCCTGCATATTAGTGCTTGCTGCTGATGCTTTCATCTTTTACTTCACAAAGAACACAAAATTGAAATTTGGAGCACAGCCAACAAATTTTTGTGGCACAGTCTGGCTTGAGTACCCTTTAAAAATACACTAGACTCATAACAAGTCCTTGTCAGAAAACTATGATCCAACCTGCAGACCTGCCACCATCCAGGACCACTTTATATGTATCAATTAGCTTGTTTTATATATCCTTATTGATTGAGGCACATTTAAATATTTCTCCTTCTAAATAAGAAGCCTAGAAAGAGGAAAGAGGCCACAACATTCAGTCTTTCCCTTAAACTTTTAACACTCCTTAAATTGACATGAAAATACAGGACTAGTAGGCAGAGAGGTAAAAGCCATATGATTTCATAATCCTTGTGTTTCTGGCAGGCACACCCTAAGATCACCCCTCCACGACTTGTAGGTGTATATTTCTGTCTATTATTTTTCAGAGTTGGCAAAAGAAATAGTAATTTATTGTAGAGAAGCCTGAGAATCCACCTATCACCTCCTCAGAGGTAGTGTCTACAGGTTTGGCAACACACTTAGGAAAACACTTCTTGCTTTTTCTCTCTTAATCCATGAAGAGAAGCAACAGATGTCTATCCTCCTACCTAACACAATCCTCCATATACGATCGCATCTCCTCTCTTGACCTGTTGACTCTCGCTCAAATGGCAGCCTCAGAACATGAGAAGACCACTATTGAAGCTACACAACCAGAAGGCAGACAGCTGCTTGTCAGGGATACTGAAAAGCAATTTTATACATCAGGTAGGGAGTTAGACTAAGAAGCTTGTCCTCCCATACACACACACACACACACACACTGCATACACACGCCTTGGGCTACGGTGGAGCTGGCAGGCACCAGCTCACAAGCTCATTGTCAGCACCTCTTTCCAGTGCCATGTTCAGTGATATAATTTGAGGATGTTCCTCAGTCTGAGGGTTCATTATGATTTTTAGATATTTTTTTCTATTTTGCTTTTTAACTCCTGCTGCCAAGAGAGGATAATGCATCTTGGAATTTTTCTGCCTCACATGGGTATTTGTTTGTTTGGTTTTGAGTCTGAGGACTGAAAGGATACCATTAGTTATGCTATACCTGTTTATCCCTAGGAAGGAGAGTTAGGCGACTATTAAATGAAAAGGTAGGCCAGAGTTTCCATCTGAACTCTTCTTTACTTTTGCATCACAGAGGCAGGGGGTGCCACATACTTTGAACACTGATTCATTAAGAGCAGTTGCGTAGATAAAAACTGAACGCAAGCACTACAGGAGAGGATATTAAGCAAGATCCAAGAATCAAGGTGATCAACAGGAACATTAACCTTTTCTTCCCTTTTCCAGGAGAAGCGTGAAAGAAGAAACAAAAAATATTGGGCAATAATGAATCAAAGACTGTGTCCTGAATGATTCCAGATTCTATGACCACCTGGGAGGTTTTGCTGGATTAGTACAACATCATGTAACTATTGGAAAGGATTCCGTATCTTTTAAGAATTGGATGAAGTTACAGTTGAGCAAACTTAATTCCCTTGACAGGCATTTGTTTCTCAGAAACATAATAATCTATAGTATTTTTTTTCCAGTTAGTAGCATGTTTATATGTTGTTCTGTAAATCACCAAAGTAAAATAGAGGTGTCTTAAAGACAGCATGTATTGAGCACTTACTGCATGCCAGGCAATTACTCTGTGAGATAAATACCATTATGCCCCTTTTACTGATATAAGAACTGAAGCAAAGAGAGGTACGGTTTGCCCTAGCCAGTTTGCTCAGTGGTTAGGGCATCGGCCTGCAGGCTGAAGGGTCTCAGGTTCAATTCTGGTCAAGGGCACATACCTTTGGTTTCAGCCCTGGTCAGGGCACGTGCAAGAGGCAACCAATCGATGTGTCTTTCTCATTTCGATGTTTTTTTTTCTCTCTCTCTCCCTTCCACTCTTTCTGAAAATCAGTGGGGGGAAAAATATCCTTGGGTGAGGGTCAAAAAAAAATGAGGTGCTGTAACTTGTCCAAAGTAATACACTTAGTAAGTTAGAAGGGGGAGTTATGTCTACAAATGATTCTTAATTTCCTCTCTATTTTTCAGATTAAAAAATAATTTTAAATATATGCAAATGCCCTAACTTTATTTTATGAACATCCTATGTATCAATACTTCTAAGGTATGAGAACAATTGCAAATGTAAGCAAACTGCTGATCCAACAGGGGTTGGGTAAGCGCAGAGTGGAGAATCAGCTGTTGAAATAAATCATGTTGTCAACTAATAATCCCAGGAAAGAAAAAGCTCAGAGATGTTATGAAAGGCCATTCTTAAGTACTAGATGTTCCTAGGAATTTTAGAAATAAAGTCTGGGGATAGCATTTTAATACTGGGCCTTTTGAAGAAAAGTTGAGAACCATCACTCATCATAAACATGTCCTAAGAGAGAAATGAGCAGTAAGGGCCCTAGAGGAAGATTTTGGGGAGTCTATACTTTTTTTCTTTTATTCGTTTATTCAATACTAATTTTATTGTGTCATTATGTTTCAGCATGGTATTAGGCACTATAATACAAACACGCACACACACACAAACCCACCCCTATTCTTGCCCTATGTACCATCTACAAGAAGAGATGGACAATTTTTAAAGCTATGTAGGAGCTATGAGTATTGGTTAGTGCAAGTATATTTAGTGCAAGTAATAACATATTTAACACAATGTATCCAAATGTTATCATTTCAACATAATCAATGTAAACAAATTATTGAGATCGTTTACATTTGTTTTTCATACAAAGTCTTAGAAATAAAGCATAATTTATAATTGCACCACACCTCAATTGTGGATGAGCTGTACTTCAAGTGTTTAGTAGCCATATGTGGCTAGTAGCTATAATACTGGACAGTGCAGATCCTAGGGGCAGTTGGATAAATGGATTCAGAGCTCAATATAGCTGTGTTTACTGAAGGAAGAAAATCTGGAAGCATCAGAGAATGTTAACTAAAGTGGTAAAATAACCCAGGTCACCTGGGAAGAGTATAACTTGAGAGAAAGGAAAGCTCCTCACAGAACCCTAAGCAACACTAACACTTAAGGGACAAGGAGAGGAGCTTACAAAGGAGGTCTGGAAGGAACACACAAAAATGTATTGGGAGTATCAGGCTTGTTGCAGGTAATTATCCCTACACAGAAGAAAACATTTATCTAAGTTTGAGGATAAGCCCAAGCACTATGTCAGGTATCCCATCATTATGGGACCTCTGGAGAAAACGAGTCACTGATTTATTTTTCTGAAATGAAGTCCTGCCTCCATTGGTAGCACTAACACTACCCCTACTTATCCAGAAGGGTGGACTTGGTAGATGAGACTGGTAAAAAGAGAAGCCGGGAAGAGAGCACTACCCAGAATGACTGTGACTCCTACAGAAAGCCTGTTTTAGGACTGGGGAGGGAGGGAGAAAACAACGTAACCAGCTCTCATGAAGGTCAAGCATGTTGTCATTGTGATTAAACATAAAACTAGACTCTGCCTTGTAGAGGTTGGAAATTTTTTCTTCACCTAAATATTAAATATCATTAACAACTTCAAATATTTGCATACCTGTCAACCCAACTGTTAGGGTGGAGGCAGAGGAAGCTATAGGACAGGAAGCGCCACAAATGTGGGTGCCCATCAAACTTAAAAAAGGTAGTGAGGGACAGGGACAGAAGGTTGCCAATGTCAAACAAAGAACTCATAGTGAAACTGGACCATAGAGGGGGACTTCCAAGGAAGAAATTCCACCCAACCATTTGCTTGTTAGCAAAAGTTAAATGTGGTGCCTTGTTTAAGCAGCTATGCAAGGCCACAGGCCCAGCCCTGTGGCACCTCTTGGTGAGGGAGGGGGCTAAGACTTGAAAGTGAAGACAGCAGGGTGTTTGTGCCATTTCAGATCTCCATCAACATACAACCCCAAAAGATCATGACTGTGAGAGCTTTGTAAATCAACTCTTAGGGTGCTTGCTCCAGGGGAAATAGCACAACAAATTAATCCTTCCTCCCTGAAATGCAGCAAAGTTTGTATCTATGCTGAATTCAAATTGCTCATTAGCTCTGACATGTTCCTAATGAGGTTATAATGCTCTGGGACAAAGATCGAGTCACTCAGCACAAATAGCTATGGATAGAATCATAGAGCCATAAAGTTAGAAGGACCTTAGAACAATGCTTCTCAACTTGAATATAAACCACCTGGGGATCTGGATTCAGGACGTCTGGAGTGGAGTCCTCGATTCCCCCTTTCTAACAATACCTCACGTGATGCTGGTGCACTTTGACTAGCAAGTCCCTAGAGACCTTATACTAGAGGTGAGGGCTCTAGGACCAAGAGACTTATCACCGGGAGCATGCTGAGACTTCCCTGGGGCTAACTTGGGATAGTTGGGCATTTTTCCATAGGCCTGTGAGTCAACCTGAACATTTTTAAGTAGAAGCATAGAGAGTAGAGTGACAGGCCATCCTGGTTTTCTCCACTAAAGGGGTTTCTGGGACATGAGATTTTCTATTTTAAAACCAGGAAAATTCTAGACAAACCAAGACAAGTTTTTGACCCTTGTAGGAGCCTTTTGAATCTACTTAGAATATCATTTTAAGATTATTATTTTTTTTGACCTTATCAGTCCCTAAGTTCTGGGACTATGACCTACTGTTCAAGTAAGCACCTAAGTATCCTGTCCTAAAGATCCACAAGGACAGATGCTCAGACAAGATTATTTCTATAGAGCCTTCTACCATCACCATTAAGTGCCTTTCGAAGAGACAGTCTCCTAATAGGTCTCAAAACAAAGTATAAAAAAAGAAGTATAAAGAACACAGAGAAATAAATATCAAAGAAGCACATAATGTTCTTTTTAACTACAGAAATCTATTTTAACTTTCCTTATTTGAAAAAATGCATATAAGAGATAAATCACTAACTTAGAAATCTGAAAATACTCATTAAAACACCTTTGGTAAAAAATCACAAAAATAACAATAATAATCAGGATGCATCTGTGAGAATTTTTTAAAAGTCATGCTCTGGACAATCAAAATGATTAAAAATGAAAATATATCTCTCCACATTGCTATTTTACTCACTGGAACTGGGCTCGTTAACATTAGATAGAATAATAAACAGTCTGGACAACAAAAGTGAAAAAATTTCAGACTATTTGATGCTAACGGTGTGTTACTAAGGCTTTTATACAGAATGTCAAAATACTGATTCCACGTGCATGCAAAATGCAGACTTCCTGCAACCCTGACCCCATTGCCTCACTCTCTGGAGTTTACTGGCTTACAAAAGATGCCAACATGCTCGAGCTGAATCACTTGACTTAGTATTCCTGCAGCTAAGACACTTAAAACAAAGGCAGGAAAGAAGTGTGGCTAAATATATACAATGCATTTGAAACAGGTAAAAGATAGAACCCCAGATACTCAGCAATCATTACCTGGAAATTAAAGAGGGCAGAAGCAATCTTATTATGCATTATAAACAGCCCAGCTGCTGACTTAATGGTAGTTTGACTAGCATAACCAAGGTGTCTTTGCTCCAATATTAATAGGAAATGTATTGTACGAATCCAATAGTTCATGAAATTAACAAGGAAAATGAACTGGAGTGAAGCAACTTTACAAGTAATAGGAAGGCATCGGCAATTGCTTCCCTGGAGCATATTGAACACTTAAAAAGAGCTTGGGGAGAGTAAATGTATATAAATGAGAATGGACATTATTGGAATTTTTAATAATACTTTTAATTTAAATACATTTCAAATTATCTGTTGGTTGCAAGTCTTAAAAAGGAAGTTATTAGCTCATAATGTCAATAAGAGGTCATGGACTATGAGTTCTGGTCCAGTGATATTGAAAGTTAGCTGCCATTTGAATCAGCCTAAAAGCACTATAAACTTACAATTTGACAGCTGTCAAAATTATTCCACATCACTTGTGTAGAACTAAATACTTCAAATAGAATCTAGAAAACAGTTTCCCTTTTATAAACCTCAACATCGCTTCTCCCCCTTTCGGCTAAGATCAAGTCTATAAACTTCAACAGCCTGAATGATATATTCATGCTCACTGGCAAACTGAAAAGTAAAGTTAATTCAACTTACAATCCAACAGACATACGATGAAAGGGAGCGTCATCCCCGCAGACACTGCCAGGGACGATCTGACTGAATTTGGCATTGACCAAGCAAGAAGCTGATAGGGTTTCCATAGAAGGAAGAATGTGACTTCCATTTTTCCCAGACAGGGACCCATCCAAGTCTTCCAAAATTGCTGCGTGAGGAAATGGAAATGCTACTCTGTTGGGAGAGTTTGTAAACTTCAACTGGTTGGTCTTCACCGTAAATCCACCTATAAAATGGAAGATGGACTGTTAAACATGGCACAAAAGACTATTATAACAAATGGCAGCTGAATTCAGTGGGATACTTTTAATACTTTAAATTGCATATTTATACAGTCTTGTACCTCACTCACTTATTCAAAGAAAATAATCATGAGTGCTTACTCTATGCCAGGCTCCCTGGTACGTACTGGAGACACAGTGGGGAAAAAGGAGTAGTATTGGCACTGCCTGCATTCGGCCTGTATTCTTGGGCAGAGATTCTCAGCCAGGGTTTGTTTTGCCCTCCAGGGGACATTTGGCTCTATTTGGAGTCATTTGGGGCTATCAAAACTGGATGGATGGCAGTGCTTTTGACATTTGGTGGGTGGAGGTAAGAATGTTGATTAACGTGCCCAGTGCACAAGACAGTCTCCACAACAAAAAACTATCCTGCCCAAACTACTAATAGTGTCAAGGGTGAGAAACTGCTCTAGTGGAGAATAGAGACACAGAACACTAACTTGCTAATTACTAAGTACTAAAGGTGTCTTGGTTTAGTCTTTTAATCGGTCTGCTCCAGTTCTTCTGTGGCGCGTCTAACCCCACCTCTTATGAAGTTAATACTTGAAAGATTTATCATCAAAAGCAACATTCAATCATGTGGACGAATAGTAATAGTAACACACTTTTTAAGTGTTAGCTCTAGGGTTATGCTTCTTAGCAGCCTGTCCCTCAAAACCACCTCCGTGTGGCTCGTCAGAGCTGCTGCTAGTCAGCTGCCCAGGAAGGAACTATGGCTGTGGTCTTTTAACTCACACACCCTTGTCATTAAAATTTTTCATTTGAGTACATATCTCTCCATGCATATTATATACATTATAAAATACACAAAAAGGAAAATAAAAAATAATAAGATACAAATAAATAGAAGCCCTGATGTTTTCATTCTGCATCCCAGTAGAGTCCATGCAGTGAATTAAGTCAGACATTCAAGGCTCCATGATTAACCTCTTCCAACTTCTATAGTTCATCCAATACCGCAACCACCTGAAACTCTACAATTCAGTCCTGTTGAGATTTTAATTTTTTGCACATGCTATCCCTAATTCTTAGAAACTTTTCTCTGCACGTTCTCCCTTGCAAATGTCCATGCACCTTTCAAAACCCTGCTTAAGAGTCACCTCTATGAAATCTCACCTGACCTCCTTTCTTGCTCCTTTCCCTGACCTTGTTCAGTTTTCTAAGATTGGACCCATCGCACTCTAGCGGAGACTGGATTAAACATTTACATTTGTGCCTAGATCAAGAGCTCCTGGAACACAATAACTGTGTGTCTTTCATCTTTGTACGCCTCAGTTCCTTAAACAGAACTTGGGCTAGACAGTTATTAAACAAATAAAGTTTATTTGGCCAATATTATCCAGTGAGAAGGAATTAGAGCTAATAAGGAGCAGAGTGCCTTTTTCAGTGTCTTATGAGTGATATAAAAGAGGGAAGATTTACAGAACTGAGGAGGTATGATTTGAAGTGAATGCCATAAGTTATTTTGTATTCCTATTATTGTTTCTACAATTTTAAACTCAGGTGCGACCCAAATAAAAAACAGTCTTTGGCTCTGCCCATACAGAAAAAAAAAAAGAAAAAAAAGTAAAGTAGAGACTTGCTGATTATTCATTTAATTAAAAAAACAAACAATTATCTAAATTGGTGATTCAAACCACAAGAGCATATTTAGTTGAATTACTTGGTTTGGCTGTTTACAATGATCAAATCAACTAGATTGCTCTCTACTTCTTTTCACCTTAACCCATGAGTCCTCCAAGGTATTTCTCACCACCTCTGAGATGTGGTTAACAAGTGAATAAAAATTCCTATGGTTCTCTTTGTGCATGCAGCAAACCCTGGGCTGCTAAAAACATAAAGAACTAAATTCTGGCTCTTTTGTAAGGATTGCCTGTGTGCTAATTTATATTCATATGTCTATCCATTCAACTGCATTAATTTAATCAATGAACTTATTAAGCACCAGGCTACTAGGTCCTAATGATAAAAGTGTAAGCAGAAGAGAAAAAATCCCTGCCTTTGTGCAGCTCAGAGTCCAGCAGAGACATGGCATCGTAAAGATGGTGCGATAGATGCCATCACAGGAAAAGAATGGGAGCCGCAGGAGCCACAGGGAGGACACCTGGCCTCCACTAGGATTTCTTTTAGGCGATCTGAGCAGCAGTTTCTACTGACCAATTTTATAACTGAAAGAAATAATGAATCACAAAAGCCTTTGTCAATATTTATCATATTTACTTGAGTGTTGGCCTTATTTACAGTCTGTTTTATCTATTCAATCAACTCACCCTGTCCTCGGGAACAGCCCGAACAGGTTCTGATGGACACGCAGTCAGTGCGATCAAAATTAACAAAAGTTGTGTTAGATACCATCAGTTCCCACCTTTTGGGAGTTTTGATCCCAGCTGACATACACAGGTTTCCCTGGGATTCACAAGGGGAAAAAGAAGGTAAGAAAAATAAGAGAACTGGCTACATGAAGTACAATTTGTAATGCACAAATGAAAACGATTAAGAGAATAAAAAGACCAACTGGGAGAAAATATTTACAAATCACATACATGACAAAGGATCATGATAAAATATACTATACTTTTATGAGACCAATAAGTAAAAAACTGTGATGATACCAAATGTTGGTGATGATCGGGAACAACTAAAACTCTCATATACTGCTAGTGGGAATGCAAAATAGCACAGCCACTGTGGGAAACAGTTGGGCAGTTTCTGATAAAGTTAAACATACCTTTATCATATGACCTAGTAATTCAACTCCTAGGTATTTACCTTAGAGAAATGACATATGGTCACAACAGTTTCATTTGTAATCACAAAATCTGGAAACTACTCAAATGTCCTTCACAAATGCATGGACAAACAAACTGTGGTATATCCTTATAGAAAAATACTACCCAACAATCATATGGAATAAAATACTATTTCTTGCAACAAGTTAGATAAATTCCCTAATGCATCTGGGAACGAGAGAAGCCAGTGCCAAAAGGTTACACACTATGTGATTCCATTTATATGATTGTTGAAAAGACAGAGGAGATGAGTGATTCCCAGGGGTTGATGTGAGAGGGGGTTGTGGCTACAAAGATGGAGCTCAAGGGAGCTTATAAATTTGATGCAACTGTTCTGTATTTTGATTTGGTTACACAAGTCTATACCTATGTTAAAAATCAGACACTGTACATCAAAAAAGTCAGTTTTATTGTATGTCAATATAAAAATAAACATTAAAAAAATCTAAAAAAATATTGCTTCCAGGGTTTACCACAAAATATCTTCAACAAACTTCACCTAATCAAGTTGTTAATGCTCCACAGTCCCACATTTAAAAATAATTGTACATCTGAGGGTCACCAGAAATTTTCAGTTACCTCCAACAGGAAAGAGTGATAGAGAGAAACAAAAAGGAGAAACCCAGTGAAGACATAGCCAGTATAGAAACCAGAAGAAAACTTAAACATTATCATTAATAGCCTCAGAGAAATAAGTATGTTATATCCATGGAATAAGAAGAAGAAGCCTGAAAAAAAGAATTTTTCAGAAATAGAAAGAGAACAAAAACAGGAGAGCAGAAA
This sequence comes from Miniopterus natalensis, assembly GCF_054644295.1. Taxonomy (NCBI): domain Eukaryota; kingdom Metazoa; phylum Chordata; class Mammalia; order Chiroptera; family Miniopteridae; genus Miniopterus; species Miniopterus natalensis. The sequence goes on from NC_142085.1 coordinate 22,179,956, forward strand.
TAACAAATTAAATAGGAAAAAAAAAATGACAAGATAGTCTAGAAAATAGAATAAAAATACAGTTGGGAAATCAGAGATAAAATTAAGAAGATTAGAAAAACAATTTCCAAATAATAATAATTTTCAAAAATAAAAATAAAAGGAAAAAAAATGGTGGTACAGTCATAAAGTAGAATACTGCATAACAATTGGAAGAATGAATTATTGTAACATAAAAACACACAAATGAATCTCACAGACATAATAACATGCTGAAGAAGCCAGGCACCAAAGAGCTACGTGCTCTATGATTTCATTTATATAAAGTTCAAAGACAGATTTGAAACTAGTCTATGTCTATAGAGTCTGAATAATGTTTCCCTCTGGTTGAGGTCTGGGGGTTGGGTTAAATGAGAAGAGACCCAGGGGGCTTCAGAGTATGAAGCAATGTTCTATTTCTTGACTGGGTGCTATGTACATGTGTGGGGTTTTTTGCTTTTTAAAAAATCTGTTGAACTCTTTGCTTGTGATTTGTGCACTTTTCTCCAGTAATGTTATATTTTCATAAAATGTTTACTTTTAAAAGGGGAAGAAATACTGGAGAAAAGTAATATACATGATGGGAAGGTGAAGAAAGAAGTTAAAAGAGTTTAAGGTCCTTGCATTGCTCAGGTAAAATTTAACAGTGCTGATGTAATTTAGACTTTAAGACAAGCAGGTATGTTAAAAATTTAAACCCGATCATGTAAATAGTCCCACAGAATGAATAACTTTAAAATGAGTAAATATTTTAAAGATACTACTCAATGCAAGACAAATCAAGTTCAGAAAGTAGGAGAAAAAAAAGAAAACATTGCAAACTGAAAGCACAAAATGAGATGGTAGAAATAAATGCAAATATATGGAGACATCAGCGCGTGGATGGTAATTGAAACCACTAGAGAAAATGAGATTTCTCCCAGGGAGAGCAAGTATATTGAGAAGAGAAGGGGCCCTAGAACAGAATTTAGAGAAACAAAAAAAATATGAAAGGTCTAAATTGAGGAAGACAAATCCATCAGTGAAAATGGGAAGGAACCCCTAGAGAAATAGGAGGAAAAATGAACTAAACCCATCAGCATCTGTCTGAATAATATATTTTTTAAAGTAGTATCATCTGCTCAAATTAATTACAATAACGACCAAAAGGCAAACATCCTACAGACACTTCCTAAGGAGGGTGAGCATAATTTACATCCAGAGCAGAACATGGAGAGTCTGAAAGAGGATGCTAGTTGGATAAATGCTTTGGACAACCAGGCTAAGCAAACTGCACGACCAAACTAGGATGGACAGGATAGTCACGGTAAAGTGCACCTCTTTGTCTTGTATATTAAAGACATCCTCGCTGGAAATCATTCTACCCATCTCAATATAAAGGTAACATTGGATGTGAGTGTACCAACATATATACAAATATGCTAGTTAGAGGTAAAAAATCCTTTCCAGCCCGGCCGGGTGTGGCTCAGCTGTTGAGTATTGACCCAGGATCCAGGCGCTCAGGGTTCGATTCCCGGTCAGGGCACATGCCCGGGTTGCAAGCTCGATCCCCTAGTCAGGGGCATGCAGGAGGCAGCCGATCAATGACTCTCTCATCATTGATGTTTCTCTCTTTCTCTCTCCCTCTCCCTTCCTCTCTCTGAAATCAATAAAGACATTAAAAAAAAAAAAAAAAAAATCCTTTCCAATAACATGGTCTTCCAGAAACCAGTGTTTGTTTTAGAATATGACTCACTGATCATTGTGTGCCACCAATTATATGTGGGTGGAAAGTCTAAGAATGATAAGAAGCCAAATTCTCTGAAAATCTTAATACCTAAAGAAATAGCAGGCACAAAACATGGAAGCTAAAATCAGTTCCACAACCACAGAGTTCAGGTGTGTGTTTGTGTGTTTTTTAACAACTCACACAGTTTCTTATGTGAATAAAGTTTCCCAAATACCCCTAAGCAACCCTGTGTTAAGTAAAGATTCAGAGATATTTTGCTTGTTTATTTTTCACCCTAGGAATCTGCAGAGCCTTTAATGTGTTAAAATGGGATGTGAATTTCAGGGGATGGGAGCTGTGATAAACAGCATATCCTAAATGGAATTAACCTAAGATTTTCCTTTTCCTAGACCCTCTCTTGAGGCTAGCCTTCCATTGAAAACACATCAGGAAATACTGGAATAGGTACTCATAAAAGCTCATTGCCAAAGCTATTCTCCATGTGTAACTGAGAAAATATTTGGCCAGGAGTGGGAGGATATCCAGGTGGTCCCACCTCCACACTACTAGGCATGGATCGTGGGCTACCATTTGACTTCCTAAAGCCTCCATTTCTTCACCTGTAAATTCAGGACTTCTAACTAGACTAACTCTTAGGTAATATTTAGCTGTGAAATCACATGTTTTTTTTATTTGGATGCCTAACCAGGATCTAGATCTCCCCTAGAACAAACTGTTTGACATTTTCCATCCAGGGCCTTTTCTCCTGCACTTGCTTGTTAAGAGGCTAAGGAGGCCCTTAGCTGCATTGCATTCCTGGTGAATCCCATCCCAGGGCTGTGATTATTTTTTTATTATCTCACAATAACCACCCTTTTGTCAAAATTTATATCTTAATTTATGTCACTCTCCTATTAATTACGATGTCTATTTGGCATCAATTAAGATGGTGTGACATTAATTTACCAAGACAGTTACTCAGTTTGATGGGCATTTTGTTTTTAGCATCTCCTCGAAGGTTATTCCAGAGAAATTTAAGGGCCTTTGGTCTACAGTATCACAGAATCTAAATCTGGGTCTCATCCTCTCTTGGAAACTGTGTAGTCTTAGAAGAATCATCTCTCAAGGTAGTAATCCCTTCAGAGAAAATGAAAAACTGGTACATATGTCCCTCCTGGAAAGGATGGTTCAAAAGAGATTTAACTAAGTAAGTCTGAGAATTAAACATAGGAAAATGTAGCTTAGTAACCAAAGGAATTTTTTAATCTTAGTGTTTATATCTAGAGCTATGAAATAATCTCCAAGAGAAATACAACAGTAAATAATTATCATTTAAATTTCAATTTGCCAAAGCATTCAGCAACAAACTAAACAGAATGCTCTTTCCTTGGTTCTCAGAAATACTGTCGTTTTCTTCCATCTATGAGTATTATGACAGTGTGTTAATAATATGCATGTCCCTCTTTCAAAACGAGAACTGAGGGGACCCATTATACGTCTGAAGCCTACTGAGATCAATGGCAACCATGGGCTTCCCTGGAGGAGAAGAGGTACTTCTCTTCTGGGAGGTCCTCTTTGCCTCATCTACAGTCTGGGAACCTGGCCTTGCAGTGGCACAGAAGTCATCTGTAGTCTGATGTTTATCATATAGAAATCCATAGTTAAAAAAAGAGGCAACAGGCCAAAACGGAGTCATTTTTTCTTAAGCAAGTCACCAAACCAAAACTTCATAACTAACCTAACTGCAGTTTCTGCCTCTCCCAGGAATGGAATATTAAACCAATCAGTCTGAAATTTCCTGACCAACACTGGTAAGGTAAAATCTGCTTGATGAAACCCCTGCCCTTCCCTCCCCCAAAATGACCTGGTCTAAAAATAATCCTTTCTTTTCATTTGCTAAGAGTGTCCCTGAGCAGGCAAACAGCTAGAGAGGTGAAAAGGTTGAGAGGAAACAAAAGACAAAGACCTAGTGGACCAGGGCAACAGTGTGGGGATCGTAGGAAAGGAGGAGAGGGATGGAGGTGGAAGGGAGTGTAATAAATGGTGATGGGGAAAAATAAATAAATTAAATAAAGGAACAAAAAAAAAGAACTCCCCTGCCACACTCTTTAGCTTCTAAAAGCCTTCTGTTTTGTACAACCCCTCAGAGCTTTAGATGGGATGCTTCCCTATTCATGAATCACTTAATAAAGCCAATTAGCTCTTCAAACTTACTCGGATGAATTTTGTACTTTAACACCACACTTAAGGAAGTATTAGGGAATCACATAAGTCATAGCATACTGTAGTAAACAATGTAAATTTATATTACCTATTTTTTGGGGGGGCACCCTAAGTAGAGTAAGGACCCTATGAACAAAATGTTGCTGCAGAAACTTGGCAAACCACAATGCAGAGAGACAACATGGAATCATGCTATTCTATAATTATTGTGAGGTTAGAGTAAACTAGCCTAAAATTATTAGATATATTATTTAATTGGTATGGGTAATAATGCTAAATTGCAACAAAATAAAAATTTATTGACTTATAACATCGAATCCTTGGGTATATTTGAATTTTATTATAAATATCACCACTGTTACAAATAAAAAGTTCCTCTAACTTTTACCAATTAAATACAAGATTCACTGAAGAATGCTATTAAAATTACATATCCTGGGTCACCAGGGAGCCCAGCACACATGATTCTGTTTTGATGGACAGCCTAAAACAACCACATAAGGTACTTACCTTGTGGGCAAAATGACCAAGTAATAAGCTGTCAGTAACTACAGTATTTGCATCACTTTCCAAGATGTCAATTCCAAAATCTCTGCATGAATAAACTTGGAAGTTTTTCAAGTAAAGATTGCTACTTCTAAAAATCTATATATAAAAAAAACACACACACAAAACAAACAAACAAACAAAAAAACAGCATACGTTTATGTCAAAGGTCTGAGCTTGGCTTTTCTTGCAGACTTCCTGTAACTTCTTTAATTATTGATTAAGTATAAATAGCAAGCTATACCATATTTAAGCAGCTTTTGTCCATCAATATCTATACACACATCCCAAAGTTGCCATGAGGTCAGCATGAACTAGTCTCCTTTAGTAACATCCCCTCTGTTCTTTTCATTTCTCCAAATAACTGATATATTAAAAGGATCAATGTGAATCCTCCACGTACCTAAATTAAACTTGCCATCTCCAAATCACACAAAATTAGTAGAGAAAAACATATCACACAAGCTCTGCAGTGCTTAACATTTTCCTCAGTGTAGTATATATTAACTAATACTGTCAGAAAATTGCAAATGTGAAATAAGTAATTGAGCATGACTGCAGACTCCAAGTACATTATGCGAACATATATTTATGGCCACTCCTGTTAGCAGGTCCAAACAGGGGTCAATTATTAACAAAATTAGCTTAATAGAGTTGAAAGAATACCACTGGCTTGGGGGACAGAACCCTTCATTTTCACCTATCACTGATACTAACTAACTAGGTGATCTTAAAAAGACACCTAACTTCTCCTTCGGCCACATTCAACCATCTTTACAACCAGGGTGGAGGTCAGCACTAGCAATTGACTTAACACAGTCACTTCTTATTCATTAAATAGGGTCATGGTTGCCTTCATATCTTAAAGTGGAAGTTTCCTAATAATTAAGCCAAGGTAGCCTTGATTTACCATAGTATCCTGCTTCTTCTCCCTGTCAATCAGTCTTTGGGCTTGAGTTTTCAAGAATTAAATAGCTCGCATTTCTCGTTTTGTATGCACCAATAGCTTTTCTAAAATGATAGATCTTTGAAGATACAAAGGTTTATTTAAACAAAATAGGTATGATCTTGACACAGTTGTTACCCAATTACAGGCATGTCAAGTTCTGGCAAATAACTCATTCAAAAACAGCTAACATTCAGCATTAACTAGAGAACCTGGTAATTTCTAAAGGAAACACACACACAATAGCAAAAAGTCCGTTTGTGGTATAAATACAGCTTTACTAATGTGTTCTCATCTCACTTTCCCTCTTCTAAAAGAATCACTGCATTTATGAGACATGGTGAGGAGTGGGGATTTTTCTCAACTTTTACTAACACATACAAGAGGGTCAGATTGCCTGAGTTGGAATCCAGCAATCCTTAGCCTGTGACATGAGCAAGAGTTTCACCCCTAACGCAGAGAGTTTTCTTATCTACATAAGGAGGAAATAATGATGCTCTCCCAAAAGTTAAGATGAGTAAATGAGAAAATATACAAAAATATTAGCTATCAATATCATCAAATAGGTATAAATTTATATTTATACGCAGTAGAATTTTTACCCGCTGAATATTATGTTTAAATATCTACATACATGACACTTATGTCTAATGACCAGGACACAGTCAGACATCTAATAATGAAAGTTTATGAATTTAAATGCAACGTTCTTCTTACGTCATGAAGGAACTTCTCAGTGTTCCCATTCCCAGGAATGTTATTATCAACTCACTCTATCACCATCCAACTCTGTTTACTAACAAAGGTAATAACTACAGCTGTTATTATACAGTTTACATGCAGGCACTCATCTAACTCACAAAACAAACTTATAATTTAGGTACTATTACTATTTCCATTTTACAAATGAGATAGATAGAAAGAAACAGGGAATTTGCCACAGATAGGAAGAGGGAACATTTGAAAGTTTGCTTGGGTATATACCAAAGAAGTTAGGGGTTTTTTTGTTTGTTTTCGGGTTTGGTTTGGTTTGGTTTGGTTTTTCTAAGAGCTTTATTTAGATTTACACACCATACAATTCACCTACTTAAAGTGTACCACTGAAAGGTTTTAGTATATTCACAGACATGTGTAACCATCACCACAGTCAATTTTAGAACGTTTTTACTTCTAGAAGAAACACCATATCCTTTAGCCCTAAGCAGCCATTACTCCCCTTTCTGTCTCTATAGATTTTCCTGTTTGGGTTTTTTCATATGTGTGGAATCGTATCGTATGTGGTGTTTGTGCTGGCTTCTTTCACTTGCACAATGTTTGCAAGGTTGGCCCATGTTGCAGCATGGCACTTCACTCATTTTATGGCTGAAGAGCATTCCATCGTCTTGATGTGCCACACTGTACTGGCCCATTTGTCCGCTGATGGATATTGAGGTTGCTTCTACCTTTTGGTTATTATAAATAGTGCTGCTATAAACATGTGTGTATACATCTCTGTGGGAATATGTGTTTTTTATTTCTCTGATACAGACCAAGGAATAAAATTGACGGATCAAAAGGGTTTTTTTTTTAATATATCTTTATTGATTTCAGAGAGAGGAAAGGAGAGGGAGAGAGAGAGAGAGAAACATCAATGATGAAAGAGTCATTGATCAAGCCCACAACCAGGCATGTGCCCTGACCGGGAATCAAACCCCGATCGCCTAGATCCTAGGTCGACGCTCAACCTCTGAGCCACGCCCAGCCGGGCTCAAATGGTGTCTTTATGTTCAATCATTTCAGGAACTGCCAGACTGTTCTGAAGCAGCTGGACCATTTTAAATTCCCACCAGCAGTGTATGAGGGTTCCAGTTTCTCTACATCTTCGCCAGTATTTAGTATCAGATTGAGTCTAGCCATCCTACAGGGTATAAAGTAGTCATATCTCCCCGTGATTTTGATTTGCATCTCTCTAATAACTCATCACATCGAACATATTTTCATATACTTATTGTTCATTTGTGAATCTTCTTTGGAAAAATATCTAATCAGATCCTTTGCTTGTTTTTTATTGGATTATTGATCTTTTCATTGCTGAGTTATAGGAGTTCTCTGTGTATTCTAGATATAAGCCATTTTCATATATGATTTGCAGATATTGTCTCCCATTCTGTAGGTTGTGTTTTCACTTCTTTATGAGATCCTTTGAAACATTAAAATTTTTAATTTTGATAAAGTTAAACTTACCCATCTTTTTTTGTTGCTTGTTTTTTTTCATGTCATATCCAAGGGTTATTGGCTTAATCCAAGATAATAAAGACTTTCTCTTTTGTTTTCTTTTAAGAGTTTTATAATTTTTGTTCTAACATTTAGGTTTTGAAAGGATTTCGAGTTAATTTTTGTAAATAGTATGAGGAAAAGATCCAATTTCATCCCTTTGCATGTGGCTTTCTAGTTGCTCCAGCACCATTTGTTAGAAAGACTATTATTTCCTCCAATGAATGGTCTTGGCATCCTTGTCAAAAGTCAGTTGGCCAGCCCGGCGGGGCGTGGCTCAGCGGTTGAGCGTCGACCTAGGATCCAGGAGATCGGGGTTCGATTCCCCATCAGGGCACATGCCCGGGTTGTGGGCTCGATCCCTAGCAGGGGGCGTACAGGAGGCAGCCGATCAATGACTCTCTCATCGTTGATGTTTCTATCTCTCTCTCTCCCTCTCTTTTCCTCTCTCTGAAATCAATAAAGATATACTTTTAAAAAAAGTCAGTTGACCATAATATGGGTTTATTTCTGGACTCAATTCAATTCTATTGATCTATATTTCTATCTTTGCTCCCATACCACACTGTGTAAATGTACTATTGCCTTGTAGTATGTTTTGAAATAAGGAAGTGTAAATCCTCTAATTTTATTATTTTTTTCAGATTGTTTTAGAGGAAGTTACTTTTTAAATTCCCTGCTATCATGTTAATTACTCTCCTTTACTTTTCTCATAAAAGTGAAGTTCCCAAAACATTCTCATTATTTGGACTTACAAGAGTTCAATCTTTAAAAATAATTTTTTTTCATGAATTCAGCACTTCTAGTTGCAGAACTTGAGAGGGCTGACTTTAATGATCATCTTTTATTATTTTTGTTTTGTTTTGTTTTGTTTTATTAGGTTATTTCCTCTAGAACAAGGTTATTCAAGAGCATGGAGACAGAATTTAAGGCTCTGCAAGACATGATTGCTTAGGGCACTCAACAAATGTTTCTACTAGATTCTCACCCCTATATTTTTAGTGCTTATGGGAAACAAAGTATGTTATAAAATTAAATGAGAACAAAATACTAAATACAATTGGCTATCCTCTGGTTAGCTATCCTAATTATGTGTTTTGGGTCTTTTTTCATCCACAATTGTCTTCCTCTTGTTGGATATATAAAATAAATGTCTAACTTTCTTATTGTGACTTAATTTTATGTTTTTATTCTTTTTACTGAATGCCCTGTAAACATATTTCTTCATCGATATATGTATCCCAGGCTCCGGATTTCTAAGTGGCAGAGACCAAGTGTACATAATTTTATCTGTATAACACGAAAGAGTGACCCTGAATAATTTGTATATATTGCTGTTAACAGTGAGCATACAAAGGTTCCCTGGAAGAAATCACTGTGATAATGAAAAGTAAATGATTGAACATGAACTTTTCTCCCTTTCCAACAAAATAGAAGAAAATTTGGCTCATTGATAAAGGTAAGAATAGCACCTTGAGCTGGAATTTTTGTGTTCCAATGATGAATGGCACTTTTTCTTATCAATGAAGCATGTATTAGTCAAGATATAAGGGTATCAAATGCACAACATTTGGAGTTTGGATTCTGTACCTGGTTGTGCTACCATGTGACTTCGAGCAAATCCCTTTGCTTTCTCAGCTTTAATTTTTAATCTCTAAATAGGCACGGTATGGGAGAAATGGAAGACCTCTATGATTTTTTTGGTTGTAAATCTCTATAGTAATTCTGCTGTTCTCTAGTAGAGCTGCTTATGTCACCATAAAGGAAGTCAACTAGCCCTGGCTTAGTAACTAGGAATTTGTCCATTCAACAACTATTCCACACACACCTGTGATGCTGTTGGTTCCTTAAAACTATAATGATATTACAATGCTCCCCTCAGCAGCAACTCATCTTCCTTTAAATTGTAATGTATAATAAATCACAATGAGAAAAAAAGTTTTAATAAAAAACTAAAGAAACGTACCTGTGCACCGCCTGCACTTCCCCAAACCGAGAAGTTTTGGAACAGGGTGGGGCCAGTGTCATTGTCCCAAGGTGGCTGAAACTCAGGGTATACGAAGAGCCCACATCTAGAAAGTGAAACAAAGAGTGAAATTTAGTCAGCTTCTATGTTCAAACATCCTATGTTTTTCTCACTGGAAAATAGTAAGGTAAAAGTAATGAATGGAGATGAAACCCTTGACTCTTGTCTCTGACTGTCATTGCCCATCCCTCAGCCTTTCTTCTCCATTACCCTCCATGAACTGCTCCTGGATGGGAACAAGATGCAGATGGCCATGATCCCATTCTATCCTATCAGACCTTCTCTAGGTTCACACCCTTACTAAGAATTTAGATACCTTTTCTTAGCCCTTCAGAATATGATCCCTAATACCCTATCAGTCCCCTTCGAGACTCACCCCCTTGCCAGGAAAGTGAGTACTCTCCAACTTTTGTTCCTCTCCCTGAAGTGCCTTGTCATTTCAGGGTTCTGAATACCTCCTTCCTTCACACCCCAGGATGTGGAGAGCTGCTCGATAAAAACTTCCTAATTGTAATGATAATTCCATGACTCCTGTACTAATCCTAGCCTCAGCTGGCACTTCAACAGGGCATAACAATTGTTCTTAGTTCTTACCATTTTCCATTGTAGCAGTATTCCTATACTATCATTATCATAGGCATTCAGAGCTATCAATTATTGAGTTTCTACTGTATTCCAGGTGTTCTCTCAGGTGCATTGCAAAAGCTTTAATTTTGACGTCCAACTTTCAAGGTAGATGTTCCCATTTTACACATAAGGGGTCTAACTAAAAAAATAAGTAAGTAATTCAGTAAGAGTAAAGTCAGGATTTGAACCAGGGCCTGACTGATTGAAGCCCGTATTTTTCCCATGCTTCTCGAATTCCCTATACTGCCTTGCTTTCCCAGGCCCTTGACCTTAGCAGATGACATTACCCTCTACATAACAAAGACTTTGGACAGTCCCCTCTCATCTCACCGTGTGAAAGTAACAAGGGAAGAACCTCTTCTCCAAAGCTCATCTCTCCACTCAGTTACTGAGCCCAGACACTCAAGCCTCCTAGGGGCTCCGTATTACCAGTTTCTCCAGACCTCTTGGAAGTTTAATTGCTCTCGCTATTGAATTCTCCTCTGGCCACAAAAGGTGCATTTTGCCTTGCTGCCCTCTTAAGTGAATTTCCTCTCCCTCTCCCTTCCCTTCACCATCAAACTTTTTATGATCCAAAATGGTTCCACTGGTGCATCATCAAATCTCACATGGATGTCAAGTTATACTGTCTTTGTTGGTGTTGTACCAAAAAAAATGTCAAACCACAAGCCTTATACCCAAAATATAGATTAATTTCCCCAAAGTTACCTTGTACAAGACTGTGCAATGTTCCCAGTGAAGGAGAGAAGTGGAGCTTGTGATGTCTGGTTGGTCACAAGATGAAAAAAGTAGCCAAAACCAGCAGCACACACCCTGTTTCCCTAGAGAAATTAAGGATATTTGAATAATAGTTACTACATGTATAAATAATAAAATTACTGGAAAGACTCATATACGTGTTCATCCTAGTTTTTCATTCACTTCCTGTCATGATATATTGACACTTTATGGACTCATTTACTCTTTTACCCACCCATCCCCCACACTGACCCAGGAACCAAAAATGCTCTCATTCCTCTTCCTCCAGGCATTTCAACTAGACTGTAATTTACCCACCTCAAGAACTGGCCTCTTACGTTAAAGTGTCCTTGTAAAGGTCCACAGTGAGTTTATTTGCATCACCTAACCCAAGCTCTTCGGTATATGCAAGCATACACAGTGGCAAAGGCACACCTTAAAGCCTAGGCTGCTCAAAGTGTTCTCTCTGCCCCCTTGAACAAATCAATGGTTTGACAATGGGCTGAAAGCCAGTGATTACATTGGCCACGCCTGCATTCTGAGACACAGTGGCTGACTTCAAATACAATTCAGATCTCCTCAACGCATGTTTATCCTGATTAGATCATTTAAGTCATCTTAATATTTCTTTATAGGATTTACTATCTAAATAGTGTGGACGAAAAGGGGCCACGTGCTAACCTGACCAGCTCAGGAAAGGCCCACATGGAGGCCTTGCAAACTCATAGACCTAAAGCAATCACAAAGAATGGTCTGAAATGAAAACTTTTTAAACTAAAAAGTAGTTTATAGTGGGTAGTCATGTCCTAGGTTGATATTTTCCCTGTTTACCTTAACTGAGCTTTTCTGCTATCTTTTTGCATCTACAATAACAAGTCGTTGAAATGTCTAAGTAATTTTCCTTTTCCTCGACCCCCTCAAAACACAGGCACCACTCTGCGGAGACCACAAATCCCCTCATTGTTAGTGAGTTAATTGTTGACTGTTAATTGTCCTGCACCCACCTAAGTAAAAGAAGTGTGTGTCTATCATTTTACTTTTAGTCCAATCCCAGAGTTTTCCCTGCTTTGCTTTCTTTCTCCCACCTCCCTCATCTATCACCAGTGGATTTCATGTAACCCACTTACGTCTCCTCTTTTGATTGTAATGTATATAAGGTGCAAAACTGCCATTCTCAGGAGCATTATCTCAATCCATTGAGATTCTGCTTCCCAGCAATTGTCATCAGTTTGGCTCAAATAAACTCACAAAAATTCTTCACAGGTTAGAATGTTTCTTACATTGACAATAGTTTAATATCTTTTATATCTTCTTATAAACCTAAATTCTCCATTAGACCATGTGAATTTAGGGCCTTAATTCTGATCGAACTGAACACAATGAGATATTCTTTATAAATTCAATGAAATACCTACAACATATTCATCACTATGAAATATATTTTAAGATAGTATTGAAAACTAGCTTCCTAAAGAGTGTAATAGTGTAGACAGAGGTGTTTTGCTTGGCCTACCCACTGTTTAAAAAATGTTTTATTCTGTTTTCATCGTTTTAAAATCAAGAGAGCTGATACAAAAATTCAGACTTTCTGTTTTTATAGAAATACTGAGCCCAAATTCCCTATGGGATAGCTGAAGCTGAAAAGGGTCTGCCTCTTAGATTATGTATTATTTTGCCATAGTCCCCACCCTTCCTGCTTCACTTATTTATGAAACCCTCCTAGTCCCTGCAGGCATTTGAATTTGCAACCTCTTAACTCCAGGCAGTAAAGTAAATGACACATTGGCTGCTTTGTGTTTTTAGCAGGAGGAATGAAAGGCCAATAGATCTTTTCAAACAATCAAATCCAGCATAAGGCATTCCCAAAAAGAACACTAATTAGCATTGAATCAGCTATCTCAATTCTTCTCTCATTTTAGAAAATCAGACATACAATCCAGATTCTTGGCTTTAGGAAGTCTTGCTGTCACTGGGTTGGCAAATCCGAGTGCCCAATATATCTCTTCAGCCCTCATAGGTGCGCAGGAAGTAACATAGCTGTTGATTTTCAGTTACGATTACACAACTGGCAGCTCCCTCATGGAATTACATATGAAACTCCACCTTCCACGTAACCAGTGTTGAGTGGCTGTGGCTCTGCCTCACCTATGCGCCCTGGGAAAGGCCATGAGTATATAAGAACTGAGGGTTAGGAAATGGGGGCTTCTTAAACGCTACCTTCTCTACAAGTAAACCAGCAATGAGACAGGCGCACTAGAGGCTGGAAGTGATTGTCTCGCTTGGGCATATACCTCCCTCTATTTCATTACCAGTGAAATGCTAGCTCACTGTCCACTCTAACCAGGTAGTGCAAGGTTCAAACATTTAGACTAGAGTGCAAGGGCCACACCCTCAGTCAGCACCTTCTCCAGACAGGTGCTCAAAGGCACGTAAGGAATAGATCTGTTGCATCATCTGCCCCCGTGTCGTTAGTATTTACGAAGCATCTGGGTGATCATATATAAGTGTTTTCCAAGTGTGCCTATAGATGGGCAGGATATTCCAACTTTGGTCTTCTGTTGGCCGATAAAGAGCGGTTTTCTTATAAAAGAAGACTTGAACAGTCGGGTCACGTTGCTTCCCAGCCCTTTTCACCCTCCGTTGCAATTGGGTATGCTACAAATGATTCATGAGGAAAATCCACATATTTATGCAGGCAGCCGGCGGCATGTGGGGAAGGGTTTAAGGCAAGCAGGGAATTTTGTGTGGAAATCAATTTTTTGCGGAAGTCACTGTATTATGGACATTCAAGCAAGAGAAATTCCAGAGAGAAATTAACTGCTCAAGTAAGCCAGCTCCTTGAGGTGTGATCTATAGTTACCAGGGACAAAAATATGAGTTAACCCTTCAGGCAGCTCTTAAATATACATTAGCTATTGAGTGGGGAGAGCAAGAGAACTGAAACTGGGCCTTTAAACACAGAATTCCTTACAAAATTGATTCACAAACCAGAACAAATTCCCCTCAGATTAAATGGGTGTTTCCAAAGGGTTTGTCTTCAGGATTTTCCCGTGGGCTATCCTAAACAAGACTCTGGTCATAGGAAATTTCCAACACTGCCATAAACATGAGGTACCCTGGAGCTCTGGAGGTGAGCAGGCCCTTGCTGTCTGAGAGCGAAGACTCTCCAGCCTGAGGTTGATACAGCTTATGTGGACTGCAGAGGTGCAGCCTCTGGGCAGATAACTAGGAATCCCTAGAAGGAATCAGAGATGCAGACGCTGGAGCTGCCAAGGGAAGGCAGCTGGAAACAGTGCTCCAGGAGCTACAGGTGATGCATGTGGAACCACCACCAAATCTTTTTTGGAAAGCACAACAAAGGCATGGCTAGGGAGGGTACAGATGAATATCAAGTCCCCTGGAAACTCAGGAATATCACACTTGAGTCTTCACTAGCAAGAAAGCACAAAGCTTAGGTTTTGCTTCTCCCTGGACTTGGCTCAGCTGCAGCCTGGGTAGGGAAGCAGGCAGACCACTTGTGGCTATGAAAACTAAAAAGGAACATCATACTTGAAATCCCCTTGTACCACACAGGGCTAAAGGTGAGTCACTGTAAAGATGACTGACTGGCAGTCAAGGAAAATCCCGTGCGTTGTGGCTACGAGTTTAGTCCTAGGCTTAGGGAATGATATCTGACCACAAACCACTGCAGAGGCTTAAGGATCAACTCTGTTTGGTCACTGCCTGCCCGCCAAGCCAGAGATTTCAAGGTCAGACTCATGTATGTGGGAAAAAGAATTTAGGCTTTCATGATTGGTTGCCCAGGCATTAGGATTAAGTCGTCTTCTTCAAGAGTAAATAAGGGCTTTAGTTTAGTTAATAGTATTGTCCCGATGTCAGTTTCTTGATTTTGCTATTGCTCTGTGGCATGGTAATAGGAGATTTCAAATGTGATGTTTCTTTTTACATTATCATTGGGGGTATATTTCACACAGGAATGCTGTGTTATATTTTTACACCTTTCTCTGTGTCTAAAATTATTTCAAAATTGGAAGTTTAAAAAAGAAAAATCCTAATTAATGACAGTAATACAGTGGTTTTTAAGAAACATTTTGCCAGACTCTAAGAAAACTGAAAAGCAAGGAAGGAGAAAGGGTGAAATAAAACTGAGCACATGCAAAACTTGACTATATTCCCTTAAGGGTCATTTGACTCTAAACCCCTCACATAAAAGAACATAAAAGTCACCACCCCTAAAACAACTCCTCGGAACAAGGAATGCCTCCCTCACTCCTGAATATCAGAACAGCCTTGGACGAAGGTAGTATTTTTCTACCACATCTCTTTCTGTTCCACATATCTCACTCTCTCTCTTTCTCTCTCTCTTTCTCTCTCTCTCTCTCACACACACACACACACACCACATATCACTGTTATTGTAGCCTTCTTATTACCTCTTTGGAATAAAGGTGTATTTCTAAAATATGTTTTCAAAGATCTCTCTGTATTGTCCACATAGGACACACTTAATAAACAATAACTTACTATTTGCTCAATAACTGATATGACCTTCAGTGGTCTTAAAGGTCAACAGAAGTTCATAATTTTCAGGTGTTGCCACGCATGCCCAGTTACCAACTGTGTCCTTGGAAATAGCACATTCCAGACGACAGAATCCAAAGAAGACAGCACAGCAGTGAGCCAGTGGCACAGCTGAGAAACTAGAGTGGACTGCGCAGGATTTCACACTGAGAGATGAGTCCCACAGGGCTTAAATGCTGCCACAGATTAAACAGTCTGTTTTTTCAGACATCAAAATGATTGTGAGATCTTGGAACCTATTCTTTCTTCCCTCTTCATTCTTTGATTATGTTATTCAATTAATTTGTATTGAGAAACTATTGTGTTTCAGACTTTGTATTAGGGTCTAAAAGCTAATAAGCTACTGAAAAGAGAACTACAGAATTTTAAGGTCATTAAAGAACATGTCAGGAATACACCCAATGACTATACTTAATAAATCTACACTAGTGGCTTAAACTGAAACCTCATTCTCAAATACGTGCATTGTACTTTTTAAAAAAATTTGTAACATGGCCGGGTGTGGCTCAGCGGTTGAGCATCGACTTGGGATCCAGGCGATCAGGGTTCGATTCCCGGTCAGGACACATGCCCGGGTTGCGGACTCGATCCCCAGTTGAGGGTGTGCAGGGGGCAGCCGATCAATGACTCTCATCATTGATGTTTCCATCTCTCTCTCCCTCTCCTTTCCTCTCTCTGAAATCAATAAAGATATATTTAAAAATAAAATAAAATAATAAAAATAAAAATTTTGTAACGTGAACGTAAAAGGAAGAAATTAAAAGAATGAAAATGGAAGTCATTTCGTGGGGAACAAACAGCTTGTGTTGACTCAATTTTTCTATTGAGGACTGAGCATTGTTTCACAGGGCAGATCACAAATGCTCAGGTCACCTATCAGCTTTCTAGATGGCCCTCTGGCTCTCTGCACCTACAGACCAACAGCCAGCCCAATTCTTCTTGTGACTGACTATTGGCCAAGACACATGCCCAGGAAACCACAGGCTATTCAGTGAAGCAAAGTCAAATGGACAGCACCCCTGGCATTCAATATGGGATTTGGATACATTTCAGCCTCACACAGGAAGATGATTTGCGCAACCTTAAGGGTCTATTTACCTTTGGTTATTTCAATGTAGTCAAGATACTGTTACCCAAGAATGTATGCAGAGACATAGTTGTTTAGGCCCCAAAGCTTGCTGGCATGGCTGCTCAACCAGCCCTGTAGCCACCAAGTTAAATGCCGCTCTAACTGTTCTGGGTCTAGAGTTTGGTTTCCTTCAACCCATGCAGTTCTGCCTCCTTTCCCACTGGCATATTAGCTGCCCCCAATAGGCACCTAAAATGCTGTGTAGGTGCTGCGCTTGGAAAAAATGTAATTAAGAGTCTAGAAGAGGGTTGTGGAGGTTACTATGACTTTTATTAAGGGTTACTCAGCTAAAAGTAATTGAAAACAGATGATCAGAGAGAGATAGAGATGTTCATTCTCTCAGTTCCTCAGAAATCTGGCATAATTGTGACGACACAGTAGATGCTCAGAGAAGTGTCTCAGAAGAGTGGGATACTCATGGGATAAAATAATTGTAAAAAGGGAAACTAAATGGCCTCCCCACTATGCTGATACAATTCCTCATTCACAGACCTATGGCTGAACTGCACCAAAAAGTTAATTTCTTAAAATGCTTAGAGAGAAATTTACCAGGAAAAATAATGTTAAGTTGTACTAAATAATGGGATAAAAAAATCAAGTCCATCCAAGTACACTTCATTCATCCTGGAATCCGATATGCCTCCTGCACCTCCTGACTTCACTGGCCCTCAGTTTTGAACATTCTTAAAAGACAACAGTAGGACACATTCATATAGTAAGATGGTAAGGATTTTATAGGCAATTAATATTGAAATTGAGACAAAAATTGGCACCACAGTGGATAGCTCAGGAAGACATTTTAGTTTGCATTAATTTAAGTAACAGGAAAAGAATCAGCATCTACTTTGTTTGCACCATAGAGATACTGCTTCGAAGAGCATTCACAGGAACGCTGAGAAATGATTATATTTATCCCAAAGCACTTGTTTAAACAAAATCATAGTTTCTCAATACAAATGTGCAGCAAGTAAACATTTTGCACCATATCACTGATGCTGCCACTCCAAGTAACTTACTTCTACAACATTGGTGGGGCTGCGGATATAGACACCAGAGGGTGTCAGCATTTCAGGGCTGGAGAGTCCCTCGGCACCAGAAACACGGATGATCACATTGTTTCTTACTATATTTCCTTGTCCTGACCTGTCTAATTTAAGAAAAGATAAATTAAAGCCAAGAGATTCACAAACATAATTAAAATTTATGCAACTCAACACTCATATTTCTACTAATACACATTATAATTCACATAATGCATACATATGTATATATACTCATATATATGTATACAAAACATTCATTATATTCAACAAACTTAAGATATCTAACACTCTTCCATCAGGCCTGTCTATAAAATATATGACAACTTAAATGGATTGCAATAGATTTAAAACCAATTTACATATTTACCATTTTGTCTTCCAGGAATAGCCTCCCAAGGGATATATCTTGTCTCCATGTGTGTACCTGAGAACAAAAGATCATGTTACTTCAGCACATTTCAGGCCACCAAGGAAAACAAGGGACAACGCAATGCTATTTCTTCCTTGGGGTGTGGCTTGTTTTGATTTTGGTTTTTGTGTTTTTATCTATGAACCAAAGAGATACAGATTATATGTACTTTTTAGTTCTAAAGTATCATGTATTAGAAGTTCATTTTAAATTTTAAAAAACAAAGAAATAGATCTACTATTTTACTTCTTAGCAAGAATCTAAGTGACTGTCTCCACAGTTAAAAGCCACACACCCTAGTGTCAGCCCCAGGCCCATCTCTAGCTGTTCAAATGGGCCACTGGCTATCCACATGCCCCTCCCTTCCCCTGGAAGATCTGAAATGTCCTGGAGGAAAAGGCTGGCGACCACCTGGGACCCTCATTTCCAAATGCAAAGATTTGGAATAGAAGAAAATAAAACATGGGCCATGCTACGGAGAGAAAGAGATTAGCCACTTATATGGCATCAATAAAAAGCAGCCCCACAGCCGCCCAGCCTCATAGACCCTCTCTTTTCTGGGTCTTTAAGTATCTGGGCTTCCCATGTCATTTCATGAGTCTAGGTTTGCAAATCCTTTTTGCATGAATTGAGTACTTTACCTATAAGGCACTAATCAACAAATATTCTAATTCCATCACCTGCACTACAATAGATGTCAAGGGCAGCCAATTCACAATATCCAAGTGCTTGAAGCTAAACCCCTCCTGCAGGTTTTCTTCCTTGCCTAGTTAATGTCTACTCCATATAAGTGTTTTCTCCAGAGGTAATCCTGCTAGGGTTCCTTCCTGAATTACTGCTCCAGGTTTCCACAAACTTTTTCCTTACTTGGATAAAAGTAAGAATAAACAAAATTAACCCTCCATCTGTTGGTTTGTCCCATAGCTGTCATTTTTCAATCAATACATTTTCTTTTAGTGATCACTATCTTGGTCCAAAGTTCGTTGCCTTTTAGAGCTGGAATGTATCTTAAAGCAAGTTTATGTGATCCATATTTTCTCACTAAACAGTTTCCTTCTCAGGATTAGATCTTTTATAGCTTTTATCTTTAACAGATTGTTAAATGAAGTTTACATATTCCCACTAATGATATCATAGATTTAATTTAAATACAAAACATTATTTAACAAATACAGTTATAGTCTTACTTTCAGTGAAAACCTCTGATTTGCTTTTTTATTCTGATATAACCAAGATCCTTTGTTCATTAATTCACTCATTTCTTTCAACAAATATAGCTACAGTGCACTAGCTACTGTGCTAAATGCTAAGGAAACAATGCTCACATGAAATCTAGTGGCAAAAATCTAGTGGCAATCTGATGCTCTGAAACACGATATATAATTTTTAATCTGTAAATAAAAGATTTTAAACAGAGAATCTTGCAAAAGAACAAATGGTATGAACAGAGGAGAAAAACTTGTGCAAAGGCCCTGAGGCAGCAGAAAGTGTGGCCTTTTGAAAGAATTAAAATAAAATAGCTCAGTGTAGCTAGAGAAGAGAGAGAGAGAGAGGAAGACAAATTTACAGAGGTTAATAGAGGCAAAATCAGGGAGGGAGTCCTTTAAGCTAGGTGAAGGATTTTGGGTTGTACTCTAAGGGCAATAAGAAACTCCTGAAGGGTTTTAAGGAAAGAAGTGATATAATGCAATATGAGATTTTTAAGCATAATTATGGGTTGTGCAAGGGGAATGAATTTAAGGAGAAAAAAATGTGGATACCGGTGACCAGTTAGAAGGTTCTGAAACATGGGTTTTTTTCAGCAAGCCACAGGAGCAGCTAAGAACAGAATTCAAGATTTTTAACTCCTTGTCCAACATCCAGTCTTGACATTTCATGAGATGGTACAAAAATATGTTTATGTGACTTTGAATTTATTATGAAAATTGCTGACAGTAAATTTTAAAACCACCCATTGTGTATTTATTAATCTGAACTAAAATGTCACCTTTAAATGATCAGTTTTCTATTGGTAAAGCTTAGTTAGCCAATCACTGATAACTAAATTTAGATTTAGAATGTTTAATTATGGCTTATTTCTAATAAGCAAAGGCTAAAGTTTTAATAAATTGGAAATTCAAATTTGGGGATAATTCTTTTTGAAAAATTGTGTGTCTCACTCAAGAATATCCAAATTAAACAAGCTCAGTTCACTTACCCACCAGCAGGGCATGGCCTAAAATATCATAGAACACATTACTGTCCACCATCAGGCCCAGGGTCCCGGACATGCTGAGGCCTCTGCTGAAGGAGCCCCGCACTGTGCAGCCCTGTATGTAGGAATCTGAACAGGAAACAGTAAGGTGAAAATTAGAAGGCAATTTTGAAGGCTCCTCAGATTCTGATCTCTTTAGAGATCATCTCCAAAGCAAGCTATAATATAACTAAGAACATCCTCCTATTCTATGATGAAACTCAGGAAATGAGGAGTTGGAATCCCAAAGAAAATTTAAGAAATTTGGTCTCCACCTTCCCTTTGAGCTCAGCTCCCCTAGTTAATACAATCTTACCCACTTATGCAGAAAAACTCTGCCTCCTGCAGGCTTTCCCTGTCTCCAAATCACCATAGTATCACTACATGTGTACAACCAGTAAGTACGGATGTGTTATAGAGGTATTATGGGTTACATTTAGGGATTGGTAAACCTTTAAAAGTAGCCAGCATGCCAAGATTCCAGCAGCTTCTAACTCTAGTGACTGGGGGCAATTGGTCAATGAGTCATGAGGGCCTTCAGGACATGAAACAATAAAAGATGGTTGGCAAACATGCCAGAAGTTTATAACTTCTGGGTTAATATGTTGTCGCCTCCTAGGAAACACATTTGCATTTTAACAGAGACCTACAGGGAATAATACATCAACCTAGTGGTTTTCAAACTTTTTTTTAATCACTGAACCCATTTTCGAATAAAACCTAGTACGTATATAATAATATGTTCCTGAGCAGCTACTCTGAAGCAGAGGTTAGAGAAGGCAGATTAAGTAAATATTTTAGCAAGGGAGGGTTTTAATTATGTCCAATTGATAACTCATATGTGACTGCTATCCTCGTTTTTACTGGAGCTGGCCCCACATCATATGTTCTGTATCATTATAAGCACCAGGAGACAAAACAAACAAACAAACAAACAACAACAACAAAAACAGAGAAGGGCACTAAGATATTGATTGTTCGAATTAACTGTACTAGGAAAACAGCCATGTTAGGAACCATAGCCCTAAATGAATGTCAAAAATAAATAAATAAGGTGGAAGGGACAATGGAACATTAGAATAAGGAGATGTTCTTGGCATACAATTGATTTGAAATGAGAAGAAAAAAAAATGCTGCATTTGACCGCCAAGATTCTGCCTTCGATGACCTCAAAGATTCCTCTGTCATTGTCTGTTGAAATTTTAGCATTTCTCAAGGCACCTGAACCACTAAGTGTGTCCTGATGTCCTTTGTCAGGCACCACCCAGGAGTATCTCCCTTTCCAAGGAAGGCAAAGCTTGAATGTGTGGGTCTTGCTGGTCCTGAGGGTCGGAGAGGGAAAACTCA
The DNA here is from genome assembly GCF_054644295.1 of Miniopterus natalensis. Lineage (NCBI taxonomy): Eukaryota > Metazoa > Chordata > Mammalia > Chiroptera > Miniopteridae > Miniopterus > Miniopterus natalensis. Next base: position 22,201,783 of record NC_142085.1, read on the forward strand.
GAAATGACGCTTCCATTCTCATTACTTGGCATCTGTACCCCAATTCATGCCTCTCTGCAAGTCAGCTTCTGGCATTGGGATTTTGACTGGATGTTCCTATGACCCTCCAACTTTGGTTTCAGAACTTTTATCAGTCCATGTGGTCATATGCTTCTTCTCTGATTCTAATCTTGTTTTCCTCCTAGTGATTCCCACCTTCATCTGATGTTTCCTGCTCCCTTTCTATCTCTTCAGCTCTGGCCGAGATCTGCACACTTTGCCTGCTTGACATTCGAGGCAAAGTGCCTGGTTCTCAGCCCATCCTCCCCCATTTTTCTAGTCGAGAGATCCCTCTGAGTTAGGACAACTTCACAGGGAATTGCTCTCTGCTGTGCTGGGCTGCCATAGCATCGATGATTCACACTAGTCAATGTCAACTTGCCTGTAGTTGCAGGATTACAATGTGGATCATGGGGTTCATTCCACATCTGTTGTACCCATAGTGATGTTTCTCAAATTATATTCCTTGGACCACTTGTTCTAGAATCATAAGGCTTGCTTATTAAAAATTCAGATCCCTAGGCCCACCTTAGACCAGAATTTGTCTTGGCAGGGTCCATAACTCTGAACTTTAATAAGTTCCTCATTTTTTGAAGTCATACTAAAGTTTAAGAACCACAGATCTAGAGTATAATTATCCACCTCTGACACCCTCACATCCACATATCACCTGTCATGACCCTTGGAATGTAGTGCCTTGAACATGGGAGAAGATAGGAAAATGAGAAGTCATAGGCATGGACCCCTTACCTCTCATAGCTCCCACCAGAGCCAGGGAGCTCAGATGCTTATGGAAGGCTTGCCCCAAGTCCCGGAACTGCACTCCCTGCCACTGCACCTGGCTCGGCTCCTCTGGGAAGGACTGAATGAGGACTCTGGCTCCCAGATCCCTGGATCCCAGCATCTTCTCACTCTTGGAATACAAGCAGTGCTGCAAATTACCTGAAATGCAGAATGCAGTCAGGGGACCTGAGTCATATATGACACCCCTCTAGGACTTTCCTCCAGTTTGAAAGGCACTGACAGCAATAAAGACAAAGCATTACCGTTTATTTCATTTAATAGTCTTATTTTCCTTTTACTTTGATTCTCCTTTTTTGATTATTAATTAAAACATCCAATAGCTAGGACATGATGTTGCTTTCACTCTATTGTTTTCAGAAGCCACCCCCCCCCCCCAATTAATAATCTTCATCACTGTCACAAAGAGGCTGACTGTAACCCACAAACTCAACCTAAAGAGATGTTTATTGCAAACCAAAAGATCCCCTGGAGAGAGTGTGCGGTAAAATGACCTTCTCGTGGTTGATAATTGTAGGGAACGAGATGTGAGTGCTGAATGTAATCGTGGCTCTTTTTAGTCTTAAACTGTCCAATGGGCTTCCCCTTTACTTTGCTGCTTTCTAGTTTGGAGACCACAATAATGCCACTGCAGAAGTGGCAGAGAGCTCTAGCCCCGACACGGACTCCTCGTTCACAGTGACAGCAAATTGCATAAATGCAGTACACACAGATCCCCTTGCTGCAAAGTGTTGCCACCTCAGGATCCAGGGCTCCTTCTGTTGACACATGGCATGTGGTGGTGTGAACTAAGAAATCATCTCCTGGATTGATTCTTTGTTATCTGTGTTAACAAACCAAGTAAGTGCCACTACTACAAAATGATGTACCATTCTACGGTAAATAATCTGTAGTAAATTACAAAATCCAGTTGTTTGTTACCACCCAGAGAATGAATATATAAGAAGTGAATGAAGAGATGTTTTATATGCTTATGATTTAGCACATTTTTTATTATTTATGTCAGTGGTCCATAAAAGTTTAAGTGGTCGGCCTTGCATTATTGTGTTTAGCTATCTCGTTCCCACAGATCAGCTCCACACAAAGAAGAGGTGAGTGACATATGTTTTTAGTGCAGGTATGAATTCTGTTTTACTTTGAGAATTTTGTAGTAATGTTAAAGAGTTGTGTCAAAATCAGGGATTTTTTTTTCCGTTCGAAGCTAACAGATTTATCATGGCCTGAACCCAGATGCACAGTCTCACTTGCAACGTGATCAAGTGCAATGGTTTGCACAATTTGACCTGAGAATACCTGTATGAGAAATCCCAAAGTGTTTGAGATTCAGATCTCAGTTCAGCAGGATTGTTAAAGTTGGCAGTCACTGGGTTCTAATCCACTGCATCCAAACATTGTTCAGAATCACACATTGTGAGTTAGAAGACTGAGGTGGTAGGGAGGTGGGTTCGACGTCCCTCTCTCCCAACCACATCCTAATATTGTATCCACATGTGTTTATATGTAGATGTGACTCAAACCTTTAACTTCATCCAACATTTCTTCCAGACCCTAAACACTACCAGACATCTCAACTCAGATGCTGGCCTGGCATCTCATTCTCGACATGTACAAAATTAAACTCATGGTTTCCACCCTCCCACCCAAATAACTGTTCTTCTTCCCATCTCAACAAATAGCCTCATCATCCATCCAGAGCTCATGCCTGGGAGTCATCCTTGACACCCACACCGTCCTGAACCAAAGTTGACAAATGATGTCTTCACAACACGTGAAAGCCTCATAATCTACAGCCTGAGAAACTAAAACATAACCTACTAAACTAACCATCCCTGAAATAGATGTTTAATAGGCACATCAGTGTGATCCAGTGCCTGCTATTCTTCTGGAAGATAAATTGACTTTTTCAGCCACTTAGTTAAAGTATGTGGGAGTTCACTCAGGAAACAAACTCCAAAAGTGGGGGTGGAGGGGAGGGAAGGGAAAGACAAGCCTAATCAGTGAGAACGTGCTGCCTGCATTCATGACTCTGGCACTGAAGAGGTTTCCTGAGAAGTTTAGGAAGGACTTGGAATAAGAGTTAAGACTACATTATAACCTCAAGCCTGGAAATTTGATTCAACTCTCCAGATTTAATTCTTTAACAAAATTTTATTTTCTAAAAGAAATAATGAATTTCTCAAGTGGACACAGCTGTCTACCTCATTCACAAGATTGTCGAGGGCAGGAGATGACATGACAATTTATCAAGAGCATTCCAAAAACTACAGAATATTATACACATGCAAAGGTTAAGGGCTTATTCTATTTTGAAAGAAGTCAACAGCGCCACGTGTCATTCAACAGTAAGAACATTCTTTTCCACTTATTGGACTTCTCAACAAAATGCTCTCTACCTTCTGAAGAGTTAGCCTCCTGGCAAGAAGCAAGGAACTTTGTTCTCTCATTGGTGAGATTTCCTCGGATGGTAACCCTCCTGCTGAGCAGGGCCACTGTGGCCTTTAAAATATGGTGTTCACCAGCCACCCAATTTTCTGTGAAGTTGTGAGAGTATCTAAATAAAAAAGAAAAGAAAAAGACACATCTATAGACACCACTCTGAATCTTACTAGGAATAGTAAGCCATTATATTTGCATAATAATCTATCTGGGGATCGATTTCTTGGGAAGCTCAAATGAAAAAGAGCAAACTATGGGCACAAGTATGTGAAAATTTAGTAACTATACTGACTACTGCACTGACCACCTACTATAATATGGAAGTTCTAGAGTCTTACAAGAGAAACTTATTTAAGAAGTATAAATACTCAAAACATTGCATGCTTTAAAATTTTCTTGTCAAAACATCTACCATTATTTAATTAAAGATACATTATTGAAGGACAAAAAAAAAGTCCAGACACCAGCATGGTTAAGCCTCATCTTCTTCCATCTAAACAGACCCAAGCTGCCACTCAGTACCTCAAGGGTGATCTCAGATGGAGGTCTGCATTGTGCACAGTTTCCACAATGACAATCTCTTCTATGGAGTTGGCACCTTCAACTCCCATTCCACTGATGATGACAACTTCATCCCCAGAGTGCCAGTCCACAACATCTTCTAGAGCCAACACTGTGTCACGGACAGAGGCAGCTGCTCGAAGATGGGTGACAATCACTTGTGGTAGTGAACCTAAAGCAGTAGGAGAAAAATTTGCCTTCAGACATTTGAATAGTTAATACAAACGTGGTGTTACCCAGCCAAAGAATCCTGTGAACAAAGAACCTGGGAAAGCTAGTTTCAGGCTCGATAAGCACCAATGCCTTCACTTTGAGGGGTATTTTTATTTTAATCTGTTACGTGGTAGCAATAAAAGTAATCCAGGATTCAGAGTGGCATGGTACAAAAAAGCACAGGAATTGGAGTCAGACTAAACTTACAACTGAATCACAGTATCATCAAATTCTAACCATGTACCTTCGGGTAATGAACTCAAGAGTGGGCTTCAGTTTCCTCGGTTAAAAAGCAGAAGTAGCAAGGCCTTCCCTCATAGCGTTTTAGGGAGATTAAATAAAATAACATCTATGAAACATGTCGTTTGGACCTTGTCACATAATAGACCCTCAATATCTGTCTTTTTTCTTCCTTCCCTACACCACTCTGTGTTTTGAGTATGTCATTTGCCACCTCTTTTTTTAATTCAAATAAAAACAAAGAGCTACTAGAAGTCCATAATGAATTTCAAATCTGAAGACTTCAACTCACTTTACAAATAGTCTCAGTAGAAAACAAAATGAAAATTGCCTCAGAATGGTTGTCCTGAACCATGGTGTATTAATTGACCCTTTCAAACTCTAAAACCAGGTGGATTCAACATAGGATTGCTCTGCAAAACTGATGGGTACCGTGTGTCTCTGTACACCTTGGTTTCTGTTAGAATCCACAGCATCCATCTGACCCTCCCATGCCAGTATACTCTCCTTCCCTGTCAAAGATTCAAGAAGGTAGTCTGTCTCCCAGTTTACTCTGGCCTTCTCCAGCAAGGGGCAAAGCAAAGATTTTTTCAAGACATTAACTGAAGCAATACTTCAGAAAACACATGGCTTACTCCCAACTCCTTCCTCTTTTCTCAGTACATTTCCTTCCTCTTTTGCAATAGATCATCATTTACCTTTAGCCCACAGCAACTTACTGTCCTCCCTTGTTGCACTAAAGTAATATAATAATACTTGAATCTCTAACTACAGGGATGGCCGACAATAAATCATTTTCAAATTATTTTAAACTTTCCTCTTTATTTATTTGTCTGTGTGTGTATGGGCACTTGCACCAATAATGTTGTTCTAGGCTTAGAAAGGTCTCTGGGTTAATGATGTAATTTCTGAAGTTTACTTGGGCGATAATTTTATCTTAAAAAACATTCACAAAGTTCAAAATTTCTAATTATAGGGCAGGTAAAAATTAAGACATAAATCATCCCAAAAGAAAATAATTTTAATTTTATTCCTTGTTTGTTCTAACCTTTGGGAAAAATAAAATGAAATAAAGTTTATTTATATGTATATGCATATATATGTGAATTTCTATGATTGGTTATTCAACGGCTGCACAGGAAAATCTGTAAAGAGCATACAAAACATTTATCAAAGACAAAATACTATTAAAACCTGTGATCAATTATTCACAATATTCAATATGCAACAAACCACCTACTATGCACCTACCAACATGCATGCTACTCACAAAAGAACCAAGAATAAGAACAACAAAGTTATATTTCAACTAATCACTTATAATCAAATGAACTGAAAAAATTGGAGAATCTTTGAAGTGCATTTTAATTAATAACATAAACTTATGTACTTTCAAATGTTGCCAGAGCCTCTATAAAGCAGTAAAATTATCTCATAATTCACTCTCATTGCAAAAATATGACTAAAACATTGAACCTGCATGTTTCATGGGTGTCAGCTTTGTATTTCTAGCTATGTAGTAGATAGCGACATTTGGACGAGTTATCATCATCTCAAATTCAAGAATGTCAAAATAATTATAATATTCAACTGAGCTAGATTCTCTGCATCTAGTTTTTATTCTTCTGTCTATTCTCCATTGTTATTTTTTACACTTTGCCAAGGTATTTTAATTACATCCCTTCTTTGTTGCTTAACCTGCAGTATTTGCCTACGGTACTCAGGAACAAAGTACCAAATTCCCTTCTGATTTTTAAGACTCTCCATAATTTGACTCTACTATATGGTCTCTGACTCCTTAATAAACTCGCCATTCCAGGAAGCCCAATCTTGTTACCTCTTCTCATTTAACAGAATCAGTCTACCTCTATCCCTTTGCCCATTCTGTCCCTTCCACCTGTGTGCCCAACCTTCTACATGTCACCTAGTCTTCCAAAACACAGCTCAAGCCCCACCTCTCCCACTGGATTTCAGGCAGCACTTCAGCCCAGGCTGATGTCCACCCCCTCCTACGAACATTTCAGTGACTGTGGGATTTTACTTACGAAACAGGTTTGCATACATGAGATTTAGGCATGTCTAAGCATGTCTGACTAGTTTATAAGTCATTCGTGTGAGTTGCTTTAACATGGGAGAAGAAGCTTAAGTGAGGAGCAGCTGAGAAAAAAAGACTGCAGAGACAGAGTGGGATCTGTCTCAGATATGGGTTCTCTCTCTTGACCACATGGACGACTGAACCTGAAGGAACTCTCCAGATGGATTTTACACCTGAGTTGGGAATCCCTCTGTTGCAATTTTCTCACCAACTCACTTTGCCTCATTTTTCAGAATGGTGTTAAACTTGATTCCTCAGAAAAGCCTCTGAGACCTCCTCACTAGGTCAGACTCTCCCATCACCATGTTCCTCTCCTTTCCAGCACTTAACACACTGCAGTGTGACCTCTATTAGTGTAATTCTCTGATTGCCTCCCTTATTAAACAGGTATAACCTCCAGGTGTTATACCTATATTTGCTCACCATGATAGCCCCAATGCCTATCACAGTGTCTAGCATATAATAGGTGTGTAATAAATATGTATTGAGTGAGGGAAATCATGACCCAGTCATGGAGAAACCAGCACTCCAAAATTTTGGTGTCCAGGTGATTAGGTAGGACCCTTCGTGGCAGAGAGAGGAGGTCATATAGCACACTGCTACACCTTGGGTTTTGATCACCTGGGCAGCAATGAAAGCCTGTGCCCTTAGCACTCATGTGTTCAGTACTCTAATGGCAGGTATTAGCAACAGGGGCAGGGATGAGGCAGCCTCCAGCACCTTCCTAAATGGAGGGCAATGACCAAGAAACCCAAAACAGAAGGAAAAGTGCACGAAAGATGCCTCATGGTAACTACAGCAGACTAGTTGATGAACTCACGCGAAATTTGTCTTGAAAATAACTATAACAAGCACGCAGGAATGTCACAAAAGGCTGGGGGTTCTGTGAGAGTTGAGGGAGGCAGGTAGTAACAATTTTGTGATCATTACTGAAATATCCCAAGCTAAGCAGGCTCAAAGAGGTCTGGGGGGATTCAAATTATATAACCCGTAGTCAGTGACATATATTTCAATACTAAATTTTTCTGTAATTATCACAGTGCATGTGTCTTATCTTCCCACATAGACAGCTAGTACTTTGATATATGGCCACTGCCTTCTGTTTCTTTTACATATGTCATAATTCCTAACATGGTCCTAGACTCATAGTTAGCATTCAACTCAAAGGGATTTAAATGAAATATTTTGAATATTGCCTTCTGGGCATTTATTTGCAAATCTCCATCAGATATATACCTAAATGAGTATATAATATCTAATATGTAAAAATTACCACAAGAAAAACACAAACATTTATTAAGAACTTAGAACAACCAACCGATGCTAAATAGTTTTACTCTAAAGTAAGAATTGTTTCTGTTGTTTTTCTTTTAACAGATCATACAGATTAGAAAGATAAGATGCTTCAAGGACAAGATTACACAGCAATGAGATGTCAGCACCAAGTTCTGAAACTGGGACTTCTGAGTCCAGAACGAAAGAACTGGACACATAATGGAATTCCTGGCCCCTGGAAATATCTATAAATTAACTGTATCTCATCATCTTTGGTACTCAAAACATCATATTTCTACTTCATAAATGTTATTTAAATACCACACAAGGTGGACTGGGCGCCCTCTGGTGAAAAAGGCATTGCACACATTTTAAATGAGTCATTTCACTTCACAGAATTCTTAAGAGACACAAGTTGGGGGGCTGCCTTCCTTTCCCTACCACAAATCAAAAAACATAAAAATACAGTCTAAAAAACTCACCAATTTATGAATATGCTTAAATGAAAAAGAGTTATGCTCCTAACTTGTAATTTAATACAAAGTTTAACCACTTTGGGCTTTCAACATTGACCTGTTAACCAACAAAGTATTCATTTACTCCCACTAATAACTTCTACTCATAATTGTATTTCCTACAAATTATTGTTCAAGCATTTCAGTGCCATTCATCCATAATTACACAGTCCCAGAGAATCATCTTACCAAATGGGCATGAAGAGAAAGAACATAATCTTTGTGGATTAACACACTTTAAAATAACTAATTGTCCTCTGTTTATTTTGTAGGCCCTCAGTCTTTATTCCAAATGAATAACTGCCAAATCACTTAGGAAAGAGAAAGAATCATTTCATTAACATAATGTTTGTATCAGAATAGAAATATAAAGGAATTCACACAAAAAAACTAGAGATATTTTTCTCAAATATATGCCAATTATTTCCCCCTTATTTCTGCATGCATCTTCGCTGTTATCCATAATAAAACAATGAAAGTTACATTTTCTTCTGTATAGATAAATATCTATCAAGAACTGGAAAGACAGACATAGAGAGAACAGAGTCCCTGTCCTTCAGGTCCATGACCAGTACAGGAAATAGACAGATGTCACAAATGTACCATGTTAAGTGTTAAGACAGAAGATTACCCAGGTTCTGCTGCTACACAGACATAGAGCACCTCACTCATGCAAAAGAAGGGTTGTTTCTGGGAATGATATCCAGAAGAGATGGTAACTGAGCTGGGTCTTGAAGAATAATCCATAGTGGACCAGGTGACAAAATTGGCAGAGTACTCTAGGCAAAGGCAGTGGTGTATTCAATGGTTTGGGACAACATGACACATTTGAATAGCTGCTATATATGTGGCATGGCCCGATTGCAAGTACAGGGAAAGGATGGGGACCTGATGAGAGTCAGCAAAGGTACACCTGGAAAGGTGAGCAGGACCCATCCGGAAAGGGCCTCACAGGTTCTCCCAAAGAACTTAGAGTTTATTCCAAATGTGATTTGGAAACCACCAAAGAAATATGTGAGATGATAAATAAGAAAGTATACTGTTGTGAGACTAGTGATATTTTAAGACTGGTGAGATCAAATTATAAATAGAGATTACTCCATGGGAATGAATGGGATTACTTGGGAGAAGTATACAGTCATAAATGAAGAGTGCCTGAGACCAAGTCCATGGGAACGTGGCCATTCGAAGATTGGGTAGATGAGAAAAAAAAATCCGAAGAAGAGTAGTAAAAGGGAAAAAAAACAAAAGATGAAGTAATACACTTACCCATAATTAAACAAAAGAATGCAACTGCTTGGGGGCTCATTCTTCACCATCTCTTTATTACTTTTTGTTATTGTTAGGCTCTGGGCACCCTGTCCAGCATCTCTTGCACATGAGACCTATTCCTCACTGTTCATTTCAACCCTCTGCCAAAGAAGGTAAGATGCACAGTAGCAGAATATGAGCTTTGAGGGTAAAGAGATGGAGAGAAAATCCTGCCCTTCCACTAGTTTTCATTGCCCTCTTCCTCCAACACTTGGCCCAGATTCTGGGGTCATATACTATCTCTAACAATAGTGGGAGGTGATAAGTAGCCAGTGAACATAGACAAAGGTTGTCTACTGCTGATTACTCCACTGGCATCTAAGCTGACTCTCTCTGCTCCCAGAGCCCACACTGTTCCAGAGCCTATGATAGGCCACAAAAGCCACCTGCAAGGCAGAGGTACTGAGAACACCCTCTACTACTATTGCCCAATAAAAAATAAATTGAGATAGTAGAGACCAAATGGAGAATGATGTGTCCCTGGAATCTCATGTTGGAAATAGACCTACCTCCCCAAACAATTTGTCTAATACTCATTGGTCAGCTGCTCTACCCCCATTCGCATCATACAGCAAGGAGATGTAGGTGAAATAGACTTTTGAGGGCTCATTTACTTCCTTAACCACAAGGTTTATCAGCATTTCTTTGAGAAAAAAAATTTGTTCCAAACAACCAACTTACAAGGAAATTCTCTGAACTCAAGCCATTTGTGAATTGGAAATCCGTACTTCAGAAGAGAAGACTGACATTAACATCAATAGAAGACTATCTGTCAGACCAAAGAGATGGAACAGGGGCATTTTTCACATACCATTTCCCTCTGCCCTTGAGAACCACTTGCTGTGAAAGCTCCCTTGGATGAAAAGAAAACCTTTTGCATCATTGCTGGGTAATCTCTGGTGGTACCGTCTGAGCGGGGAGCATGTGCCTGCAGGAGGGAGAAGGCAGGGACCAGAGCAACCCTCTAAATGTGCAGATGAGCTGGCTGCAGCCACAGTTGAGAAGCAAACATTTCTACACTGAGATGAAAAGGAACTGGGCACAAAGTCTGTTTCCAGTGCTGAGAAGTTTACCATTCTTCGAGCATAAAGGTTTGGACAAAGTGCACGGAGGCTATTTGGGTGGTGCAATGAGCCATACTTTCGCTGAAGGCCTTTTCTAGAGGAATGAAAGGAAGGCTAACTTTTGTTTCTACCCAATCTGAGCTTTACTGTTGCTACTGTGACAGAAGGTAAGTGACTGAGAAGAATCAAAATATAAAGCTCAAAATAACAAGGAAACAATACATTGTAAGTTAAATAAAACATCTGAAACAGGGATCCTGGCTCCTGTGAGGATTTCAGGACAAGTCAACAAATGCCATTTGTCGGCCCTACAGAACTGTGGTAGAAAATCCTTTACTTAGAGGTGCAAGATCCACTTGGTCAGGGCTCCAGTCTTCTATAGAATGCCCTTAATATCCACCTTTATTCACTGTACAAAAAATATATAAAAATTCGTATATATGCCTGATAAGATAATCATTTTGATAATCATGATCTATGTTTTGGAGTGGAGGTGACAGTGAGGAGAAAACAGGCTAATATTTATTAGCATACTTCTTTTTAGAAAAGCAATAAATGTATAATGTTTAAAATAAAAATGTAAACAATCAAAAAGAAGACAATAAAAAGCATCCACAATCTTAATATAACACATTAATATAAGTAGTTGCTCTCCTTTTCTTATGTTTATATGTTGGTAAAATTTCATATATAAACAACGTTATAATTCTGTACATACCATTTTTATAAATTCTCTTTACTTAATATAGTAAAAACATCCTTCAGCTGTATTATATATTATTTAACATCATGGTGGTATCATATTTAAAATGTATATTTTATATACTAATCCCATATTTATTCATATTCTGTTTTTTTCCTATTATTTTGCTCTTATGAACAGTGGAAATGTGAACATACTTGAGCATAATTTGTACGCATACTCATGACCATCTCCTTAGAATAAATTCCTGGGAGTGGCATTGCTATATCTGGGCGTACACCTAAGTTTTAAGCCTTTTGATATAATTAGCAAATGTTCTCACAGGAAGACTGAATGTACTCCTACACTCACTAGCAGCATATTTTAGTGCCAGTCTCTTAGACTTTCTACTGCTTTTTTAAGTTTTGGTTAATCAGATTGTTAAGGAAAAAAATTACTTTTGTTTTAATTTGCATTTCTTTAATTCTTAATGAGGAGAACCTAGCAGAAAACTCATGAAAACAAAAAACAATCCCTCACTGGGGACACAGAATATTCCCAAACCCTGTCCTGGTGCAGTCACATTGACTGGCCATTTGCATTAATTATACTGATAAGTCTATTTACATCCTTTGCCAGATTTTCAATTTGTCCTAAAAATCCTTCTGATAAGGACCCAGGTGATTACACTGGGTCCACCTGGATAATCTAGGATAATCTCCCCACTTCAAGATCTTTCATTTAATCACAACTGCAAAGTCCCTTTTGCTAACTAAGGTAAACTTCTTGGGCTCCAGGAATTGAGAGATGAACGTATTTGGGGGCCATTTTTAAGGCTATCACAATTGCATTGTTGAATAATTAGTGCTGAGAAAATTGACTAGTCATCTGGGGGGAAAAATAGATAACTAACTTACCCACTATATCAAAATAAATCCTAGATAGATTAAAGTAGGGCTTGGCAAACTTTTTCTGTAAGAGCTGGATAGTGAATAGTTTTTGAGTTAGCAGGCCAGGTGGTCTCTGTTACAAGTACTCAGCTCTGCCATGACTGAATGAAGCTACCATAAATAACACCATAGATAATACCTAACAAATGATTATGGCTCGACTTCAATAAAACTTGGTTTACAAAAATTGGTAATAGGTCAGATTTGTCCCATGGGCAATCAATTTAATCATTAATTAAAGGCATTAATGTGAAATTGAAAAGAGAGAGAAACAATAAAAGTATCAGAAAACAAACAGGTAAATTTTTATATAGTTGTTATATGAAAGAGTTTTCTAATTGTGAAATCAAAGGCAGAAACATAAGGAAAATATTTGTAGATTTGCCCTCATAGAGATGGGAAAACGCCATAAAAATACGGAAGGTAAATAGCTAACTGGGAAAGAAACAGGCTCCTTATGCCCCGTCAAAAATGTTGCAAAGGGAGCCATACAGAATGAAGCCCCACCTGGGATCCCAAAATAACCTGAAAAAGTTAAAGTTGAGAAGATTTCCAAAAACATGAAAAAAGTATCTTCTGTATGCCTTTCTGTCACAAGTAAATACTATGTGTACACAAAGTAGAAACAAGCCTGCATGCATTTAAAACCTATGATGAGGATGGGATGAATATTAGTTACCCCTCCTTCTGGGCCCCAGTCTCTACATCTATAAGATGAAAGAAATCATCCCAGTCTTTCCTACTTCACAGAGTTGTTGTGGGTGAAATGAGAAAAAAGAATGGGAAGCAGCTTTGAAAATTATAAAGTGCCAGGATCTGGGTAAAATTCAATTTTAACAAATACAGACTATAATACCTAATTCAATGATACCCTTTCTCCATGACCAGGCTGAAAGCAATACTATTAATAGTATTGCTTTGATGATACATATGGAAGAATTCTCTTTGAAGGAAAAATCACAAGCTCCTGCCTATGTGGCAGTCCATTCACTTTACAAAGTTGAATTTCTTTTGGTACTCAAAAGTGTAAAAAAATGTAAAATCTAGACTGTATTAACCATTTAATAAACTAAAAGAAGGTTACTGAGACCTGGAGCATCTCAATAGAGGGAGGTATATAATAAGGCAGGAGGTATAGGCAGAGACCTACTTCAGATAGGAGATTATAATTATGTTAGAAACTTTAAACTTTATCCTAGGGACAGTCAGAAGCTACTGAAAAGTTTTGAGCAGTGGCATGATATGAATAGATCTGTGTTTTTCAAAGATCACTTTACCTACAGGGTAGAGAATGAATTGGAGAGGAACAAAAAAGGCAACTATAGTCCTAGCCGGCTTGGCTCAGTGGTTAGAGTGTGGGCCCATGGACTGAAGGGTCTCAGGTTCAATTCTGGTCAAGAGCACATACCTTGGTTGCAGACCCGATCTTGTCCCCTGACCGTGAGGGAGGCAACCAATCGATGTGTCTCTCTCACATTGATCTCTCTCTCTCTCTCTCTCTCTCTCTCTCTCTCCCATTTCCTTCTCTCTGAAAAGCAATGGAAAAATATCCCCAGGTGAGAATTTAAAAAAAAGTCAACTATAAAAGATAAATAGAAAGTTTAAACAACAGTCAGAAGTTGATGGCATCATGAACTAAGATGATGGTAATGGAGGTGGAGAGCAGTAAATGGGCTCATGACTCATCCAAGAATAAAATCAAGACTTGGTGATGGACACAATACAGGAAACAATGAAGGATATGAAAACTGACAGCTAGGTTTCTGGCTGACAGATATACTGGAAAATAATACATACCATCCATCTCTAGAATAATATTGAGGCAGCTTCATCAAATCAAAATTGTAAGCATAGAGTAACAACATGACAATACCTAACATTTATTGAGTAATTGTTTCATGCCTGTCATGTGCTGAGTGCTTTACATGTTTTATTTTATTTAAACCACATAACAACTCCATAAGAAATGTTTTTTGAATCAGCTCCATGTTATGGATATGGAAACTGAAGCACTGAGGAGTAGACCTTTTCAAGGTCCACTAGCTAGTTAGCAGTAGAAATGGTATTTGCACCCAGCAGCCTACACCAGAGGAGGGTGAGTGAGTGAAGGCTCTGTGACTGAGCAGGGTCAAGCTCATCTGGAGAAGATGCAGAATGTGAGCCAAGATCCTCATGCCTTAGCAGGAAAGTAAACTACAGAAATCTTGAGAGGAAGAGATGAATCTTGGAGCTAATTATTTCTCCTTGGGAAACTTGGTGTCAAGACAAGATACTTGATCTCTTCCTAGATTATGTGTCCAAGACGTGATACAGAGTCAGTTATAGAAAACAGGATCCACGTTAGTAACTGTGATGGTTTATTTTATGTGTCAACTTCACTAGGCTACAGGGTGCCCAGATGTTGGGCAAACATTATTCTGGGTGTGCCTGTGAAGGCGTTTCTGGATGAGATTAACATTTGAATCCATAGACTAGGTTAAGTAGATTGTCCTTCCTTAGTGGGTGGACCTCGTGAAATCCATTGAAGACCCGAAGTACAAAGAGCTGAGTGTGAGGGAACTCCTGCCTGAGAAACTTCCTTGACCACAGTAGTGGTTTCAGTGATGAGCTTTATTACCCAAACAGGGCCGAAGTTAACCCTGAGGCTTTTACTCAAGTTTTTCATATAGTTATTCACACAACAAATACAGGGTATCCCAAAAAATGTATGCATACTTTGGATAATTATTAATTCCAATGGGTTAAATCTGAAAAGATAGAAACATCAACTTAGCTACCAGCTGTCGAAGTGTGTATACATTTTTTGGGACACCGTGTATTTCTTAAAAGCCTACTATGAGTCTAAGCATTGTTGTAGGATGTTGTAAGTGAAAAATAGGAATATCTCTGCCCTCATGATGTATGCATTCTACTGGAGGACATACTAGAATATGTACAATAACTATGATAAATAAGCTTATATAATATGTTATTGTTAAAAGTTAGTTAAGAGACTACAACAAAGGAGGGATATGAAATGTTAACGGAAGGAATGTTGAAATTTGCTCAGATCGAATAGCCATTGGAAAAGAGTCATCTTTCACCTGGAGCTGTTAAGGACCCATTTCTGCCTATATGAGGAGAGAAGCTTGATTGAAAATGAAGCCAAGTCAGGGGAAAACAGAACCAAGAGTTGCAGGGAAATGAAGTCCTAATGACTTCATCAGAGCACCTGCGCTCAGTTGTGCCTCAAGTTTTTTTAGATATATGAGGCAATAAATGCCCTTACTTTTTGTTTGAATTGGGTTTTCTGTCACTTGCAACCAAAAAAGACCCGACGAATGCCCACACTTTCAGGTATATATAGTAACTTAAAGTATCTAACAATGTGTTTCTAAGTGGAGTTCCTGCTGTACTTGGGTACTGAATAGCTAGAACTCATTTCTAATTAGCAGAATACATTTACATGTAAACACCTAATATCCTAAAGACCTTAAAAACAGTATGTTCACTTTAACATGTTTAAACGTTAGCCTGGTTTAGACTTTTAATTTAAGGACCCTCTCTTATAGATCATTCCAAGGTCACTCTTGTCCAGATTAAGCAATTACAAACTCTAAGTTATCTTGCTTAAAAATCAATGAGATTTTACCAGATACATTTCTGCCATTGTGCATAGTATAGTTTTATTTTGGATTTCTTTGAAGCATTATTAGACAGAACAGAGAACATTTCCACCTTAGTTTTTGTTGGTATTGCTGGTTATGTTTGGGGTTATGTTGGTGTAGTTAAGGACTGATCCTCATCTTCTCTGAATTGAGAACCATAAATGCAGTCACTGGCCATCATGCCATGCTGAGGGTTCCAAGCACACTAGAACCATACACACTAATGCTAACTTGGCTGCTTATTTAGGATCTGCCACAACATACCCGCTGAACAGAAATCCGGTGCTGAACTGAAGACTGTTTGAATTCAAGATTACAGAAAACAATGAATGGATTTTGAATTTTCCCTACCCTTCTTCCTCTATTCTTCCCTTTGATTTGATCTTCCTCCCTACCCCTAAGTCAACATGAAATAAAACAAAACAAAACAAACAAAATCAACAGCTGCTCTCCCTTTCAACACAACATTCACATATGCAGCAAACTGTCTAGCAGAACTTCTTCCCCCAAACCAACCAAGAGGGCCCAAGGAGGGAGCAAAGAGATAATAAGCGCCCTTCCTCATAAATGAGCCATGAATAGCTAGAGAGGAGACATTTCCTTGGGGTTTATTGAAAGAAGGTGAATCTAACGCTGCCATCGAACCATCATCCCTGGATAGACAGACCCCCACCTCAGGCTATATGAGTGACAGAGAGGGGATTCGCAGGGATTCTCAGAGATGGGGGTGAATCATCAGCCTAGGGGACCTGGCCTTTCTCACAGAGGAATATCTGAGAGTACTTCTCTCCACTTAAGCAAAGAAAAAGGGCTTCGAAAGTACCCATCATAAAGTTTCCTGCAAGAAGGGGAGGCTGGCTTCTTTCTCCCAGGTTGAATGTCTGTGTATGCAGCCTATCTGCTAGGCCACCCATGCAGGTCTGAGCAGGGGGAAGGAGAATTACAGAGAAAGCAGAGCAGTGAAAGGGATACTGAGTGGAACGTCTTTGGTGTGAAAAGATTTATAAGTTCCCTCTGGATCAAGTGGATTCTGGGGAAGGCAGCTTGGCCTGAGTGACTTTCTGATACTCCACCCAAAACAGGCCCCAAGGTGAAAGCTAAGGGGATTTGGGACCGAGGTGACGCTTCCACACTGGGACAGTTGGAAGGTCTCCTACAGGGCTCCAGTGATCTCAGGCAAGAATCTTCAGAGAGGCAACAATGCCAGCAGAGGTTATAGCTGCACAGTTCAGTAAAAATCTTGTTAACCTTCTTCCCCTCACCTTTTCTACCTGCCCCAACACGGAGAGAATGTAAAATAAAAAGATGAGAGTAGGAGTGAAGGAGAGCCCATGCCCCTGATGTTCCCAGTGCCTCAGGCTGGAGCCTCGATTGGGAGGAAGGAAAGAAACTTTAAATGAGTAGGAGAGTTTTCAACTAGATGAATTAGGACTGGTCTTTTTAATATCTAACATCAACTGGGAACCTGTGGTGCCCGAGGTATAGTTAAAGGACAGGGCAAAAAGATCCATCAGAATATGGATTAAGAGAGTGATGACAGAAAAATAAAGTCTGTTCTGAGTCAGATTCTGTCTAGAAGGTTTGAGTCTCTCAAACACCCCTAGAAATGTACCCCTTTCATTTGCATAGCCTTGTGGCCAACTCGCACACCATTTCCCATGAAATTTATGTGGCGAAAAGTGCTGGGGGAAGGCAAAGAAGCTCTTCAATATTGAGGAGATATAAGATTCCTGAAAAGGAAAATCATAGCATATACTAGAAAATTAGATTCCATAAGATCCTGGGATAGTTTTTAAATTTGGGGTTGCATTGAGAAGAGATGTCCAAACAGAGCAAAAGCTTTCAACCACATATATATATTTGCTTCTTCCACTATTTGATGAGACCCTTCTAGGTTATGAGCTCTATGCTAGGAACTTAACAAGCTTTTTGTTTGCCTGATTTCACCCACTTGTTGTATTCAGCCTAAATGCAACCTAAAGGAAAAATGACTTCAACTTTATATATCGAGTCTATAAGACACTAAATATTGTACTAGTATATTTGAATATTTCTGTCCATCAGTTTCAGTCCCCTTGGGATCTCAGAGACTAAACTAGAAGTCAAAAGTCTATGAATTTGGTTTAATTAGCTTAGAGGACACCTATGGTTTTATCAACCCATCAACACTCCTTTATGAGATGGCTACCATCCTCTCTTTTGGTAAACAGCTTCCCAAAACAAATATTCATGCAAGCACACAAATACATAAGCACACTACACCTCCACCCTGGCCTCCCTGGTCAGAGCAGAGTTGTATCTCCTCACATGGCCTGGTCTCCCTGGCCTTGCAGATTGGTAACGTGACTTGAGCTGAAACAATCACAGTGCCCCATGTCCATGGACACCAAGTGTAGTCCTAAGCCTTGTAGGTAAATCAAGCTAGACTTGTGAGGCCTTCCCTGGTTACCTTTGGCACTAATGAGAGAGCACAGAGCTCTGTTCACTGGTGGTGGAAAACCAAAGTCTACATGAAACCAGGAAATGCACCAAGGAAATGACCATATGGAACAAGTTGTTAAGGAATAGGAGCCAGTGAAGCCAATATATGCAGTGAGATCCAGAAGTGAGAGACAGAGTCCTAATGCCATTTGGTCCCCTGGAAAGAGCCATGCCAGAGGCCAGTGGCCTTCTCACCCATCCTGCATTTTGATCAAGAGCTCATAAATTTTGGGTTTTGTCTAAGTTTGTTTGCATTGGGTTTCCATCCCTTAAAATCAAATAATTTAAGAGTAGTAAAGCCACCTATAAAAATGCCATACCACAGATGTGGTTTATATTTTAGTCCAAATGAATGAGAGACAGAAAGAAAGGACGATTCGTGGTGTAGAAGAAATGGGTCAAGAGGAGCAGCAAGAGGAGATGTTCTGAATATAAAAGAGACAGGACTAGAAATGACTGACAGGTGGCAAAGAGCAGAGATCTGAAGATATATTGTCAAATATAGAGGAACGGTTCCAAGATGAAAACGGGCTCTGGAAATTTTCATCCCACACCAAGAACAGAAGATAGGAAATGTCCTCAAAGTCCACGACCCTTCAGGAAATAAGGAATCACACAAAAAGAGACCCTGATCTCCTTAAAGTGCCTACATACTGCAGTTGAACAGGATGAGTTAGTAGAGTTGCTTTTAATCACTATTTTATCAGTGGAACTATTTTCTTCTAATGAAATAGTATGTTGAACACAAATATAGACTAGAAATAACAGCAATAAATTGATTACTTGAGCCATTTAAACCTTGATTGCTTGACCCCAATGTAGTTTATTGTTTGTGAAACCTCTGAAGCTTCCCTCGGAAACCTTTGGATTTTGGGGAGCACTGTATGGAAATCACTGACCAGTCACACCCTTCTACACATGTATCTAAGCCGTGCACACGACACTGTGCTTCAAGACAGCCTAGGACCCGTTGGCAACTATAATAACAGTGCCCAGGTACACAGTAATTTTAAAAAGCATGGAATTTGAATACAGATACTTGGTACTTTTAAAAGAAAAATAAATCATATTCAAACTTATTTCTTTAGACTCTTTTTTCTTATTCACTCCTACCAAATTCTCTTGTTTGTAATAATTGCACTAGTGTTTTCCTCAATCATGCCCCCACATACTAGCTTTTCTCAGAAACTTCCATTTATATTTAATGCCCGTATCTTGTAAATTTCTTTAAAAGGACAAAGACAGAAGTCCATTCAAGGCCGTAAGACTGCTTTCGCTCCTAAGAAACTGTCAGCCAAATTTCTCAGGGAGGAACTAGAAATGAAGTGAGAGACATTGATAAATTTCCCTGCTGAACAATCAATAAAAGCCCCGCCACCCTGTTCAGACTCCCACTGTGGAAGCAAGAGCCGTAATTACATTGTCAAAAATTCAACTTGCCCAGGCTGACAGCAACCCCCTTGAAAAGTGACATGTGATTGGCACTCGGGTTGGGGTGGTGAACCTGGATTGGCAGACAGGGTGGGGAAAGCAAAAGGCAAGAGTGAAATTTCCTTATTGACTACAACTACCCGAACCCCAGACTGCCCCTCTGGAGGGACCCTGTGACCCCTTAGTCATATTAAGTATCCAAGTGGGTAAGGGACAGGACAGAATTTCCTCAGCCATCTGCACTCCACAAGAGATTCAGAACACACCCTGCCCCAGTCCACTCCCAAACCCAGAGATAGAGACAGCGCTGCATGTGGGTATGTGTTCATGCAGGTGTGTGCGTGTGTGCGTATGTGTGTGTGCGGGCGTGCATGCATTTTTCTACATTAAAAGCAGAACATGAAACGTGCTTTCAACTCCATCTTCTCTCGTGACAGCTGAACAGCTGAAGCCTGTTTGCTTAGCGATTTTAATCTATGATAAAAATCAGCCTGAGCAGAGGTGTGCAGGGGTGGCAATGAAGAATGAGATGGGAGGGAGAGGGTGAGGGAAGCTATTTGTGTGGGGAGATCCACAGACCCATTTGTGTGATCTCTAGGACCTGAACTGGAGTTAAATTGCTTTCCATCAGTCAGTCCTCTTACTGTTGCGCATTAGGAGTAAAATGCCTTCAAAAAGCCTCACTTGCTCAGCAGTGCTCTGCTTCTGGTGAAACTGGGGAGCATGAAAATGATTTCCAAGAAGGCTTTATTGTAGCCACACCCAGGAATGGTGGTTATTCACTGCTGGGAAGCAGCTGCACCACGAGAGATTAAAATCAAAAGGTGTTGTTCACTAGCTGCTGGGAACAGAGCAGAAGCTGCCTGGGAACGTGGCTGCCTCATGATCTCCAAACCCACAATCCCTCTCTTGCTTTTCAAAGAAGTAGATGGAAATTAACATGGAGAGAAATCACTAGGCAGAACTGGCCCCACACGAAATTTTGAAAGCAAGTCCCCTGAGATCATCCCCATTGGGTACTCAGTGCTTCGAGAGAAAAAAAGAATATAATCAAAATAGGCATGACTAACACTGCTTGAGTGTTACCCTGTACCAGATGCTTCGGAGCAGCTCACAGGTAGTACGTCTATGAGGTGAAGATTGTGTTTTCCTGGTTTTATAGAAATTACTTTGCCCAAGGTCATAGCTGATAATGGCAGACCTGCACTGATTTGTGATTCCAGAACAATTAACCACTAAAAACAGCTCCTCTCCAAGAGCAGTCAGTGGGCTTCTCCAATCAAATCCCCTGAGGGCTCCATTGAACCGCACATTCCTGGGTCCACCTCCAGCCATGGAGTCAGACTCTGGGGGGGAGACCCAGAAATCTGCATTGTAAAAGTCTTCTAGGCACGAAAGTTGGTCAGTCTCCTCACTGCGCCACCCTGGAAGCTGAGTGAACGCTGGGTCATTAGGGGCCTTCTGGATGCAAGGCAGTGAATCACTGTTTTGCATACTTGACAGCCAAAGAAAATTAGTTTTTCCCTATAGCCCCAGTGTCAGCAGACCCACCTCTAGCCCTGGGAAAAGGCCAGCAAAATTACGTAACGATTTTAACTATGATGCACCCCCGTGCCCGTGCCTGGGGGAAACCCGTTTGAGACCTCAGGTGGTGGGGGGGGGAGGGAGAGGATTGATGAGCCGCTGGCTGTGCCTGGGCTCCTGAGCCACATCACATTTCTTTGGAGTGAGTGAGATGCGGCAGTGTCACATCAGAGCGCAAAACAGCTTGACTTCACCTGTGTTCATGTGCAAGCTGCAGTTCGGGAAAGATCCCCGTACCTCCTATATTAGTGGGGCTTTGGGGAAGACAGTTGTGATGACAACCTAACCCCAGGAATACAGGGAAGGGGAGAGAGATGGGAGAGGTGGAAGAGCAGGGGAGAAGATAAAAATGGGGGAGCAGAGGAAGAAGAAGTGTCTACACTCTCAAGGGCCAGTATCATCACAAGGCTCAAGTAGCAACATTTTTTTCTAACTTTCAGAATTCTCAAAACATATTAAAAGCATGTACTTTGCTTTCATTGCCCCCTATTGATTGTAAGCAATGACACTGGATTCTCTTAACCTGACACCCATTTAAACACAGGATACATTTAAAATACAGGCACAAAAAGATTTATGAATCCTTTCACTGGCCCTTCCTAATATCATGTGAAAATGAGAATGGTTGGAGTGAAAAGAGTAGAGTAAAAGAACTAGGAGAGTTTTCACTCTTCTTCATTCGAATTTCCATTTCTAGCAAGAATTCTGTCATCTGTGTCATAAAGGACAGTGACTCTCAAACCAGGGCTGTCCCGATTAAGATTCAGGGTCCTCCGGATGGTTACGGGCTGGTGGAAACATTGATCTGTGCCCTATTCTTCCCCAGCTATTTTTTTCTCAGTGGCAAACAGCAAAACATTGGGTGAGTGGCCTAAATAGCTGTTGGACGAAAGCAAACATTTGAAGACCATGGCTGATGTGTGACTAGACAGAAGACTCTCATGGTCCCCGGGCCACAAGATTAATGTACGCGCTTGCTGATAGAGACAGGAGAAGGAAGTCCTTCTTATTTTGAATGTCTATCCAGATAGCTATGGGTTTTTCAAACCTGGTAAAATTTATCCCCAGTGCCTAGCACTCTGGCTGGTCCATAGTCAACACTTACTAAATACTTATTAGAAAGATTTTGCTTCCTCTCAAAGGAAGTCAAAAGAAGCAGAGTGCATTTAGTAGACAGTGGTTGAGGCTCACAGTTTGTAACAGACAGGCTTGACAGAACAAAAAGACAGACTCCTTAGCATAGCTGAATGCCCATGTCTAGAATTATTCTGATAGGTGGTGGGGATTTATTTGGTTACACCAGTACAGAAATGCCAGTGTAGACAAGATCATGTTTCCTGGAGATTGGCCACTATCTGGAGACCATGTTTTTTGTCTGCCTTTGTCTCATGCTGTGTAACCCAAAGTATATAAGTATCCACTGCAAGGTACTTAAAGCTCATCATTTTACATTTATATTTTCCAGTTGATATTAAGAATTTTCCTGGCACAGTTAGTAATTTCCTGACTCTCAAGGAAAATAGAAATGTTTGTTTTTTAAAGTACAGTTGTGTAATCAGAAGGCAAATAAAATAAGAGCAGTAACACATTGTAGCCTAATCCCTATTTTCTCCCCCAAGACCCATAAATACCCAACCCATTTGAACCAGAAACTAAGAGGAACTCTAGCTGAACCCTGCACATAGGAGCGGAGTACAGCCACAATGCCAAAATGAAGTGGTTCCCATTTGGGTTGTGAGGCCATCAGTGTACACAGCCATCAGCATATGTGACGTGATCGTGTCAGTTGATTTTCACTACATTATGCTGCAGTTACAAACACAAATCTCAGTGGCTCATGATAACAAAGGTTTGTTCCTCACTCACGTATGTGAGAGCAGTAGGTCGGCTGCAGCTGTGCCCTGGTTATAACTCTTCAGTATTCAGGATCCTAGCTGAGGGAGCTGCCCCTATCCGGGATAGGCTATTCTCAAGCAGAGAGAAAAGGGAAAAGTATTGCAACGGCTCTTAAAACTTCTACTTGGCCCAGCCGGCCAAGTTGAGTATCACACTATGATCAGGAGATCGTGATTTGATTCCCGGTCAGGGCACATGCCCAGGTTGTGGGCTCGATCCCCAGTTGGGGGGTGTGCAGAAGGCACCCGATCAATGACTCTCTCATCATTGATGTTTCCATCTCTCTCTCTCCCTCTCCTTTCCTTTCTCTGAAATCAATAAATACAGATTTTGATTTAAAAAAACAAAAACCTTCTACTTGGTCACCGCAATACATCATTTCTGCTCACATTCTATTGACCAAATCAGGTCCAGGGCTAAGGCCACTCTCATTGGGACAGGGAAGTGTGCTCCACACACAGGAAGGCACTGAAAGCCATCTGGCCATGGGAAGAGGTGTATATCTTCTTACAGAAAGGGGAGCAAATAATGGAGAGCTATAGTGTCCTCTGCCATGGGAATCATCACAGTTAATATTTCTCCTTTAAGGAAATGGTGCCCGCACTCTAACTTTGTTGCCTCGGCAGCTAACAGGCAAGCATTATAAGTAGTCTGGTCATTTTCCCCGCTGCCCCCACACTGGCTGGTCATAGCCCTACCTCATGTCCTCTGGCCAGTTGCCCCACTCACCATGCAGGGCAAGAGTTCCATTCCTCACAGCCAGGAACTTAATTCCATATGGGAAAAAGGGGGTAGAGTGGGAGCTCCCGTAAAGAGTGATCTCCGCTTTGCCTTGGAAGGGCTTGTCCTCGGATCCAATCCGGAGCTCTCCACCATCAGAAACGAGGATGGAGTGCGCCCTGAGCTCAATGCTTCCTGCATCCATGAAAATCAGCTTGCCTCCTAGTGGCCAAAAAGAAGGTTGTCAGTCCTTTTGACAGTTCTAATGTCTGATGAAATCATCTTTGTTTATATTCTCCTGTAGAAACAAAATAGAGTGGATAAAGCACCCAGGAGCACAAGCACTGCATTACCAAGCCAGCTTAGGTTAGTTATCACTATTCATGGTTGCCTTTTTTTGTATTATTTTTAATGGCAATAGCCTAAATGTCTAGCAATTTAGAACTGGTTAAATACATCATGAAAAAGTCATTTTTACCATTTAGCAGCAGATAAAAGCATCAGTAAATATTAAGTTAAAAAAAAAAAAAAAGGCAACAAGTGAGCAGGAAATAGGAATAGAAGAAAATGTGCCAAAATTATAAGAACTGTGGTAAAAGGAAGTGTAATTAGGACTACCATCATAACGTGTAGCATTTTAGCTGACCGACATCCATTGTACTTTTCAGAGACTCTAATTTCCTGAAGGAATTGCTGTGCTCCACTGAAAAGAGTTGAGTGAGACTGTCAGTCACAGTGCCTTATCCTACCATAACTGGACTAATGTACCTAGACTTCAAAAGGAAATCTGGAGCCAAAGGGAAGAGAAGACTGGAAATGTTTAGATCTCAGTAATTCTAGTGGTGGCACCTTAATGAGCCTGAAGAGAGTTCCTATTTCTGAGCCCCCACCTGCCAAACCCCCCTCCAAAAGGCCCTGAGTGTTATCACTTCTACACCTGAGTTTCCACACTTTCCGTCAGTTTTGTAAAAATCAGTTTGTTCTCTGTATCTACAAGTTCATTTCTGTTTTATTTTGTTTGATTGTGTTGCTTTTTAGATTCCACATATAAGTAAAATTATATGATAGTTATCCTTTTTTAAAAGAAAGTTGGTTTCTCTTATTTGAAATCAAATAACTTTAACTGATACAGATACTGTTTTGCTCTAATATCCAAATTTTCTGTAAAGTAGAAATATTTATTTTATAATAAAATCACATTATATTGTGAGAACAAGTACTTAGGATATTAAAATATACTTTCATTATTTTAATATTTTTCTTTAAAAGGATTTAGAATATTTGTGTTTTAAGGAGAATTTTCTCAATATTGACAAAATAATTAAAGCATCTCATATAATAAACACTTTAACATGAATGAGCTATTAACCCTATCTCCCTCCTCTAAGTGGTTTGTAAAAGCACTGGACTATACTCTTCTATCATCTAACAAAGTGGTCAGGGTTGAGACATTATATTAGAAACAGCAGAGTCCTCTTTTCTGAATGCCACAGTAACTTCCCATCTCACTCAGAATAAGTCAGGCCCCTTATGATTTGCCACCCCATCTCCAATACCCCTGCAACATCATCTTCTAAAACTCACTTTTTCACTCACCTGCTCCAAAAACACTGGCCTGCTTGTTGGTTCTCAGACAGGTCAGAGCCTGTGCATATGTTCTTCCTGCACCTGGAATGTGCTTCTGCAGACACCCATGTGCCTCACTCCCCCTTGTCTCTATTCAAATGTTAACTTCTCACTAAGGCGTTCCTCTCCAGTCTTTATAAAATAGCATGCCCTCGTCTCTGACCCAAATAGATTTTTCTTCATAACACTTAATATCAGGCATATATATTTACATGTTCATCATCTGCCCTCTCCCCACTACAATACATGCTTCATGAGAACACTTGTCTGCTTTGTTCATATCTATGCTCTTAGAATCTAGAACAATGACCCATAGGTAATTAGCACTTAATGTATAATTATTGAGTAAATTAATAAATGGTTATATCTTTTTTAGATCATCTGGTTTAAGTACCTGAATTTATTCTTTTGTGGACAAACACACACAGAGACACATACACTCGCTCCCATTTTCTCAGAAAGAATGTTATTATGTTTAATTTATAAGTCCACATATTGTCTTAATGAGCTAATAGGCAAAGGATGTGGGGAGGGCTGGGTGTCAGAAATGGCTCAAAAAGTGGATTCTACTATAACGAGTGAGGCCCAGTGAAGGGTACACACTCTCCATCTACTAAATTTAGTCCTATCTCCAAAGTGCCGAATTATTGAGTTAGGTTGCTGTTGTTCCCCAGACATGTACTGGAGGAATGAGAGGAAGAGATGAGTAAGACTAAGATGCCTGCAGTCATTTACCCCCTAATGTTTACTCCCATTAGTGCAGAGATAGTGGTCAATAGACATTTGACCCAATAGTCAAATGTAGGGCCCTTTCTTCTCCAAATTCTGTCTACCATTCGTCTTCAGCTTCCCTCGGGCTTCTTCACCAGCCCTAAAGCTCATGCCATACTCCATCAGTAACAGTCTCCAGATGTTTGTTTGGACTCAGCCTCTTAAAGTGCTCCTTCCTTTCAGCCATGATTTAGAACCCACCCCACGTAGGTGTCCAGTTTCTCTCTCTGTAAAGTGTATGTGGTTAGAGTTCTTCCCTCAGAGAATTATGGTGAGATTTCTTGAAATGATGCTTGCGGGTCCCTAGCCTTGACTCTGATCCTATTAGATAATGCATTGGTGTCTACTGCTATCATCACAAGCATCTTAACTTCCCCAACTATTGCTGTTACTGCTCTATTTCCACAGTTGCTCCATCACGCTAGTGCTACTAGACCACATCCTTCCAACATCTCACTGCTGGCAACCCTGACTTTCCCTTTTAAATATGGAACATAGAGCATACATACCCTAAGGTAAACTATCCAAGAGGCAAGAAACTACCCTTTGGCGATCTGCAGGCTTGATACTAGAGTGGTACCACCCTGCTTCCCAGACTTTTGAAGGGCCAACGTGGAATTTTGACTTTAATTTTCCCTCTCATTGTCATTACAGTGACAAGAATAATCATCAGAAATGCAGTAATAATGATGAATCCTGCTGGGAACAAGAGGGGAAAAATGTGACCTGTGCTACAGGTCATGTTCTTATGTTTACTAAAATCTCGTTCGCTCACAGACACATTTGATTAATGTTCCAACTAATTATCTTTAACTAGTAGACCAAGGATTTGCACTGCAGGCCTCTTTCATTATAAATAGTCAGGAAATCTGAACTGAACTTGATGAGCAAGTGTTGGAGGCAGGGTATGGAATCGAGGTTCCTCTCCTGACTCTGCTGTTGGCCTCTGAATGACCCTCAGTGAGCCCCATAAAATTGCTGGGCCTCAGATTACTTGGTTCCCAAATCTGTCCTACTCAGTGCCTAAGGATGGTCCCTTTTCTCATTGGTAAAGTGAGAGTAGATTCATGCATTCACTGAGGCTCCTGCTATCTCTGGAACATCTGACATCTACATCTTTGAAGATGCAGCCAGGTGTGTGTTTGACATTGATAGAAACATAAAACTCATGTTTTCCTGATACCACTCTGCTGTAGTGAACTTTGAATTTTGATTGAAAGAGATAATACATGCACAGTCAGGGATTCAAATAAGACCACGAGGGGAAAACGGAGCTAACATTTATCAAGCATCTATCATGCGCCAAAATCTTTAGGTATGTTGTTTGAAATGACCTTTAAAACAAGACTATGAGGTCAATACCACCCTCCACATTTCATAAAACAGAGAGTGCGCTGCAAGAAGAGGCTAGAATTCCTTCTTCAGCCCAGAAAATGCAGAGGAAGCTTTAGCATCCAGGATAGGACCACCTGACAGAGAAACTCCTATCCTATCTAATTCCACAAACACTCCCAGGTAGCTCTTTCATTAATTAGGTTTGTTATCATGGTTACACTTAAGGAAAAACATGTGTTAACCTAAGTAAATTTGCCTATGGCTTGTTTATATATGATTTATTTTAATTTTGTTAATGTAGATATACCTTGCCTCATTACAAAAGGGATTTGAGACAGATTACAAGGATTAATGGGTAAATATAAAACCTGGGTTTTATCCCTTGTACCATCAAGCGAAATATTAAATATGCCGAAACAAATTGATAGAAATTTTAAAATGTCACAGGAATTAAGAGTAATGTTAATGAAGGGAGAAAAGCTCAGCCCAAAGAAAGTGAATGATTGGTGTTGGCAACAGTACTATAAACAGGACTAATTAATTAATGTGATAATTGTTATTCTGCACTGAAAAGCATTCCCTCCTCACTTTATCAGCGGCGAGTATAAAGAAATCGAGGTAAATTAAGAAGAGAGTTTGACAAGGAATTCAGCTATTTTTGATTAAAATAATTACAAGTGATAACCAAGGTGCCATCTCCTTGGTGTGAAAGAATGCAAAGTTTACACTTCATCTAGCGCTGTGCCAAGGCCCCAGGTGTGTCATCATCATATTTCATTAGCTTAAACCAAATATGCAGGGGCTGCTTTAGAGGAGAGCCCCTGGCGGGCAGGAGGGCAGCGGGAGGACTTGGGTCTCCACTTCCTAGGGCCTGGCTCCCTTTCTGAAAGCCGAACTGAAGAGTGGGGCTGAGCCAGCCTTTGGCTGTACCCCTCAAATTGCTTGTGATGATTGTTCATGAAAGCTAAGTACGTCCCACGAGTGACCTCGGGTAATTTTATAAAAATCAATCAACCATCATTATTGTTACTTCCCCTCTAAAATAAATAAATGCTCACAACTTTTTACATGTAATCACTTCTGTCCATTAAACATCTTTTTTATTTCTTTTAAAGGGAAGTGAAGGAGACTTTTAGCAGCTAGCTAAATGTTTGCAACTTACATCAAAACCTGCTTTTGGCTAACCCTGCAATTAGCCATCCTCCATAATAACCACAAAATTTGTTGTTTGTTTTTTTAAGAAAAATAAATAACACCGTTTTAGCTATTTTCTCCCTTACAGAAAAATGTAGGGTAGAAATATTTTTTCCATACAATAATACTCTTCAAAAGAGATGGCTATGCTTTCTCTCTTCCAGGCTCTTGAGAGCTCCCCAGTTTGGGCCTTGCCTGGCCACTCCTCCAGCACCGCAGCCTGTTGCTGAGTCCAAAGCTCGACGCTCAGGCCTCACGGCTCCTGAGTGGCCAGCATGGCCACGCTGGGTCACGCCTTCTTTCTTGATAGTCCTTCCCCTCACTTGCCTCGCACTGGGCCTCCAGGTTTTCTTCCTGCCTCCCAAGCCTCCCCTGCCGGCCTCCTCTACCTGATTCTTCTTGATTACCCCAGCTACTGACACTTGAAGTTCCCCATGACTCAGTCCCTCGACTATCTTTCTTATTCAATGAACACTGCCTTGGTTGTCTGATCTTGTCTTAAGGTTTTAAATATCATCACATGCTCATTGCTGCCAACTCCCAAATCTATATTCCCAAAGCCCACCTATGCCCTCAGATCCAGACGCACATACCCAGCTGCCTACTCCAGGTCTCTACTTAGATGTCGTACAGGCTTCTCAGCTTAGCATATCCAAACATGAACTCCTCACCTTGCCACACAGGTCTGCTCACGGTCCTTACCATCTGCAGAAATGGCAACTCCATCCGTCCAGCTGCTCAGTCTGAAAACTCTAGATTCAACTTCCCTTCCCTCTCCCTCCACAACCAATCTTTCACAAAGTAGTATACATTCTTTCTTCAACATATCTCCCTGATCCAACCACTTCTCAGCACTTCCATGTCTGTGTCTGGGATCTGAGTCACTCTTATCTCATCCCTGGAGTATTATAACAGCCTCCTCACTCAGCTCCCTGCTTCTGCCCTTCCCCCCACCCCAGGGTCTGCTCTCAAGTCAGCACCCAGTATGATTTTTATTTTGTGGAAATCTTACCACGTCACCACTTTGCTCAAAGTCTCCAATGCTCCCAGCACACTCAGAATCAAAGCCTCCCCAGCCCCGTGGGGCTGGTTCTCTCTGGCCCACTTTGTCTCTGCTCTCCCCGGCTCACATCCTCTTGCCCCACTGACCTTCTAGCCCCCCATCCCTCACTGTGTGCAAGTCCCCCAACCACCACCAAACTACCTCTCCACATTTCCTGCTGCATGTTTCCCATACTGTCCAGCAAATCAAACAAACAAAAAAAATCACTTGTTTACTTGACTGTTTTCCTTATGGAAATAAACACTATAAGAGCAAGATTTTGGCCTTTTTTGTTCACAGCCATAGCCCCTGTACCTGGAAAAGTGCCTGGCATATGGGGAACTTGGTAAGTGCTCACTAAATCCTTGTGCAATGATAGGAGTTGAAGTTATAGACATGAGTGAGGTCTCCCCAGGAGAACACGTAGAGTGAGAACAGAACAGAAGTAAGGGGAACAAGTCATCAAATATTAATATTTAAAGACTGGAATAAAGGAAGGAAGTGGCAGGATTCTTGACTGTGAGTCAAAGAGTTGGGTGAATTAGAAGAATCGAATCGAAAGGTAGTACAGACAGACAGTGGGAAGAAATTTAAGAACCAAGGAGATAACGGACAAAGATGGCAAACACTTAATGTCATTTTTAGGAGGCTCAGGAGAGCAAGGGTGCACAGCAAGAGTGTGCCTTATGAGGACAGGAAGGCCAGGTGATAAAATGAACCAGGGAGAGGGGCTTCAACTGCAAACAAAGGGAAAGCCGGAGGTTGATGAAGGCAAGAGCCAGGGAGGGCTTTGAGGACCCCAATTAATTAGATCAATCTTTATCCCAAACTAGATATTTCATTTGCTCAAAGCCGAATGTACCTACATTTTAGATGTAAATTATCTGATTAATCTCCATTCAGCTTTTTGTTTTAATCCTAAATAATTCCTTAAAGAGTTTAACTGCCCATATCTGGTTACCTTGCTGGTAATTAATAGCCTAATAGAAAGGGGAGCATGTGGAATTCCCCTTTTCTGGAGGATTATAGATCACTATTCATTCAGGGTGGCTGGACCCTCATCTGCCTGGACAAGAAGGATTGGCTGAGTGACCTGGGCACAGTTGGGGTACACTGCCGTACCCTAGTGCATGGTGCTGCTGCAGAGGTGAGCATCAGGGGGAGGTGAGGGAGAGGGGAGGAGACTGGCATTTAGGGAAGGCAGCCACAGCCTAAAGCCTGCATCGTGATGGGGATGCACACAGCTTCCTTTGTTGGCAAGACCCGGATTAGACTTGTGCCTGATCCACTGGAGCAGAGCCTGGAAGCCTTCGAGGTGGGCTTGTCCCCGGCCAGAGAGCCGGAAAATCAATTTGGCTGGCAAACGAGAGCCCCCAAGAGCTCAGTGCACGCTCCATAATCCTATCCACTAGCAGCTCAGGAAATAGATGCCTGAGCCCTCACATATTCATGGGGGATGTGAGGCATAAATCAGGCTTTAAGGATTGGGGGCAAAGGGAATGGACTCTGTGGCTGGCTACTAATTAATCAAGCACAGAACACCTAAACCTACCAACCTGGGAGCCACACACACAGGCACCGGCTGCTGCTGCTACTGCTGCTTTTCCTGATTATTTTCTTCATTTCAATTAAAATAGATATCAAATGAAATTTCCCCCTTTAGCTGACGCTGCTTGTGCATCCCCCTGTTCTTCCTTTAATTAAAAAACATGCTTATTGCAATACTTGCCAGAATCACTTTAACGGTATTTTAATTGTAATGTCTCTGCCTGATTAAAAAAAGAAAATATGAACTAGAAAGTGTTTGCAAAAATGTTCTCAGAGTGCAGGAAAGGAATTGCACACCTCCCAGAATGGATGCCACATGCTAATTCCTTAATTAGCCTGGCACTGCAGTCAGATGGGCAATGTAGAGGAAAAACATATCTGAAATAAAAGCACTGACTCAGAGCCGCAAACAATAGCGGCTGGGAGAACCATTTTCGTCAGCTCAGATTTCCCTGGCAGGAGAGAGAACTGCTGCTAACTGAAAATGCCATGCTCAGGATGGGCCCATCCAGTGTCTCCAGCCAGGTTTCCACTGTTCTTTGCAAAGGGTCGCATAGCCTTGGGAGAAAGTGTAGCTGAGCCGGGTTAATTGGCTTCCAGTTCCTTTTATTGTTTTAGGCTAGTGGGGTCTCAGACTTGAGCATGCATCTACATCACCTCAAGGTCTTAAAACACAGATTGGTGGGCTTCACCCCCAGAGAGGTTTACTGTGGGGCCCAAAGTGGGCCTTTCTTGCAAGTTCTCAGGTGCTGCTGCTGCTGCTGCTATCAGGGACCACACTTTGAGAACCACGGCTCTGTGTAAATTAAATGACTGCTCTAGGCGTCCATCATGGGAACTTTGCTGCCATCTAACAGGTTGAGAAACACAAGGCTGGAATGACAGATTAATTCACTCCATCATTCAAGCAATGTTTACTGTTATTTTCCAGCTCTTCTGCTAGGTGCCAACATAAAAACATAAAAAATGCAGTCTCCACTTCCAGAAGGTCACTGTGAAGTTTAATTGTTCCCGGTTAATAGAAATTCCCTGGTTTTAGTGAATTAGTGAGCTTTACAATAACTGAGAAAGAAGATGAAGGTTATGACTCAGCCTTTCATTTTTTCTATAAAGCATAAGACTCAATAAGTTAAACTTATAAAGGAATTAACTCTATTATCAATTACAAAGTATAAACGTATTTGTGGAAGAGAAACTATATAGAAGTGTTTAAAGGAACTCAAATGCTGAGATATAAACAAATGCCTT
This sequence comes from Miniopterus natalensis, assembly GCF_054644295.1. Classification (NCBI taxonomy): domain Eukaryota; kingdom Metazoa; phylum Chordata; class Mammalia; order Chiroptera; family Miniopteridae; genus Miniopterus; species Miniopterus natalensis. The sequence goes on from NC_142085.1 coordinate 22,234,488, forward strand.
TGTCATTATAACTACTGTTATCAGTCCCTGCTTAACTAAACCTTCATTTCCTCTCCACCTCCAGAAAACCGTTACTTCCTTTTACAGACAAAGCTTCTTGCATTTAACTGCTCAAGGCCCTCAGTTGTTCCATGGATTCCTAGAAAGTCACTTAAGACCTCAGAAAGACAGCCAGTATTTGTAAGGAGAAGAAGAAAAGACAAAAAACTAAAAAACAACAGAATTCCATCTTTTCCCCAGTGTCTGTATCTGACAGGTAGAAATCTCCCTAGCTCCCAAGTTTCTCATCCATTCAAATAATCTCCTTCATTTCCTTTATCCAAGTTCAATTAGCATTGATCCAATCACATTTTGACCAGCCCTACAATTTAATATACTTCTCTGAGGAATCCGTTTATTCGAAAGGTTCCAAATATAATTATTCTCAGAATATTGTAAACGTGATTTTGCTAATAGCATAATGTTTTAGAAATGCAAGATAACAGTTGTGTCCTCATAGTATTTATTTATTTAGAAAATGAGAATGCCTCCTACCCCCCAAATATTATAGTACATGAGAAATAATAGTAACAAAATGCTCAGTCTCTGATATACTTTAATCTGCACAAGAACCCCAGATACATAAGCATTCCAGATTTCTAGCGCCCTCCCAGTCTGGATAAACAGGATGTGGGAATCATTAATCAACAAATGAGGTAGAGAGGTAAGGAGAGGCCAAGTTCTGAAGGACCTGTAAGCCATATTAAGGAGCTTAGACTTGATCTGAAAGGCTAATGGAAAGCCAGTGAAGGTTTTTAAGTAAGGAAGTTTGAAACATTTATCTTTCATTATTGAAAATATTATAGCTTCTGTGCTAGGAAGATCCCTCTTGTTAGCATTTTTCATGTTACAATATCGAAGTTGTCAAGACATAAAACTGTAAATTGTCTAATATCTAAATTGTTTAATGTCTGTCTGCCCATCTATTGAAAGCATGTTCCTTCTCACAGCAATGGCTTATCTTTCATTTAAGGCTAATCAAGTGTGTCTGGGACTGTTCTCTGGAGGTAACTAATGGAAGTCATTGCCCAATTGGGAAAAATAAGGGGTTTCAGAGCCAAGTGTCCTCAACATTATAAAGCCTTTGTCTCTGATCTCCTGATACACAAATAGTAAATGAAATTGGTCACTGTCTGAACCAATCCACTAACATTTGAGGAAACCAGGAAGGACTCTGATCACAGAGAAATTTACAGCTAACATTAACCTGCCTCTTCAGGTCAGAAATTCATTCATTAGTTTATTCATTCAACAATCATTTGAATACCTGCCATGTGCCTCCAGATATAATGGCCCTGGCAATGGAAAGGTAAGCAAAAACAGACCTGGTTCCTGCCTTCTCAAGCTCGTAGCCTAGATTGCACCTTGCCAAAAAAGGTAGAGTGAAGAAAAAAGCATATACCCTAATATTAAATTTGTAAAGAATGACATAAAAACAATTCAAGTTCTTAGCTGATTAAAAATTCTATCAATGATACACTTAGCTTTGGATATAGGCAAAAATGACCTCTCATAAAATAATTAACAGCAACTTGTCAGTAAGAAGAAAAGGTTGACACACAGAGACACAAGGTAAAAGGAGTTAAGGGTGGATTTCAAAAAGCTCTTTCTGATGCTAACTTCTTGACAGGCTTCTTTAGATTACTGCCCAGCCCCTTCTCAGCACCAGGCTTGAGAACATGAGAAGGAAGTGTACTACCTCCTTTACTGCCCTTCCTCCAGGGTTGCACAAGCAACATTAACATCCATAGAGGTTCATGCAAGCCACCTTCCTCCTACAAAGGAGTCACCATCATTTCCACTGGGTACATTGATTTGAGGACCAGAGCACCACCCAAAGTCACAGCAAAGTCTGTGGCTGCCTCAAATTTGAACTCAGGTCCCAAGTTCACTGACCAAACTGAAATGAATCAACGTTGCATTGTCTATATATAATCATCCCATCTCCTGCCTTGAAGGGTAGCTGTGGTTCAACTGAGAGAGGAGGTAATTCAATTTCCTTTTATAGCCCACTTGCAGATAAATTATTTTAACTTACCTATTTGTGACAAATTTTACCAGCTTCCAAAACATGTAGACCAAGAAAGACATTATATAGTTATGAGAGAAATATTAATGTAGAATATTTCATTTTTATCAAAACTCCAGCCTGTCTTTAGATGGGTTTTCTTTAAATCCACACTGGCATCTGTGAAGTCTTACAACTGGAGGCATAGGGTAATCTGCCCAGAGACTCACACAGACGTAAAGCACAGAGCAACCACACGTAATGTCCCAGGAAAGTCCTGTCTCACAGCGCACCCAGTTTATTGCAAGGTGAAGCACCCACCTACTGAAACTGCGGCCGACTCAGTGCCGACTAGAAGGGACCATGTGTATAATCCATGGAATAAAAAAGGCCGTGCTGCCCTGACTGGAGTGGCTCAGTTGGTTGAACTCGTCTCATCTACCGAAAAGTTGCCAGTTCGATCCCCAGTCAGGGCACATGCCTGGGGATAGAGTCTCAATCCCTGGGCGGCAGCAGACCCATGTTGCAATCTTGCAACAATGTTTCTTTCTCTCTCCTTCTCCCTTTCTCTCTCCCCTCCAAAAAAACCAATAAAAGCATAAAATACACAAACACACAAAAAGTAAAAACGACCCTGTTGGGTACAGCACTTAATACCTCATTCTGAAATCTTCTAACCCTTTCCAAGGATGAAGAAATTCTACATGGAACTTGGAAGTGGGTCAAGAGAAGATACCTCATCTCAACAAGCCAAGAATATGCATTTGTATGTCACTGAAATTCCAAATAGAATAGACTAACAAGACCTGAGTGTCCCGTAAACTGGGGGGGAAAAATTGGAGAAAATGAGACTATATTCCAAACAGGACCAGGGAAACACATTTCCATGGAGAAATGTGTTTGAAGGCAAGCAAATGGATAGACCTCTGCCTCCTTCCCTCTCTCTTGCCACAGAAAGAAAAAACTTCAATATGCATTTTGGAGATAACAGAGGCAAAAGCAATCCAAAAACTTCATTAGCCAGCTAATTCTTTCAGTAACCCAGTTAGCTTTGTATATAGAAGTAGCCACTATCTGTAAATAAAATTGCAACTTAGGTCTGATATTCAGCCATCTCTTCTGTTGTCCCCATCAGTCAAAAAAAAAAAAAAAAAAAACTAACATAAATTAAGTGCTTATTCTGGACCAGGTCCTATGCTAAGAGCTTTACAAATATTTCCTCATTTAATACTCAAAACATTCATATGAGTTGAACAATACATTGTAATCTTGCCACCCAATAGCAAACAATAAATGTTAGCCATCTGGGTTAGTGTTGCTATCATTATAAGAGGCATGGCCTTCATGAGGAAGAATCCGAGGCTTATGGGGGTCATGCCCCTTGCCCAAGGTCACAGAGATGGTAAGAAAGAGAGCCCAGATTCAGACTCAGTTCTTTCTGACTCAGAAGTCTGTCAAGCTTTTTTGTTTTTTAACTTATCTTTATTGATTTCAGAGAGAGGAAGGGAGAGAGAGAGAGAGAGAGATAGAAACATCAATGATGAGAGAGTTGTCCTGCATGCCCCCCACCAGGGATGGAGCCCGCAACCTGGGCATGTGCCCTGACCGGGAATTGAACCTCGATCTCCTGCATCATAGGTTGACGCTCAACTGCTGAGCCACACCCAGCCCGGCAAAAGCCTGCCAAGCTTTTAACTGCTTTGGTTTACACCAGTAGACCAAGACATAGAAAATCGCATTGAAGGAAACCAGTACAGCAATAGAGACTGGAAACAAGTTTCTGTGAAGCATTTTAAAGTGGTGACATTGTAAGTTGTAAGAAACTATAAAATGTCTTCCTTTTAAAAGCCCAGCACCAAGTGGAGGGTGGTTTCTAGGTTTGCGCTCCCCTCATTGCCCTTTCTTAATCATCTCTAGATCACTTCATGTCAGGCTGCTTGACCACCAGGATAGAGAGATTCACTGCTTCATTTAGAAAATACGAATGTTTCCCCAACTGCAGCCACAAGCCCGGGATGCGTAATGTCTCTGACATGAGGGTAGGATTCTTTCTTTGTTATTATGGCTCATCATAATTACTTGGAATAAAATAATAAATTTTAATTCAGCAATGCCTATGGCCGTTGGGCATCTTAACATAAAAGAACAAAAAATATAATTAACTAAATCAAGGCAATATGCCTATTTCCATCCCAGCTCATTAGTATTAATTGATTGGGTTAATTCTCTTTTGTGTTTAACAGCACCCCCTAAAAAACAACTTTAAAAAAAAGGAGGGAGGAGGAATGGCGGGAAGAGGTAGAAGTGGTAAGTAAATTAAAGTTCATGATATTTTGCTAATTAGGGCAAAATAATAAATATAGTTGAAGCTTTTATTATGATTACAAAATAATCTGCCATTTTTCAATACAATTCAGGCAACACTATATGTAGCATCATAAATAATGGAGAAAACGTTGTCTCTGGTGCCATCTCCCAACAGCCTCAAAGAAATTTATAATTTTCCTTTCTACTACATAAGCTGTACTTGTAAGACAAAAAGTCAATTCTATTTTACAGATGGGAATATAAGTACTGCACAGAGTGTTCAAGACTCTTGAGGGACATATGTGCAAGTGACACAAGTGCTGACCTTCCCGGTGTAGGATGTGGGTTCCATGAATGGAAAAATGATATAGAGGATGCCTATTTTCCTGAAGTAAATGTAGAAATGCAGTTCTTAGGTGATCTAGTGTCACTTCTATGTAGCACTAATATTTTCAAAGTGTGTACATACTTCATTTAGAAAGCATTCTGCGTAAGATTGTGAAAATGACTGAAAGTACTTCCACTATAGCACTTTTGATATTACGTTTGTTACAATTTTTTGAAGAAACTGTTTTTTGGCTTGAAATTTTTTCATGCCTTCACTCAGCCTACATAGGGTGTCAGAAACATAAAGAAAATTCCACTCAGCTATTTTTCTGATACCAGGAATGGGCATGAATAGGAGAGGCAGACACTGAGAGAGCGACTTGCTGTTGATGACGGGGATAATGATTTAATCTTATCTTTGAATAGCTTTTGATTGTCCTTCAAGTATTTTCACACATATTATAGACCAAGAGAAGACATTAGAGGTTTAGGGCTATGCTGTATCAACAAAATATTAGAGAGTTGGTGTCTCTCACCGGTTTCAAATGCCTTTTAGAAACAGAAAAACAACTTGTCAATGGATTTTATATTCCTAACAACTCATAGTGACATACATTTATACATAGGTATATGTATGTGTATTATGTAAATATATATGTAAATATGTGTGTGTATATATTATATATATATATATCAGTAAGAACAATTAAGGACAGTGAAAATAAATTAGTTAGGAAAAGTGATATTTAAGAGAGCAAGAGTTTAAAAATTATACATCTTAAATTTCATCCAAGACCTGCACCATTTTATTTGTCCATTTATTCAATTATTAACACATATTCTTGGAGTCCTCATTATATGTCAGGCACTGTCCTAGACACTGAAGAGCCAGTAGTGAATAAATTGGTCAAGTCCTTTGCCTTTTTTAGCTGGTTCTAGCCAAGGAAACAGATTGTAAACAAGAAAATTTAGACTATGTCATGTGGTGATGAGTACTATTAAGAAAAGTAAAGAGCCCAGCCGGGCATGGCTCAGCGATTGAGCATCGGCCTAGGATCCAGGCGATCAGGGTTCGATTCCCGGTCAGGGCACATGCCCCGGTTGGGGCTGCAGCAGATCAATGACTCTCTCATCATTGATGTTTCTGTCTCTCTCTCTCCCTTCCTCTCTCTGAAATCAATAAAGATATATTTAAAAAAAAAAAAAGAAAGAAAGAAAAGTAAAGAAAAATAAAAAATAGAGAATAGGAAGTGGTTTTAATTTTAGAAAAGATGGCCAAGCAAGATCTCTCTGATAAGCTGACATTTTCTCAAAGAGCGAATGAAATAGGTGAGCCAGCCACATGAGTATTTGTAGGAAGAATATTCCAGGCATAAGATATTGTGTGCAAAGGCCCTGAAGCAGTTGTGTTCCTGGTATATTCACAGAAGAGCTGGAGCAGAGTGAATGAGGAAGATACGGCCAACCAAGGGATCAGAGATTTGATAATGGTGAGGGCTTCAGATTTTCTTTCTAGTGAGATGAGAAGCTATGGGGTAGGGATGGTGTTGAGGAAAGAAGTAACAGGATCTGACCTATTTTTAAAGGACATGGAAAATAAACTATTGGAAGATATTTTAGCATATAGAATAAAAGTCAAATACTAATGACTTAAACACATGAAGGCTTGTTTTTCTATTGAAAAAGGTAACTTCAGAGGCAAGCAGTCCCACTTGCCATGACACTATGACAACTCCAAAGTCATCAGGACCTTGATTTCTTCCATTCTTCTACTTTCCCATTCTTAACAAGTCACTTTATGGTCAGAGATGGCAACTAAAAATGTAGCTATCACAGTTACATTCCAGGAAGCAAAGAAGAGGCAGAATGAAGGACAAATAGAACATGCCTCCTATTAGATCAGTTCTACTTTAGGAAATTTCCAGGATGTCCTGGACCACACTTCCCCTTGCATCTCATTGGCCAGCTCTCAACCACAAAGGAGGCCAGGAATATATAGCATTTGAGCTGGGTACATCGCTGCCCCAAGTAAAAACTGGGGCTCTGCTACTAAGAAAGACAAAGAATTAGAAACATGGGAATCAATTAAGAGGCCATTTGAAATGATCCTGGCCAAAAAATGTGTTGATTAGAACTAATGGCACCAACTGAAGTGTTGATATATGCAACACATAGTGAAGATCCGGCCAACAAGATTCTCTGATGAATTGGTCATGGGATATGAGAAGAAGCCTAGGATGCCGCCAAGGTTTTTGGCTTAGCCACTAGACCTGTGCAGTTCCAATAAGTAAGATGGGCAAGTTCCTCAAACTTATACTCTGTGTATATATTGATATTTACATGATCAAAACTTGTCTCAGACCCAAATGATATGCTCTTTACCCTCTCTCCACCACCCAACTCTAATCTTACATCCTTGACACCCTCATTACTCGGGATTGCATTGTGTTACTGCCTGCATCACATATTTTAGAACTAGAAATTTTATGCTTTTATATTTGCCCCTTAATTATTTTTTCTTTAGTGATAATACACACTACTGACATTAAGTATTATTTTTCATTTTTTTCTGTATCTTACACAGATTTTGTAGGCCATTTAACAAGCATTCACAAGTCATCTGTTAAATTAAATTTGATCTGTGTGTCCTTTCCCTGTTCTCATTCTCTCTAGAAGCTATAACCCATATCTCTATAATAAAAATCTCAGAGTTGTATTCTAGGCAGCCCTGGTCCTTGCCAACACCTCCTGTATCTTATTTGTACAGAAACATGGGAATCAACATGTTTACCCTCATGTTCCTACCAATGGTTCTACTTCCTAAGAGAGAGAGAGGATCCCTCAGATAACGGAAGTCCCTTCTCCAAAGGATGAGGTTCTGCCGTTCCAAACCTGATTCACTTATTCCAAATAACATGGGAGTGAAATGCTGCCTGAACCAGGAATATTAAGGAAAATCATTCTTGGAAGGTGACAGGTTGGGGCAAGTATTTGGGTTGCTCAGATCTTGAAATCTCTGACAGTGAGAAGCCAAGTTATTCTCCACATATCCCTGCCTTTCTCTTACCCTTTACTGTTCCTCTGACATCTCTTCTCCACCTTCAGTTCTTGGGCCTATCAGCACCATTTCTTGATTGAACATTTACCTGGGACTGATGGGACACCCAGAGACTCAGTTAGGCTGAGTCTGGGGAGTTTTGGTAGGAAAACTTCTCCCAAACGGTATCAATACAAAGCAAGAACCCTTGAGTACCTGACGGGCATCTCATCTCCAGCAGATTTGACTCCTAACAGCATCTTCTCTCTGAGCTGAGGCTTTAAGTCTGTAATTTTCCTTTGTCATTGTTAGTCTGTAGACCACTGATGGCTGTCAATAAGCCAACACTCCCCATGACCACTGGTTACACACACGCGCGCACACATAGACGCACACACACACCCCTCCCCCCCCCACAAAGATAAGCCAAGGGTCTAAGCTGACACACCATTTTTCCTAAAGGGTACTAATTAAGTGACTGGCCTGAAAACTTCTCTTTGCTACAAAAATAAAAGGAAACAGCTTCCAGATTGGATCAGAATATAATATTATATCCCTTCAAAATAATATATTTTTTCTCATGTAGCCATGCTCTTGCTTTAACAAGAACAAATCCTCCTGTGTCTGTTAAATATATTTCTAATGGAAAATAGTGTTTTAGGGAAGAGTTTATAGATATCTATAACTAATCACATCTCCCAAGTAATTTTTATTCACCAAGAAACAGTCACTTTGAGAACCATTTGTTATTAGCAGCCAATGAAACAGGCAATACTTTTTATTCTCATTCAACAGATAAGTAAACAAAGAGGTGAAATCACTGGCTTAGTCACTTGGTGATGTGGCAAAGGAACTGAAATTTGAATTCTTAGACTGTTCCAACTTCCCAGACCCTAGAGCTATGTGGCTGGTTTTGCAATAAGGAAGCCTATTTATATGAATTTCCATGGGACCAGGAAGTCAAAACCACAACAGGGTAAAAGCAGGAAAACATCGCTTTCTTGGCAGGGGATTTCAAAGGCAGCCGCGTTAACCGATTTCAGAGCGTTTGGCTATCTTGTGGGGGCTGCCCCGAACAAGCATGACTACAAAGTGCTTGGATAAAAAAAGCATATTTTTTGAGAACACTGGTAACTTCCTTGCATTTAAAAAATTAAAATAATCAAGCTCTGTGCTTTTAAGAATCAAAAGAAAGGGCGTGCATTTTGAATCCTATGATCACTTCTCCCTTTCGTAGTAAAATCTCAATTTGGTCCAAGAATAAATTGTCAGTGAGTTCTAGAATTTACCCAAAAAATTACCCTCCCTCCTTTCCCCTAAAAGTGATGGGATTATATACACTCATGTCATCACCGATCGCCAGACTCCACACACCTTTAACGTGCAGTAGGTTGAGGATGCTTGTATTGGTGTCTAGCAGGAGCAGGTGGCCGTCCTCCACTGTGACGTTGTCGCCATCTCGTGGCACTCTCTCAGGAAACCAGCTGTAAGCCCTTGACCACCTCCGGCAGAAACGAAAGGAAACGTTGCCCTGAAAAAGAGTTTTGTGGTTTTGTTTTATTTTACAGCAGGATAGTATGGGTGATCAATCAATCAAAATAGAAACTCCTTACACTAAAATGAATTTAAATATAATTTTAAATGTCTCAATAAAATTAGCCACCCTCTCTTCCTCATACAACTAATTCAAAAGGGGAAAAATAGGGAAGGGACTGTTATGCTTGAAAGTGCCTCTGTACCCTGCCTCTGGAATTCTCCAGTGACAGGCTTGTAATATTGTAATATTTCCTTTCCTTTTTTTCCCAGCACGAGCCCCCTTCTACCTAACAGATGGGGTAGATTCCATTTTTTATTTTTACAGACATGTACTGAGTCTTGGACAAAAAGTCACAAATAGCCTGAAATAGAGAGAATTAAAATGTTCTGCATGATGGGTGGCATTTTGCTTTATGGAATTGGTATCATTTTTCACCGGCCGTGCTGCCAAGTGTCTCTTTCTTATAGGAAATTCTTTTTCCTAAGTGCCCAGCTCTGTCCTCCCATACTCTACCTGTTTTGATATCACTATATTGCTGCGTTTCCCTCTGTGCCTGGTGCATCGGTGCTGAAAAGGCCCAGGCCCAGGTGAAAGGCCAACTGACCTCAGATAATACCTGGAGCCTTTGAGTGAAGGGCAGGGAGCGGACAGAGAGGAGCCCAGAGGAGGGGCGCCCCCTCCCCACCCACCCGGCCTTCAGGCTCCCTCTCAGAACTTTGGGCTTTCCTATTTATGGTTACACTGAAGTCATGTATTTTTCCAAAGAAGAACGTTAAAGTCACAGCCAGCAGTGTTTGGCTCATGCAAGAGGCCAAGGATATGTCTAACTGTCTTGTGCAGTTTGGACCCATAATGATGATAAATATAATGAAATTAAAAGAGAGAGGTGATTCCCTCAAGGTAATACACACAGCATGTGCAGTCTTTCTCCCCACACAGATTCCAACCAAATGTGAAGCCCAAGTTCCTATAAAATAGCTGCCTAGAAGGTCCTCTCATGAGGTGTTAGAGGCAGATGGGAGAAGATCATTAAGAAGGGAAGGCATGTTTATAATACCAATAACTACACCTACACAGCAAATAGTGCCCTGGAGTATTTCTGAAAGAGAAAAATGGAAAAATGTGTTGCCAGGAGAGCCAGTAGCTTTTCCAGGAGTGTGTACTAACACCCAGCTCAATAGTCACAGGTTGTATACTCAACCCAGTCCCCAACAAGGCTTTGGAATAAGGAAAAGCTGGATCTTTTCATGTTTTACACCTACGAGGGAGGAAAATGTCAGTGAGTGGTCCCAACGTAAGAGAGAGAAACATGAGATGGAGTGATGACCAGCCCAGCACCACGAAGGAGAAACGTGTGGTGCTCACTGTGAGCGTCATGAGGAGCTGTGTGGACCATGTCCCCACGATGCCACCCATAGACTCAAAAAGGAGAGTTTTAGCTCTCTGCTGATTTTACACTGATGCCAGGTACAAGGAGGTAAAATTACAGCAAGTGTTCCTTAAAAGGCTCTATATTAGACATTCTTATCATCTTAATTCACTCCCATGGACCCCATAGAGGGTAAGGGAGGCAAATAGGTGGAAACTGGAGTGGAGCAGAGTGGTAAGTGCAAAAGAATGACCCAGATCGAGATGGTAAAGTCGCCTGCAGAGAAGGGTGGACCACAGCATGTGTAACGTCAGCCCCGAGTTCACCATAAAAGGACATTTGAAAAAGCTTGGATATCTATATAGTCAGAGACAGAAAGGATCCTGGAGAAATCACATCCTTTCATTTCAAAGATGATGTTGACAGTGTCTCTCAGCCCAGAGCGGTTTAAGGGGCAGGCTTCCTCCCTGCCACTGTGATGGTCAATGCTATGTTCCTAACCCCCTAAAAAGTGTTGGGCACATAATAGGTGCATAATAAAAATCAACAATGTAATTTCTTAAATGAGTCATTTACCTGCTAATCCCATGCACACATTTATAGATATCACACAAAATGACATATGTCTAAGCACCTTCATGATACAATAGATAGACAAATAAGTGATAAGGCCTATAATACTTAAAAATGCTATATCCCCTAGGTCTCCTTATCTATTGGACTTAGCCCACATCTTTTCACATTTCTTTCTGTGTTTTTAAATTCTACTTAAATTAACACCAAATTATGATGAGCGTGTCTAAATTAAAACCCAAGACTCAGATTCAGTTTCCCTATGAAATCTCCTACCGATTATTTTTTCACCTTGACTTTCTCTATTCAGTGTAGTAGATTCCAAAAAAATATAAATGTTAAGCATTAAATTCCAAGAGACTTAAGCTTTCCTGTGCCCAGACTTCTTAGTATAATAAAGGTATCTTGAAATGTATACATTTTTATTGATGATTCATGCTTTAGGACATGATTGACTAAATAATAAAAGTCCTAGAAAATTTATGCATCCTCAACTATTTAACAGCTCCGTGGGAAAGTAGAAGAGCAACTTTTCTCCAAGATTGCAAGTTGTCAGTGAATCCATAATACATGTATGTGCCATAAGAATTTTAGCTCTGCTACATTTTTAGTTGACACACTGATAGTATCATTGCCTACATAGAGCAATGCCCCATGAGACAGTGGGGATGGCTCACTTCCAACATCTTTACCCTCTAACCCCTACCACTTTGACCCAATCAAGCAAAAATGAATGCCGACAGCACTGGCAAAAGACATCAATATATTTGAAAGCCTCTCAGTTGATACCAATATGATGTTTTTGGTAAAAGCCACACTCTGTGTCGTCAACCCAGCTCACATGCCAATGTAGGTTTCACTTCCACCAAATATTCTTTAAGCTCTTTCCACTCTAATTCTCAAGGCGCTCAGCCTTTAGCTTTAGTTTTCTTATTTGAGATAAATGAATCACTCACTACCATTCTGCAGATGAAGAGAATTATTTCCCCACAGGCATATGGAGGTGGGTTTGGAAATAGAGATTTGAGAATTATCCAGACCATGCCCTCGTCTTTACCTCAGTATATGCAGCCCCAAATAAACCAAAAAAGAAAAAAGAAAAGAACACAAGCAAACACTTTCCTGCCTCAGCTAGGAGCTTATGCAATTTGTTTCCTTCTTACAGCATGTCAGCACTTCTCTGAACTTTAGGGAATGTGCAGTGTCTGCAGATCTCACATGTCACCTTAAATGCATTAGCAACACAACCAGAGTTATCTTGAAAGAAGTCATTGATCAGCAAGTTGCAACAACCAGGCAAAGCAAAGACCTTTTTGTGAGCACATGTGTCAAGCTGGTGTGGTGGAGGGGGTAGAATATGGGAATCTCTCTAGTCACAGTGTCTTCTGGATGACAAAGACAAGGAAGAACTGGTTTGACACCTCACCAGAAAGCCTTCTTCTTTGGTCTTGGAAATAGGAAAAAAACAGGTCCCTATAACCAAAATTCTCTGCTCTCCTTACCCTGCTCTGTTTTCTCCAAAGCACTTATCATTACTGAAACATGGTGCACAGTTACTTGTTTATAGTCAGTCAACTCCTTGTAGAAGGTGAGTTTCATGAGAGCTTCTTGGTTTTATGTTGTATCCTCAGCACATACAACAATGTCCAGTAGGCAGTAAGTACCCCAAAAATATGTTCAAGTGAATGAATGGTAAGCTCTTACTTGGGCTCATAATCACTATGCCATAATTTAAAATACCATTTTAATAACTAAAATAATTTGATATGAACCTGAAAATTGTTCTTTTCAGTTTCCTCAGTGCTCTTTTACATAAAAATGTTTTTAAGTTTTATGAAATCAAACATATTTATCTTTTTTGTGACATCCTCTATTGTTCTATGCATAGGGCACCCCTTTTTCATTCTTATATAAACCTCACTTTTATATTCTTCTTGATTTGTAGGTTTTATATTTGTATGTTAATCCTCACCTAATTAAGAATTTATGTTGGTGGAAAGTTTTCCATTTTTGTTTTTAGCTTTTGCTTTTCTTCTACAAATAGTTAACTGTCTTCACACCATTTATTAGATAACCTTTGCTCTCCCAACTAATAGTCTTGGCTATTTTAATAATAGTATTACAATGTTGAGTGATGTTAAAGTTGTTGGCCAATTAAAATCTCAAACCTTTTACTTCTGAACTAATATAAAGGCATCTCTCTCTCAGATACATGTGACCTTAACCTTGTTCTTAAGGTGCTCATATTATCATTGAGAAAAAGACAAATATCCAGATAATTAATGTAAAGGGTGATGAATTTAATAATTAAAGGCATAACCAAAGTGCTATGGGAGTTTGGAAGTTTGGATGGCGGACCCTGGTAGAGACTGCCTTACAGGTGAAATACAATGCATTAATCACCTTGTCTTTTTAAATCTGGACACTACAGATAAATTAACACAGGCTGAGATTATTTTAACTGATTATAAAACCAAAAAAAAAAAATGCTTATTGTAGAAAAGTCAAACATCTACAAATCCAAGATTACAAATAGAGCCCCTGACCTATAATCTAATAACTCCTTAGGGAACAAAAAGTAAATTCAATTAGTTTGGAATAATTTGTTCCTACTGAGCTCATGCTGGCTCTAAGTGATCACTTTCTTTTTTCGGTGCTTATAAACCCTTCACGATCATGAGATAATGTGAGAAGGTCCTTCCATATCGCCCAGCATGATGACTACTCAAAGAAATGTCAACAATGTCTTTTGCAAGAGACTTGTGCCCAATTCAAATTTACACTTTGTCCCCATCAGAAAACTGGGCGATTCACTAGCTTATCTCTCAATTCTATATACATCTTATACTCTGTGATTTCTCAAAGAATATTTACATGAGCTCAGTGTCTCCTACATGGAAGCTATTTTAGCACTCTTGAGCTTTAGGAGACTGCTACAGTCTGCAAACAGAACAAATTTACAGAGCCTTTCTTTATCTTCTCTCCCATTTGAGTCTTCAAATCTCTTCTAACAATTGTCTCTTCTGAATTATAAGCCTGTCTATTATTTCATCTATTGGAGAAAATAATAATGATTATGGCAGTTAGACATTTTACTTATGGCATCACTAGTACTCAGAACTGAAAATCATACCTATTACCCTCTCCACTTTCAAATTTAAATGTGTTTTTTAAAATATGAATAATAATGGCGAACATTTTTGAGTGCACCGAACTCAAAGTGAGGTATTATCTCACTTAACAATCACAAACTCTTTTCTTGCCTGGAACTAGGGAGCAAATGGGTCTCTGAATTCAACAAGTATTTATTGAGGAACCACTACCCACTAGGCATTGGTCTAGGCACAAAACAAAACAAATCCTTGACCCCATGGAGCTTATATTTTAGAGAGGTAACAGTTCAATACCTAAAACAAGCAATGTGCTCTTGAAAAAAACATAGCAGAGTGGATCACAAGTGCCAGGGTGAGAGGAGCTATTTGTATCGAGTGATCAGGGACTGCACTTCCAGTAAAGGACTGGAGCGGAGACTAGAGTGTGAGCCAGAGGCTGTCCTGGGAAGAGCCTGAGGATGAAGCCCGCTTGCTGTGTGTGCTGGGTCAGCGAAGAGACAGACATGGTGGCAGGCATGAGGAAAGGAACACTGCCCAACCCTGTAGCCTCCCTGCTGATGCAGTGGGACATTTATTTTATCCCACTGCATAAAGGCCTCAAGTTCTTCATATGTCATAGAGAAAAGAATCATGTAAAATGTTCAATAGTATATATCAGGGTCAGCAAACTACAGCCTAAACCTGGCCCATCCAATGTTTTGATAAATAAAGTTTTATTGGAACATGGCTTTGTCCATTCATTTACATATTCTTTATAGCTGCTTTCAGTTTGTGACATAGACTCTATTGCCTGCAAAACCTAAAATATTTACTATCTGGATCTTTATAGGAAAAGTCTGCTGGCTCCTGATATATTCCAGTTCATACTATCAGTAAGAATTGATATTGTCCAATTACCTATAATTTGCTGAGCACACTACATCTACACTCCATCAACACTGAAATATGTTCAAAATGAAACTTTCTGAAAATAGATCATTCTAATGCAGCTAGATTGAGGACTGGCAAGCAAAAACATCTTAGCAAAGGATACACATTGAAATACTGGAAACTGGTTCAATTCTCCTCATTTTCCAGTGAACAATAAAGCAGGTCTCTGAAGGCTACATAAAGACAAGTGGAGATGTGTGTGTGTGTGTGTGTGTGTGTGTGTGTGTGTGTGTGTGTGTGTGTGTGTGCGCCACACAGAGGGGCGAGCACACGTACGCACAGAGCCAAACCAGAAGATTGACAGATACATGCTAGCCTTTTCCACAGAGCTGACAGACTGCCATTTAACCAGCGAGCACAGAGCATGTGTTTCTGCTCCCAGTCCCTAGTAAGAGACAAGGTTAACATTTTAAGTGATGGATACAGCGTGTTATTTCCCCATGCAGTGGCCCCGCGACTGCGCCGCCTTTGAGGACACTTAATTTTAGTGATTGACTACACGGGAGCGCACTCCCCCTGCCATGAACCTTTGACAGCGCCTCAGTTCCATACACTAGGGGAACCTTTTCCCTCTTTCTCTTTTCCCCTCCTCTTTATACCCAAAGAGAGGCACAGAGAATATGCGGTTGCACAGAGAAGGCGGCAGCCCAGGGAATGAAAACCAGTTTACAAGCATCAGTGTATTTTACAGTAGAAGTATTCACTGCCATCTGCTCTAGTGACTTTTAATATTTGGGCCACCACCTTCATACAATAGAAATAATGATCTCCTCGAGGGCAAAAAAAAAAGATTTGTTTTTTTTACAAAAACAAACAAAGGTTTATTACATTTAGCTCCCAGGCTAAAGAAGCATCAAGCTACTTTGTAGTGAACTATCAATTAGGAAAGGGGGTAGGTCTCTGATTAACCCCAACAAATCAGGTTCCCCTTAGTGGTTCCCTCGCCCTTTCTCCTTTCCCTGCCTGTTTGAAGGAATTGTGCCCACAGCTCACAGAGGCAGGAAGCTGACCAGACACTTTTCTGTGTTGGAGGTGAATCCACACCAATTCCTCACATTTGCATCCAAACCAAACAAAGCCAACTTTTCTCCCAGTCTTTGCGTTGGCATCAGCCATGCTTCAGTTTTGAGAAATACTAAATATAGAGATGGGTATTCTACCAAGAGTATAGATCCCCTCATGGGTGAGCTCCCCAGGGGCCACCCCAAGCCTGAACCCCTAAAACTAACAGCCTAATTAAAGCCTCTAGGAACAGAACTGACTCAGAGTGTGTCCATTCCTTGGTTCTCCACGAAAGCCCAGGACTAAGTAAAATATGTAGAATCCAGGAAGGCATGGACAGATCATGGCAATGCCAACAGAACCCTGACTTTCACAAAGGCTGTGTCTAGAGACCTTCACAAATCCCCAAATGTAAGCATACTACTGGTATTAAGCATAATTCTGAGATACCCCCAGGACTCCTGCCACCTGGTGTTCACGCCCTGCACAATCCCCTTCCCTTTAGTGGGAGCAGAGCCAGTGAACAGCATGGGAAATCACTCCATTACTAGGTTACATTATAGTATGGCAATGGTGAAGGAATTTTGCAGGTGTAATTAAGGTCAGAAATCAGTTGACTTTGGGTTAACCAACAGGAAGATGGACTTTGCCTATTCAGATGAGCCTTTAAAGGAGAGATACTACCACTGGCCTTCAAAGGAGCAAACTGCCATGTCATGTGGACGACCAGGTGTCTAGGACCCAAGAGCAGCCTCTAGGAGCTAAAAATGGTCCCCAATCAATAGTCAACAAGAAAATGAGGATCTCAGTTCTAGAGCTAAAAGGAACTGGCTTCTAAATGAGCTTTAAAGAAGATCTTGAACTCAAAATAGCTATCAAAGCCCTGGCCAGTGTGGCTCAGTAGGTTGGGCGTCATCTGGTGCATCACAATGTTGCTGGTTCAATTCCCCTCAGGGCACATGCCTGGGTTTTGGGCTTGATCCCCAGTAGGGAGCGTGCAGGAGGCAACCAATCGATACTCTGCTCCACATTGATGTTTCTCTTTCTCTCTCCCTTCCTCTCTCTCTAAAAATCAATAAAAATACATGTATTTTTAAATGTCGCCATCAAGGTATCAGCCATGTGAGATCTTGACCAAGGAACCCAGCTACTTTGTACCCTGACTTTTGACCCATAGAAACTGTGAGATAATGAACATCGTTTTAAGTCACTAAGATTGTGATTACTTGTTATGCAGCAGTAGAAAATAAATATGACACCATAATGGCCTTCTTTGGGGAGTAATTTTTATAGTGAATATTTTTTTCTCTCCCTTCATTGAAATTACTGCTCAAAAGGAGAGAAAACAACAAGCTGGGAAGGGGCGATGCTGCACAGAAAGCCTGGGTGGTTCTCTCACTACAGAAGGGAATCCCCACCCACAGGTCATGCAGCATAGAATTTTTAAATTTATGATGCCAAGAAGTTTAAATAAAGACCTGAAACATACCTTTAATTTACTCAGGAAGAGCTAAGCCTCTTGAAGATAAACAGCAAATGTGATAGGACTGCTATGTCTTCACAACCTCTCTCTATTTAGGCTGAAGAAATGCAAAGCCTTCCTGGTCCCGAGCACAGCCACGACATGTGTCCTTTGGGAGCTACTAAGAACTTTTCAAAGCCCACATTCTGACTCCACTTCTGAGAATGGTTATTTAAATATAATTGGTTTTAATAGCACTGCTCTTTTGCTTGCATTGCTTCTGGAGGAGAAAAGGAGATCTAGCTTTTTATTCCCTCACGCAAACGAAGGGCAATGCTACTGTGTAAAAATACCAGAAAATTCACCCTGTGCCCAGCACCTCCACTGGCCTTAACGAAATAACTCTTCCCTCACTTCTTAAGTTTCAGAGTAGAGATCGATATACTTTTTAAATCTTCTGATATCAAAGCAGCAGCATGTTTTATCAGGAAACATTCACACAGGTATTTGGTGATGCCATAGGTTATTTGTTTTAAGGCTAACATCACAAAATTAGCATTCCTATGTGAGGAATGAGAGAACCCGGGGAGATTAAATGATGTGTTTCAGAGCTGAGAGGAAATCTCAAGAATCATAATTTGGGGGACTCGCCTGTCCACTGCAGTGAGGAGCCCTTCTCGTATACACAGGCTGTGCTGATTAAAGTCACCACCATCATCTCTGTGAACATCCACTGGGTGCTCACCATGGGCCAGGCATTGTGGTACCCAGCCCTGCACCATGAATGCATAATTGAGTTTCTAAGCTCTTAGAGCCCAGTTTCAAAGGCATTGTTCCCTTTACTCCGAATGCATCTGCCACACATTGTCCTTTTTCTGCCAAACCCCGTT
Source organism: Miniopterus natalensis (assembly GCF_054644295.1). Taxonomy (NCBI): domain Eukaryota; kingdom Metazoa; phylum Chordata; class Mammalia; order Chiroptera; family Miniopteridae; genus Miniopterus; species Miniopterus natalensis. The sequence continues at coordinate 22,253,082 of NC_142085.1, forward strand.
TATAGGTTCCAGATGCAATGAATCATCTACTGACTTGAGTGACATTAGAGGTAAACACCAAGGTTAAAATGTAGAGATAATTGAATAACACCAACTACCAGTAACAGCAGTCCAGGCAAAGGAGGAAATAGGCCCAGAGATTTCAGATAGGGCAGTCTGATGGAAACCCTCCACTCTCAGGATCAAAACCACATGCCATTTTCACATGATGGAAAATATATGTTCTATTTTTCCAAATTTTCATATGCCTGTTAGTATGGGTAGGAGTGACAAGCAGGTGTTGATATAATTTAAATATCCCCATGATTTTAAAAAAAATCCAAAAATCAACTGCCATTTATTTAGTATATCAAAGCAGTATGCTTTAAGCTGTTTTTAAAATATGTATATATCTAATTTATTGTTTTGACTGCTGATAAATAAGATTTATGGAAAATATGCATTTTCCTTTTTAGTAAACTCTTCTTCAGAGAAAACCTCATAAAGCAAAAATTTTCCAAAGCCCTTCCAAAAATTCATAAAGCTCAATATAATTTCCAGATACCAGAACGTACTTTAATCATCTGCTTTGCGGTCACCTGGAATCCATTGTATAAAATACACATAATGTATAAACATATGTATATAACATATACACATAGTTTATACAAACACTTGAAAAACTGTCCTTATTATGTGTCTTTAAAGGCAGAAAACTCCGAACCCTTGGTGAATGCTAAACAATCCACAGGCATAGTTATCACCCAGGAGGCCCAGGTTTGGAAATTTAAAAGCCGGAAAGACTCCTATGTAACAAGCCTTAAAGCAACAGTAATCAACTATGCAGGAACTCAAGACTGGATTAATTCAATAGGTAATATCGGAGATTTATCAGAGGACACAACACCTCTCAGAACACAAGCAAAATGCCTTCCTGCAGAATTCTCCCAACGTTGGGGAATTATTCCTTTTCTGGAAATCAGTTCCTCAACTTGCTAAGAATTAATTCTTCATGTGGCTCTGTTTTGCCTTAAAAAAATAGAAACTTATTTTCTCATTTTCCCACTGAGACGAAGTATAATTCCCAACAAGTCCCCTTATTCACTAGGGTCTAACGAAAGCTTAGATACCTGTTCCAATATCTCACTTCAAAGGTGTGAATTTCAGTAGCTACTACAAGATTATTCGACATTCATTCTGGTGGGTGTGAGCCACATCAGTAGATCTCATGAAAAACTCTCCAGCTTATGGCACAGCTTTCTATCACCCCCAATTCTTACTAGGCATCTTTCGGGCATCCCCTTCTCTAGATGAAGTTTCCCTTGTCTGGAAAGTTTTTGGTTTTGTTTTAAAAAATTGAGAGAAAAAAGCACTTTGTCTATCAATCACATGAAGCAAAAACAACTTTTTTCTTGCTCACTCCTCCTTCCCATTATACTCAACTAATTGGAGTGGAATCTAGTTTTCAATCTGCAAGTCTTTAAGTTTCTCATGTGGGAAGACCAAAACAAACCTAAACTTTATTTCCTTTAAAACATTTTTTAAAAATCTTTTAAATATACTGAGAACATTTAAAGACGATGTAGTGGGCATACACAATCAACCCCTTTCCTGGTTCTGTAAGCAACCTAGACGGTAAGAAGGCACTCAGAGAAGGGTTAGAGGTTAGGAGGCAAAACAGGAAATAAATGAAACTTAATTACATCCTGCAGAATTAGCAAGAGATTTGGATTTTAAAGGTAGAACTTAGGCAAACATAATTTATGTAAAAAATATTTCTTTGCTTTTATATAAAGAAAATCTTTATGACATTGGATTTGGCAATGATTTCTTGGATGTGAAACTAAAACAGAGCAACAAAAGAAAAAATAGGTAAAGTGGACTTCATCAAATTATAAACTTTTGTGTATCAAAAGACACTATCAATAGAGTGAAAGGGTAACACATAGAATGAAAGAAAATATTTGCAAATCATATATCTGATAAGGGGCTAATATCCAGACTATATAAAGAACTTCTATAATTCAACAACAACAGCAAACCCTATTAAAAAAATGAGCAGAGGACTAGAATACATAGACATTTCCCCAAAGAAAGTATACAAATGGCTAACAGACTTATGAAAAGATATTCAACGTCACTATTAGGAAAATGAAAATCAAAACCACAATGAGATACAACTTCACACCTATTAAGATGGCTATTATTTTTTTGTTTACGTTTTAAAAAAGACAGAAAATAACAAGTTTTGGTGAAAATGTGGAGAAATTGGAACACTTGTGCATTGCTGGTAGGAATGCGAAATGGTGCAGCCACCTTAGAAACGATATAGCAGCTCCTCAAAATTTAAATATACAATTACCATATGATTCAACCATTCCACTTCTGGGTATATGCCCCAAGAAATTGAAAGCAGCACCCTGGCTGGTGTGTCTCAGTTAGCTGGGAGTTTTCCCATGTGCAGAAAGGTTGGTGATTCGATTCGGGTCAGTGCACGTGCCCAGGTTGCGGGCTCTATCCTGGTCAGGAGGCAGCTGACTGATGTTTCACTTTCACACTGATGTTTCTCTCTCTCCCTCTCCCTTCCTCTTTCTCTACAAATCAGTAAAAAACCTTTTTAAAAATTGAAAGCAGAGACTGGAAAAGATGTTTGTACTCCCATGTTCATAGCAGCATTATGGACAACAGTCAAAAGGCAGAAGTCGCTCAAGCATCCATCACAGATGAGTGGATAAAATGTGGTATATCCATGCAATGAAGTATTGTTCAGCCTTAAAAGGGAAGGAAATTCTGACATTTGCTACAACATGGATGAACCCCAAAGACATTATGCTAAGAGATATTAGTCAGTAACAAAAAGACAAATAGTATACAATTCCACTTAGATGAAGTACCTATGTAGTCAAATTCATAGAAACAGAAAGAATGGTGGTTGCCAGGGGCTGGGGGCAGAAGAATGGGGAGGTGTTATTTAATAGGTATAAAGTTTCAGTTTGAGAATATGAAAATGTTCTAAAGATTAGGCAGCGGTCATGGTTGCACAATGTAAATGTATTTAATGCCACTAAACTGTACAATTAACCATAGTTAAAATGGCAAATTTTATGTCATGCATATTTTCCCACAATTTAAAAACTGGAAAACAGAAGATGTTTCTTTGTTTTTACTTAAATCACTAACCTTCTTGGGATCCCTAATTCTCTAGATTAAACCAGCAGATTAAAAATTAAACTTACCCATTTGGTTCAGTGCTTCTCTGGAGCCTCATTTGGAATTGAGGCATTTTACAGCATCCAGTCTCCTCATTTTTCAGGTAAAAGCACTGGAGCCCAGAGAGGTTAAGTGGATTTTTCAAGGTCCTATGACCAGATAAAGAAAGGAAAACCAAAAAAGAAGACAATCTTCTTCTTATATGCTCACCTTGTTATTCTGTGGAGTGTGGGTTTGTACACTTGGAGTGTGTGTGTGTGTGTGTGTGTGTGTGTGTGTGTGTGTGTGTGTCCACAGCTCACTGTGCTCTGGTCTCTGTTCACCTCTCTACTCTACTCATCTACTCCTCAAGTGATATCAGACAGAAGCCACCCATCATCGCCCAGACCCACTCTGCCACTTCACATCTCCATGCCTTCATTCGTGGAAGTTATCTCCAGTACCTCCATCTAGAGGTACCACCACTATCTATCAAGTTTATGGAGTTACCCAACTCCAAAAATATGATCACCATCACCTACCTTCCTCCTGTCCTTCACCCCTGACAGCAAGCAGGTCACTAAACCATGTCCATTTACCTCCTAAATGCCTCTTAGTTCATTTTTTCTTCTCCTTCTGTGAGGCTGCAGGAGGTATCCTCTCACTAGGGTCTTCTTAACTAGAGGCTTCGTAAGGGCAGAGAGCAGGTCTACTCACACATCTAGACTTCAACACTGTACTTGGACAGTTTGTTTCTAATGACTACGTATTGAATGAATGACTGTTAAATGAATGGCCGACGATTGCAACAGTCTATCTGGCCTCTCTGCTTGCACTTTGCACACATCCTTCATTTTCCTCTCCTCTCTCTCTTTCCACCCCGCTCTCCCCCACCACCACACACACAGACACTTAGAATACACAGGTATGGAAATCAGAAGAGAACTGATTCTCCATGCCTAGAAAATAAAGTCCAAATTCAAATAAGCACATACCCCACCCCAGAATCGGTCTCCCAGCCTCATCTCCCACTCCTCCCCACGCCTCCGCTAGGACAGGCACCACCATCAAGCTCTACCCAAGGCCACACTGTCTCTGACACATGCCACCCCGTACTTATGCACATCCCCCTTCTCTCCCGGGCAATGCAGCCATCTTTCAAGGTCTAACTCCATTTTACATCTCCCTGTGGTAACTTCCTCAGGTCCCTGAGGAGCTGTTCCTTCCTCACTGCCTGCCTTGCACTCTGCTCTTGCTGCTTTTGTGATCCATATTTATATTGATGTTTCCCCCGCTAGCCTGTGAGTTCGACAAGGGCAGGGACTAGACCGTAATCACCCGTGTATCACAAGTCGCTGGCACAGCACCTGGCACGTGGTGGGCACTTACAAGTTAATCAGGCCAAATTAATGAATTAGACCAGCCATGAGGGACAGGCAGCCAACAAACAGTGGCACCATAAAGGTATCCCTTGCCTGAAATTTTAACAATTTTTTTTATCTCTGTTAAAATTATTTAGTGTGTCTGAAAAGATTGCAGAATATATTTATCAAGGCATAACGCAAACCCTTGGCACTGTATCTGCCAGCAGAGTGCCTCCACAGCTGCTTCGACAAATTGACAGCACTCATTCATAATTTGCAGCTCCATTTGCATACCAACGGTTAATGTATTAGAATCTATAAAATTGATTTTTCTCCTAAGCTAAATATTCCACCTGCAATTGTGTTTGTGTATCAATTAATGAAGTTTTACTATATTCAACCATTAAACATTCACTGAGCCAGGTACTGTGCTAGGCCCCGAGGATAAAGTGATAAGTAACATAATTCCTTTCCTCAGGAAGCTCACGGTAACCAGAAGAAACCAACGTACCAGCCAATTCTTACAATGCCACACATGCTTGTTTCTTTTCTGAGAAGGCAAAATCTGGTTGTTTGCAAGAGAAGGTAGAGGAGATAAAAGTTAATCCCAGATTATGTTTCTACCCGCAGAAACATATAATCACTTGGCTTTAAAAAAAAAAAAAATCATTCAAACTTTTAACACTCTGACCAATACAGTCTACTCAACATAATCCCATATTGTTAAAACCTTTATCTGTGAGCCAAAACTGAACTCGCATCCATTTCAAGGCTGTAATGAGATTCCTTTTCACTTCAAGATGGTGGGAAGTTCACAATTAATGATCTTTGTCTCTAGCATAGCAGCATTGGCCCAAATCAGTCAGCCTCTTTACAAATCAAACAAACCATTAGAGAGGGGAAAAGTAAAATTCCCTTATTTCAGTGAAAAAAATGGAAGAAAGCCTCAGGGCTTGTAAACCTCTGCTTGGGACCCATGCTTGACCCCATGAGGGAATGGCCACAAATCCTCAGAAGACACCCTACAACTCTGTCCCCTGACACCCACTCACCCTAAATAATTTTCCCACTACCCTCCACCTCTACAATGATTGGAGTCACACAAAAATTTCAGTGCAATCTAAGCCCGAATTCCTCAAGAAAATTGTGGCCACAGAGCCCAGGAAGAGAGGCTCTGAGATACCCACCCCCTGACCACCTTGGAGGCATTCACCTGGTCCTCTAAGCCTTTTGCACATGTGCCAGAATCCTGGGCATCACTTACTCGGTGCCCAGGGAGTCTTTGCAAGATTCAGGAAGGGAGTGCAGTGAAGTGTGCTGCTAGCAAAACCCCAAATCAAGAGGGAGGCCAAGTGGATGTTGAACTTGTAATTGGTAGCTCAATTATTAATTAGTTTGTCATAGAATTTCACACAGAGGCCAACCCACAGTCATAACTGCACAAGTAAACTCAGACCAGGTTAAAAAAAAAAGTGTGTTTTCATTTAATTTTCCAGGTAACCACAGTGGTAAGAACTGAGCAGACAACAAATAATTGGGGTGCTGACTGGTATTAATATTTTAATTTGAAACACCCTTATTGTGGAGACGGAGTCTCCTTTTACATTTGTATTCAGACAAGGCTGGAAGCAGCATCTGAACCCATAATCATATCACAGTGCGTTTCTCTCGCTCAAAAGCTGAACGTTCTACCTTCACACTTTCACAGACTCCTCCAGGCCCGCTTCAAACAGACACAGCGCTCCTCCTAAAACTCAAAGAAACATCGCAACACCTTTGTAATAGGCTTGTTTCCCAAGGGGGGGATAAAAGGACAAGGCAAATTAAGGGAAATGCTGAGCATAAACTTGAAACCTACTGTCAATAAAACGAAAAACAAACTCGAAGCGGAGGTGAAGAAAGCAGGGGGAGGAAAAGCAATGTTAAATGGTCATCTTTCTTCTCATTTTATTTGAGGAAGTTAAGTTTGCACAGCTCCTTACAAGCTGTCTTTGGCTAAAATCACTATTAATGAGCTTTGACATGTGAAATTTAACTGAGCATGAGCTAACAGCTTCCAGCGCTGCACCACCCATGAAGGCAACTGGAAATATTTTGCTAGGGCCTTACAGTGTGTTTATTGAAAAGACACAGCTTTCAAGAGAAAGTGTTTATAGCAACCACTTTACCTGCTATCCCTGCCCTGTGATGTCTGCTTGGTTTCAAGGTTTGGGGGGTCCTCTTTAACTCCTTTTCGTCACTGCTCTAATTGTTTTCAAGTCTGGCAGGAAAATGTTAATAGAGTTCTTTGCTCTACAGCAAACTGAGTTATGAGGACAGATTTGAAAACTTTGAGTTATGACAAAGGAGCAGGACAGAAAGAAAAAGAAATAAGCCCATTCAGCTCATAAGAAAGGCAAGATGAAAATACATATGGGGGGTTGGGGGCAATGCCATTAAAATGATCTTTTCCAAATGAGAACACAGTGGATAGATCAATGAGGCTAGGAAGATGGCATGGATCCTTCTTAGCTAAAATTCTCGTTCATTGAATGGAAGTGAATTCATCATTAACTAAATAGGTTCCCCAAGAGAATGGCCTAGAAGCAAGTTATTGACTTTACGCCTCGCCCAAGAAAGCTTTAGGTACGCTGAGTTGCTGAAGAAAGAAATGCACTGAAAGAGAGGGAATGAGCTTGAAATGAAAGGATGCTCCCACACACCCTGTTCATGCACAGCTTGCGTGCTGTCAGTCTCCACCTCGACGATATAATCAACCAAAACGGGAGCGTCCTTCTGAACCTCATGCCACAGTTCTACAGGCAATGCTCTGTGCTCGGTGATCCTGTACAGAATCTTAAACATGCCTGGATGCCAGGATCAGTATGAAGTTCAGAACCACCGTCCATTCCCTGAAGCCAGCTTTGTGCTGGAGAATTTAGGGGTATCCTTTGCCTGAGGCGCTCCTGGACAGAGGAGAAGTAAAAGCAGAAAGTATAACCTAAAAGGGAGTGCCTCTGAGGAGTGCAGGCGAAGGCTCAGTTACGGGGCAAGGGAAGTTTGGAATCGGTGAACTAGAAATCACCTATAATTCCAAGGTTTTTACTTACCAAACCAAGGTTGGGCTACCACTAAAACACAAAGGAAGAAGTGCTCAAGGGTGATACGAAATTATGAAGATAATTCACAGGTTGTAACTAGGAAAGTGAGGACAAAGAGGTGGGCTCTTTATCCAAAGATATTTCTGTCATTACTAGATATTTTTTCCATAGAAAAGTCAAATATTTATGGATTATAATTTCAAATATGTTCTCTTATTCTCACATGTTACATGACTACTAAATTATTTCTAAAAGTTATACAATAGACAGTATTATTTTGAAAACTAATTTATACCCCTGCTGGTGTGGCTCAGCAATTGAGAGTCAACCCAGGAACCAAGAGGTCACCGGTTCAATTCCCAGTCAATGCACATGCCTGGGTTTCAGGCTCAATTCCCAGTAGGAGGCATGCAGGAGGCAGTCAATCGATGATGTTTCTCTCTCATGGATGTTTCTGTCTCTCTACTGCTCTCCTTCCCCCTCTCTCTAAAACAAAAAAAAAAATCAATAAAAACATATTTAAAATAATAATTAATTATAGGAGCCATTAATGGATCGAAGTGTACTTTTAATAGTGATGACTTAACAAATGGCACAGGTCACATTAAGAATTTATTTTTCATCTTAGCATATGTCCAATTATAAAAGTGAGAGAGTGAAGTAAAAATTTAATGATAAACAGGCATAATTCTGCTTGGGGGATCTGTGTCGCTATAATTATCATGTGTCTTAAGTTTGAAAAATAAAACAAATGTAAGGAATATATAGCATTTGGCTCTAGTCTTATAAGAACACAACAGGGTGTCTCAAAAACTGTCTACACACATTTTGAATAATTATAAAGGCAGTTTATTAAAATATATTTCATTATCAAAACTGAGCTATCAGTTGTTAATGAGTGTATGTATTTTGGGGGGATACCCTGTATATTAGATCTTGTTGGTGGAGAGGTACGTAGCTGCTCTCTCACAGTCTCAGTCATGACAATGACTAATGAAAGATGAAATGGGGGAGGGGAATGTGTCACAATGTCCACTCACTAAACATGTACTCCTTAAGATGTGTGCATCAAGGTGTTCCTCAGAATTTTTCACTCTCATTGTGTGTGTGTATATATATGTGTGTATATATATATATATATATATATATATATATATATATACACTTTGTTGTCTTATCAGTTGGTGAAGAAGAGAACAGAAAGATTTATTAGAAGTTAGTGGAGGCTGCTGACAGCAACCAGACATGAGACCTGCAGCCTGAAAGCAAAGGAAGGGATGGAACATATCAATACATTCACGGGCCATCTAGCAAGAAGCACACCTTTCTGCAATTTCAATACTACCTAGTATTTTAAAAAGTAAAACTGCTGAAGTTTGTGCAAAAGATTCAGAAGCATCAAGAAGACATTTGTAGATTATTATGCTGAGCAAAATAAGCCAGCCAGGGAGAGACAAGTATCACATGATCTCACGTATACATGGAATCGAATGAAAAAATAAACTAAAGAACAAAATAGCTCTAGAGACATGGAGGCATGGAACAGACTGAGGACTCTCAGAGGGAAGGGGGAGGAGAAAGATTAAGCAAAGAACTTATCTGCATATTTGCACAGCCCACGGACACAGACAATAGTGAGGTGAAGGCCTGGGGTGGGGTGGGAGCTGGGTGGAGGGGGCAAAGGGGGTGAAATGGGGGACTTCTGTAATACTCTCAACAATAAAAACAATTTTTTTTAAAAAAGGTATTTGATTCCATTGCCTATACTCAGTCAAAAAGGCAGAAAAGCCTTTGCTCTGTTTTCAAAAATAATATCCAAAATAAACATGGCTTGGCATTTTAAGGAAAATTTTTTGGTTGCCCAGAAAAATTGACTCCTACATTATCCCCCATTCCCCAAGAAGTTGGTCGGGGAATGAAATTTGGAAACGTCGTTTATTCAACAAATAGCGTTGCAGCACATACTATAAACCCCAGGCACAGTGCTAGGTTCTCGGATGACCTCCCAGGGGCACACAGCCTAGCAGGAAACAAGTGAAATAGCAGGTAATAGGTACAGCAGTGGGTACACAGGGCAGGGGCCGCCGTGACAGAGCACTCACTGGGGACAATGCAGGTGCAGGGCACAGTCTTAGATTCCAATTGTTTTCTCACTCCGATTTTCCCGACTTTGGTAGCACATTAAATTTATCTGAATTTGTAAAACACCAAAATAAAAACCCAAACAATTAAAATTCTCAAGGCTGAAGGTTTGAAGCTGGGAGGAATGATAACAATAATGGGAAACAATGATTGAGCATTTGTTAGTCACCAGACACTGTGCTAAGGCCTTCCCTTCCGTAACTCTATTTAAACCTCACAACAGTCTGGTGAAGGATCTATGTTATTGGCCCTACTTACAGATGAGAAAAGTGAGGCTTGCAGAGGCGGAGCAATGCGTAAGGACAAAATGCTGGGAAGTGGTAGAGCCAGGACTTCAGAGCTCTGTTTTCAGATGCTAGGAGCCTATGCCCTAAAGAGCAACCTAGACCAATATAAAAACAAGTCTCAACAGTGGTAAAGTTTTCAGAAATCTGAAATGAGGCAAATAGAGCCCAGAAATAGAAAGATCTCACGTTAGACTGAATCACCAACCAAAAGTTGTACCCATAAAATTTCCTCCTCTCACGGGAGAGAAGTTCTTTTTCTTCAGGTCTTTTTTTTTTTTTTTAATGTGAATTTTCAGATCTCAGGTCCCCAAATCATAGCAATTGTTTTATTTTACCAGTTGAAGAAAATGGGCTTTACACTCCTTAAAATCTCAACTTCACCACTTAGTCTCTAAGTGACCTCTATACTCACCAAATTTCCTTGAAGTTCATTTCCTCATTCATAAAATGGAGATTTTTCAAGGGCCTTTATAAGGAGTTAACTAATATGCATGAAGACTAACTCAGTGCCTGACAAATAATAGACGCTTAGTTACTGTCACTGCCCATTCCTTGCCTTTCTCATAGTTTTCCTTAAACAAAAACAAGGAAAAGATAGCATTTCTTAGATTCAGTTGTTGCATCACCATTTATGGCAATAAATAAATAAAAAATTAAAGCAAAATCAACTTTCTTGGTTGATAAATTGTTCAATATCTTGATTTTTGAGTGCGGGCTTCACAGTCTTACACATGACAATGAATTACATATAGGGTGTCCCCAAAAGCTCTATACACAGCTGATAGCTCAATTTTGAAAATGAAATGTATTTTAATAAACAATAACTGTATAATTATTCAAAGTATGTGTATACATTTTTAGGGGACACCCCTATATACTTAATATCTATATTTTTTTGTTATATGTAATTTATACCTCAATAAAAGAAACAAATTCTTGACAAAATAAACTTTAATTCTAAATTGAGCATCTCAAACATTATTTTTATGAGCAAACAAAATTACACAGCATATATTTTATATTGCCATACTAAAAATTATTAAAAGCACAAAAAATACACACTATATATTTTTCATCTAGCCCTAAAATTTCATTCCTCCACCCTGCTCCCACTTTCAACAATTCTGTGAAAATTTCCAAGAACCACTGTTTCATTCCTTTACTCTGCAAGTACCACAGTTTCCAATGCAGACATTTGGCCACATTACTGCCACCTACCACCACCACATGCCACTGGAATCCAAGTTGATATGAGAACTGAGAGTTAAATAGTGCTTTAGTGCCTTCAGAGAGTTTTCACATCTGCAGACTCATTTACATCTCAAAAACACTGCAGGAAGGTATTGTGACACACTGCTGCCATGAGATGCATGAGGGAAGTTATGGTTCTGAGAAATCAAGCCATGAACCCAGGGTCCCTTAGTAAGATGGTGTTGGCAGGGACTAAAACCTGCATCTTCCAGCTTCAAGACTCATGCTTTTTCCATTGCTCTGATGCCTGTGACAGAGGAAGCGATGGTAAAGCAAGTCTTCTAACTTGTGCCAACTAAAGGTGACCCTGCACAGCACTGACCAGTGAGAGGGCCCGGGAGTCACATTGTAAAGTACCCTGGCCTTAGAAAAGTGTGAACTCTGCCCAAAATAACTGCCTCTACTCTTTCCAGAGCTGCTTTTGGGGACCAATATTTTTTATATCCAACACGATTCTTCTCAAGGAAAGCATTAGTGCCATGGATCCACTTCTGCCCTCAGGCCCCTTGCCCTGGAACCAACATTGTACCTTCAACAAAAACTCCATGCTGGGGGGAAAACAGCTAAATTTTTCCAGGTCAATTAAAAAGAAAAAAATCATACTAATTAAAGCCATACCCTTTTAAACAAACAAAATGAAATACAAAACAAAAGAACTATATCAGTTTTCCCTTCATTTTTTCCCCCTGCAAAACTCGTTTCAAGGCTAAAAAGAGCCAATTTAAGTTTCTATTAACATGAAACAGAATTCTGTTGGTGCAGCAATACTGAGTAAAAGCAATTTTATCCCTGCCTTTCCAAAACTGTGTATAGGTGCTTATGAAAATAACTATGCATGTGGGCACACCTGTGTGTGTGTGTGTGTGTGTGTGTGTGTGTGTGTGTGTGTGTGTGTGTGCGCATGCGCACGGGGAGAAAGACAGGACACTTATTACAGAACTGAATTCACATATCCACCACAAATAAATTAATAATAGCATATTATAAAGGCATATTTTCCCCATTACCTAGAGGACTTCTGTTTTGTTTTGTATCTTTCACTCTTGAATTATCATTATTTTGCAGACAGACTGGGGTGCTAATTAAGGCCTCTAATATTACCTCTTCTACAGATTTTTGTTTGAAGTCTTAACAATCCCAATCCAACCATTAAAGAAAAGTCCAAGGAAGTAACGAAGAATCTATAGCTACCTCAGCTAAATTCCCCAGCATAGTGTGGGTGTGGGGGGGGGGGTTGAGGACAGACGAAAGGGAAAGGGAAACAGCAATTTTACTTCTCCCATCCGTGCCCCAGCAGCTGCTTTTATTATTATTTATTCATTTCCCCCTCTTTTCAGCTAGATCCCTTTTTCTCATTTAGTCCGACAGAGACTGTCCTCCTGGAGTGACCTTTTATTCTTCCCTTTTCCTTCACCCCTCCGGGCTATTGCCCTTGTGCCAGTAACTAGATAACACACTCTATCAAAGGTTTTTTTTAAAAAAAATCATTGGGAAGGCACTGGGGCTGATAGTGGCATCAATCGTAGCCTGACACGGGCTGGGGTCAACCATTTATCTCTTCACATAGCCTGTGGTTACTGCAGAGGCCGTCTTGACGGCTACATCTTAACAGCCCGGCGCAGGGGTCGCCTCTCCTGGCGCTGCCAGCATCTGCTCCCGAGCCCTGCCCGGCCCTGTCTGGCCGATTCCTGCTTGTTCCAGGGGACATCTTTTCCTACAAAAGCAGGCGAGGGACCCGGGAAGCCCTCTCTTCTCTCAGGGCCCTTCCACATCCAGGGCCTGAGATACAGTCATAGGCTATGAAAAGCATCTTGGTTTTCAAAATAAAACGGAAACACTTTTGTTCCTTAGTAAAATGCAGCTGTGTCCTTGACGTTATACCAAACTCACTTAGAATGGCTCTAATGTCACTAGTTTTGAGATTTTATTGAAAGATGTCTCTTAATGAACTGAAATTTATTTACTGTACTATGTTTTTCTTTTCCCAGCTCATCTCCTCCCCACCCCCGACATACCATTTGCTATTATTTTTTTGGTTACTTCCTCAGCAGGCAGCAACATGATTAAGGGAAAGTTTAGCATTAGCCAGAGTACATTTCAAGATCCCGGCTCCAACACTATGAGTTGTGGGACTGTGGGCAAGTCTTTCTACCTCCAGAAGTGTCCATTTCCTTCCCTGCAAAATGGAGCTAATAATATCTACTCCACAGTGCTGCAAAAAACAATGGCACAAGAGAGCTATATGCCATGTGCCCATCACATATAAATGGTCAATATACTATTTATTGCCTCAAACTTAATGAATAGTCAGTTGCTCAGGCAACAGAATTTAATGAAGTACCAAGCACAGCCCAACCCATATGCAAAAACTTGCCTTTATCCTTAAAATTCTCATTTGCAGAGGTAATTTTCGAAGGTAACACATATGAAATAGTCTTCAATTAAAACTTTTTAAAAAAAGTAAATAACTTGATAGCTGTCGAAGGTGGGTGGTGAGTACATAGGGTTGATCATGCTATTCTATTTTCATATGTTTGAAATTATTTAATACATTTTTAAAAAAATAGACAACAATAAATATATTACCTTAAATAGGCCAACTGCACTGTTCCTCCAATTGTACCACAGAAGTGTGTGATATCCCAATAAAGAACAGAGCCAATTTTCCATGATCCTGAACAAGATGGTTTCTTAAGATAGAAGTCTTAAATTTGTCTTACTGGCCAATTTTATGAATAGATATATAGTGATAGACATAGATATATCACCTCATACATTGCCAGCATTAAACTTATGACACTTCAAATTTATTCACTCAACATACAGAGACTGTCCTTTAATTACTTTACCAAATTGCCCTATTTCTGCACCCAATGCCTGTAGACTTTGAAATGAGGAGTTGCCATCTCTAAACTCTCCAGCTTGGTTACAGGGTGAAGGTGCCAAGGAAGCCTGGCATGGTTCAGGACCTCACTGGCCAACATTTTCCTGGCAAGGATCAAAGCAACTGGATGCTGAACTTATGGAGGGTCTGTGTGTGTGTGTGTGTGTTTCCATTACCTCTTTTTAAGTTTTCTATTTTAAGCACATGTCACTTAAAAGGTGTTTTGTCTTGATTTCTTTTGTATGTTAAAGCATTTAAGTGACTTTGTGAAGAGGCTAAGTAGACAGAGAGAAGCTGAAATTACAGGGCAATTTAATATTGGCAAACACTTAAATATTATGAAACTTCTGAATCTCCCACACCAGCAACCCTCGTCTCTCCCTACCTTATGAGATGTGTCGCCTCATTCTCCAGAAAATTTAAAAAGGATCATTAAACTGAACATTTTGGAACTACAAATCTGATCCCCCATTACTTCACTAAAATAATACAGCAAAGTAAATAATGAGGCTCTTGCTTACTGCATACTAAGTAATTTCTACTAAATATTACCTACATTGTTCAGACTTAGTGAAAGAGTTCAGGAAGACACCATGAAAATCAGTTGTGTCAAGCACACCTCCACCTCTGCAACCTGCAGGAAAACCCAGGTGGCAAAGGCCTTCCTTTGAAATGTTAAAGCCTTTCTGGATAAGCCACCTTTTTTACAACTTATTTATCCCGTAGGAGTAGGATTCCTTTGTATTTCCCAGTGCATACAGTCTCAACAACAGTTTCTAAAAGAATCATAATGTAAGTTTTCAGAACTGATTTCGATCTAATGATCCTCAATTTTAATTATGTTTATTCATGTGTTTACACCACAAACCTTTACCCTTGCAGTAGTTACAGAGAAGATATAAATGCCAGGCCCCATGCTGCACATGACAAACGTGCCCACACATACACACACATTCACACACACTCACACACAGACACTTCCACTCAAATCACTGTCAGAGCAGAAGGGTAGAGGAAGCAAAACTTCTCACTGGAAGGATCCTGGCAGCTCACAGGTGCTAGGACAATGCCCAGGAAAGGCAGGAGCTGGCGGGGGCCCATGGCAGATGAGAGGGGCCGGAGCTAGACCCAGGCTCACAGCTGAGGTGAAAGCTCAAGAGATAAATTTTAATACACGTGCACTTTCTCCATTACCCGGGGATCTACTTCACAAATTTATATTGTAATTTCAGGTATTGATCTTGGGAAATGTTTATAAAAGAGAACAGATTTTCTTTTTTCTTTTTTGAAAAAAAAATTTTCAAAAGAAAACTAGCAGTAATAACACAGGCTCTAGGATTCTTCTGTCTCTGAGTTCCTGCTCTGCCACTTCCCAGCTGTTGGTCCTGAAACAAGCTACTAAACTTCTCTGAGCAATTTAATCTGTAAACTGGAGATGATAATGGTAATCACTTCAAAGCTTCAGTCTGAGAGTTAATGGGTAGTTCAAGTACAGGGCTTCATTCGGTTCCTCACAAGAAGTACCTCTTTCTCTGAGTAGTACCCATAGTGTTTCTTCACCTATTAAAATACAAAATTTACCTCTCTAGATGACGTCATACATAGACTGAAATACCCTACTATGTCTTTCCTTTCATTTTTCTCAATCTTCCCCAGACAGCAATTATATACTAGGTTGTTTCATTTTAATGTTTAAAAACTATTGACTTATCCAGGTGACATGATAAATTCTGTGAGCAGAAAGGATTTGGCAGAGGAATGAAGAATCGCCCTCTTTTGCAGCGGTCCCTAGATTAGATGGGGTACAGCGTGAAGATGAATTTGAGTTCTGGAATGGCTCTCAAGAGATCTCACAGTCTCCTTTTTGAGAAGCTAGCAGTAGAGAAGTTTTAGGACAATTTTACTGAGACGAAGAGCTGGGAGCTGTTCCCCATGTGTTTTCACGGCTCCCCTCAGGCATGGGCACCAGGAGCTCCAATCAGTGTGATGCCAGAGGACTCGAACTGTAGCCCCAGTTGCACACCACATGGCAGAGTGCAGCTTCTTCCAGGAGCAGCGCATTGTTAGCAAGGAAGAAACATGAATAAATTCCTACGTCAATGTGCAGAGGCCTTGCACAGAGAAGCAAGCTCGGGTTAAGAAGGCACAACTTTCAGTGCCGCGGGTACAAGGGCCCCAGTTGAAACTTTCAGTCCCTACCCCCATTAAAATTTAAAACCAGATTCAGCCCATCATGGAGTGGCACCGGAGGATTGCAGCTTCATCCAGCACGATTTTTATTAGCCTTGCAATTTCTTAATGGGCTCCCCTGAGGGCCGGCTGGTAGAATCCTGCACTACCAGCCCCGATTTGCTACAGGCAGCTTAATAAACATGGCATCTGCCCCATGACAATTGTCATAACATCCGCCCAGGGTGTAGAAGGCAGAGCTAAAGGTTAACAAAACTACCACTGGGGTGGCAGGGAGGTGAGCGGGGACAATGTTGGAAATTGGAATCTGAAGGAAAAGGCTACTGGCCAGGTCCATGGTCCTTCCAGCCCGGCCAGAGTTCCCAGGAGCTGAGCAGACTGCCTGCTGCCTCCTGCAATCAGCATGTTTTACACATCTCATCAGTGTCACCACTCCTGACATCTCATTATGCACCAGAGGTGGAAGTGGACAGGTACGGAGCACCCGAACTTTTCCTTTCCTTATTATTTCTGTGTTGCACCATGAAGCTGGGAGTTAATTGAGTCCTGTGGGACAGGCAATCAGTGTCTTTTTTGCTAAGTTAAATTACATTATATACAGATGCAAAAAAGGAGAAGAAAAAAAATAATCCCTCAGCTCTTTCCTGGTTAATAGAGCACATTAGAAATAGGATGGTGCTGAAGTTGAGAGCTCCTTAGCATAGGCGGTTTCTAATGAAGCCATATGACGAATCCACCAGGGATTCCTGCCTCAGAGATCTCAAAGCGCCTTTAAAAAAAACTTTTAAAGACCTTCTTGCCTCAACTCTGAGAGAAAGTTGATCATAGTCAAGCCTGTATTATAGGTAGGAAAACTCGCTCAACCAGACCGGAGGAGCAGATTTCCTCTGGATTTATAAAATCCTAGACTGAGAAGAAACCTTCAGGGGTGACCCAGGGAGAATGTGAGAGTGGGGCTTCTCCCTTAAAATAATCCAATACAAACTGTCCAAAGTGGTCCACAGGGAGCCCGTGGGTATTACATGGAAGGAAAATGAATAAATAAGATTCTTATGACCGGAGAAGTTTGGGAAAGGCTGAGTTCAGCAGAGGAAAAGAACTTAGAGATGTGAACGTGTTACTGGACGGCGTGACTCCCAGAGTGGAACCGAGGCTGCAGCATTTCCCAAACTTATTTGACAACAGACCTTTATTTTCCATTGGGACATTCTGCTAATCGTCTACAGAACTCACAATGGAAAATGCTAATTTAGTCCACTTTCTCATTGCAGATAAGGAAACTGATTTTTCTGAGGACTTGCCTATCATCACACTCATGATTGCCTAATCAATTCCGAGCCTGGGTGACAGGACCCAGATCAGCCACTCTAGGACCACTATGTCACACTCCCTCTCCCTGCAGCCCACCAGGAATCCGAAACACCAGGGAGAACCACCTGTGCTCTCTGTCTCCAAGTCATCTGGTGCTTCTCCATATTATGCACTCCTATCCTCAGTCCTCTCAGCTGCAGGTTGAAGAAACGTCATTTCCTTATGCTCTTGCATCAGCACTGACTTTCATCCACTTGGATCTGAGCCCCAAGAAAACAGCAGCTACACGTGTTAGGACCAACTGGTGTCAGGCCACACTTGAGCCAGACTAGTATTTTGACTCTGATATGAGCTCTAAGGGATATTTCATAAGACAAAGTGGTAGCTATGAAATTTATAAAGCCTCTAAAGCTCTACATTTCATCCTGGGTTAAATCCACACTTCTTAGTTTGATGCTCAAGACCACTCAGGTTCTCTAACCTTTGTTTCCAGTTTCCAGTTACTCTATTCCCCATTATTTCCTTTCATTCGTACACTCCAGCCAAATATAATTACTTACCTATAAACCATGTTTTCCCACCTCTGGGACTCTAATACTCATCTCTTCACTAGTGTACCTTTGCTCCTTACCTCCCTTATCTTTATAATCCTCATAAATTCAGGCCCAGACAAAATGCCACAATCTCCAGGAAATTCTCAGGTGATTATTTTTCCATCTAGGAGATTTCTTGGCCTTCCCTGATTTTCCACAGTCAACTACAAATACCTTTATTACATTTTGCTTAGAGTACAGTTATTGGGTTTTTACACTGTTCTTTATTGAACAGCTCATTCCACAAAACAAGAGTTGTATCTTATTTATCTGTAAAATTAACGCAACACTTTCAAAGTTGAACACATCATTTTATCCAGTTCCTTCATAGCTTTACAGTCTTCTGTCATCTCTCAAAGTAACCATCTGAAAATCCCATATAGGGACTAATATAATGCCTAGTGCCCTGTGAGGGATCTGTAAATAATATTTGAGAAGGATTGAAGGATAATAATTTCATTTTCTTAGTGCAGGAGCATCATGCCCTTTCTGCTGGTCACATTGCTCCCTTCTTTCAATGTCTTCGTAAAGTCATCAGATAGCGTCCTTCAAACTCAAATTCATCTGTTCCAGGCAGCAACAGAACAAAATATATTTGCTTCTGCTTGGCTGTGCATACTTTTCCCCTCTGGGAAGGGAAAGAAGTTAAATGGCAATGCTCTCGGGTAACTGGTACTACAGCTATAAGTCAAACAGTCGAGGTCCTTGCTTTTGACATTAATTCATAGAGGGGCCTTGGTCAGTTGGCTCTGTCTACCCCATGCCATAAAAATAGATATTCATCACACAGGGATGCTGGGAGGTTTAATTAATATTTGTAAAGTGTTTGGGAAGATCTATTATAAGAAACGAGCACTATAACAGACCATTTATTTCCCTAGATTGCTCTTTTTCCTTATTATTAGAGGACGGTGGTCTTGCATATAACTGAATGATGAACCATTCCCGTACAACTACAGTCATTTTGAATCAGGAAGACGCACATCACACAAAAAACACATAACTGATTTTGAGGTCCTGCAGGCTACTGAAGGTATGTGTGTTTTATGTAGTCATTATGGTTTCTCGCCTGATATTTGTTTGTTAAAAGCAAATGCTCTACTGAATTCTAAGGAAGTTTACCAAATCCTTTGTTTCCTTTTCACTTAGTCAACTTCCTTATACAGAAAATGTGCCTTATTTTTACTGCTGTCAAATTTCATGCATTGGCAATGACTCTCCTGTCTTAATTTATCAAAAAGAACTAGTGAGAAGGAACAGAGGAGAGGCCTTAGTTTATAGCCATAAAGAGGAAAGTGAGGCCATGCCATTGTGGTCAAGTACTGGCTGACCCCCAATGTCTACTCTCCAGCTTTCCTTCATCAACAGCCTGAAGACTTCATTCAAGCATCACAACTCTCATATTCTTAGCCAGGTATTGGGGGTATGACTAGCTCTATTCTAAGGTTCAAAGTGGACACTAATTGGCCCAAAACAACCAGCAAAATGTATCACCCTGTGCATAGTAGGGCAGTGTGGTCAAGGAACTCAGTTTGGACCAATGAGTCATGAGGAGACATTTCTTGGGGGCTTCTGGGAAAGAAACTTCCTACTTTCAAGAGCATACCCATAAAAGACCTTTCATTCTCATGCAGTGTAAATAGGGGAACAAGTAGCCTAGAGGGTATTGGCCATGGCTAAAGCAGCCTTAGGTTGCATCTGACCCTATGGAAGGAAGGGCAGAGACATGGAAAGAGCTCTCTCATTCATTAGTGAGCACTGAGCTGCTGAATCAAGCCATGGCTATGACTCCTGAGCTTTCTCACTCTGAGTCTCTATCATTTAAGTTATTTTGAATTGTGTTCTTTCCCTTGTGATTGAGGGATTTTCATAACAAAAATTTTTAATATTTTATTTTATTTATTTTTAAATCTTTATTGATTTCAGAGAGAGGAAAGGAGAGGGAGAGAGAGAGAGAGAAACATCAGTGAGAGTTGATTGGCTGCCTCCTGCATGCCCCCTGCTGGGGATCCAGCTTGAAACTTGGGCATGTGCCCTGATTGGGAATCGAACCACAATCTCCTGGATCATAGGTCAATGCTCATCCGCTGAAGCACGTCAGCCAGGCCATAACAAAATTTAAAAATTTTAAATTTTTTTAAATGCATGAAAAATATCAAGAAATAGATTATACAGAGCTATGGATACAGATACAGACTATAAGTATAAATATATGATCCAACTGAACAAATTTTCCTTATGCATATGTTCCAAGGTGACTTTTAGAAGAAAATAAACAGAGTTAGCATGGGCAGAAATGCCAGAAATAGTCATGTCTCCCTACAAACTCCCACAGTATGCAACAACACTGCAAAAGAAGGCGATTTAATTTCTCAACACTAGAAAATTCCAAAGGATCTACAGGGCATAAGGACTGTGAGAGAGGATGGAAGCACACTACCAGTGAAAGTGGAGAGAAATGGGAACCCAGAGTTTAAAATGAGGCTGATTTTACTCCTCCTAAATTCCATTAGTCCATAACTTCTGCCTAACAGTCCCATCGCATAGTCCAGCTTGTCATAGCTGCCACCAAAAACATAAAGAGGTCATGATTCCAGGTGGGGTAGAATTCTTCCATCAACACTTTGCCAGTGGCCTACCATCAGTTAACTTCAGCCAAGAACAACAAGGGGCCAGAAGAGATCTTTTCTAACCATCCTAACGGTAGTCAAAGTAATCTAGGAAGACCACAGAAAGACAATAACAGAATGAGCCAGCAAGCAGAGTAGGTAGGCATATGTAGCCTCCCTTGATCTGCCCAATGTTACTAGTTCAGTCCCCTCAAAGCTATAATTAACCAATAGGGAAAGAAGCAAGAATTCCAAAAATTGTGCAGAAAAGCCTATGCCTGAGACAACCATTTTATAGACTCAATAATAAGCTAACATCAGTCCACCCACACAAATGATAATGCCATAAAGAGACTCTCCATCTCTAAGAGCGTTTATCAAAAACCAATTCAACACTCTCTTTTTTTATGTTTTTATTAACTCAACTGGGGTGATATTGGTTAATAGGATTATAAAGGTTTCCTTTCCAGTGTGGATTTCTATGTCAACACTCTCTTAATTCTACCCAACACCTCTGTTTCTCTCCTTTTCATTCCTTCTCTTCTCCTCTAAAACAACCCCCCCGAGGAAAGAGAGTTCTTTCTCGCTGAGCTGAAAATTCAATTTGATGAAGTCAGTTTCCATAATTCTATCAATGTTTGAACAACCACACCCTCCTTCCTCCCAAATGAGATGTTCTTTTTTACTCACTTTTACCCAAATTTCTTCACCCTCAGGGCTCCAGCCTCTACTGCAGCTATGTAGTCAAGGCTCCCAGGCTTCTCTCACAAAGATGTACATTTTACAGGCAATACTGTGGCTCTTTGAAGAGAGCACAGACTTCAGCCTAGTGGAACTAATAGCAAGGACCTTGGACAGGAAGATGATTGGCTGAGCAAACAAGATTTAAAAGAGGACACCACTGGGGAGAAAACCCAAGTTTTTCCAAATTAACTGAATTGCCTGTTGTATTTCAAGATGGAGATGGTTCTTTGCTGTTTCAAATAGAAATGCTATATGTATTAGACTCAAAAAAATGTTTAACATGTCTAGTAAGAAACCATATATCCAAACACTTATGAAACTCATACTGCTCCTTCTCCCAGCACAAATACAACCACACCATTACCACCACCACCACCACCACACCACACACACACACACACACACACACACACACACAGTAGAACTACATCTAATTTCTGAGCCCATTTAACAACTATCTGAGACCCTTTATGCCTGGGAAGGGAGCCTACTCAAAGTAAGGTGCTTTTAATTCTCCATCAGGTATTGGGGAGGTTATTTACTATAATGTCTCTGGGAAATGAGCTAATGGACCTCTGAAAAGCAAGTTTTTCTCTCACATAAAGAATTAAATATATTGGTAATGAACATACTCATATACACAGTTTCCACATTCCATTGCTAAAGATTTTCACAAAATCCTTCCATGTCACTGATAGAGAAACTGAGACATGAGATTACACAATTTAGTTGTCCAAAGTCACCGAGGAGTCAAAAAGCAAACTAACCAGAACATTTCTGGTTCTTCATTCACCAAGAATCACTGTTCTTAAAGCATCCAAAGAACCCTACTATGGTTCCACCACCCAAAGCGATCTCATAGCACTCATGCTTATCTGGGGGCTAGCTAAAGTCTCATATTTGGAAAGGATCAGAACAAATCTGATCATTACATCCCAACAATCAGACCGAAAATGCACCCACGTATTTCTGCATAGTATTAGCTTTCATTGAAGAAATTCCAAATAGCCTAGCCATAGTAACTAGATTGGTTGAGTGTTGCCCTGTGTACTGAAAAGTTGCCAGATTGATGCCTGATCAGAGCACATACCTGGGTTGCAGGTTTGGTCCCTGGTCAGGGCAAGTATGGAAGGCAACCAATCCATGTCCTCAGGTGAGCATTTAAAAAAAAAAAAAAAAAATCCACACAGTATTTATTTAGACCAGGATGGCTTCAATTTATAAAGCTGTACTTTTGAAGGAAATAATCATGTCATGTCCCAATGGGGCTGCCCTCTGCCTATCATTAATAGAGTTGTTCTCACAGGGCTAATACAGCTCACTGTTTTCTATTAGAACAGAAACTGTTATTTTAAGTTAAAAAATAAAATCAGTTTACATGAGATGACTCAAACTCATCGATGAGTTTGAGTAATAATTACTCAGAGTAATCAGCATAATAATTACTCTGATTTTATAACAATGAGAAATAATAAGGACCTTTTTTTGGCCAAAACATGACAAAGAGTCTGAATCCATACCCTCATTTGCTGTTCACATACCTTGGTATAAGAGGATCAGGCTGATATCATGGACTCATTTAATACAGAGTCCCTGAGAAACAGAGAGGCATAATTAATTTGTGCAGCTGAATTTAAGCCTGCATTCAGGCTAAGTATTGCCTGAATTTCCCTTTTAAAGGGAGAGAAGTGGTCGTCTTAGGTTCAAAAATGGCAAAGTCTCTTTACACAGCAGGTTCTGGTTATGATGACACAAAATAAAACAATGCCATCAATTTTACATCTGAACTTTGCATAACTTTGCAGAGCACTTACACATTTATTAACTTTCTTCATTGTATAATCCCTAAGTTAGAGAATAAATAGGAGAATCAGCCTCAAATCCAGGTTTATCCCAGAGCACCAGCTCTTAGCTACTCTGTCATAAAGCCTTTGTTGAACTTTTGGGTTCCTACAACCATTCACTTTTATTTGTATTGTCTTCCTCTTGCCCAAAGTGGGGAGTCAAGTAGCACTAACCGTAATCAACTGAAAGTTTAAGTGACTTGCAGCACACTGGACGTCACACAGGGTCATTGCTAGAACTGGAAGCCAGGCCCCAGGAATCCTGTTCGCCATGTATCCTATGTGTGTCTCCTACCTGCCTAATTACCCTAAGGAGGTAAAGTCCCTTTCAGATATGAAATCACCTGACTCCTCGGCTCCCTCTTGCCCTCACAGTAGGTAACTGATATACTTTAGGAGCCTCAATTCACACAGAAAATGCAGGCACAGGGACTCAGTAAGTTTCCTGGAGGCCAAGGGGTAATGGCTGAGTTCCTATGTCATAGGTCCCTGGCCTGCCAACCAGCTCAACCCTGCTTTCAACGGCACCTCCTCCACAGGCACACAACACTGGAGATCCACACTGAACAAAAAAGGTGGTTTAAAGGGAAGGGAAGGAATGGAAAAGGGAAGAGAAGAGAAGAAAGGGGGGAAAGGAGAAAAAAAAAAAAAAAAAGGAAGGAAAGGAGAAGAAAGTGAAAAAGTGATTTTAGATTTCAGTAATCAAAGGAACAAAATCAATTAGAGAATGGAAAGTAGTTTCAAATTAGCCTCTAACTAGCTATACACATTATAAAGACAATGTGAAATTCTTCACATCGCTGTACTGCACCAATTTTCTAGGAGAATCTCCTTAAACAAAAAGCAGGGATTAAACTAAGCAGTGCGGTTTTGCTTTTGGTAAGTCATTCAGGCACTGGAGAGCCAAAGTGAATTTGAAAATATAAGTATTTCTAAAATAAATGGTGATGATTTAAGCAGCATTGTCTGAAAGTCATTTTGTAGTCATAGGAGAAGGAATGGGGTGAGAGACCTGTGGAGTCTCCCTCTTGCCGAATCAGGTAACACACTGGTAGACCACAGCTTTAATCGAAGCACCTTTAATTTAAGAAACCACCCCTTGCCCTGAAGATAGTCAGCATGAGTCCGAGGAGGGGCTGCCCAACCACAATTCTGACTGCATCCTTTCTTTCTCTTCCGACTGTGATCTATACCAGCTGCCTGCATTTACTTGCCACTCAATTCTTAACCCCATAACATCTGGTTTTTCTTCTAATACTGTCCTGCAGCCTAAATATCACCAAGAACCTCCTGATAGCAGCCCCATTTGCGATGGCTCATCACACTTTCCTTCCATCTCTTTCCTCCCCTGGGTTCCAGAATACTGCACCAAGTTTTCAGACTTTTAGCAGTAGAATCCTTCCTTCAAACAAGATCTTGCCTAGAACTCCTCTTGATTACCATAGCTTTATAGTGAAACTTGACATCAGTCCACAAAATTTGTTCTTTTTCAGGGTAGTTTTAGCTGCATTTCCATATTTCATTGCTTTTCCATATTTTTTAATTAGCCTGGAAAATTTTACCAAAGACAAATAAACAAATAAAGCTGTTGTTTTTTTAAAAAAAAAAAATGCATTGACTCTAAATATTAATGTAGACGTGGCATCCTAACTGGCAAAACTGACACCTTAACATTATTGACAACTCCGGTAGTGGATCTCTTGATATTTCCTCTGATTTGGATTCATTCAGCTTCTTAGATCTGTGGGCTTGTAGTTTTCATCATATTTGGAATAATTTTGGCCATTTTCTGTTAGATATTTTTCTATTTCTCCTACCTCTACCCCGTCTTTCATACCTCCTACCTACATGAGCAGCCCTGAACTCCACCCAGTGGGACTGTTGCTCTCGGCTTGGACTCTCTTTCCCTGTGCTTGTTTGGAACAGTGCTCCCCGACAGAGAGCCATTTTCCTGTATGCTTCCCTTCTTTCAAGGATAACAGCATTGTGCTATCTGTTACCTAACGTCTGAAATATGTTTTGACTAGTTTTATAGTTATGTACGGAAAGAGGGTAAGCCTAAAACTCATTACCCTCTCATGGCCAAAACCAAAAGTCTGTTCATTCACATTTAAGAGCAATGTAGTAAAAATCTAAGTGGACCATCTAAGTGGGACTTCATGAGGCTTACAAATGTCAAAATCTGCGAGTCTATTCTGGTTTAATTTCTCCATAAAAGTACCTTCCAGTCTCCTTCTGAAGAATAGATCTTGAGTTGCCAAGATTCTGGAGTTGAGCAGAGGGAAAATTTTTATTTTTTTTTTCATCCAAGGATATTTTTTCCACTGATTTTTTTTTTTTTTTTTTTTTAGAGAGAGTGGAAGCAAGGGAGAGGAGAGAGAAACACCGATGTGGTAAAGATGCATCAGTTGGTTGCCTCCCGCTCCCATCCAGATGGGGCCGGGAATCAAACCTGAAACCGAGGCACATGTCCTTGACTAGGAATCGAACCTGAGACCCTTCGGTCCATGAGCCGATACTCTTACCAGTGAGCCAAACTGGCCAGGGCCAGAGGAAAAGTTTTAATGAGGATGGGAATTGGGGGAAAGCCGATGACTCTTTAAAGAGTAAGCAGATATTTACAGATATTTACATTCATCCTCCTGATTTCAAGTGTATTCGTCACTCCTTTCTCCTCTGTGCTTGCTTCCAGGCACCTAATCGATATCTCACTAATTCAACTTGTACAGAAATTGTGTCTCTGCTTCTTTGGAGGGAGGGGTAGGAATAGATGACTGATTGGGGAAACCAAAAATAGTGTCCTGGAGATCTAGCTGCTCTTCACGGAGGAATTCAAATGACCCCCTCCTTTTAGTACCCTGCCTGATATGCATGTCCTAGTACCTAAACTTCTCTAAATCCAAAGCTTTTCTAGGACTCTAAGGAGCAAATGTCTTGCTATTTTATCTCAATTTTTCTTCGCAGGAGCTTAATTTTGATTTTCGTCCACCCCATTCATTCATTTGGCACTCTCCCATTTACTTTCCACTCACATGTTTGTGTTTGTATTACAAATGTCCCCTCATTTTACCAAAGATGGGTCTATAACCGTTTCATGTTCTTCTTTTATTAATACCTACGTGAAACAGAAGGTTGCTACCTCTATTTGGTTAAGAATCCATCCTTAGCTATACTAAGCATTATGGCCATATTTTCAACAATTCTTTCTTTGTTATTGCTGTTTTTGGGGTTCTTTGTTCATTACCACTTCTTGTGTCCCATTTCATCTTCATTCCTGGATTCACTTTACAGTTCTCCAGAGGACATCATTTTCCAGAGAGTTCTCAAGAGTGATAAACTTTCTGAATTTTTCCATCAATAGACAATTAGATAAAAAAGCTGTGGTACATATATACAATGAAATATTACTTGGCCATAAAAAAGAATAAAATCTTACTATTTTCGACAACATGGATGGACCTAGAAGGTACTATACTAAATGAAGTAAGTCAGACAGAAAAAGACCAATATCATATGAGTTCATTTATATGTGGAATCTAAAAAAAATAAACAAGACAGAAACCAACTCATACAGAGAACAATTGATGGTTGCCAGCTAGTAGGGGGGCTAGAGGACTGGGTGTCTAATACCTAGTAGGTATAATCAATGTCTTCTGAAGAAAAGAAAAATGGCATGCCTTAAACAAAAAGATGGCCATGATGCATTCATTCATTTATAAATCCATTCACTCAGTCTTTTTAATTGAGATCTGCTGTGAACTGGACATTGTTCTAAGCACTGAGAAAGAGTAAGCGTTTCTCTTTTCAAGGAGCTTATGTGGTGGAGCACCATTAGGCTTTATAAAAAACACAAGATGAAAAGCAATATAAATAACACAATAACATCTTTGTGTGCAAATGGATGTGTGTACACCTGTGTGTGTGTGTGTGTATGTGTGTGTGTATCCTTTCAGATATGATTTCCAGAGTGTGGAATTGGAGAATCAATACATGAGAAGGCTTGTTTTAACTGCTTTTATTCATTTGTGTATTATTGATCATTAGCACAGTTAATTCAGGCTCTGTTCTAGGCACTTGGGATACACCAATGAACAAAGCAGGCAAACATTTCTGCCTTCCTGGAGATCATGTTTAATCAAGCAAAGGCAGACACTAAACAATAAACACAACAAATTAGGACCTTATGTAGTGTATTAGCAGGCACGAAGGGCTATGGGAAAATAGAGCAGAGCAGGGGAAATTGCAAGTATGATCTATGGAATGAAAAGCACTGGGTTGCAACTTTTAATAGGGTGGTAAGTGTAGGCTTTATTGAGGAAGTAACATTTCAGCAAAAACTTAAGGTGAGAATTATTTGTAAAAGGAGGAGAAAGAGGATTCTAAGCAGAAGGAACAACAAATGCCACGGTTTCATTGTGGGAGCAAGCCTGGCATGTTCCAGAACCAGCAAGCAGGCAGTAGGCCTGGAACAGAACACGAAAAGGAGGCAGAGTGAGAGGTAGAGCTGGAGAGGAATTGGAGGAGGGTAGTTGATACAGAGACTGGCCCTTTTGATCAGTGCAAGGATTGGCTTTTATTGTGAGAGAATTTGGGAGCCACTGGAAATTTTTTGAGAAGAGTGAAATTGTCTGACATATCTTGAGTGGATCACTGGGCTTCCTTATAGTATACTGAAGGGAGGCAAGGGTGGCAGCAGGGATTCTGATGGTGTGAGCCTTGTAATAATCAATAAAAAGTGGTGGCGGTGGTGGCAGCAGCCGACTTGCCACAAAGTGGTTAGATTAAAGTCACAGCCTACAGAATCTCCTGATGCATGTGATGTGGGATTTGGAAGATCAGGGATGCCTGCATTTATGGCCTGAGCAACTGAAAAGATACAGCTGCCATCGACTCAGATCAAGACTGGTGGGGGTGCGGGAAGAAGCAGTGGAAATCAGGAGATCAATTTAGAATCTGTTGGATCAGAGATGTAATTTCAACATCTAAGTGAAGATACCAGCAGGACATGAGGTTCAGGAATCTGAAGGGTCAGGAGAGCTCTAGGCTGAGAATTATAATTTGGGAGTTATGAGCATGAAGATATTATTTTCAAAACTTGAAAAGTCAGCACATAGTTTTCTTACCTACACATCTAATTTTTCATATCTTTGAACACTTTGTCTAACACAGTTGCCAGGTGTTAACTGTTTTGTGTGTCCCCTCTTCCCCATTCCCTCTGCCACCTCCCTAGTTCAATTACCTCTTGCCTGATTGAAATGTTGCTACCTCCCTTGGGTTTCCCAAGGCATCCCCACCCAGGCACCAGATCCATGTGACTCAAGCACACTTGTGATCATGCAGTGGCTCCTCAAGGATGACTTGTCACCCAATGAATCAAAGGACCAAACACTTAACCTGCCATCAGAATCCTGTCCCAGCCTACGTTCCCAAACCTGCAACTCACACATCCCTTCACATACACCATGTTCTTTGCACTATTCCTATGGGCTCTTGCACCAGTGTCTTGTCCATACTGGTTCCTCTATCAGAAACCCCTTTCCTCTACACCCCTGGAATGCCTGGGCGCCGCTCATCTTCATAACATGATACAGCCATCTGCTTCAGTAGAATTCAGTGACTGCCCCGCCTGAAGATGACCTTTCCCACCTCTGACCCCCCACTTTCAGGTAGGGAGAAGAGCATGGCATGGGCAACATTTCCCAAAGTGGGGGCAGCAGAACAGATACAAGCCCCAGGAGAGATTCTTGGGATAAAGAGTTCCACGGACAAATTTGGGTAATGCTCCACATCACAGCCCTGTCTTAGAAATTCACATTATGTGGTCACATACTGAATGTTCTCAAAAGTCCTTTGGTGAAAAAATATATAACTTTGTTTAACGCAGCTCTCACAGATGTATTTGATTTGGAACCCTTTTATCACAAAATACTTACATCCCATGAAACCACTATTCCAAGGTTCTCACATAATACTTGGAGCTGGATACCTGAATTCTAGTTTCCATTAAGCACCTGTCAGTGCTGGTTTTCCCCAGGCCCAGGTCAGGCCCAGGCCCAGATTAGGCAACTGTGTACCCTAACACAGGTGATATGTCCGCAGGCCCAAGCAGAAAAAGCAGATACCCTAGATCTATAGGGTAACAAGACACCCCAGGACTAGAGTCTCTAGCCTAGAAGGTTTTTACAGACATGTCCCTCTGGTTCCTAAAGATTAAATGGCTTATTTCCCCCACAATGCTTATGACCACATGGGTTATGATGCTAAATTACTAGCTGTGACCTTTTTCAGGCCATGTTTCCGTATGGACCTCAGTTAACTCATCTCTCCAACGAGTGGCCTGGTCCAGATGGCATCCAACATTCCATCCAACCATGAAGTCCTTCTTTGAAGCGTATCTGCTTGCATACATGGCCTCTCTTCCTACTATCCCGTAAAGGTGGGGTCTCTTTCCACATCATTTTTTATCTCCTTCAGAGCAAGGCATGGGACCTTAAACATGGTTAGAACTCAATAAATGCATACTGCATAAATACGTAAAGATGACTGAGGCGATTAAGGCTCAAAAAATTCAAAGTTAGTCTTTGAGGAAATGAGAAATTAGCTAAAATCTAAGAAGTGAAGTGATCTGGGTAAAACAGCAAGCATGGCAGAGAAACAATTCTGTATCATTTCCTAGAACTGCTTCTAGCAAACTAGCACTGCCAATAATGGCTATGGTTAGACATTTAAATTGTGTTCAGTGCAATTCTCAGTGGCCCCTGTGTTAGAATCCTCACACCAACCCTATTAAGGTGGGTCCTATTCTTACCCCACTTTACAGATGAGAAAACTGAAGCACAGAGGGGTTAAGTAACTTACCCGAAGTCCTTCAGATAACAAGTGATATATTCAGACCCCAGCAGTCTCATTCCAAAGCCCACACTTAACTGCTGTGCAAGTGCCTCTTCCCCCCTTTCGCCAGCATTTGCTGATGTGAGCACCCCAACAATACAAGGCTAGAACCAGGAGGAAACTGGGACCCCACAAGGCTGAGAGCTGGCTCAGTGTTCCACAGCTCATTCTCTTTCCAGAACACAACCCTGACCCAGCAGCCCCTCTCACTCCAATCAACCTTTGAGCCATCCCTGACAGCCGCCTGCCGAGAAAGGGGCACAGGGGTGAAGTGGAGGCTGCGATTGGGGGACTATCGTGCTGGAGATGAAGAATTAAAATCAGCAACGAATTGAAAGGAAGAGGTGTACTGGGGGTGGGGGCACAGGAAATAGTGACAGCCCTGTGCACCCTGCAAGGAAGGTAAAGGGGCACGAGAAACCCAGGAAGGTGACCAAATGGACAGAGAGACTCCAGAGAGATGTGAAGGTAGACAGGAGTCGTTTAGAACAGACAGAAAAATTACTTGTAATTGCATACTTTTTCAGCACCAGTCCAAAAGCTATAGGAAAACATGCCTTCCGAACTCAAGAAGTATAGGTTGGCATTTGGAAGGTCTAACTGAAGCAACTTTCATAAGAGAATCTGGTATAATATGTGGCACATAATAGGCACTCAATAAATGTTTGTTCCAAATAAAAGAGACAAAAAGAGAAAAATATGGGAATTGCTTTCATAAAGAGAAAGGCACCTAAGGGAGTAGGTGCCCGAGAAATATTATTTTTTATATGTGTGCTGTGAGAAGCCTGGAGAGCTGTGAAAGCTTATCGGATGTATTTCCAAAGAGCCCTTAGTTTCTGATTTCAATTCATGAAAATCCCTGGGGAGGCTGTGAGAATCCCTCACTGGGGACTTTTAAGAAAGCGTCTTAGAGAGCCACTTGAAGGGGGTGGTTTAGATGATTTCAAAAAGGGTAAACTGAGGCAGAGAGGACAGAGCAAATCACCCAGCAGAACTTTTCAGTTTTTAATTGTCATGTAATTTCCTCAGAAGCTGAAGTTTCCACTCCGCTCTCCACAGAGCAGAGATGAACTGGATGGACCAGTCAACACTGCCATCTGACCAACTGAGGATGGCCGAGTAATTTGGAAACCTTCCAGAAGCACTTGGTTAAATTGTAGGCCATTTATTTCATGAAGAAATAAACGACAAAGTCCCTTTTAAACAAGCACGCAGAAAGCAGGACAAAAAGCTGAGATTATCTGTTCAAAATTTGCTTTAAAAGAGCCCAGGCAGCACTCATTTATTTTTGAGAAAATATATGATTAACTATAGTTAGCTATGAATTCAGATGTTGTGCATTAGAGCAGCTCCTCAAAGTTTGAGAGCATTTAATATTATATATCGCTGCCATTTGGACTAAATTGTTTTTTTAATGTACACAATATTACAAATTTAATTTGAGCTGTTTGAATCAGTCTGTAAAAGAGATTTGATTATACCTGAGTGTTCTGGCCCCGGCTTTTCCGTATCTCAGTAATCTTGGCGGTAATTGGCTGATTAGGCGTCTCACACTCCATCTTTGCCTCAGTTTCCATGGTAATGTTACAGGAGCTATTATAGATGAGAACTTCATCTCTTTCCACTTTAGGGCTGAAACGAGAGGGGAGGTTAAATGGGGTGTCATCAATCTTAATGAAATGCAATTATTTTTACTCTTATTAATCATTGCAAGCCATTAGCTTGTGGCAACTACAGGCCGCCATTTGTCAAATTTTGCAAATTTCTGTAATTTTGTTTCCATTATTTTATTGTTTATTTGTTTTCCCTTTATCTGCACACCCTGCAATGAAAATGCACATGGTAAGTATCTTTCACTGAGGCTTTTCTCTTTTCCAAACCTACCAGGAACATTAGTAAAAGCTTCTCCAAGCCCAACTTAACAAGCAATGTGCAAACAATGCTTCCAGTTCCAAAAATGGAAGCAAATGTTAGGGAGTTGTTTTTTCTTGTTTTTTCTTTTCCCCTTCCCTCTTCCTGCTCTTACTCACACTTAGTGTTGGGGGAGTGAATTGCCTGAATCCCCCCGGGGCAGATGGAGAAATTGGAAAACCCACACAACTGGCTAACTGGTCCCTAATTCCAACTGTGAAAAAATGAGCTCATTTAGGCTTTCAATTCCCTCTCCCCAGCTGATGGCAATGAGGCTCTGTTGCTAGCAGTGGAACATTAACTTAGTAAATTAATTAAACTTACTTAACAGCCCAGACTAAGGAGATTCGATATATGTGCCAGTTATACTACCAGCCACTTGCTTTAAAAGTCCTCTTGCTTTAAGGAGAGAAACCAGACTACATTTAAAATGAAAAATAGCATTACAGAAAGTCTAAAAATATGCACTCTAAGGGAGATGAGAGCATGGATATTGCAGAATATTGTCCCCAACAGGTGTGATATTTATTCAACAATAATCCTGACTTTAGGCATTGTTACAACTAACTCAAAGATTATTAATGCATGATATTTTAAACTTTTCAACAATTTCATATGTATGATCTCATTTCAGCAAGTAAAGTATGTAGAGGTGTAAAAATATGTAACCCAAAATATCAGGGGATTTGCATACAGTCAAATTTTTGCATAAAAGTCAAAATCAGAAATTTGCAGCTCTGAGATTAGAGCCCAGGTGTCCTGTCTCCTAGAGCAGTGTTCTCAGGTTTTGAAATGCTGACTGAACATCAGCCACAAAGATGACAGATCGTATGGAAAGACCAGGAATAGCAGTAGAAAGGGCAAAAGGTCGCTGCTTGAGAAACTAAATCATGTCAAACTAGAGCATCTTTTTTCAAATCGATGTCAAAATGGTTGCTCACACAATTTGCTAACTACCATGTCTATTAATCTACTTAACCTCCTTTTCTTTCTGCTAACATTCCCAGCTTTGTATCCCCACAAGACATGACTTCCATGCCCACTCTCCGCTCGCCTACTGCAGACTGTCAGTATTTTAACATCGTGGGGCCCAGAGCTGAATGCACATGGTTTGTGCTGACCACTGGGACTGTGGTCTCCCTTCATCTGAGTCCTCCGTCTCTTAGCACCTAACACTATATTGGTTTGGTAGCACCTGGGCCTAAATTAAGACAGTGCTAAACTCAAAGTCTCAGAGCTGCAACTGCCTGAGGATTTCACCAGGCTGTACTGGTTCACCTGATTTTCTGAGAAACATTAGCATGCAGGGGTTAAGCTTGGAAGCAGTCCAGCCACATTTGAATCCCCAAGCAAATACTTACCATCTATATGACACTGTGAAGACATGATCCTCTAAGCTTTGGTTTCCATGTGTATAAAATGGAGTTACTAATTACTGAGTGCCTATTTCATAAAAGTGTTGATAGAATGGAGCAAAATGACACCTACAGAATGATTTCACAGAATCTGGCTTACGTTGAATGTCAGATAAGGCTGCTCTTACTATAGTTGGTGGTGGTAGTGGTGTTGGTGGCAGTCTTGTTAAAATGTAAATGTGTGAATTTACATTCATTATTGTTACATGTCATCTCCTTTATTTGGACCCATTGCTCAAATATGTTTTGAATCTGGATCCTATAATGTAGGTACAAATCCATTTATCTGAGCCATCACCCAGGGTTAGACAAAGCCACAGGATAAACACAGCATTTGCTCCTGGAGTATCGGTTGTACTCAAAGAATCAGAGAGAAAAAGCAAGGTGATTTAACTTTTAAATTAAAATGTAGTGATATTTAGATGAATATGGAAATAGGATAGAACAGAATGCAAAATTCAGATGGACAATTCAAATAAAACACCTAACTCCAAACCAACTGGATGCTTGTGTCCAGCCACGTTGGGTTTATGGCTAGAACCTCTCCTTTGCTACTGGGGGTAGGGAAGGTATTTGGAACAGTTTGAGAAGAAATAATGTTGATCTACCACACCATCGCGTTCCTTGTGATTGATTCCCAGACAGCTACTTCCCTTTCTGAAGGTCACAAACCATCTGATGATTAATTCATTCTAGAAACTGGTCAGGGATAACACAGCTTAGTTGTCTAAATGTCCAGAATTCCCCTTTTTCTTTTTATAGGCAAATTAAAGAATATTTGCCCATGGCCTCTCTGTGTTGGGTGCCCTCCTCTCACATTCATTAGCAATCACATGAGCTAGGTTTTTGTACTCAGTATAGGAATGATCTGGGATACTGACATGAACTCCAGGAAAGGAGTGACCAACTTCTTTCACAACCTTTCTTGGACTTGGGCTCCTACCCTCCCAATGAGGTTTCTTCTGCCCTTTCTCGGCTCTTCGTCAGCACAGCTTAGAGTAAAATGGGGTAAGTCACTTCTCCCTACTTTCGTTCGCCTGTAGCTACGCACAGTCTTCCCTGATCATGTTCTTGCTCCAAGAGTTAAAACCCTTTTCTGTTAGCTTAAACTTTTTTACAAGCTTTAGCTCATATTTCTTTTTGTATTTGTTCCTGATGATGTCACTAGAGATTTTTTTTTCATTAAAATGCCATCATCAAAATTAGCAGAAACTATATATCAAAAATAGTTTAACATCTACAAAATTTCTGTTTTTTCATAGCTACTATTCCATATTTTCTTCCACAATAATCCTGTGAATTAAGTAGTACAATTGTATAGGTTTAAATATAAATATAAATATGTGTATATAGAGAGATCCATGGATATAGATTATATAGACATGCAGGCACACACACACACACACGCACATATATTTATTGTGAGGGAAAATTTTTGGTCCAAATAATAGCCAAGAGAGTTCTAGAACCTAAGTTTCCTGATCACTAATCTATTCCTCTTTCAGTTAGTCTAATCAGATCCAAAAGTAAGCCAGTTATCCTCTTGTACATGCTCTCCAGGATAGGCGACAGAAACACTTATGTCATCCTGTCTTCCTCACTTAGCCTGAAATTGCTCCCTGTGGCTCTGAACCCTCACTGAGCCCACACGGTGCAGCCAAGGCTCTCGTCGCTGACGCTGGCAGCAGGACCTTGTGCTAAGCACACCGTGAGTCAGGAGCCTTGGGTTCCGGTCCTGCCACCGCCCAGGCTTGTCTCTGTGACTTTGGAAAGATGCTTAATCTGTTCTTAGGATAGACTCTAAACTCCTCACCATGGCCTTCAAGGCCTTACACACCTCCCGGAGCCTATCTAGAGCCACTTTGCTTCCTCCTCACGGCACTGCCCTCTGGCCTCTGACAGGTCATAAGCCTTGATGGGTCCTTTGCCTTTGCCACCCCCACTGTCTGACTCTCCATAATGACACCTACTTCTCCTCAGCTCAGCATTCAAGGCACTTCTTCAGAGAAGCGTCCTCTGAGCAGTTTATAAAGTAGCCTCCATCGTCTGCCATCACTGCATTGTCCTTATCACAAGACGGGATCATCTCGTTTATTGTCTGGCTTCCTCCTGTACCGCTAAGGGCAGGGACTTTGCTGCCTTGCTCACCATGGAGTCACCAGCTGCTGACACAGTACCTAAAATGTAGTAGAAACTTGATAAAAGGGCGGCGGGATGGCTGAATGGATGGAAGGCAGGGCATAGTTTTTCATAAATGTTACATATTTCTAACTGCTTTCTTAAAATACAGTCCAAGAAGTGAAATTGCCGAGTCTCCAGATATGAAGAATTTTAAGGTTATTGGTGCATATTGTCCAAGCGACCTCTGCAGATCTAATTCTCCTTCTCATGGAAGTGAAGAGCAGTGCTGGCCCCCCTCACCCTCAACACTAAGTATACACGTTGTTTGTTTAACTCAGAGGGCACACTTATTTTCGTTCTTACTCAAGAAAACACACCCACTGTTGCTTGCTGCAATATCCAGAACTTTGAGCAGCACTTTCGAAACGATATTCATAGATAAGGGCATAACTTTTAATGGGGTCTGAGGTTCAGTAGCATTATCCACCTGCTAGGGTGGAGGAAAGACATAGAATAACTCCAAAGGGATCTAAGTCAAGTCCACCAATTCTGTGGAGCCAGGGACGGTGACATGTCCATGTTGGTGCCAAGCAGCAGTGAGCTCTAAAATCCAGTCTCACCCGAGTATAGCCTCCAGGACCCCATTTCCTATGTGACCAGAGTTCTTCAAGCCCTTCTAAAAAGCAACCAGCCAACTCCTTGACTAACCACAAACCTCTGGTGGCAAATTCATACTAAAACACAGACAGTCTCAGGACATGGAAAAGTCGGACTGCCATAAAAAGAACCGGTCATCTCTCTCATTCTGGGTAATTGGTCTTGTTTATTTTTACTTTTTTTAATGGGAAAATAGGCCTTCATTAACTAATTAGATGTAAGCACTCCATCCAGATAAGAAGTCGAGAAAGATGCAGGGCCACGCTCAGCAATGAAACATCACACTGCACAGGAAAGGAACTACCTGTGGAAATTAAGGCCGTCCAGAGTTACCAACATGGTCACACTTTTTTATTACATTTCTTTAAAGAATGTTTACCTGGTAAGTTGTGGTATGTGTTTATTTGTTTGTTTGTTAAGTTCAAAACATCCTAATAAACTATGGCTTCCAAATCCTAGATCTACAGTAATTCAGCCTGTGTATCCCCCTTGCTTTTGAATAAATATTGTACAATCTGCTGGATTTCTCTATGACATTTTTTCATATTTGTGAATCTGTTTGGAAAGAAAAGAAAAAGGAAAGGGGAAAAGAGCCTTCTGTTTTTCATAATGTCTAATCTTTTTCCCCATTGGCATTCACCAGATGTTGCTTTGGATCGGAAGATAAATATTAAAATCTAAGCAAGAACAAAGCAGGCTGTTTACTGGGCAGATTTTTCAGATGTTCCCTTGAACACTTGAAAAGACAGAAGATGCTTTGATATGCAGCCTGGCTGGAATCCACAATGGAACGGTTCCCCCAACAAAAGTGGAGGGGCCACATCCACCCAGCCTCCTGATGCCTCCATCAGCCCATCGGCCTTGCATCCGTGGGGAAGGTCAGGGAGGGAGGGCCCAGGGTTACCTGATGAAGAGGCCTGAGAACGATGGAAAGACTGACTCTGTCCAGCAACCTGGTGCAAAGAGGCATTGGGGACTTTCTTCACAAATGTAAAGGTAAGGCCATGATCCGGGCAGTCTTTCTGTCCCCACAGTGACAGTCAAATCACAGCGCACATAGGTGCAGCTGGCCGCGGCACAGCTCTCCTCCTCGTGCTTCAGGTCACACAGAGAAGCCAAGGACCCTGCAAGAAATGGTCACCATTAGGTTAGGTAACAGCCAGGGAAAGACCTGAAGGCCTCACATTGTTACATCAATGAAGTTCATGTGTTGTCCTTTAACTAACAGGAAAACAATCAGTTTGTTTTCCTAAAAAATGTATTATGTGTATATAATAAATACAGAAGAATATCAGTAACGTCTTTTGTAAAGTATGAACCATCATAACAAGAAAACTTTATGTAACTCTCCCAGCCAACACAAAGTCTGAAAGAGTCGTGAGGCTCGAATCTGGATGCTCCTCCCCAAGTCCAAGCCCTTCCCCTCATTCTCAGAAACAACCCCTTGCATTTTAAAAACAGTTCTCACATGGCTTTTTATTCCTAAACAAAATATTGTTGAGTTTTAGTTGTTTTTGAAGTTTATAAAATAGATTATAGGACATAATAGTCCGGGATCTGATTTTTTTCACTCAGTATTATACTTCCAAGATTTATTTATATTTTCACATGCAAATGTTGTCCACACATCTTCACTGCTGTTCAATACTGTCCTGTGTGAACATATAACAATATATTTTTCTTTCCTCTTACCAGTAGACTTTTGGGTATTTCCTAGTTTTTGTGTATATAAAAAACTACACATACAAAATTTTCTGTGGAGCAAATGCCTTAAAACTGCTTGTTTATAGGGTAGGTACAAGTTCAACTTTACAAGACAGAGCCATATTGTTTCCAAAGTGGTTGTGTTATGTTACGTTTCTACCAGCTATATTTTTGAGTTCCCATTACTCCACATAATTTTCAGCACTTGGCATTATCAGACTCTTAGTTTTGGCCAGTCCAGTGAGTGTACCTCATTGCAGCCTTAAACTGCATTTTCATCATTAATTGATCAAATAACTTTTTATGTGTTTAGTAATAACATGTTTTCTCTTCTATGAAATTCCTATTTCTGCCCTTTGCCCTTTTTTCTATTGAAATGTTTATCTTCTCTTATTGATTTATGTTCTTTATATATCCTGGGTACTAAACCTATGGAGGTTATATGGTTACTGATACCTTCTCCAGGTTTATAGCTAAAATTTTCATTCTCTTTAAGGGATCTCTTGATTAAAAGAAGTTCTTGATTTTCATATAATTATGACTATTACCTTTTGTAAAGAAGAAAAGCAATTATTTGGAGCCCTTTGACACAGACCGTTCCTGGGTTATGCAACACATGGTAAAAACAAGGCAGACTGGCAACAACATTTAACAGGAAGATAAATCTCTATGTGAGATGGTTTTGGAGCAGCTCTGTCTGAAAGTCTGAATAAAATAAAAAAGAAATAAAAAATATTTTCCCTAGCTTTCTATCTCTGCAGCTAGCCTGTCCACACAGGTACATGACAAATGTTATTAAGAACTGTGGGCTTGAACCTGAGCCCTGCCTCCCTCACACTGATGCATGCAACAGGGATAAATGAGATAAGTCCACGTGAGAGGGTTTGCACTTAATCACATACACATATTATTATTGTTGCTGTTACATTTCAAAGCATCTGCCACATAGCAGGTTCTCTGTGAACGTGTCCTGAATGAATCATGGCCATTAAAATGGTTGACAAGCAAGACTCCTATGGGTAGACGAAACATGAGAACTTCCAGTTAGGAAGCCCTCGGGCAAATAAAACAGGCTCAACACCTATAAAATAATGAACTCATTATGGGTGATTAGGTGGATGCAAATTGACAGGGTAGATTATGAAAAGTACCCAGAGCTGGGATCAGAATCCATGGATTTCACTCAAGGTTCTGCCACTAAATACCTGTGTGACCATAATCACTTTAGCTTTTCCTGCCTCGTGGAAAAGTTTGTTTCCATGAAAAAATCATGTGGTATAATTCAAGGTGTAAGTGAAAAAAAATCCAAAGATCAAAGATCTTGCTGATTTTATAAATACAAAATACTAGTTCTATCTGACAAGATGTTTTAGCAACCCATCACCTGAGAAAAATAAAATCCTTTTTATGTTAGAAACACAATTTGGGAGAAAGATAGAGATAATACCAAAAGCAGGGGGAAAAATGAAAAAGAACCTTTTTAGAGCTGCACCTTTAACGCTCCCTGATCCCCTGATGAAAAGAAAACACATTTGTACTGTGGTATCGGCATAAGCAAAACAATAATTAGGAAAGTTGGGTTCTAAGCCATCATCTGCATCCCGGAATGGGAAACATCGCTTTCTTCATCATGCGAAGTCAAACTAAGAAATAAAACTCAAAGCAAGGGTCAGAATTCAAAGTGACCTTAGCAAATTAGAGAAGTTAAGAGAAATAAACAAAAAGACTAAAGGAAAATAGTAAGGCAGTAAACCACAGAAGAAAAAAAGGAATTATATAAATATAAGATGAGGAAATTCCAGCTGTGCACAGTTATGTTAGAAAGAAAGAAAAAAAACACCTTGGAATAATAGTAACAGAGAGATTATAAACCAGCAAAGCAGCAGTGTAATTTTAAAAACAAATATGAGACCAGATTATATGCAGGCATCTTATGATGCTGCCCAATATGGTCAGAACTTGCTTACACAGAGGAGCTACCTAGTTTGGGGCTTCGAATTAGGAAAGAATTCAGAATTCAAAGGGGGCTCAGAATACCAAATATTATGAAATACCAAAATATTTACTTGTTGGAATGTTTCCAATCTAGTAGGTCCCATGAATTTGCATTTCTAACAAATTCCCAAGTGATGTTGCTGTTACTGCTCTAGCAAAAATAATAACAATAATATTATATTCTCAGTAATTCTCAACAGTATCACTGAGAACCATTACATTAGAAGGACTGAGATTATTCAGCTTTCTGACGGGCTGCCAGCTGATTAGGGTTGAAAAAAAATAGAGTTGGGAGAAGTATTAGTTAGGCAAGAGAATGAATTTCTCTGAGAATGGCAATTGGGAAATACTTATAAGGGTTACTGCTTATGAAATTGTCCTCTTAAAAAAATATCTTAAAATATAACAAATCTATATGACAAATATAAATTGATCAATAACATGCAATCTTATCTGAAAGTAGATAAATTATTAGTAGTTTCTCATAATTTGTGAGACACACTCCCTTTGGCCATTCGATGTCCATTACAGACCTACTTTGTAGGAAAAAACACACACAGTCATATACTCAAAATGTTTTATTTAGTTTCAGGGAGTTGATAGAATCCCCCAATACCATCCTGGATCATAAGTAAGAAACCAATGGAGTTTTTACCAATTCCTCTCCACCTTTGGATACTATAATTAAGAGTCTTTTTAGCCCAGAGGACATGGCTCAGCAGTTGAGCATCGACCTAGGATCCAGATCTCGGTCCCAAACCCAGTCAGGGCACAAGCCCGGGATGCGGGCTCCATTTACCACTGATGCTTCAACTCTCTCTCTCTCCCTCTCCCTTCCTCTCTCTGAATCAATAAGGATATATATATATATATTTTTTAAGTCTTTTTAAAAGGACTTTTTTTTCTTTTCTTTCTTTTTTTAAATGAAAGAGGGGGAAAATCAACTTATCCATTTTCCTAAATGAGTCGCTCTTACACAATCAATGAGTGTTTGGTGACACCTAGTGACAATAATAAGAGTTACAGCTTCCAACTCCTTTTCCTCTTAAAAATCACAGTTTTGAGAAGTCCTTTTCTAAAACTTAATCAAATCTTTTAAAGTAAAATCATTTATATTATTTCTCTCCTAGGAGTTGTAAACGTCCAATACTTCAATTTACCTGACCCTGTAACCTCAGTGGTTTTTATCTTGGACTTTCAGCTGAAATCAAATGTCTTGAAATAATACCAATAAGCTTTAAAAAGTTAATTAATTTAAGAAGTGTATATATGAAAGGCTTTTTAAATAAAACTGTGGCAGTATTAAATATTAAAACCTAGAAATGTGAAGCCTTGTTTTTCCGTTTCCATGGTTTCCTTTAGCAAGCATTGATTTTGCACACTGTTCCAGTGCTGCCCTATGCACAGGAAGCAGAATGAAAAATGAAACAGGCAACGTCTCAACTTAAATCTTTTCCTGTATCTTAAGTTTCCTATTGTGGAATTAAATTAAATTTATTGGATTTCCTACTGTAGAATTTTAAGTGGAATAGGT
Source organism: Miniopterus natalensis (assembly GCF_054644295.1). Lineage (NCBI taxonomy): Eukaryota > Metazoa > Chordata > Mammalia > Chiroptera > Miniopteridae > Miniopterus > Miniopterus natalensis. Next base: position 22,294,777 of record NC_142085.1, read on the forward strand.
CTCTCTTCCACAACGTTCTACTTATACATGGTGATAATAGAAAACTCAATTTCTAGTACTTTAAACAAGAATTGTTTCCCTTCTTTTCATGCTCTCACTCTTCCTCCTCTTTGTTGTCTAAGACAATCCAATGCAAACCACCATCACAATAGTATTATCCATCATGGAATTTTTGCCCAAGCTCAGATGACGTGATGCTTTAAATCTTCCACCCACGTTCAAGCTGCAGACGGGTTAGGAAGACAACTTAAAGCACTATACAGAGAGCGTGTGTGCAAGTGATCTTTAAGTGCACAGGTACAATATCTATGATTATGCAAACAAGATAATCACCTGGCTAAGTGGCTCCTGGAGGGACAATGGCAATTTCTTCCCTTTGGCTTTTTTTCTGAAACTCAGTGGATAAATACCCTGTGTTGTGAAGCTCTGTCATGGGACTATCAAAGCTTTGCACTTTCCAAGTGGTGAGAGAGCACGGGGTGTTACTGAGTAAGGGCCCAAGTAATTACCTGGACCTGGCAGAACAAGATGTTAATGTTGGCTCTTTTGCCTATAAGAATTCAAGAACTGAGCCATTAGGCAAATATGCAAGAGATAGTTGGCTTGGTGATCTAATCCCTTCACGGGTACCTGGAGTAAGCAGATGTTTTCAACAGCCCCACCCCACACAGAGACCAAGAGATTGTTTTCTCCATGATGCCTAAAGCTGCATTGAAACCATTATTTAGAACTCAGGATTACTTTCCCCATCATCGTATGACTGCAACCGAGAACATAGGTGATCAACTTTTGTTGCCAGTAATATGACAAAAGCTATTACGAATCATTTTAATACAAGGTCCTTGACTCTGACTATCACTTTAGATGGGGAGTAGAGAAATTCTTTCCCCAGGAACACAGAAAAATGAAGGGTCTGCATAGCACTAGTCACAAAAACGGAGCTAACCAAAGAATCTCATTCTCATATATACTCTTTTAAATACATATGCCATTTTTACTGACCATCCAGAGGGAGAACCAAGCAGCTGAAGGCAGACACTGTAGCATTAGCCAGGACTTGGCAGGGGGCACCACACACAGCAGCTGAGATGTTCCCTGGAGAAAATCCTGCTCCGAACACATGAACAAGCCGTCCACCCAGGCAGCCTTCAAAACAAAGTCACAAATGCACCATCAGAGAGGCAAATCTCTCTTTACTTAACTCAAAATTCAAATTCATGCATTCTTGCTGCCCACCATTCTTTCTACACCACCCTCTAGAATGCACACAGCTCTATTCAACAACCTATAAAAATGCAATAATTTTTATATAGAAAAGTAATGGTTATTTGTAGTTCTTAAATTTTTATGCAAAAAAAGTATAAAATGAAAGTAAAATTTTTCCTAATCACCTATCTCCCTCCCCAGAGGTCGCCATGTATGAAGTTTCTTACAAACTTTTCCAGAATTTTCTAAGCATACATATTTTTTATACAAAGGATCTTTCTAAATATATTCTTACACAACTTGTTTTCTTAAAGGTATAGCATAGACATTTTTCCAAGTCTATAGCTATAGACCTAACTCATCACACTAATAGCTACTTAGAATTTCATTGTATGGTTATGCCATAATTTATTTAGCAATTTTCCTATTGATTGATACTTCTATTATGTATCCCCGCTTGCTATAATTTATGGTGCTGCAATGAACAGTATACTTATTTGAATAAAATTGTTGCAAAGTCTTAGAAATGCAATCTCTAGGTCAAAGGAAAGGTAAATTTTTAGTTTTGATGGATACTCCATATTTCTGTCCAAAATAATGTTGTATGAGTTTACAGTCCTATCAGCATTGCATGAGAGTGTCTATCTCTGATGGGTAAAAGTATGTTCCTAACAGACACATTTTGCTTCAATCTGAATAAAGCTAAATGTCCCCAGGACCCTCAGACATATGCAACCTCTAGTCCACACTGAGATAGAGTTCCAGTTTCTACCACCTTCATAGCAAGTCTAGGTTGCATTTACACAGCCACCTAAAAAACTCAAGAACAACACTTTGCTTAGCATGCATTTCATACCTCTGCCTTTTCGCCATAAAAATCATGGAATCTTAGAGAGTAGAAAGGGGAACTAGGGAGCATCCAGCCCAAACCCCTTTATCAAATAAGGAAGCTGAGGTTTACAAAGTAACCCAGCTAACTCACTGGCGTACTAGGGATCAGAATCCCAATCCCCATAGAGTCCCAACCAGCTAAAGTGGACAAATTTGTTCTAAGAAAAGGCTTGGCTAGTACTTCATCAGTCTAAGATTCAGCTCCCACAATTTCCTCTATACTTTCTGCATCCCAGTTGAAATCGAGCTATCTCAAGGACAGTAAGGCTTTAGGTGCACAGAAACTAAAACCACCTTGGAAGAAAAGGCAAGGCAAACTTCATTCTATCTAAAAGGAGAAAAAGTTCAACCAATGCAATCATAGTAAGTTGGTCTATTATTAGTGGAGTATGAATTCATCTGTAAAATATTATAAAATGATAAAAATTAATCACATTTAGTAAGTTTAAAATAATTCAAATTGACACATGGGTATAAAAATAGGTGAAGGCATTTATGTTCTACTTAAATGATCAAATTATGAGCTCTTATAAATGGTATTATTTAATTTAAAACACAAATTCAATCATGCAAAAGTATCCAATTAAAATACAGTCACATGCTTAGAGAATATGCACAATTTCTTTGATGAAAAATAAAGCCTCATACATGGAACATTAGGAGGAGACTGGGACTGTAAGAAGCCAATCAGGCTTCTTGCTTGTCTGTCATTCAGATTGATGTTATCTGCTGCCTCTTAGAGTAGTGAGCGCAGTGATTAACCCATTTACATATAGAAAACACTCTGTCTTATTTGCTTGGCTTACCGAAGTTCTCAGTCACTGCCGTGATAGTAACGCTCGACGTGAACACCAAGATGGATGAGGCCCACCCTCGTGTGTGGTCATAACCTCTGACTTGGTACTCCCCGGCAGGAAGGACTGGGACCACACACTGGAGAACCGTGCGGTTGCCAGAGACACCCACACAAGGTGACATCCCGATAAAAATGTCAACGTTCTCAGCTCCTGAGATCTGGGCCACCACAAAGGTTAAGACATCACCAATGTGAGAAACAGAGAGCAATTCTGGGGTGAAGGTGTCACTATAACCAACGACTCCCATATGGTATGAATGTCCATCTACCTCTATGTCCAGGACAGCAGAGCCATTCCCCGCAGGAACAATGCACTGGACGAGCTTGGCACTGACGTTCACCGTCAGGCAGGCCCGCTGGCCAATGTAGACCAATGAGCTGTTCTGCCCTCTCAGGGCTGTGCCCTCTATGGTCAAGAGGCCTCCGCCATGCATGCTGAAATTTTGGGGGAAATAATGAAACACCTGAGGCAAAATGGAGAAGTGTCTGGAAATGTTAACGGAACAAGCATACCCATTTCTTGAGTGAAAAACTGATAGGTAGTGGAGTCCGGGGGTCAAGTCACTTATCCAGCATGCCACGTGGCTTGCATTGAAGAAAGTTACAACGCAAGGAAGGTGACCATCCAAGTACACCGTTGGCTCATCCGCTGTGGTGCCTAACCTCTGACCTCTAATCAGCACTGAAGTTAGAGACCCATTGATGCTAGTGGTCAAGGCGTCCACGACAGGAGTTGTCTCCTCCCTCAAGAAAAGAGTGCAATTACCCTGGCACTCACTGGGTAGCCCATTGACCAGGACTGTGACGTTCAGGCTGAAGGAAGCACCAGGCACTGAGTCACCCACCAGGTTAACTTGGCAGAGGATTGTCTGGTCCCCCAGGCTCAAAATTGCACAGGTAAAAGGACCGGAAAGATCAACCTGAACCGATTTCCTCCTGGAGTTGAGAGCCAACCCCTTCACCGTGAGTATTATCCCACCACAGGCAGACCCATTGGCCGGGGAGATGGACATTATCCGAGGTGTCACCACAAATTCCTGGGGTACCGCAGACATGTTCGCAAAGCCCATCTGCTTGTGGCATACATGAAGTGGATAGACACCCGCCTCCAAGCTGTGGAGAGGAAAGGAGCACCCAGACAGGCTCATGTTGCTCCCCGAAGACTGTGTCTCAAGATCGCAGTTCAGGTCCCCCAGAAGAATCACTGAGTTGGAGAGGTTATGTCCTTCCACGTAAAGCCTCAGGCTGTTGTTCGTGAATTCTCCTCGCAAGGCAGTGACCACTGGTGTTGCTGCCACTTCATAGATGAAGGTAAAACCCTTCCCCACCAGGCTTGGTGCAGGTCCCGGGGTGAAGGACATGTTGCCAGCCCAGACCTCCACGGGGGCTGGGACAAGGAGGACGTCTGCCTCAGGCAGCAGGAGGGCAGGTGAGGTCTCACACCACACGTTTGTCTCTGTTAACTTCACAATGTCACAGGATTGATTGCCCACAAGCACCCAAATTAAAGCTGGGTTCCTGCTGAACCCTGCTCCTGAGATGCTGAGAATGGTCCCACCTAAAGCATAAGTACCAAAAACAAAGCATTAATGCCAATAGTCAGAACTAGGCGCCCACAACACCCAGGTAAGCCCCAGAGCAATTAAGTGGAGGGTGGGGAAATGTTGGTGAAACCTCTATTATATCACCTCACCCATCAATGTTAAATTTGTGATCATTTCCACAGGAGCCAGATGGGCTGAAATTCACACACAGTAAAACAATATAAATTGTTATCTAGGAAGAATGTTCTAATATTTGAGACAGAATTTTCAATATACTGATAGATTCTAGAAGCCAGCACTTCCATCAACTTATACACTACTAAAAGAATCAAATTTCTTAAAGTGTTCTTGTCATCTGCTACCTTCTCCAACATGTAAGTCTATATTATTATATATATTATTATGTAGAGAGAGTATATGTATATTTTACACAAACATACATACAATTTATATATTAATGAAAAATCAAATTCCGTAGCCTTATCATCTTACATATTATCTGACATATTATTTCATATTATTCTATATGTTATTATGTGAAGTATATGTATATTGTTCTATATATTTAACTAACACACTAATGAAAAACTTGTTCGTCTTCTACTTACCTTCTACATTATTCTATATTATATTTCAATATTCCACATATTATGTAGCCATGTGTATATATGTAGTCATGTGTGTATATGTATATATGACATACCAAGAGCCACTGACACATGCTTGTGAATTTACCGCTACATCCATAGACTCTGCCTTGCACTCCAGCTGAGGGACAATCAAACAAACCATCTTCAGGACAGAGGTTGGAGCAACATACCCCATATCATTACCAACTCAGCGGTGGAGCCAAGCAGCTTTTCAAAGGATTTTACTACACTCTAAAAGGATACTGTGTTATTTCATACACTATCACAATGATTATTCACATACATGAGTAAAGCTTTCAATTGTTTTCTGAATACTTTTCTAGATTTCTCTATTTGCCTTGTCCTCATATCTCACACATTGGCATTTGTGTTTCTGCCCACTTCTGGGTCTTTCACCCGCTTCCATAGAGAAAAGTGAAGACACAGAACCTCATTTCTCTCCTTACAATGTGCGGGATCTAAAAGGCAAACGCAGGAAGCACTTCCCTTATTTTTCTAATATCCACTCAAGGTGTGCTACCCTTGAGATGTTTCATCCACTTTCTATCAGAAAAAGAAAACCAGGCACATCTCCTTTTCATAAAAATTCTTTCATTTCCTGAGCTTACTGAGTTTTCACAGCCTTCGTTTCCTGGAGCACAGGGAAAACTCTCCCTGTTGCCCATTTCTGATCTGACTGGTCAATGAATCCAGGAACAAACTCTGAGTATGCAGTGAGTTATACATGCGGGATAGATGACACCAGTCACGTCACAGCCACTCACCCAGAAGGGACCCACAGCAAGGCTCAATGCTGAGAACTTCTGTGATGTACTGGATGTGAAGATCGACCCTACAGAAGAAAATGGGGAGATTCCTATGAAATAACTGAGAGACTTGGAAGAAGACTTAGGAAAAAAGGAGTAGGACAGAAGAGATATATGTATTTTGGAGAGAAGAGAGCAGTTATGGAGAGCAAAGTGTGAATAATTGCCTAACAGTGAAGAAAAGAAATGGTCGGGAAAAGATTTTGGGTGAGACATTTTCCTGGGCCAGTACCATGTGGTGGCACTAATCCCATGTAGTTTAGCTAACTTCCTGGAATGAGGAGACAGAACTTCTAGAGAAATACTGGGCAGAGGGACTTCAGGGCAAAGAAGTTATGAATATTGCTTGTATAATAATTATAAGCCATTTATTCAAAGCCCAAGACACAATCTTATTAAAGGTCTTATTTAAATACATACTCTTATTAAAGCTGAGAGTCTTCCCTCTTCGCATATAGATGCCCACCCCACTCAAGCACCATGATGTCTTAATTCCAGAAAGTTCTCTGTTCCCCAACTAATAAGCCAAAAATTTCCTCTGGATCGGCCTTTGAGAGCAAACTCCCCTGTAGGGTTTCTAAGATTTGTTCACATTTTATGATTACCATGTGTTTATTCCCTAACTTCGAAGAAGAAAAATTAAAGTCCTAACTCAAAACTAGAATTCAACTGAATCACTAGACCATCAAAGAGACCTAAAACTAATGGCAAATGTCCACCTCACCCTTGTGAGCGAATGCTGACCCCGTTGATGGAGACGGAGATTCTGTGGAGGCCAGCAGGCAGCGGGGGCAGCACCACCTCCAGGCCCTGGGCAGTCTTCTCATGAACCCGAGCCAGGGAGTCCTGGATGTGGACTTCCACGTCCAAGCCTGTGTAGTCCACCAGCAGCACCATCCCAATGAAAAGGCTCTCACCTCCTGTGTGGAAAAGCATTCCTTAGCCTCTGTGCTATGGGTTTGTGTCCTCAACCACCTCTCCAATTCTAAAACTGTCTTTTATTATTAAATACATGGTCATCCCTGTGCATAGTACTGCAATTAAGAGTTTTAATGCCAACCTAATTTTTTTCATGAAACTTCTAACAATTCTTTTAATAGAGCTAGAGCCTATAACCTCATGAGCATAAAAAGTAAATTTGTCAGGACAATTGTACTCAAGAAGCAAACTAATCTATCTTCATGAAGAGGCAAATTGAGAAGTAGTTTGGAGGGCTGATGACCTTCGTAACCAGCAAATAGCACCCCATGTCCTTTTTTTTAACTTCCATTTTTCTACTGATAGAAGTCTAAAGCTATATCTTCAGTGTGCACTGGACCCCATAATAATGCTGTATGTGAGTATAGTACTTACAGTTTACAGAGCACTTTGGTCCTTACACTATCCTGATGAGATCTATGGAGCCATTAGTAGGACTGGCATTTAGCTTTTGAGGAAACTAAGGTTCGGCAGCCAAGGTTTCATAGCTAATTAATGGAAATGTCAAGGCCTGAGCCAAGTCTTCTCTTACACTTAGATACATTTTTAATTTAATTAGCAACTCTACTAAAATGCTCTGTATACTATAGACACTCTAATTCAATTCCTTTTACCTCAAATAGTACTGACCTCCAAGAGTAATATATCATAAAGGGCATAAAAATAAGTTGCAAATAGACCCTGCCCTCAAAAAGACCTCAAAAGTGGGAAAATAGGTGCCAAAATAGCTTCAGTTATAAAACCTACCATAAGAGAGGTGGCAATTATGCAGTGGGTCGTTCAAGTCAGAGCAATGTTCAAAATATCAAGAAAGGCCTTATGGGCAAGATGGTGCTTGAAATTCAACCTGAAAGCTAAACCCCAAGAGGCCAATATAAACAAGAAGGGGTTGACAATTCAATTCTGAAAACTTTACAGTTTTACCCAAAGTGTTTGTAGCACTTTCTCATTTCATCATCCAGTGGGTCTGAGAGAAGGAACGAGATGTGGGTGACTTTCTGGAAGACCAGATACACGTACATGCAGTTAGGGACTCTATTAGAGTAGGCTGAGCTGATGGTGGTTCTATGGCTAAAGACCAAGAAAGCCAATCCTGAGAGGTCTCTACTTAATTCAGCAGGCAGTAGAGGCCTCCAAAGTTTTCTACACAAAGAAAGGATATGATTAAAGCTATCATTCCAATTTATAAGATCAATTGAAGAGACAGGGGAGGGGAAATCCACTCTGCAGACAACTGGAGTCTTAAGAGCTAGAAATCAAGTATGCAATGGCAAGAGGGGAAATAAATAAATATGCCTTTCCTGCATCTTGGTGTGTCCATAGAGACACAGCTTAAGCTAAAGCTCCTTTAGTTGCTAATGTTTGAGAACTGCTACAGGGCTGGCATCTGTAGGACACCATAGCCAACTAGATGAGGAGAAGAGGCTGCCTGAAAGAGAAATGTCAAAGAGGAGGGCTTGTGGGTTGTTGAGATGACCGAATTGACATTTAAAGCCTTGTTCTGCCATTTAACTGCCTGTGTGCCTCACTCTGGGCTCTCGAAGCCTTGGATGTTTCTTCAGTGAGACAGTAACAGAGCGCAGCCCATGTGATTTGTTGTGAGGATTAAGTTAGGCATCCCAGGAAAGCCTCTTGTGCAGACGAGCATTCAAAAGCCCTCGATTAGCTTCATCTATATTCTCTTTTCTTCTTCAGGTCCTCCCAACCTTGCTTTTACTGTGAAGCCTGAAGCCTCCACATAGTGAGTTCAAGGAATTTCAGGGTTGGGAAAGAAAACAGCAGACATGACCACATGGTGGCAGAGCACACAAAAAAAAAATTTTTTAAATGAGCTTTATGTGGGTCGTGCTTTGTCAGGTTCACATAGATGCAGAAATCTCAGAGTCAACAATAAGTGACCACCACCCAGAAGGGCAGGAAAACAAGGAAAGTCCTGGTGGAGAAGGGCATTAGAGAGGAGCTTACGAATCTACATGATGCCACTCAGCAGTGCAGTAGGTAGTCTTTGGTCAGAGGGCTGCTAAGGGCATCAGTGACTTGGAGTTCTTTAAAGCCCCTAGGTTTATCATATCTACGTCTAGCAGAGGTTGTGTGCAGTTTTACAGGGTATGCAAAGCATGCAGGCTCTAAAAGGCTAAAAATATACTTTGGGGGACTATATTGAAAATAATTAGATATATGAAAATTTGAGTTTGGCATTGGCAGGCTTGAGCTAATGGCTCCCAGCCTGCTGTGAAAGGGTAAACAACATAGGGCAATAGGCACAGGCCATCTTTGGCTCATTAATATAATACAGTATCTGGTGGGATGATGGCATTCACTTCAACACAGCACTTATTGAGTAGGTACTTTTACGTTCTTCATCTCCACTCTTCACAATACCCTTGAGAGAACTATTCCCACCTAACAGTTAAAGGAACTAAAGGTAAAGGAAGTTAAATATCTTGCCCAAGGAGTGGCTGAGCTGGGATTCATTCATATCTAGAGCTGACTGATTAAAAAACCACTCTAATGGTCCTGTACATCAAATTATCTGCCCCTCCTTCCCACCCTTCCTCTTCTCTTTCTTTGATTACATCTTGGCTTCAAAGTCACCATCAACATAATCATCTCCTGGATGGAGATATGCCACACTCCAACCTTCAAAGAGACTTTCCCCATAGGTTACCACTCTTTGTGGGTTTTATAACATGTTCTTTATTCTGCCTGTAGAAAGATTTAAATGCAAGTGTAAATTCTGCAAATAATGCATCATGTTGTATATATCAATAACATGAACTCCCTGGGTTCCTGGTCAATTGTCAAGCTAATCCTAGATGCCTGTGAGGCACTGATGCAATGTATTTATTCTTTTTATTATAGGTAGAAAATTTTATTAAAAGCCCAAATCACTGAAATCTGAATGGAACACAAAGCTCCCTCCTCCCTTTTCGACCTCCTTGGGAAGAATCTATACCACTAAGGAATTTTACGCACTCTGGTGGCCTAAGGCAGCAAATTCTTCTTCTGCACTATCTGAGCTGAATAATATTGAGAGCTAAAGGACACTTCCCTTTATTTATGTACTCTTGAGCAATGGTAAATGAAAATAGTCCCAGAAAATTGATTTCAGACTTTATTTTTTTTGCGGGGGGGGGGGTATATTGGATGGTCTTTTATAATAAACAGATATGGCTGCCATAAACCCTCTGTTATCTGGCATTTAATTAATCAGAAAGGTGTGTTACCCGGTACTTTTCCAAATCTATATGGTCTGACATGATGATAAATTATTATATTTCCATCCTATCATATCACCTGAATTATCCTAGAAAGATTAAATTGCTTATCATTGTTGTGTACTAAAGAATTCATTCTTTTTATACCCAGTATGTCTCAAGGAACAAGAATTCTTGGCTAATCAGAACACCCTATTCTCTAATCATATCAAATAACTGCTATAATAGACTATGAGGCCCAAAACAGTATTTTATAGTAAGCTATATAAGTGGATAACTGCTTAGACTCTGCAACCAGATAGCTTGATTCAAATCCTAGCTCTGTTACTTACTGAAGGTAACACCTTAGACACGTTACTTCTTCTTTTGTTCCTTAGTTTCCTTACCTATAAATGGGGACTAATAATTGTGTAAATTAGTGATAATAATTAAAGTCTACTATATGTCTGTGCTATTGACACATAGTAGGTGCTCAATAAATATTTGTTGAATTGTTACCTTTAAATTCCCATGTCATTATCATGATGGAAATAGTCACAATTTTACAGAGTGAAAATAGATATAAGGAGATTTATTCAGTGATGACTAAAATGAGAATACCAGTCTCCTGAGTTTCTGAAAAATAACTTTCATCCCAAATATAACACTAAATAAAGCTCAATAAAATGTATAAGCCATTGTTTTCCTTTTTGTTGGATTAAAGATCTAAAAATAAAAGATTCTTCCATATCATGCATTTTACCTGCTATGCTACTTCTGTTTCTGCTCAGAGACATGATCACTGGATTTAAAGAAGAGACATATGTAAATGCCATAGAAAGAACTGCAGAATGGTCCCCTCTGATCACAGTCACATTCACAATGGGTCCATCTTTCCCCTGAAAAATCAATTTTTAAAATTGAACCTCTGTAAATAAGATTGACTTGAGAGAAGTCCATGTAGAATTAATTTAAAAGGTTAATTTCATGAAAATTGTTCTTAAAGAGTATATTTGCTACTTTCAGGTCTCTCACACACATGCATACAGTAGCAAATGTTTATAATAGGCAAGTGCAGCATCCAACTAATTAAGAAGTAAATAAGAATTATCTTCAATTAACACACCAATTTGTTCTGCAAGAAAAATGGCAATTTCAAATAAACATCCATACCTAGCTAAACTATCCATCAAGTGTGAGAATACTTTCAGACATATAAGTACTCAGAAAACTTCCCTCTGATATGTTCTTTCTTGGGATGTTTCTTATGTCTATGGCTTCATAGAATAAACAATAGCCAATAAAGAGAAAGATACGTACTCCAAGAAATGACTCTACACAAGAGAGCAATCCAGGAAAGTGCTAGGATAAAATCTGTAGAATAAATCTAAACAACATCAAGTTCAATCGAAGCAGAAAAGAGAGAGCTTCAAGGAAAAAGAGCAACTGATATGACAGAATTTTTTTCTTAAAATAGAGAATTTTTATTATAAAGAAGGCATGTTTTTAAAAACTAAAAAATCAACTAAAATATATATTTTTTTCTGATTCTAACAGCATCATTTAAATAGTTATAATAATGTAAGCATAGTTTATTGATTTAAAAAATACTGGTATTATAACTATATTCAAAAGAATTAAAAGTGGTTGTTTCAGAAAGGGGGGACTTGAAGCAGGGAGGGGTAGGAGAGCATGATTGCTTTACTATTCTCCTTTTAAACTTTGCATGTATTACTTTGATCAAAATTAAAAAGGTTTTTTTTAGTGTTTATTCTCTTTTGTGAAAGAAATCCAAACAGTACAAAATTTAGCCATTAAAATGTAAATATATATTAAAGTGATAATACCAGTGTTGGCCAAACACCAGAAATCAGACACTTGTACAGTGATAGTAAGAGTATAAATTAAAAAGGAATTTCAGACAACTGGATACTACATATCTTGAGAAAAGTAAATATGACCAAAACTATAGTTAATGGAATGATGAAAGCTCTGTTGTTTGAAATAGGAAATCTTGGAAATTATCTTAATGTCCGTTAATAAGGAACTATTAAACAAATTATAAAACAACCATGTATTGAAATTGCAAGCAGTTTATATATAAAAGCTAACATTTCATAATATTTGAGTAATAGGATAAGATAAAAATGTGGGACCACAGATCAAAGATTATTCTGAACCCTCTCTTCCAGAGGTCTTTATTTGTTCAGTACACAATCATCTTTTGGGGTCATGGATGTGCTAGGAATGTTGATGACACTGATGTCAACTCTGAATAGAAAACTCAGTCTCAGCTGTGAGCGTGACCCTTACTAACAGCACCAGGGAAGGACCTGGACTCAGATGTCTTGGTAGGTTATGAGAGAGTATTAACTGAAGAAAAATAAAAGAGGACAGCTAAGGAATTTGCTTTTAAGGGGAAAAGGAAACAGTAGGAAATAACTAAGAAGATGTCTTATAGGAACAAAATAGGCTAGAAGAGTCTAAGTTTCACCATTCACATCCATTCCAGAAAACAAACTTGCTGGAGAAAACTAAGTTATTTGTTGTTTACTTAAGAGAGTGGTGAGATTACAAGATATGTAAGGTTTACAAACCAACACCTAGAATGTTCACCAGATAAACTTATTTATCACATGGCACTAATACTCACTGAGCATGGGACTTCCTTCTTTGTCTTCTTTTAAAGAAAATTTGATGATGTTAATTACAAGCCCCACTGGGGGAGTCAGCTTCCCACTTCATAGCAGAACAGGCAATATAAACAACATAAGCATTCTCTCATGATGAAAAGGTCACCCACACAGAGAAAAGGAGATGCCAAAGGTTTCCACTTACTCTGGCTGGAACTTGGCACTGAATTCTTCGTGAATTGCTTGCGGTGACATTGATGGCACAAGACTGCGATCCAAATAACACCAAGCTAACATCTTCCAAACCAGAGCCTCGGATGGTGGCCCAGAGCCCTCCTATAACAAAAACAGCATTTTCAGGTGGGATAGACAGCCATACAGGCAGACAAAATTATTCACAAGAGAGATAAAATGAAATTAAAATATGAAGCTCCTTATTCAAAATACAAGGCATGCTCTAACTGCAGAAAAAGAGTGAAGTTAAATACATAACCTACTATATAGAGAAGTAGCAATGGTGACTAGAGGGCAGAGAGAAATATTGATGCATCCTGGAGTTATTTACAAATAAAACATAGACATACAACACTGCCATAAGGCAGAGAAATAAAGTAGATGGTCTCTGAAAAACCCTTCCTGCCTTAGATTTTTAAATATTGTTTCTGCCAATCCTATAAAACGTATTTGTTTCTGGAAATATCAAGCATAAGGGGGCATCAGAGCCACAGGTTGCTCTGCCACCTAAAGCAGATCACTTGTAGTATTGCCCCTGCATTCACTGGTTCTCACTTCCCTCATCTTTAAAAAACAGCCCTTCCAGCTTTTGTGATTTGATACTACAAATACTAGGTTCTAGTCTCCATGATGGTGTAGATGTCGCTGACATCATAACCCACTGCCATCAAGATTTCTTTCCTTATGACTTCAGGGCAACCACAGAAACCCCTGTCCCCCCACTGCAGAGGTGGGTGAGAGGACGCATGGCACCAATCATGCCTATATCATGGCATATGTTCCCATTTGGAAGAGCAGCCCTTGATCTAACTGGTAAACAGAAATACCACTTATTATTGATGAGGGCAATGATGCTGGTCTGCCAGATGCTTGTAACCCAGAAGGGGATACAAGAGTGGCAGTGAGGCCACCAGATAAGGACATGCACCCCTTGGGAGTAGGAAGTGGGTGCAGAAGTAAGGTTATCTTCTCCAAGCATGTCAGTGTGAGAAAGGGAAACATACAACCTGAAGAAAACCTTTTAGGAGAATGTGACTTTGTGAAATAACACCCTGACTTTAAATATATAAACTTGCCCTAACGAGTCTGCGCAAGACTACAATAGACTTCAAAGTTAGAGAATAAAATTGAAGAAAAAATAATTTAAAATAACATGAAAGATAGAATATTTGGAAACAATCTTGACAAGAAAATTTCAAGATAATGAAGAAAGTTGAAGAAAATGTTGAAATGCTCCTGAGAAGCATAACAGATAGATTAAAACTTAAATAATAAAACTAAAATAAATGGATAGAAAGAGCGATCATCAGAATGGATGCAGATCTTTCTAAATTAAATCGAAGCATCAATGCAATTCCAATAGTTACAAACAGGATTTTCTATTTGAATTAGACAAACTGATTTTTAAAATTCAATAAAAAATAAACAACAATAACCAGAATACAAAATTTTTAAGTTAAGAGTAAAGAAGTCTTCTGTCAGACATCAAAATGCCTTATTTTAAAACTATAATTAAAATGCAATAATAAAGCATGAAAAATCAATGAAACAGAATAAGAAGTTCAAAATAAACCCAGAGAAGCCTGGCCGGGTGGCTCAGTGGTTGAGCATCGAGGTCTGATTCCCGGTCAGGGCACATGCCCAGGTTTCGGACTCAGTCCTCAGTAGGGGGCGTGCAGGAGGCAGCCGATAATGACTCTTACATCAATGATGTTTCTATCTCTCTCCCTCTCCCTTCCTCTCTCTGAAATCAACAAAGACATAAAAAAAATTCTTAAAGATAAACCCAGAGAAGTATAAGACTATAGAAAATTATAAATATGGCATTTTACATAAGAGAAAATAGATTATTTATTTAGTAAATGAAGTAAGTGAATAGTATTGAAAAAATTAAATCTGAATTCCTACCTCCCATCCTTACCAAAATAAATCCCAAAATGATGAAATATTTAACCATAAAAATAAAACATTAAAAAACTAGAATAAAACATGGCAGAATTTTTATTTTTACATAATTTTAGAGAAGGAAAGCTCCCTCTAAGTATTTTTAAAACCCTGAAGCTATAAAATGTTGATACATTTACTGCATAAAAAGTTAAAATATTTATGAATTACAAAAATAGTAAACAAAGAGACAAAAATAAACATATAAGGTCTAATTCCTTAATATAGAAAAAGCTCTTTAAAATAAAATAAAAAAGGACAATAACCAAACTGGGGGGAAAAGTGAGTCAAGGGGGTAAATAGTTCACTGAGAAGTAAATACAATGCCTCTTAAATACATGAAAAGGTATACAATTTCTCTCTACAGAATAAATGCAAAGTAAAGGTACAATTAAATACTATTTTTCTTCTATAAGACTGGCAAATATCAAAAAGTTTGGTAACATGCTGTGTTAATAAGATGTAAATACATTGCTGTATAGAGAATAAATTATACAACCTCTAAAGAGAATATTTTGGTATTTTCAAAATATTAAATGTATATTAGCTCTTGATGTAGAAATTCCACTTCTAAGAAGTTACACTACTATTTTCAAACATATGCAAAATAGAAGAACTGTACATCCATGTACAAAGGAATGAAGTTGGACCCTGTTTTGGATTCAATTGTGTCCCCTACAAATCATATGTTGAAGTCCTCCTTGCCAGTACCTCAGAATGTGACCTTGTTTGGGAATAGGTTCATAACAGATGTAATTAGTTAATATAAAATAAAGTCATACTGGAGTAGAATGGGCCCCTAACTCAATATGACTGGTATCTTATTATAAGGGAAATTTGGAGCACAGAAAAGACACAGCAAGAACACCATATAAAGATGAAGCCAGAGGTCAGGTGATGGTTCTATAGCCAAGGAGTGCCAAAGATTGCCAGTGAACCACCAGAAGCTAGGGGATAGGCATGAAACTGCTTGGTCCAGAAGGAATCAACTCTGCTGATGGCTTGATCCATAACTTCTAGCCTCCAGAACAATAGGACACTGAAGTTCTGTTGTTTAAGCCATCCAGTTTGTGGGATCTGGATAAGCAGCCCTAGAAAACTAATCAGACCCCTGCCTCCACCATATGCAAAAGTTGACTCAAGATTAATCAGATATCTAAATGCAACAGCTAAAACTGCAAAACTCTTTGTGGAAAAAAAGATGCACAGATTTTAGTGACATGGGAATAGGGAATTATTCCTTAGCTATGACGCCAAAGCACAAGCAAAAACAGCAATAATACAGAAACTGGACTTGATTAAAATTTAAAACTTTTGAGCTTCAAAGACTACTATCAAGAAAATAAAAAGTCTACCCACGGGCAGGAGAAAATATTTGCAAATCATATATCTGACTCATTCAGACTATCTAAAGACCGCTTACAACTCAACAATAAAAGGACAAATAACCCAATTTTTTAAATGGGCAAAGGATTTGGATAGGCATTTTTCCAAAGAAGATATACAAATGGCCATTTGTGACCTCTCTGGTGTTCTTGGAACAAGCCAAACTCATTCTGACTCAAGACTTTACCATTTGATGTTCCCTCCACCTAGAACTCTCTTCTCCAAGATTTCCCCAGGACTCATTCCTTCACCTCATCTCTGTCTCCCTTCTCCAGTGCCATTCACATCAACCCTCCAGTGCCAATGGCCTTCTGATGTTAATAATTAAAAGTTGCAGAGGTGGTGACACTGTGCGATTTTCATTTGAAAGTTCAGGTGCCTCACAAGGTCCTATAACTAAAATGAAGGCAACTCTATCTCAGCAAGAAATGGTGAGAAGGAAATATATACTCCAAAGCCAAGAGTTTCCTTTAAAACCCTTTGGAGGGTGCATCTGCATACGAGGAAGTGGTGATTTAGAATATTATTTATCACGTTATTATATGTATTCCTTACATACTGGATTATTCTGTAAATTCCTTGCTGGCAGGACTCAGCCTGGTTCTTTTAAATCCTCTAATGCAACATTGCTTAAACTGTACTACTTGTCAAAATGGCCTGAGGATCCTGTTAAAATGCAGATTGATCAGGGGGTCTGGGATGGGGCCGGAAACTCTGCATTTCTAACAAACTCCCAACTGATGCAGATGCCACTAGTCCAGGGCCACACTGTGAGTGGCAATGTCTTCATCACCCAGCACAGGGCTTTACACGGGGTGTCTCCATTAGCATTGAGTGAGTGAGGGAGTGACCGAGGTTGGTTGATAGTAAGTAGGTAGCAGAGCGAAGGGAAAGTTTAAATCCAGTAATAAGGATAGTAGCAAGTAGAGCCTCTCCCTCTCTCCTTCCCTTTTCCTTTAGTCTTTACTAAAAGTTAATTTGCATCCATCCAACATTATTCCTTCTCTAAGTTTTTCATCTTTTGCTAAAATATAGAGAGATGATGTACAATCCTCCCAGACAAATCACTCCACTACATATTGTTGGTACAGCATGACTTGACTGGGTGATAGGATGAGGGACCAACTTATTTCTGTGCCTGGGACTTTCTAAGTTTTAACATTAAGAGTTCCCATGACTCGGTGTTAGAACTGAAAGTCTTACATCCTGGGAAAGCCCTCAGTCCCAGGAAAACTAGAACAGTTGACCACCCAGCCTGGGCAAGGCACTCTGTCTAGAGGAAACAAAGGTGACTGAGTCACCTGTCTGCCTGTTTGCAATCTACTGGGGGCAGCTAAAGAAGGTTTGTGTGCTTTGAATTGCAAAGGTAACTTCATAAGACCAAAGTCCCTTATAAATCTACTGGGAAGACTATTACATGCCTTAAACTCAAACTAATAATTATTGAGTTAATATGGAGTATGATATTTCACTGTGAGCACCACATATCCTCTGGCTCTTTCCTTAAATCACTGAGAAATAAGAGAAAGCTTCCTCTATTTTATTCACTCTTCTAGGCAAAGTCAAGTCAGAGACAAGCTGTTCCTTGGAAAAATGCATTTGTGGCCAGGAGATACTGCTTCAAAAAATGTTCTAAGCCACAGGTCTTTGTCCAGCAAAATAAACAATGACAAAAATCCAAGGTAATAAAGGAGTTTTATACTCCAAAAATCATACATATATAAGCATGTGTATTGCTAAGATTCTTGCAGTCTGGCTGGATTGTTTTTAATTGATTATGTCCCTCAGAAAGCACCAAGAAATCCTTGTTCCATGTCACTAAGGTCCAATCCATGGGGCAGACATTGACAAGACCCACTGCCCTCTGTACACTCCACTACTCCAATGGTAGTTGGCTTTGTAGGCTTTGCATGCTAGCCACATACCCAAGTGTATGTCAGTTTACAAACATTTGTGAACACCCATTGGTGCAAGGCTTCTAGTGGGCAAGATCTGTATGTCACACACGCAAATGCTTTTCCTTTGCAAGGGACTTTCCCACCTGTTGACTCATTTTAATCTCATACAAAACTAGGAGGCCTGTAAATTAAGCACCATTAGGCCCATTGTATAACTAAGACAGCAAGGCAGCAGAGCAGCAGGAGCCTTGGCATCTGACAATCCCAGTTTGCATTCTAAATACACCTCCTTCCATTGGAAAGCCTGGGGCAAGTCCTTGTTCTCTCAGAACCACCAATATCTCGTCTGAGCAATGTGTAGAATACAGTGATGCATCGGTTTTCGAATGTGCTCCGTTCTAGAAGCCCATTCGAGTTCTGAAACGTTCGAAAACCGAGGGATCCACAGCCAACAGCTGGACCTCAGGATCTTGCCCTCAGCAGAAGCCACATGGCATGTTTGACATCCAAGGCCTATTCGAAAACTGAAGCATTTCCTCCCGGGTTTACAGCGTTCGTAAACCAAAGTGTTCGTCAACGGAGATGTTGGAAAACCAAGGTACCACTGTATCTCCATCTTCCAGGCAGCTGTAAGCATTTAGGGTATGTGACTACCTAGAAGAGATACTGAGTAAGGGACAGGATGCCTATCATCATCATTATTAGTTACACTAAGTGCCCTAAAAGTAACTGACATTTCTAAGGTCACGCATCTGACTTTGGCATCACGGAAACTCAGGCACATATGTCCTAACACCCAATCTAGTGTTGTTTCCACTGAACTAAATTGTCCCAGTGACTCAGTGACTGACCCAATTATGCCCAATACCATCAGCCAAACTATGTAGCAAGTGAGTTTATTTAAGGGCTCAAATGTCTGTTGCTCATTAGAAGAAATGCTGATGGCAGAAAACAAAAAGCTGTGAATCATAACAGTACACAATTTATTTCAAGGCAAGACTAGATTCCTGCACATCAGCAAGAATGCTACTCTCAGAGGATCAGATGCAGTGTGGGGTCCTCCCCAGATTACCAATATCTGCAGCTCTTGAGGGCTCCACAGCGTCCAGTCTGGGTTCCACGTTCAGGAAGAGGCCACCTCCACTGGCATTGATGGCACGACCAGAGGGTCTCACCACCATTGAGATCCTGTGCACTCCAACAGGTGGCAGGTCTGTCTGGCAGATCACATTCGTCTGGTTTGAGAAAATAACTTTGCAACTTGTTTTGTTCACTGTAATGTGCAAGGTCTGGGAGTCACCTGAGAAACTGGTTCCAGCAATATAAAGCAGTAGATCTGTGTCACCATCTTAAAAAAGGAAATAAATTAAAAGAACTGAATCATCTCTTGGTGATATCACTCCATTTAAGAGAACTCTCTCTAACCTCAGATGTTGTTTCCTCTCATCGTCCCCGCATAAAATGCAAGGAGTTGAGTGCTGACTCAAATATTGGACATTGGCATTTACCACTGCAGCACACAGCCCCCATCTTAAATGGTCTCAAAGGAGTAATGAGAAAAGACTAGTCAGTAAAAATGGGGAGGGGGAGATCAAAGTAAAGAATATTTTAAAACAGGGGACAAAAAGAATAAAGCATTTAAGTCATCAAAAATCCACTTGTCTCCACCTCCAATAACAACCATATCAGTTACACTGGCCAAAAAATACACTTTCGGTTGCATCAGTAAATATCCACTCCATAAACTGAGGCACCTTCTATCCACCAATCACCAAGTACATGGCCTCTAGCAAATCACTCTGAGCCTAAAGTTCATGACACCTCAATACCAAGTCCCAAATCTTACCAAGGGAATACCACACAGAGTGCACCCGGGGAGTCGACCCTTCAAGGTACTGGAAAGAACAGGAACCTGCGCAATGAGCTAGTATGTCATTCACTCGCACAACCACCTGGAAAAAGGCAAAATGATTAAACCCAAATGTATGCATTTCATGTACTCAAGAGTATTCATAAGGTACTTATAAAATTTGTCCAAATTAAAATGTGTTAATGATTCACTTACTTTCTTTTCTTCTGTTTCCCAGTAATAAACCCTAAATTGTAATGACTGGCTCAATATATGTCAGACACTTAAAGTGATGGCAAGAGTGCTAAACCCTCACATTTCTACAATTAAACGTGCTAACTCTTGAATAAATATCCTCTCTGTCATATAAAACTAAATTTAATAGAATTCAAAGTGCACATGGACTTTGTATTTTCAACTAGGTAGCTATTTCCTGTGAAAAGCCCTTTCTTCGCTCGTAAATGCCAATGAAGTAGGCACCTTCCTTCCACCAACACAATCTCGGTATATAACTGAAGATTAGAGTATTAGGACACTGGCTTGGGGTCTTTTTGTCCTAGAATGGTAGGGCCCCAAGAAGAGACTACAGGTGGCCCTTGAACAATATGAGTTTGAACTGCATGGGTCCACTTTTACACAGATTAATTTTTATATATATCATAAATGTATTTTCTCTTCCTTGTGGCTTTCTTAACAATATTTTCTTTTCTCTAACTTACTTTATTTTATACAGTATATAATGCATATGACATACAAAATATGTATTAATTCACTGTTTATGTCATCAGGGAGGCTTCCAGTCAACAGCAGGCTACTAGTAGTTAAGATTTTGGGGGGTCAAAACTTACACAGAGACTTTTTACTAGGGGGAGTCAGTGCCTCTAACCCCTGCATTGTTCAAGAGTCAATTTGTACATGTCTTTTCCTCCTACTGGAACTAATGTTAACCTAATAGAACTCTACAATACTTGGAGATGAGGAAGGTGAAAGGATATGCTCAGTGGACCCTCTACATATGAAATATGGATTACAAGTGCACACACTATATTTATAATACGGTTTGTTTATATGAGAAAGGGGTTTTGGGATGGCATGAAGGCATAGTTGATAAAGAACACTTTGATTTTATCTACATTTTATTTTATTCATAAAGACAAAAAAAGATTAAATATATCAACATGCTGACAATTATTATTCCTCAGTTTAGGTACCTGGGTGTTGGTTATATTATTCTTTATAGTTTTTTATTTTAATTTTTTCTCAAATAAAAAGCAGATGACTTATAACAGGAGTATGGGCAGATGGGAAAGAGAAAAAGACATTTTAAAGAGAAAAGGAGTTGACTTAGCTCATTTTCTTCTCAATACCACTGTGTGGAGGTATAAACCATATGTAGTTACAGAGGTTCTCTATTTTTTATACCATAATAATAACATTAGTAATTATAATAACAGGATGTTGTGCTTACAAAGCAGTTACATTTTCAGAGTACTTTCCATACTCTATGGAATTAGAAAGAGGATAGCCATAACTGTCTCTGTGCTATGGGTTGGAAAACTGATCCTTGGGATTGGTCCACATTACAAATCAAGGAGGGACTGAGATAGACATAAAACTAGTACTTGCATCGTGGGTGGTCCATCTACTCTCACCTGAGTGCGCTGGTTGGCAGTAACCAACATGTCTCCAAATATGGGTGCAAGGAAAACTCCACCATCAAATACCACATGAGTGGTTGCAGTAGGGTTCACTCCAGTTAGATTTTCATCAGAGACCTGAGACAATTACATTTCTGGTGAATTCTGTCATGGGACAGCAGTCTAATCTTGATTTAAACAAATAATAAAGGGTCTTTCACATTCTAAGATAATCAGATAACTAGAAAGTGGAAATGAAATGACAGGGGGTTGAAAACAAGAAACCTAACATAAGTAATGGCCAATGAAAGCCCCAGTAGATTAGAGGAATATTTATTTGCAAGTAGAGTTGCAAAAAAAGTCACACAAAAATTAATCATTTCGCTAAGTCTTGAGATATTTTTGTTTCTATGTGCTTTTCTATTTTGTATGTTTGCAATCCAAAATCTTACAATAAAATCTTACAATAAAACAAGTGCTATGAGATGACTCCTCTCCCTTCTCCATCTCCACCCAAGTATTTTGTGTGAAAACCAGATGACCCACAATACCAAATAACAGAGATCAAATTTCATCTTGGATTTCATTTTATAATAACCAAATGCTAGATGATCATTAGATTATTTTTTAAAACCCTAAATATGCAAGAGCATCTGGTTTTGTCATTACCCAAAGACAGCAAATCCTTTTCTAAACTTCCTTCTGCTGCACCATCTGCCTCCCTCATAACCTAAGTCAATCACATCTGCTTAAATTATCCAATAACAGATGCAGAATTACTGTATGGTGGACACTGACCAACAGCATCTCTACCTACGCTGAGTTAGGAAAAGAGATGTTGGGTTCAAATTGCTTTATCAGAGATAAGAGACACAAAATACATCTTGAAAGCTTCCAGAAAGAAAGATCATTAAACCCCTTTACTTGAATATTCCAATAAAATTAATAATTCATGGAAGTTTTCATTTATATCATTCTGATATTCTTCTTTACAAAATTGTTCCAGGACATAAAATCCATACCACCAAAAGGGATACCATACATACCCTGATGAAATTGGGCAAATCCCCAACCTGGGTGGACCAAGAGAGGGTCCATACACGTTCGTAGCAAGACTTCAGATCCTCCGTCACAGTGAAGTCACTGACATTGAGGTACCTGGATGTGAAGTCATCAGCATTGTTCTGTAAGAGCTTGCGAAGGTGACTAGCTGATATATGTACAGGAACATCTGTGGGAAAAGGTTTTGATATAGAAAATACAAGACACTAATTACTCTACCTCAGAGGGTCTCATCATGACGATAACAGAAAATAAATGTCAAGATACCTACTAAATATGCAGGAGACCCTCATGTCCAAAATATAGCTTCAAGAGAAGCCCCAGCCCAGTTAAACCATTTTTTCCCCAAGGCAAATAGGAGTAGATGCCCATTTTTTAAGAGCACAGTCACATCAGACAAAACTGTCTCAACTGTCAACTCAAAATATAAACTCCAGACACCCTGGTAATGCCTGAAAGTCTAATTAAATGTTGGGTTCTCCCTGGAAAAAAGTGTAGCTGGTTCTGTGAACAGAGAAAAGTTGGCCACATTTCACAGGGAGTGGGGGAGGTGCACAGCAGCTGACACCCATAAAAACTTAGCCAACCCAGCTGAGGAATGCTGGCATTGAACTTCGGTTTCTCTATTAGAATTTTCTTTAAGCCCAACCACCTGCTTCCCCATTCCACATCCCCATCGAGAAATAACACTCAGTGTTTAAGTCCTGCTTGGGTCTGAACTGTTTCATGCTTTACCAAAAGTTTCCATTTCATTAGCTGCTCCCAGAAGTCCTGGGGGGTGGGTCATTTGGGTACTCTAATGCCTCCTTAAGAGATGAAGGAAATGAAACCCAAGGAGATTCAGAAGCTTGCCAACCAAGTGAGATAGGTTTTGATTAAAATCCAGGTTGCCTTCTACCTACTCAAGAGCATTGCTCTGAAATCACACACTGCCTTGGAGTGTTAATAAAATGCCACTATATTTCTAAAGTGCAAATGAAATTCTCATCCTTTTAAAAAAGATTGTTCTACATTTACATAACTTGGGGCCATCACCATTTCAAAAGACCTGAAGGCTGGCTTCCCCTGTTTTTCTGGAGGCAATGATGTGCGGAACATCAGCACTAGAAGGTAGTGGCAGGAAGTTTCTCTACATACAGGCTGCATCTGTCTCATTTGTGATAAGGGAAACAGCACAGTGATGGACTTCACAGAGGCAGGGCGCTGTTGGCACTGACTCACCCACTTATCAGACTCCAGTAGCAATAGACTCCAATAGCCTAGGGACCTTCAACTTTTCCTAAGCTGCCCTTTCAAAGTAAAAA
Source organism: Miniopterus natalensis (assembly GCF_054644295.1). Taxonomy (NCBI): domain Eukaryota; kingdom Metazoa; phylum Chordata; class Mammalia; order Chiroptera; family Miniopteridae; genus Miniopterus; species Miniopterus natalensis. Next base: position 22,318,852 of record NC_142085.1, read on the forward strand.
CACCACTCCATTCCTCTCACTCAAGACCAGCATCTTTCTGCCTGGGAGAGCAAAAGACTTTTGGACCATATGCCAATTTTTATATAGCCATTCCTGAGCTCTCCCAAGCCTCCTTTCTGATTCCCCTATGTTTATACCAACTAAATAATGTATTATAATCATTTCTAATCCTTATTCTTTGTGAAATGTGTATGTTATTGAAAATTTAGAAACTACTCCACTCTCATCACATTTGGAAGTTCCTTCTACCTTTGTTATGACCCCTACAATCCACAACAGCAACTGGTGTCACCATGGAGTTTAATTTGGAAGAACCATGGCTACCATGGATCTTGGCCCAGGAAACTCTAGAGAGAAGAGGACTGGCCAGTGTAGTAGGCTGAAAGGTGGCCCTCAAAAAGACCTGAGTTCACACCTGAACCCTGCCATCAACTATTTGCATGATCTTTGGGCAAACCTCAGTGTAGTAGGCTGAATGGTGGCCCTCAAAAAGATATGTCAATGCCCTCATCCCCAGAACCTATGAATATTACCTTATAAAGTCAAAGAGCTAATATTATCTTATATATAGTAGAAAGGGTGGTTAAGTCAAGTATTTTGAGAAAAGTTCATCTGGGATTGTCAGGGTGGGCCCTGAATGCAATCATATGCATCCTTATGAGAGAGGTAGAGGGAGTTCTGAGACAGAAGAGGAGGAGAGAGTGTGACCATGGAGGCAGGGCTGGGTGATGTGGCCATAGCCAAGGAGTGCCGGCAGTCACTAGGTGTCAGAAGAGGCAGGGAATAGATTCTCCCCATGAGCCTTCAAATAAAGTGCAGCCCCAACTTGACTTTGTACTTCTGGCCTCCAGACTATGAGAGAATAAATTTATGTTGTTTTAAGCCAATAAGTTTGTGGTCATTTGTCATGACAGCCCCAGGCAGCTAATCCACTCAGTTTCCAAGTCTATAAAATTAAAAGGTTGGGATTATACTAACAATGATATGTTACTGTTATTGTCTAGATCTTTAATTTTAATAAGATCATTTTCAGACCCTGGAAAATACACAAAATAACTATAAGACTGTCACCCTGCCTGACAATCTCATAGGATGCTGCTTGCCTAGGAATGCCCCAAAAGTGTCAATGAGAAATGTTGCACCCTCCCACCATTTACCCCCTTACCAGGAATCACTGTATTAGAAAGGTGGATGCAAAAGTGTCCTCCTAAAGGTGGACTTGTTCTCTGAAGTCTCTGTGTCGTCACCTGGACCATCGCAGATTCTTCTTCTGCTCCTTCAGTTGGCACAGAGCTGTGGCATATCAAACACTGAGAATTAAGCACAGTGACTTTCCAGAATGCCGCTCCAGGCAGGACATAGCTCCTCCTCAAAGACCCACTAGTCTCCCATGGTTCCAGACTACACTGAGCTCAAGCTCCCAAATATCGGGGGCTCCTCTCCCATCACAACAGAAAAGCGTGCTGTGGATATTAGGATTCCTTAAGAGTGTTCCGTCCTTCCCCTTCCTTGGGCACCAGAGTGAAGACCGATGATGCTGGCCTCCACGGCTCTGGTCCCGAGCACTGAGTGGAAGGAGAACTTGGTATTCTTAACCACATTTGCATAGTCCAATGAAGAGTCAGTGACAGAAGCGTCCCCATTCAGTATCTGCAGGTGAAACACAGGCCACTCCAGCTGGCCAAGTTCTTCTAATACCTGTGCACAAATGCACAGACTGCCTGATTCTGCTCTTAACACAATAAATGGGTCAAACAAATCGTGACATATCATGAGATGGAATACTATCCACCCATTAAAAGCTATATTTTAGAGGAATGTTTAAGGAAATGGGGAAAATTTCAGTTTATACCATTAAGTGAAAAAGAACATGTTACAAATATAGTACGTTATTTTTGGTCCCATCAAGAGGTTTAAAAGTAAATATATACATGTATATATGCATACAAAAGCTGCTTGGGGGAAAAGGGCTGCCAGAACATGGATACAATATGTTAACAGAAGTTATATCTGAGCAGACAAATGGAGTGATTTTTATTTTCTAAGTGTTTTTCTATATTTTCCCAATTTTCAAGAATGACCATACCTAATTTCTGTCAATAACATTATTCAGTACGGCATACTGATGTGCGTACATATAACCAGGCAGAAGCAAACAGAGTGATACTATGGGTGTGTGTTGGGGGGGGGGGTGACTCCAAGAGAGCCCTGTCTCACTTAGGATGGAGGCTTCCAGAAGGAGCTAAGGGAATTGAGGAAAATCAGAAAGCAAGGTTGTGAGGAGTACTCTAAGTGTGGACCTCTTCAAAATAACCTAAATTAACCTCTATTATTTCGGAGTTAATAGCTTTGACATTTGGAGCACAGGACTGTGGGTTGGCTGAGGCAGCAGCTCTCTCCCCACCCACTGTGGCTCTCCCACTCTTTTCATTCTATTGATGGATTTCATTTCTTTTCTGCCCAGAGGATCATGTCAAGGAAAGTGGGGCACAAAGTTAAGCTTTATGCACCTGTCTTAAGCTTGGTGTAAGTGTGAGAACTAATTTTGGAACGTATTAGAAAGAAGTGGGGGGGGGGGGGGATTATAAAAGCAGAGCATCTCAATTCTTCCCATCCTACTGAAGTTTTGAAACCTCTATGGTTTTATGAGCCAATGTTACCCTGATAAATTCAATAGAATTAATTAATTAATGTTCCTGGAGCTTAGAGGAGGACCCTGATCTTTAGTTACTGCTTTGTAAATTTGGCTAGAAAGTCTATTTAAAGGACAAGTAATGCTTATGGGGCTCTAGTGCCATCTGGTGGTAGATTCTTAGAAAAAGTTGGTTTTGTTCTTTAGACTTTCATTTAGCCTCAAAATATTCTAATAAGATTAATACACGAGGAATGGAAGGAGGGGCGTGAGCAGAAATGGTGGCAACATGAGCCTCTGAACAGCATAAATATACACTGACTTTTAAACAAATTCACTAGGAACTAGTTCTTGAAGTGTAGTCCCCAGCCCAGTAAAATCAGCATTGACAGGGAATCCATCAAGAATGAAAATTCACTGCCCGAAACCCAGTGAATTAAAGATGGCGTGGTTAGGGCCCAGAGATTTATGCTTTAACAAGACCTCCAGGTGCCTGATACTGCATTCGTAAGGAACTAGACAGGTGGCTTTTCTTAATAAAACTCCCACCTTTGTGTCCTCCAGAGTCAACTAGCAATCCTAAGGAGGGACAAGTGAGTAAAGACAGCTCCCTACCTTGCGGTGATGAGTGGGAGCTCCGAGCCACACCCCACCAACCAGGAGGTTACATTGTAGACTGGAGGGGATCCCACCACTGAGAGCAATTCCACCAGATTGCCCCCTGGGCGAGCTGTCCCAGAATCAGCCTGAGAAACTGGAGAGCAATGATGCAGTTATTATCAAATAACTCAAGATGGAAGACCAGCTGTGAGGAAAGTCCTGGCTGGAGATGCTGAGTTACTTAGATCTCAGCACACACTAAAAGCTGAGTCCCCACCATCTGCTGGATGCAGAGCACAGTGAGTGGAGGCAGGAGTTTAGTACCAACGAAAAAATGTGAGGTCATGGCGTAAGGAGACAAAGTCTAATTTCACAGCAAGGTTCAGTAAGCCCTAAACCAGACAAACGCCACTCCTTATGCCACAGGAGGACCCCTTACACAGACTACCTATTCCAGTGCGGATGGCCACCCTTTCCTGCTTTCTTTTCCAAGGCCCCTGGCAACTCCAGGAATGTCCAACTGACCCTCCTTAGGAACACTGAACACACGAGGCATGTACAGGGAGTACTTACTAAACAGCGTAGAGTCAGCACATGAGCAGAAAAAGTGCAAGCTTTAGGACGGACCACTGTTGAGATCCTGATTTTCTACTTCTTTTGTATTACCATTTGGCTAATCAACCTAACCTCTCTAAGACATTTCCTCATTTGTAAAATGGGAATCACTGACATATACCAGTTTGCATGGCAGGTGAATTTTGTGAGATGCAGATTTAAGTGACCAGCACAATGCAATTTGACACTTTTCCCCTTCACTTAGACACTATGTAAAAGATAGCTTCTTCCCCAAGACAGTCCAACTGAGACAGTAAACAGTTTAAAGGCAGCATCTTTGCATACCCAATGCCTAGCACAACACTGGCACAGAGCAGGTGCTCAATAAATATTTATTCACTCAGCTGGGTATGGGGTCATTGATTTTTTTCACTTTGGTATCAGTGATCTCTGGGTTCCAGCTGTGGGATTTGGGGCAAGACACTCAGCCCCTCTTAGCTTTGGTTTCCTCACCTATAAGGTGGGGATACTAGGCCCATCTCATGGGGTTCTAAGAAGTAAATGAGAAATAAATGGTAGCTACCACTAGATGAAAAGAACTTTTCAGAGAGGACATTTAGATGGGAGAATAGAATCAAGTATTAAGTTGATCAGATAAATGTCAGACAGTTCACTACGAATATTGAGCCAGTTTGTATAGAGCTTCTGTTGCCATTAAATATTCCTCAAAGCAAAGTCATTGGCAGCAGAGTAACAAGCCAAAGCAGGAAACATGGTTTTACCGAAGCCACTCCAGTCTCTTTTCCTGTCTCTGCCTTCCCCCTCTCTGCTTCCCTCCTAACTTCACTCCTAGATGGTTCCAGATACCAGAGCATTTGCTGGCAAAGAAGTGGGGACAGTGAGAAAGCATCCTGGATCTTGTACTTTGAGGATTTGTAGGTGTAAGATGGCATTTAAGAGAGAAAAGAGAGGGAAATAGCAACTATTATCTAGTCCTCAGTTTCCCAGTTGGTGAGTTTAAGTATATGAAATATTGATACCTCAGTCCTCCAGGAATCTGGGTAGCACATGAGGGTAACCAAAGGCCCCAGCCCGGTGTCTCGGGCACCAAGAACTCAGGTGGGTACCCAGCACACCATCTGAATATTATTTTCTGTGTGCCAGAACATAAGCAGAGTTCAAATAAGCAGTGACTCAGTCTGACCCAGACGCCCTCAAAACACTTAAACCACTGAAACAGATAAGAGACAGAATTTTGATGAGTATGATATCATTTCAGGGCTAAAAGAGAGTCTTCTTGCCACCTACCCCCAAGCGCCCCTGCCCTCAGCTCTGCAATTTTATAGGGAAAAAGCTATGACTGCTTCTTCTTCTCCTGGGGCTACTTAAAGCAGGAAAGCTGAGCCCCAAATTCACAGGGATCTGATGGGAAAGGGAAAGTAAACAGAACTTGGAAGCCTGGAGGCCCTCGGAGCAAACGGCACCATCTGCCTGGGCTGTGGCCTTCCCTTCCCCTGGGCGTGAGTCATCCATGGCCAGTCTCAGGGCCCCTGATGAGCACTTTGTCCCTAAAACCTGTGGACATGAAAAGCCCAGTGAAGTCACTGTGCCTTAGGGAGGTCAAGGGGCTTGGTGGAGAAAGAGGCCAGGCCCGAGCCCTAAATGACAAGTGAGAGGACTCTGGATGGGCAGAAAGGACAAAGCTATTCTCCTGAGGGTGTGGTAACCCTCTAACTCTCACTGAGTCTGTTGTAAATCAGACCTTTAGTCCATTTATATGGCCAAATATTGCTGTGTTCTTCCAGCACTTTGTATGGTAGATATTAACTGATGGAGAGATGGAGAAATCCTGCTGGCCAACAGTAATAACATGTTAATAGTAATAATAATTGCTCATGTTTATTGAGCACTTGCTGTGGTCAGGACCTGTGACCAGTGCTTTATATTATATTTCAGTTAATCTTTGCAGTAACCCAATGAGGCAAGGACCTCAGTGTGCCCATTTTATGCATGAGGAAACTAAGGCTTCTCAGCAAGGAAGTAGTAAAATCGGGGCAACAGCACTAGTACAGGAGCAAGAGCAAGCATTGCCGTGAATAGGAAAAAAGAGGAACTAGCTAGAAAAAAATATAGGGACCAATACCAACCCCATCTTCTTTCTAGAACCAAGGCAGGCAAGATGAAGAACCACCTGTTCCCTCTTCGTTAAAAGAACAGCAGCCCCTAGCAGAAAAGTTTAAGGCAGGCATTTGAAGGACAGGTCCGTGGAGAAGAGTGGATTCGGTGATCACCTGTTAGGTTTGTGTCTGCAATAATAATTTCATCCACACAGAACACGCCTGTCTCCCGAGCCAAAGGGAAGAGGTCGATTCGATGAACCAGCACTGGGGACTTTGCCAGAGGCCCCTGGAGATGCATGGAGGGATGCATGCAAGCCTTCCAGAGGTCAGTGCACAAGAACCGCCAGCTGAAAAACAAGCGCACAGCGGAAATGGGCCTGCCCCTGTGCATCCATGGTCCTCTCCTGTTAGAGCCCTAGTACTCGATCTTGGGGGCCTTAGGGCTGTGTAGCCAGGAGAGGAACCCCTTGAACCTCGGCACCCAAACGGTCCTGTGTGCCATGGGTACAAACATCCAAGACAGGCTCAGCTCAGCTTGTGATATCACATTAGTGATTCACATTTCAAGGCAGTCATTCATTCATGACACTCGATGTCAGCAGCTTCTTCAAATTACAATATAATTGTGTATCTCAACCAGATCATATGTTAGGCTCTAATGACAAAGAAGATTAATACTCCTGGACATTACAGGACTATTTAGGTTTAAAACCACTTATAAAACCCTTAAGAGGTGCTTGGAAAGAACACTGAATAAAGGGATCGAGATGCTTGAATTTTATCCCAGAGTCTTGTTCACTGTTTGAATGAATTTTGGTGAATCACCAATTCTTTGGGCCCCCATTTTCCTCATCTGTAATGTCAAGGAATAGTCTCTAAAATTTCTTCCAAATACTATGCTCTATAACTCTACAAAAAATGTCAGACTCCCTCTAGGAAGTATTATATTCCTAACAACTAACTGTTCTTAAATCAAACTTCTCTGGGCTTAGTACCTGAGGCTCAAACATAAGAGACGGTACCTCAGGTGCTGTCCCTGAGAGAGCTAATCATTCCAGTTGGCAGAATTCCCACCACACCTCCCCACAGATTATCTACCTTTCGGGACTGGTGCCCATGAGACTCCAGTCACAGGTGATGTTCTTCTTAATGATGTTTTGAAGATCAATTGTGAAAGACACTGTCACCTTCAGGGTCTTATTCATGTGGCCTTTGTACGCAAGGCACAGCTGTGGACACCAAATAAGTGTATCAGCTCTATTAGTGCAAGCAGCAGCCATTCAAACAATGTGTAGTGAGGAGAGCCCACCTCCCTAAAGCCCTGCCTCATGTTGTGAGTCAGCCCAGTTCCTGCCCTCCTGGAGCTTACCAGGCTGACTGGAAAGCCAAATCATTTAGACTAAATTGTTACTAGTCCAATGGAATTATTAAATGCCTAGCACTGTGCTTGGCAATGACAATTTTAGAGGATCTCAGTTAGAAAACCCCTGCTCTGACCCAGATACCTGTGCAACTTTGAGCAAGTCACTTAACCTCTCTGAGCTTCAGTTCCTTAACTCTAACTCCCCAGCAACTTTGGTTCCTAACTCTAAGTTAAGGAAAATTGTCTGGTTCAAAGAGTCTTTAGAGCAGAACTTTTTTGAGTTCAGCACTACTGACATTTGAGATTGGATTTTTTTTTTTCTGTGAGGGGCTATTCTGTGAATTGTAGATGTTTAGCAACATCCCTGGAACCTACTCCGTGGATGCCAGTAGCACTTACCCAGTTGTGACAACCAAAAATGTCTCCATAAATTGCCAACTCTCCTCTCGGAGGAGGTAAAAACATGATCACTGGGAGCCTCTGCTGTACAGGGAAGACTGAGAGATGGGTGGCGCCTCGACCTGAACCATTCAGTCCCCACTCCCACTGCCGTTCAACTAGGCTGGGACTTGAAGCCACTGCCATGAGCTCACCTACCCCAGGAAGGCTCACTCTGGTTCCCTCAGGGCAAAGGAGCTACACTCTGTCATGAATGATGGCAGAGCCATTGACACAAAGGGTGTAAGGGGGATTCAAGAAATGTGTCAGTCAATCCATCACTAATAACGATAACTGTAATAACAATAGCTAGCCCTAGCTGAGTCCTAACCAGTGCACAAGTGCTTCAGTGGGTTATCTCATTTAATCTTCACCTAAAGCCCTGAGAGACAGACAACATTATTACCCATTGTTCATATGAGTAAACTAAAGTAGGAAGCTGAAGGCACACAGGGTGTAGAGTCAGAATTCAAAACCAGAAAGTCTGACTATAGAATCTGCACCCATACCTACCGAGCAAAAAAAATATGGGAAGAGAGGAGAGGGCAAAAGTAGGCTTACAGTTGTTGGTATAGAAACTAATACAGTAATCAATAAATAATAAGACAAGAATAAACTCTGTGTTTGGGTACTCACGACTGTAAACCTACTTTTTCCCATAGCAAATACAAAGACATTTCTATGTAACAAGTAGTGGAGGACTGGAGGGGTCTGTTCACACCTGAAAGAGCATTTAAGAAGCATAGACCTCAGCCTAAAACGCTTTGGGCACATCCCAGCAATTCCTCATTTGTGCCTCTATTTCTTCGTTTTGACCCCCAAGCCCGAGAGTAACACCGATCCCTCCCTCCCACCTCACCTGGAAGTGTGAGTGTTGCTACTTACATGTGTGTACTGATCCAGCCGGTAGCCCTGCTGGGCAGCTGGGGGTATTAGGACAAGGTGTCGAGGCCGACAGAGGCTGAACCTCCCACAGAAGGGCTCTGTCCCACTGGTAAGGTCTCCACCAAAGCTGGAACCTTCCAGGCCTGAATGCAGTTCAAATAAAATTAAAAGACAGGATAAATGTGAAAAAAGACAGAGCTTCCCAACATGTGTGCAGGGGATGAGTTACAGGTTCACCATGATATTGGGCCTCCCACCCTTGGGCAAGCTGGGCAGGGCTTAGGGTGCTCGGCAGCACCCCCATTTGAAGGCTCCAGCTATGAAAAACCCTAGATCATCGGAAATATACAGGGGTCCCCCCCTTACTGTGGTTTCACTTTCCACAGTTTCAGTTACTGGCAGTCAACCGTGGTACAAAAATATTAAATGGAAAATTCCAGAAATAAATAACTCATAGGTTTTAAATTGCACACCACTCTGAGTAGCGTGATGAAACCTCGAGCCACCCCTGGGAGAGGGTGCCCATCCCTTTGCCCAGCGCCTCCACGCTGTAGATGTTCTGCACCCTGGCAATCCCTTAGTAGCCCTCTGGGTTCTCAGGTCCACTGTCATGGTATCACAGCGCTTGCACTCAAGCCACCTCTATTTTACTTAATAATCGCCCCAAAGTGCAAGAGTAGTGATGCTGGTGGTTCGGTTATGCCGCAGAGAGGAGGTAAAGTGCTTGTTAGGTGTCAATACGGGCAATAGTAGCCAACGTTATGCCATAACGGGGTCATTATTCACCTCACTTCATCTCATCACGTTTTATCATCTTGCGTCATCACAAAAAGAGTAAGTGTGAGCACAGTGTAATAAGGTATTTTGAGAGAGAGACACCACTTTCACACAGCTTTTATTACAGTGTTTTATAATTGTTCTATTTTATCATTAGTGGTTGTTCATCTCTTCCTCGATTAATTTCTAAATAAACTTTATCGTAGGTATGTATGTGTAGGAGAAAACGTGATACATCCAAGGTTCCATGCATTCACTGGGGGTTTGGGGTAAGGGGGGACTACTGTATTTCCACTTCCTATGTGTACCGTGACAGGAAAAATGTCAACTATAGCTTAGTTCACCTTAGTATTTTAAAAATACACCCTCTCGTTTTTATAAGTTAAGACTATTGTTTTATGTAATAATTTCTTTTCTCGAGATGCAACTTAAACAAGATTTGTACTTCCCACCTCTATCTTTTGCTCTTTCCCTGTGTGGCCTGAGATACAGTTCCTTAACTCTAACTGCTCAGCATCCCTGGGTTCTAACCTGACAGCTCAGGATGGATGCCACACCAAGCAGCTCCCTCCCAAGCAAGTAGCCACTCCTTTGGCCACTCACTGTCCAAATCCAGTTTCTGGATCTTCATTGACTCTCTTAGCACCTTGGAGAGGAAATGAAGATTGTTCCCATTTTACATAAGAGAGAGACAGAGGCAGGGACAGAGACAGAGACAGAGACAGAGAGACAGAGACAGAGACAATAATGGAGAAGAGGAGCAGAATTTGACAAGCTGGGACAGCACCTTGTTCAAATCCAAGTCGGAGTAGGATGTTAGCCGAAAGGGTGTCCAGCTGGCACTTGACTGCAAGTAACTCTTCAATGGCTGTTTGAATCTGTTGAAAAGAAAAACTACCAGGAGTTCATACCATGGGCATAAAGACCATCCCTAGTTCCCCCACCTCTCATTATTTGAAGGAAGCTCCCACCTGATGGGCTGTGGCATTTGCAGGGATCGGCTGGCTAGAGACATTGTCCCAAGTAAGGAACAAGTTCCCTCTTCCAGACACAGTTAGCATCTAAAAAGTCAAGAGTAACAGGAACTAAATGACGTGTGTTAATTAAGCCAGAGAGATCATATAAAAACATACTTCTTGGCTTGCTGTTTTCTTTTTATTATAATTTCAAAATGTTAAACTATTATCTAGAAATGTCTAGAGAACACAAGTGCTGTCTCCTAATGAAAACTTGTCTTGGAATAATGTACATGTCTGTCTCCCTATTTATCTATGCTAAGCCCACCCCCTTTTCTTTAGAGTGTGAGACTTAAACGGCCCACTTTCCTCTCTTCTCCCAGGGGTGGCCTGGTAGGCAGAAGCAGCCACGTGGCATGTCATACTCTCAGAGGCTTATTCAGTCTCTGCTTTGCTTCCAATACATTTCGTACCAGGCACCTTACACTTTCATTATGGAGTGAGACCTATCATCTTACATCACTTGTTATTTTTATTTTTCCTGTGGCTATTTATAGACATGTCTTTCTGTTGGACTGTAAGCTTAAAAGCCAGAGTCCGTATTGGTTCATCCTTGTTTGCCAAAAAGTGAACAGCAAAAATACACCAAAACTGTTCAACAAAAGTATGGGGCACAACTGAGAGACCCAAAGGCCTTGACCTTTACAAAGTTGACTTTAAAAACACAGCCTATAGGAAGATAGGACCTGAATCACTCAAAGGGCTAGGAAATCTCCTGCGTACGCGCTTTAGCATGCACACGTGGCTGTGGGTGTCCGGAGGTCCTTATCTCTTCTCTAGGTAGTAAGTTTCCAAAAGAATATTTACCTGGACCTTAAATTCCTGAAACTAAGTCCATGTATAAAGTCATCCCAATAATAAGACTTTGCATTTTTTAAAACATCCTCATACGACTATTGGATACATATCCTATTTCTTTAGCAGCAGAGTGATAACTACAACTCAAATTTTTGGACTCTCAGGTAGTGATCTTTCCACTAGGCAACATTATATCCCTTCCAGAATTCAGCCCCTGAACCGAAGCCCATGGGGCTAAGAGACGCAGACCTGGATCTCCGGAAGTCTCTGAGCACGGATTCGGATCTGGTGCTTCTCCCGGAGGTAAGTGCTGACCACTTCGGGGTTCAGCCAGGTGTTGTGGATCTGAACACCAATTCTCAGGCCCCCGCTGGGGGCTCTCCCACGATGCTCTGCCTCCAGGTAGTACCTAGCTCCCCCGAACAGCTCCAACTTGGGACTCTTCTGTTGCCAGGTCCCTTCATTCCCATTCTGCTCCCAGGAGTCAAACCAGTCAGCAGTGCCCACGCTGATGGAGGCCACCTTCACCTATGCCCCCCAAAACATATCATAATCAACACTGTGAAGCTTCTGAGCATTTCATTCTCAAACAGCAAGTGTCTGGACAGCTACTAACAAGGGATCTGAGGGTCCCTTCCAACAAGTTAGTCCAGTCATACTAGGACCTATAATTGTTTAAGCTTCTCCACCTTCTCTCCCTTTTTCTCAACTGAACAGCAGTCAAATAAGGCTGCATGGGCCACATTTAGAGCAAGAACAGCCAGCCCGAAACCCTAGGTTTACATGATGCTGTGCATAAAGGAATATCAAGCCCTCCAGGAAATGTAGAATGACTGATCACATCGAAATCTATAATGTTTCTCTAGCCAACTACCAAAACCATTTAATAGGAGCATATTAATAATTTCAAAAAAGAGATTTTGGTTCTTTCTCAATAGCACTAGTGAATTTGGCTGTTTGTTAAAACCACCTTTTCTTATCCTTCAAAACTTATTGGGAAGCTCCTACAGAAGACTGACCACACCCCTACCCAAAATTAGAGGACAGGGCACAAGCTTTGGAGTCAGGCAAACCTGGGTTTGAATCCTAGATATATCTCTTATTATCCAAGTGGCCCTGGATGGGCCCTTTCTAAACCCCAATCTTCTTGTCTGGGAAATAGAGATAAATATACATAGTTCACAAAAATGCTGTGAAAATTAGAGACAAGTATAAAATTTAAAAAAATGTAGCATAATGCCGGCCTACAGTAAGTACTCAATAAACAGTAGGTGTCAACGCTTTCAACCAAATTCTTTTTCAACAATTGAAAGCACGCCAATTCTATCTCAACTAAAAAAAAATTTTTAACAAATTCCTTCCCCCACCAAAAAGAATATACATTAAAATTCTTGATTGCCTAATAGTGCGTAAAAATTGTTAGTAGAACATGAGAGTTTTAGCTTTGATTTTTTTATGAGTGAAGGACTGGGCACAGGGAAAATGAGAAGGTAAATACCTTGGTCCTGGGATCCTCTGACCGACTGAAACACAGGGAAGCTTGGCTGTCTGCCTGGATCCAGAAAGTGTAATTATTTGTCTCTGGGGCCACGAAGAACCCACTGAGCCGTGCCCTGTAATGCAGAGGAACAGAGTCAAGCGAGAGCAGCCAAGGCCTGAATCACCGTACTTTGTTTTCTTTATGGTAATGAAGAAAAAAACTTCACTTTTGTGCCACGTGATTGGCCAGAGTACTCTGGAATCAGCTGTGGTGCCCAACTAGTCGCAGTATCTCAACCCATCTCTTTGCACCAGCCACAGCGCCCCCTGCAGTCACCTCCCCTTTGGGAATGTTGTAGCCCCAGCATGGGGCTGTCAGGAGGCTTAGCTGAGAACCTGCTTCGCACAGCCAGTGCAGGGTCTGGTCCATGGTAGGAACTCAATCAACAGTAAATATGATTCTTATTATTCTAAATAAGGAGCAATCACTGATCAGAAATGGCTCTAGCTTGATTCCAAACCCTTGTTCCTGTCTCCTTCTCTAACACATTTATACATCACAAGCTATATTAGATCACCCCTCTGGCTGATGTCAGACATTAGCCACTCTACAGTCAGCCTGTGTGGCTGCCCATGTCTGTGGACAATCATATATCAGCCAGTATGTTTCCTGCCAAATAATCTTACTTGACTTCTAGACAACTGTGCAGTGCTTTATGGAAGTAAAATGATAGACCTGAAATGGCCCCAAATGATATCAAGAGAGGCTTCTCTCCATTTCCTCTCCCTCATGCAGATATTAACTCCATAGAAACAGATGTTTGTTTGTGCGAGGTTTGAGATGCTGGTATGTTCTCTTTAAAATACCATATCCCCATGGGGAAAGAAGGACATATGCCAGAATGTGGCATAGAAAGGTGGACTTAGGGAGAAATCACAAGCCTTGAAGGCAGAAAACTTCAGAGCTTGGTTCTGCCACTTGATAACAGTAAATATTAGACAAACCACTTTACCTACTGGAGACTATGGTTCCTCATCTGCAAATTTGGTCTATAAATATTTCCTCAGTTATTGTGTCTCATGAAGTAACTGATCTTAGAAGGCCTGGGACATAGTCATAACTCAATATGTATCAACTCAACTGAATATGAAGATCAGGAGACACGCTTGGACACACTGAGGAATTTCAGCACATGCTGTCTTGCCTTGCTCTGTGGCTGTACATGTGCATGACAGGGGTGGTCACTCTTCCAGTATAATGACCTACTCTAGGCCGTCTGACCCTCACAGTACTGAACACAATGTTGTATTTAATGTAGGTGGTCAGTAAATCATTTTTAATTGTTTGAAGATTTACTAATTACATAATATTTCCCACATACACAAAATATATTAGCTCTTTTTTTTCCAATTAAAAAGATTATGGTCCACAGAGAAAAGTCAATTGAACATGTTAACAATTTCAAATTAAAATACATTTGATTGCAGGTAACATTACAATGTTTAATATAAGTTCTAATGACCTAGTATTAGAGACAGGTATGGCTAAGAAAATTATTAAAATACCCTAATAAATATCAAGAATATTTTCTGGAATACTTTTTAAAATAACTGTTTTAAAGGTCCATCAATATAATTAATTTATCAACTAATAAATATTCCAATATTTAATTTAATTAATTTTTAATTTTCAAGAAATGAATGACAGAGAATGGAAAGAGTTACTCTTTGGTTTATGGCTTTTCAAAATAGCAGTTAAAGAGACATACCCTACAGGTCATACCATACAGTCAAAATGCTCTTTTGTCTTTTGAGGTGGTCTGACTCTTTCCTTAACACCCCCATATGCTGAATATTGCTAAAAGGTTTTCCTTTGAACATTACTGATGGTTCTCAAAAACTATGATAAAGATACATTAGGTAATATAAGGAACCACAAATTATTGTCACTTTAAAACCATAGGTGTGGCTCAGTGGTTGAGCATCAACTTATGAACCAGGCAGTCACAGTTCGATTCCCGGTCACGACACATGCCCTGGTTGTGGGCTCGATCCCCAGTAAGGGGAAAACAGGAGGCAGCTGATCAATGACTCTCTCTCATCACTGATGTTTCTATATCTTTCTCTCCCTCTTCCTTCCTCTCTGAAATAAATAAAAACATATTTTTTAAAAAAACAAAAACATGTATTGGTGGTTAAATACCTCGTTAGGATTTTCGGAACAACAGAAACTCTATTCTGTTCACAGATGTCCTTCTCTACTTGGCTTATTCAATGTCTGAAATTCCCTGAACAGGGAACAAAGTCTTTCATTCCACAACTGAAGTAAAATCGAATATGACCAAATCCTTGGAGGAGCTCACAGAATGGCTAGAATTCACACTCAGGGATCATGACCAACCTCTCTCAAAGGAGTAAAGGATCACACAGTCAGGATCTATGCCTCTCTATATACACTGGACTACATTAAGGAAATAGTGGTCTAAGCAATTCTCAAGTTTTTATACTTTTAAGCCCACTTTAGAGAACTAGGAATTTTGGCAATATCCTTGCAGGTATTAAAAAGACTCAAAGCCACATAATCACATTGCAGTCACTACTACTGAAAACAATGTCTCACAGAGCCCCCTGTTATACGCCAGCTATTGGGTTGACTTTAGATACTGAGTGGTTATTCCAACAGAACTGTTTGCTGCCCAGCCTTTGTTCCCTCATGTGACCAATGGGCAAATGCTTACAACCTTTCATTGGTATCATCCTGGTGTGAGTTTCATCTCTTAACCAGTACCTTCAGCAAGCTTTACCCTGCTCTCTTTTAAGTCTCTTAGCCTGCTCAGCTCAATATTCTAATTAATAATCATCTCCAAATCAGATTGTAAACTAAGATGTATAAAATATGAAATTTACCTATTGATCAAAATTTAACATGCACCTATAAAGGTCCTGTGGTACACTAGCATGACCAACACCAGTGGAGATCAGTGATCAAACTCTGTTGTTGTGAAATTGGTGGACATTATAGATTTTATCCTGGAAATCTCACTGCTTCCTTACCTGTCTCCTAGCCTCACCTAGGCCACAAAAGATGCTTTTGATATGGACTCTCACTTTTCCAACAACATACCTGAAAGGTGTTCCTTCCTTTGACCAAAATCCAAATGGAGAACTGGCATTGGGGACAATCTGCCATCTGTAGCCAGGGGTGGCCTCAGTCAGGTCCAAACCCTCAGCAGCATCTCCAACTTCAAAAAGAAGCCCCCGGTTGCCTATAAGACATGTATCCTTCATAAACACCAGAGAACATTCTTCTCCAAATTGAGGAACCACTTTACTTCAGATAACAGAGTAAAGATGATCCAGGTACTAGCTTGAAAGGTAAGTCAACTGAGACCCAGATGGAAAAGTCATGTAAGCAGTTCTATAGGTAACACAAATGTTCTGCAAACAGAAAATACTGCTTGGTGTGGGATTTGCCTCTTGGAAAAAGAGGCTGGATGAGGAATGATAAGGGGAAATATTTTCCGAGGACCAGAGAAGAGTAGGGAGTGTCTGGAGAAGAGAACCAAGTCCTGGTGAAAATGCGAGTGATCAAACAAATGCTGTGGTTGAGTAAAGGAAGTGATGTGATCATGTGCTTAGGACTTGATTGTTGAGGAGTGGATTTCAGTATCTTTTAAGGTCCAGTTCACGCAGGAAGTTCTGTTTCCAAGACCCTTTCATTCCCCAGAAAATTGGGAATCCTTACATTTTTTACGATGTCATGGCCTCAGTTTGTGGATCTGCACATAGAATAAATTGTGACATGCAGCTATTACATAGCATTTTCAATGATGTTGTACCTATTAATCTGTGTTTTCTATTAAGCAAACCCTGAGACCAAAGGCACATGTGCAATCAGTATTGGATACAAACTTGGATTGAGGATAAAAGCTCTGGAATCATACATTTGTGGGTTCAGATTCCAGCTCTTCCACTTACTAAATGTGTAGCTTTGAGGGAACTGCTTAAAGCCTTCATTTTCTCGTGTGTGAGACCAATAATAAAGAGAGATGATTCAGAAAAGAGCAAAGGAGCTTGAGTTATATGTCAATTATATCTCAACAAAGCTGGGAGAAAATTGGGTCAATTTGACAATTCTGGCAAAAGACTAAAGAAGCTTGAACAATATACACAAAGAGCCTAAAATATACTAAATATTCAATAAAGGACAATGAGGGTAATTATTATTATTTTAAACTACTACTATTACTACTCATTAATCCTTAAAAGGGGAAATAGATAAAAATAAGCAGAAAAATAAGAGCATATTTTAATACATTACTAGAGGTTTCTCAACCTCAGCACTGTTGACATTTGGGGCTAAATAACTGTGGTGAAGGCTGTCCTGTACATTGAAGGACGTTTAGTGGCACCTCTGGACTCCAGCCACTAGAGGTCAATAGCACCACCAAGGTTGCTGAATGTCCCCTGGGGACCACTGAGAACCGCTGCTCTACCTCTGTAGAAGAAATTTCCAAGCATCTTCATTAAGGGCATTGTTAACCCTCAAGAACAGCTGCATTCAAGAAGTTATTCTAGCACTACCTAAGTAGCTAATGCAGGAACTCCCCAAAGAGGGAACAATTCTCCATTTCCTGACACAGGAAACACACATTCTCTCCAACACCTGCTTTGGTAGTTTCCTTGGATGGGAGCTTTCCCCGAGTAAAAACTGCAGACCTGGAGCCTGGAGAAGGCCCAAGCCAAAGCTTTGCCTGCATTTTCACACCCAAGTGGCCTTTCTTTAGACAGGTTTCTCCACCCTCTCGGTTACTGTCCTTCTAAGTGCTGAGTTCCTAGAGTTGAGTTACTCCCTGTAGTTTAACCATGAAATCAGCCCTTGTGCGGCAGGTGAGAAATATAGACATGCAGCTGTGGTTCCAGGCTACATAACACACCACCTGCCCTCATTCCTAACTACACTTGAGCCTCCAGTTCTCATGCTCAAAAGAAAAGCACTCCAGTGGTGCACTTTCCATGTGCAGCCATGAGATGGAAGCTTTAAAACAGAGAAGCACAGGTGGAAACTTGCCTTCTCCATTTCTGCCCACTTCAGCCATAAACTGCTGGCAACAGCACAATACAGCCCTACTTTTCAAAGCAGCAGGCAGGTGCCGCAGAGAGAAGTAGCAATGTTTAAGTGCATCCCACTGTGCCCCCCCCCCCCCCCCCCCGGCCTTGTCCGATGCTGTCATCATGAGCACTCTCTAATGCTCCCTTATGGCAATGTCTTGACTGCAGTTGTTTCCTGGATCACGGTCTCTACTGAAACCCATTGGCCATTCATCTGGCTGGGGCTAGAACTGCAGTGTCAATAAGCATCTGAATAAAGCTAAGAGCCACTCTGAAAAGAAAGCCCTGACAGCAGTAGCACGGACCCAGAGCTCAATGAGCTAACCAGTCAAAAGCTGGGACAGAATGCAAATACTTTCATTTCTACTTCCAAGCCTGTCTTGGTTAAAATGTAACCAGAGGTCACTGAACAGCCTGGTGGCTTCCTTACCTGCCTGAGGAGCAGTGAGCCTGGCACCCTCTCCCAGAGCCCTAGTGGTGCACACAATCTTCCTGGGAGACACGTGTCTAACGTCGCATGGAATGCCTGGGGAATTTAAAATTAGATAGGTATAGAGATAGATATAGACAATATAGATATAGGTATAGATATAGGTTTATAGATCTGATGGCAAGACAACAGGACCACACTGAAGTAGACAGGCTCCTATTCTAAGGCAAAGGGCTGAATGTGAGTAGTATAGTTAAAGTTGTCACCCAACTGAAGGAGGCCAGGAAAAAGAGGGGACAGAGCAGAAGAGCTTAGGGCAGCTTATAAAATCTGAAAGCAATGCAATGCCATCCACTGAGGGTGTACTGAGCCCCTCAGCTGAGCTTGGGAGGGTATGTGTGATGTGAGAGTGCGAGGACATTTTCCTGCATCCCTGGTGTCACCAATTAGAGGAGCATCCAGCTGACAGGACCAAAGGTTCTAGAGAGGTTCCACGAAAGGGTTTGCCATGGGGGCATCCCAGAAGAATCTGCAGAGCAATTGCCCGCCCACTGCAGCCTGTCCATACAGCGAGGGCTAAGGGGAGAGAAGGGAGAGAGGGGCTGCCTGTTAGTAGGAGCAGACTTTTGTAAAGAGGCAACTGTACTTTTCCCTTCTCTTCACTCCCAAGATGGGGACAGCTGAGGAAATTGCCCATGAACTGTGAGTGTGTCTGAAGGACATCCTATTCCTGTTACATGTCCTCAGAGCTGGAGGAGTACATTTCCACCTGGTCTCAACCAAACACAGAGAAAAATACCTGAGAGCAGGGTGGCAAGATGAGTCAGAAGAGACAAAGATTGCTTCCCCCAATCTCCTCCACACCCTAAGAGATACCTTATCTCCTACCACTTTCAAAACTGTGAACTATTTTCAGGCATTTCAACTTAGTTACCTGCAACGGTAACCTGGGCAGGGATGTCGAAGAAGTCTCCTGTAATTGTGATGTCTGTTCTTCCCCCAAGGCTCCCAGTTTCTGGAAACACAGACAGTATTTCTGCAAGAGAAGAAAAAAAGACAAGCTTCCGAATATAAACCAGAATGTGACCCAGATAATAATATAATAATAGAAACTATCAATAATTTATTTCTTGCCTTAGCTTTCTAAGACTAAGCGACAGTTGAAACTTCTTCTAATAATAGTCATTTAAAAATGCATATAATAAAAAAGGACTCACATATAACAATATGTATAGTAACATATATTATACAGGATCCTTATTTAAAAGAAAAAGGAAATGCAGCCACTAGGGATGTCAGCAAAAACACCTACATACCATGACGCTTTCTTAGGAAATCTGCCTCCTGACCTCAAGGACTCTGTTTACACGTCACAGAACAGGAGGTTATATTTTATGGAGGAATCACCTTTGGATGCACCAGGCAAGGCCTCAGTTTATCCACATAGGTCTGCAATTTGCTCTCAGCAGAAGAATGGATCACACTGTCTTCGTTCAGTATCCTTGCAGTCCTCCCCGCCCTGTATGCTCCCCACCCCCATCCCTACACTCACCACCTCACACCCAGTTCTTTCATGTTGCCTCCTAATTGCTTCAGAACCCTATAAGAATATGTCACATATCCCTAGGAGTTTAACTTTTTCTGATCCTTTCCTTTCTATGGTCAAACTTGGACAGTTCTAAATTTTATTCCCTCAAGGGGAAAAAGGAATCATAAATTGAAGGTACCACTTCCAAATATGAATTTTTTTCAGGGCCTTTGTTAGATAACACTTTTGTCCATGAGACAAAGCCAAGGAGATGTATGGGAGCAAAGATGGATCCCCACTCTCAAATATCAAAATTCAACACTAATAATAATAATCCCCTTCTTTTCATCTACTATTTTATAATTCTTTCCAACATTCACAGAGCACCTATTATGTGGCACAAGGGATATAAAGATGAATACAAAATAGTTCCCATCCTCAAGGAGATCAGAACGATAAGAAAGGGCAGGTACAGGAAAGTATAATTATCATATATTGGGCTAGTGAAATTAGAGAGAGAATGCCAAAGTGCTGAGGAGAGGTTTAAGCGGGGGGGGGGGGGGGGGGGTATGGTGCAATAGAAAGAAATTTCTAAAAACGACATCTGAGCTGAATGTTAAAGAATGAATTAGAACTAGCTAAGTGAAAGGGAGGAAGAAGGGAGAGGACATTTATAGGGAGTGATAGCCCGAGTGCGGAGAGAAGGAATTGTACAGTGCATGGGAGAGTTGCTGGAATACAAAAGAGAGAGATGGAGCTGGAGAAGCAGACAGGAGGAGATCAGAACTTGAACCATTCCCTGCCTGGGGCGGGGAGGGGATGATAAACAGGGGAGAGGTATCAGATGTGTGAATCGTGGTGGCTACGTAGAACATGGATCAGCAGGGACAAATGGCAGGTCGGGGCTCCTTAGGAACTATTGCAGCATGTCAGGCAAGAAATGGTGGTGTTCTGAATTAAGGCAATGGTTGCAGAGAAATGTATGGAAGATAAAATTGGTGGAAATTGGTGATTGAATTGATGTGGAGATGAGGGAAGAGAATTCCAAGATTCTTGCTCATCTGCTTCTTTCAACAGAAGTACTTGGAGTTAGAAGTACAAACCCCATTTTGTCCACTTTATAGATGTTTGTCTGGGGTTCAGAAAGGCTAAATGGCTTAACCAAACTCAACTAGTAATTAAATGCCAGTGCCTGAGGAGCTCAGCGTTGGGCTCTGTGCCATTGTCCACGCCCCTCTCCCCACAGCCTCCTCTGCTCTGGAGAAGTTCTGGCCTGAGAGTCCACATTCCAAGAAGACATGGGTGCTGGAAATATGGAATAGCTGTGTGATCAGAGATGTTTGCCAGCCTTTCTGAGATCTGGGGTTCAATATTGAAAGGCAGATTCACAAAAAATCTTGGGGTGGATGGCAAGGAGAGTATACTTCCCATAGTATATTTATTATGTGCATAAGATTTAGGATTAGATATGCACTTTCTAGCATTATGAACTTTGGAAAAAGGGTCCACCTTCAGTGAGGTGTGAGAGAAGGGACCAGTACCTGAGTATGTCTGGTACAAGAAAAGATCCTGTTTGGCACTGATCAGCCATGCATTCTTGTGTACCACTGACCTTCAAAAAAGACAAAATTATGTTTTGGATGAACACAGCATCTGAAATGGCATTTTTTAAAAATTGGTTGCCTAAACTAACCTCCAATAATCTTTAGAACAGTTTAAATATCAACTCTTTTTGATGACTAGAGAATGATACCAATGGACCAAAGTGTATTTTGATCTAGAAAATGAGTGTATGAGAATACTAATACCTATTTCACAGAGTATCAAAAGTATGAAATGGAATAATGAATTAAAAGGGCCTGATATGGAGCTGACCTATAGTAGATACTCAATAGATATTAGTTTTATTCCTTCCTAACAGCGAGAGGGAGAGACAGATAGAGAGAGACTACCCATACTTGGACAGTGTAGCTGTGAGTAACATGTCACCATCAACACAATGAAATCAATATTACCTAGACTGTGCACTTTCAAGGAGAATACCTGACAACTTATATAATGACAGAGCATGAGGTAAGTCATACAGAAAGAAATTTAAAATTCTTATTTATCTCTCCATAGCTCTATGAAATTTGCACCTTTCCATGATGAAAGTCCTGGAATGGTACAATGTATTTCATGAAACTGTAGGCTGTTTTAAGTATGCTGTGTTAGGAGATTAAGCATGAGATAATTCCCATAATTCTGTACCATCACCACATTAAAATAGTTACATTGCCTCAAGATGAGTGCATAGGAATCAATTACATTCACCCAAATAAAAAAGATCAAGTGGGTACACAGGGTTTTATTATTCTACTCTGTTCGCGAATGTTTGAAATTTCTTATTATACAGGGTCAAAGAAAGTAAGTAAGGCAAGAGAGAGATAATACAAGATGAAGATAAATTTGGCTACTTCCAGTTACTTACTTTCCTTTGTTAAATACTGAGAAACTAATATTCTGGGAACCTGTAACAAAAAGAAACAGACATTAATACAGGAATCTGCGTGAATCACATGGGCCAGGCCATTGTTACCATTAACCCAAGGACTCCAGATATCATCAAGCTATGACCCAAACCTGTAAGTTCCTCAATGGTGCCCAAAATAAACACCTCCTAGACCTGCACCATGGCAATGTCTATATCCAACAATAAAAGAAGAAATGTAGTAATGGATGGCAGGTAACAGCTCAGGCTTAGAGTTAGACCAACTGAGGAATCCTGCTCCCCTGGTTACTCGCTTCAGTTTCATCACCTGTAAAGTGAAGATAACTCCACCAACCTCACAGGTTTATTGTGAGGATTACATTAGTTTATATTGAACCTGCTTTATATAGAGTTTTTCAAGGAGATCTCAACAAATGGTAGTTACTATTATCATCCTCATGAGAATTAATTCTCGATACAGTTTTTTTTTCCAGACACAGAGAAAGAAATGGATAAGACTTTAAAATTGATACCTCTCAAACATACCGATATAGTTGCCTTCTACACGGCACTGCAGAGTTCCAAGACCATGGTCCTCATGAATGGGATAGCTACAGAAAGAAGCAAAAGCCCGAGGTGACAATCACCAAACAACACAGAAGTTCTAACTCTTTAGCCATAGAAGTATTATAATAATAACAATAATAAAATGCAAATTAGCCAGGGAAAATTGGTAGATACCGAAAGTATAATGAGGTTACTGGGGCAGGTGCCTAGGGCAGAACTAAGGTTGCCACCAGTCAAAAACACAGTGTGAGAGACAGCATTTTATTTCCTTCTAGCCTCCAGTCAGCCCTGTCTTTCCAAAAAGGATATGACAAGGATAGCAAAATCATTATAAAAAAAATATCTGTTAGCAAGTGTGAACCCAAAAAAAGGGCAATCCTGGTTAAGCAAGCTTAAGACACCAGGAAGAAACCACATCATAGAATTTGACTCTATTAAATGCTAGTCATAAAAAGCTAAGCCATAGAGTATAATTCTTGTGATAACCTCAAAGGTAGGTCAATCCACTTCATCCAGAGTAAAATGAAAATCCAGCAAAAATGTTGTTTATCTGAACTGTAAGCATATAGACACATATTTCAAAAACTGTCATTGAAATAAGTAAATAAATATTTAGTTGCTTTTTTTCTTTAGCTAGTCTTTATAGTATAGCAGTTAAGAGCATGAACTATGGAGACTGGTTAGTCAGCTAGAGTTCAAATCCTATCTCTGCCACTTTCTCTTTGTGAGACATTATGCCTCAGTTTCCTTACCTGCAAAGTGAGACTAATAACTAAATGTACTCATGAGGTTATTGAGCAGGGCTTGGCTTACTGTAAGCACTTAAGCAGCAGCTATTGTTTTAAAGAAACATTTCAGAATCCACTTCAGTTTGCATTTTGAATCCATTATTATGTCTTTCCCAGTAAGTTTAAAGATAAAGTATTCAACATTCAATTAAAGTATGGATAATTTATATTTTAAAAATGTCTGTGTGTGTTCTACCCAGGCATTAGAACCTAGAAGCATATATGTTGGCAAGAAAAACACTCACCTGCTTCCTGTCTGCCTGTTTACAAGAGAGCAAGGGGTGACCCATTTGTCTCCTTGAGCTTCCAAGATCAGTGGGCTGGAATAAAAAATGGGGGGGGAGGAGACAAGAGACAATAATAATGCAATGCTTCCAGCAAACGTTCCGGGCAAAACTCAGAGGAAACGTGATGAACACTCTCCTCTGGATTTATGGGGCATTACTGCAGGTGGGTGAAGTCTGTGCCCTGAGGAGGTGTTGAATCAAATTCTCAGCCTGAGGGTAGGGGTGCACAACACTGTTCCATGGCTCATCCTTTCATACTGCAGAGGGAGCGTCTCCTCTCTCCCAAAAAACCTTCATCGCCTGCACATTGACTATAGTGGGTCTACACAAAGCTATAGCAGACTTTATGCCTGATCTTGAGAGCAGTCAAATTCTGTTCTCTTCACCTAGGGAAGAATCAGAGAGGAAGCAGCAGAGAGGAAGATGCCCCAGCCTGTCCAGGGGTGAAGGGAAAATTAGACATAGTATATAGAGTCTACCCAGCCAAGCATATAATAAGATTATGTTTCTCCTACTTTATAAGTTCTCACTGTAATTGCTTCATAGGTTAAATAACCACGGTTGCTTAGAGCTTCCCACAAACATCCCAACTTCAACACCACCACCCCCCCCCCCCCATTCTCCTCTCTTCCTGGCACGGATGATGTAGGAGCATCACACTCCATTTTTTAAAACCTCCAAAGAAAAAAGTCATGGTGACACTCTAATCACTCCCAGAAAACATTAAAGACTCAATGGCTTTCAGGGCCTCCTTCCATGTTTCCTCTGATCACACTAATAGAATTTCTAAATGCACAAATGGGTGACAACCAACCAAGAAAATTAATGGTTTTTGGGGTTCACACATCATTTTATAAAGAATTTATTTCATCCTGAGAAACAGAAAGGGGAAGGGGAAGAGTCAAAAAGGGAAATCCACAAATGCAATTACAGTACAGTTCACACTGAGCCCACAGTAACTAGTTGTCAGTAAATAAATGGACAAACTTAATCGACCAGTAGCAATTACATTAACAAAGTTTGCTGAAGCCCAGCTCACCAGGGACCATAAACTGCAAAGAGGAAAACAGCAATTCTGTGCCAACTGCTTACAATTTATTGCTATCGCGGAAGCTGGCCCCAGGAAGCAATACAGCATATTTGTAACTAGTTCTACATCAAAACAAACATACGCTTACCTATCAATGTACTCGGCACCAAAATCAAAGGTTTCCAATCTTCTGGTGATAATCCAGCCATACACACGTATTAGTTGTCCTATTTTGAGAAGATTTTTAAAAATTTAATACACTTAGCTCCAACTCTAAATGTATAACATAAACTGTATTTCTTTTTGTACATCTACTCAATATGGTCACGTAGGTCATGACTCAGAACATTTACTTTTTAATAAACTATACAGCAGGAAAGATCACAAAATATGATCCAGTGATTGACATCACAGATTAGAAAGGCTAAAATAGCCAGTTATTGCAACTATAGATTTAATGGTCTATGTATGGGGCATAGAAGGAATAATGGGTCTTCCTCACAGGCCCATGAAGCAATGGGGCTTTCAGGAGGAAGAGGCCAGTTTCTGTGCACTGCCCCTTTCCATTCGCCTGCCTGTGTAGACCATCCGCCCAGTGTGGGATTGAAGCACATTATGCCTTGAGGTGCCTCATGCTTCATGAGACTCCTCTGGACACTTGCTAATATGAACACCTGTGATATGAGGTGGCTCATATCCCATGATCTGCATGGGTATTCAGGGATGCTAAACTTTTTTTCCATATCTCACAGTACAAAAGATAAATATCATGTTTGACCCAAATGGACAGGAACGAAGAGAGAGAGAGCATGAGATAGCCGCAGAATTGTGGGCAATTGCATGTCCTGTTCATTTCATGAATGTGCTCATGTTCAAAGGCAGGGCCATTTGGAGAGCCACAAACAGCTGGTGTGTGCCTTGCCGGCTGAAACATGGATGACTTCTGCTGGGTTTCCTCTGTGTGACTTGCAGGGCTTTCCACTGGGTATTAAGTTTTTCCTTATTGCTCCCCTCTGCTGAGTTCATAAGATGAAAGGAGTTACAGGCATCAATGATCTCTTTGAGCAGGGTGCACCTCAGTGCTACCCTAGCCTCTCTGTTTATAGGAGTTGGGGAAGAAACCTAAAATAGCCCCTTCTCAGAAAGAGTTTGGGGGCCCTCCAAGAGCTGATCACTTCCATAGTTGAAAAACACCTAAACTCAGTTCTATGGAACTGCATGAGGCTAGTTTGTAAGCAAATCACAGCGAGGTGATGTGGTTCAAGGTCACTACACAACCCCCCAACCTGGAAGGATGTGCCTTCCAAAGAATTACAGAATTTTACCATCTACGCTGTAACCTTTCAGCATCATGTACAATGTTTAGAGATGAGAGGCATGTTGGTTTAAGAGGTAAAACTTCAAAAATAGAAAAGAAAAGGGCACCTGTGGGATTCATGAGGTCACTGAATTCAGAGGACTTTGAGTCTCTTCATGGCCACAGGCAAGGCCATGAAAGAACATTACCAGGAAATTCACAGTAGATGACTGGCACTGAAACAATGGGAACCTTCCAGAAGTATTACCGCCACTTCACAGGTGAATGAGTAGAAAAAGAGGGAACCTGATAACTTAGACAAAGGTCATAGAATTGGCAAAAGCCTGTTGTTTGAAAGTCTCTGCTGCTGTC
Organism: Miniopterus natalensis; assembly: GCF_054644295.1. Taxonomy (NCBI): domain Eukaryota; kingdom Metazoa; phylum Chordata; class Mammalia; order Chiroptera; family Miniopteridae; genus Miniopterus; species Miniopterus natalensis. Next base: position 22,345,396 of record NC_142085.1, read on the forward strand.
AACAATTAACAAAATAATTCTCCTTCATTTGAGTAGGGCTAAATTATTGATTTCCTGACTTTGATGGACATGATTTCTAGCTTTGACTAGCATAATTTTGGAAACTATTAACAGGTTATAGAAATTAAGAATTCTTGTGAGTTTCTGTTTTGCTTTAAAAAAAAAAAAAAGAGAAAGAGAGAGAGACCAACAGAATCCGACAAATGGCTAAGCCAGACCTTGAGACTGGAGGATTCTGCGTCACAGTGGACAACTGTTAACCACATATAGAAATTCAACTGCTCATAAAACTCCATCTCTCCTGTCCCCACCACCTCCCCCATCTCCCTGGCTGCCACTCTGGGCAGGCTTCCCAAATGAAATGAGAGTAATCGTCTGGAAAGTGATTACAAAGATGCAGCCGGGTGGATCCTGCCTAGAGGGGCCACTCCAAGCAGGCCAGCCACCAATTGTTCCCCCAGAAGGTGGAAGAAACAGTGTGTGGAAGTCAAACTCAGTAGGAGAAATGGGCTTGACAGATCTGGGTACCAGCTGACATCCCATTTCACACTTCTAAGGGCTGGCTCCTCCCTCATCCCTCACCCTAACAAGACGTCTGCCATCTAAGCAGGAGCTTTCTAACACCAGAGCAGCAGGGATCCAAATGTCTGCATGTGATTTTCATAGAAAATCTCTTTTTAATAAAACATTGTCATGTCTTGATTATTTAGACAAATGGAAAGAAGCAGATCTGTGAATAACCCACATTAATAAGATAAAGCTCAATTTATATTCCTTAGGATATAACTTAAATACACACATACATACTCTGTGTCTATAAACACACACACACAAATGTACAAACACTTTTTAGTAACTCATATACTCATTTTGACATTTTCGAGGAGTCAAGCCATTCAAAACAACTAGTCAGTTTATGCATTTAGACAAGACCACATATAAAAATTTGGCAATTTGTAGTCCCATATTTGTACCATCTGGAAACCCAGAACAAATGAAAAACCTAAAATAGATGTAAGAATTTGCCAAGAACCAGACAGTAAATTATATATAATCCTAGCTGTGTTTACAACTTTGTTTTAAAGCTGGTTTAGCGGTTCCCAAATCCCTTAGTTGCAATCCCTTCTTTAAGTAAATCCCCCAGCTTTTTCCTCTCCTCTTCTTTTCCCCTGGCCTTTGCATATCTGTGAGCTAAGTAATGAACAAACCCCCAGGATAAGGGTCAGGGTTAATGGTCTTCATGTGGCATCCACCACCGCTCAACACAGGCAAAATGCTGGGCATATGGGCCCGCTCTGGTTTCTATCTAGGTCCAAATCTCAGCTGTACATTTATTAGCGGTACGACTTTAGGCAAGTTATTTAACCTCTTGGTATCTCATTTTCTCATTTGCAAAATGGGAATAATAACAGTTCCTCTATCATCAGGCTCTGTGAGGATATGAGAATATAACATATGCCAAAAGCTTGAACAGAACCTGGCTCACGGTAAGTTTCCATAAAGCTTTGCTGTTATGTGAATGATTGTAAAGTCACGAGCAATGATGGTTTCTATCGCCTCTCTTCTCCGGCAGCACCTGGTTTGACTTTGCCGCTCTTTTCATGTTTGGATTCCTTTTGTTATCAGTGAACCAATGGAGCAAAAACGCCCAGAGGTGAAACCAAACCGGGTTAAAAATAAACCAGAGACTGACACTTATTTTCAAAACAGCATCAGAGAAGAAGCTGAAATTTCCCACTTATGGAGATGACTCACCTGGGTAGGAGAGTTTGCAACAGGCTTTTGCAAAGGGATTCACAACTATTCCTATTTTAATAGGAGATTTCTTACCTGGAACTCCACTTGGTGGATTCACTTGGTAAATAATGGGTGTCTGTGACCTGGAAAACTGTTTAGAAAATATAATCACACGTGAGCGTTTCATTAGACTCTCAACCACAAACACAGGAAGGACAAGTCATTCCTCACAGAGCACTCAGCTAAGGTAGTAAATGATATGTTTCCTCAAACCACCTTAAATCTATGTCTGTTTAACTTCATAATATTTCTGTGAAGTAGAGACAGCAGATATTATTACAGCTCTTCCATAGTTGAGGTAAAGGAATTAGATAAAGGTCATATAAAGCTCGCTCTTGTACCACGTGGCCCAAACCTTGGCAAGCCTGTTTCTAGCGGTCAGACGCAGGGACACGTTTTACCAGAAGGAAAGCTGGGCAGCCCACGCTTTAAAATACCAACCTTTTAATTCCATTATTGTAACTTGGTGTCTTAGGGTCTTGAAATTTGTTTTTCGACACAATAATTTGTTTATTTAAACTGAAAGGATTGCAACTTAAACTATTAGCAGCCAGCGTGACGGTAGGGATTAGCAAACTATGAGCAACTGGAAGTGGGAGAGGCACACAAGTGAGGTGGCTATGGGGGTAACGGGAGGTGCTTGTGGGGAGCAAAAGAATTCACATGATTCAAGGATGGGGAAGCAGCATTACTCTTCCAGAAGGAGGGGGAAAGCAGTGATGGAGAGGCGGGAGCCTGATAAAGCCGGGTCATGGCGCTCCAAGTCAGCTAGCAGTGCCCCTCGCTCCAAAGAGCTTCATCTGCCCACCATAAACTTCGAAGCCAGGTTCAACGCCTGCCTCAGTCATTGTTGCATCCCTGTGCACAGCCTCGTAGGTAGAAGACATTCCAATTTTTGTGAGTGAATGGAGCAGCCCCTCCTGAGATGATGGGTGTACTGTCTAAGCAGAGAGAAAGAGAAAATTCCAGGAATTCTATCCTGCCTATAGGCATCTGGGTTAGTCCCAGGTCAGGGCGGTTCACAGTCAGGGCCAGTGTGAGGAAACAAAGCATAAACATGGGCCGACCAGGCCAAAGAGTGGCCCATGAGCTAATGACTCTCCCAGGAAGAGAACAGGTCTCCCAAACTCCTCTAGCGGCCTAAACCACCACCGCCATTCCCCACAACCTGCAGTGCTTCCCATTTGCAAAATGAAGACAGCGAATTGTTTTGGCTGGTGTGCTGCCAGCACCCCAGGAGTCCATCTTCCCAGGGAAAATATTACCAAAGAATAACTCCCTGTTAATCAACAGCCCTAATCAAACATCAAGAGCCAGCAGACATTTCCACAAAGCTGATGAGGGCTTGGCAAGAGCAGTTTTCCAGTATTGATCCACATAGCTGTGCCATCTGCCACCAAGACTAAATTTCCTCCCTTTCTAAAGGAAAGGGTTAGAACATAGTTCACAGAAAATATGTAGAGTCAGGGGTCAAAATAAGAATGCTGGGACCTCACTGGTTGGGAGCTGGCTCCATCTCACCAAAAGATAAATATTCATGCAATTCCACACATGCCAAGCACACAATCCCCACTGCGGCCTCCCAGGCTCTTCCTGCACCCAGGCCTTCATCTCCCGCTGGTTTTCCCTTCATACCATGATCACTCCCATTGGAATTATATCACAGGGGCCTCATGAAATAGACTGATGGTTATTGCTCCTTCTCACGGATGTTAGAAACCGAGGCAGATGGAACAACTGAGTCCAAATCAGCTAAGGAAACATACCTCTTGATTTCCAACTGGAGATATAAAATCTACCACTCAGTCTATAAGCCTTCCACCAGAAAAGGGGGGACAGCATATAGCGATTCCTTTATCACTCCCAATTTCTCAGAGCCTGGTGGGGCAGGCTCCAAGTTCAGCCTCAAAAAAGGCTTCACTTGTGATTCTCTCTGAGCTGACACAACATAAAATGTTACATTTCTAAGAGAAACAAGCCCCTGGTCACCCATCAAGCTAGAGACATGACAAAGTGAAAAATTAATGAGCTTCCAAATCAAGCTTCCCGCCCGCTGATCCTTGAGACTAAGTCGAAGTTGGAGCAGCAGCAGTAAGATGCAGGGGTGGGGTAGGGGGAAGCAGGGGGTTAGAATGAACTGCTTGATAAACCTTCTGTGAGTTGTTGAACTTGTCAGTGCCTGCAGCAGACTTTGGAGTGGATCTGCGAGATGGAATTAAATTTTTTTAAAAATACATCTTTATTGATTTCAGAGAGAGGAAAGAAGAGGGAGAGAGAGATAGAAACATCAATGATGAGAGAGTCATTGATAGGCTGCCTCCTGCAGGCCCCCGACTGGGGATCGAGCCCGCAATCCAGGCATGTGCCCTGGCTGGGAATTGAACCGCGACCTCCTAGACCATAGGTTGATGCTCAACTGCTGAGCCACGCAGGGCTGGGCAGAATTAATTTTTAATACTCATTGGTTCCCCCAGTCCCAGTCCCAAAACAAAGAGACAACCAGTGTTTTATTTAGCTTGGAATGCCTCTCATTAACTGCATCCCCTGGTGATTTTTCATCAGCATCCAAGCTGGTTGAACCACTGAAAGACTTGTTTTCTTTAATGTGCAATTTTAGGAACTGTTTCTCTTCTTTCCCCTCTCTCTCCTTTCCAAGCTTTAATAAGGAAGAAAACTACAATCTGGGGTGGAAGGGCATCAAAACCCAAAGCAGCCTGGTGATTGAGGGGCATGCTAGGCCATCTCTCTTCTGTTACATTCACTGAGACAGTCTATGTGCAAAAATTCTGGAAAAGAAAATTATCTTGGAGTGAGAAACAAGTTGGAAAATGTGAATTGACAGCACATTCCAAAATTGAGAAATGAATTGCCTATATAAAATGTGGATCAGATTAGAGATGAATTTAGAAGATGAGGTCTTGTTGTAAAGAAACACTAATTAATGACTGAATTGTACTTTCATAAACAGGGGCATCCTATGAGAAGTATCACATGTCAAAGGAACACTGTCAAACCTCTGCCTTGTATGAGAAGTCTGGTACCCACACTCTCAGACATTATTTTGGAATAAAACTAATCTGAAACAGACAGTACACTGAGCCAAACAGAACATGGAGCCTCAGTATGCATACTGAGTCCCTAAAATAAGTCAGATATTAGCTCATAACTCTCTCTCTCTTTCTCTCTCTCTCTCCCTCCCTCCCTCTCTCTCCTTGAAGGGGAATTCCACCAGCAAGTGCCCTTTCACTCTAGGGTTAGAAAGAGCGTAGAAATCAACCATCAAGTAGAGAGGAAGGTGGAAGTTGGATCCCTGAGTCCCTTCACCAGGCTGAGACTCAGTATGATGGCAGCTGTAAAACAAAATACATATGCACACTGGTGATTTTTGTGGCTCCTCTGAGCTTCAGATTAGGATCAGAGTTAGATGCAGGTTCAAATCCTAGTTCTGCCATTTAATACCTGGGCAAGTTTTTTATGATGTGGGCAAATTATTTTATCTCCCTGAACCTCAGATTACTCATGTATAAAAACAGGATAATAAATAGCTACCCTGTAAATTTGTTGTGATTATTAAATTAACATGCATAAAACACAAGCACTCAATACTTACCTTCCATTAACTCAGTCTCAGAAACCTCATAACTGTCATCCACCTTCCCTCTTACCCTGGCAAAACAGACCCCCTGCCTTCTTTATAACTTGCTTGTCGCTAGCACAAGCACATGCTCAGACCAGGCAAACACATTCTTCCATCCTTAGAACCCACCTTGAAAGTACAGCTGTCAGGTAGTCCTGGAGATGGGCTGCCTACCGTTTTTCCCCCAGCGTGCACTTCCAGGTGGTACGTGCCCTCATGTGCTTCTGATAGCAGAGGCCTGAAGGCAGAAAGTGGAAATCCTTAAGAATCAAAAACTGAATTGCCAAAGCTAGCAGCCCCACCTGACCACTTCAAATTTCCTCCCTGCACCTGTGCAGCAGAACTAACCAAGGATCCCTATATTTCATTTTTTACCTCTTAGATTCACTCATCCGGTAGACTTTAAAGGTTGTATCCTTTAGCAAAAGAAGTTATAATTTTTTTTTTAATTAAAAATCTCTAAAATAAAATTTTAAATGTCCTGTTTCTTGGAATCGTAGGTTCATAGGACTTTAAAAGTTGGAAGGGACATTGATAGATAATCTAATCCTAGTTTCTATTTAAAAAAATGACAGTTCCAATGAGATAAACAGATTTATGTGTGTGAACACGGCAAGTTAAGGACAAAGTGGGGCTTGAGTCCTAGTCTCTTTCTGATAAAAGGCATTGATTTTACTTGTTGCCAAAAGAGCTCTAAACGTCTTAATCATCTAAGCAGTCCATAAACACTTCACATATCCATTGAGAGAATCCCAGACCTTCTCTCTTCTTTCCATGAACAGCACAGCATTTCTTTGCCTCTTTGACACTGCCATTTATGTTGATTTTTATAAGGGGAAATATGATGAATAAGAGACTAGATTTGAGAAGTGTCTCCCTTCAAAATCTTCTCACCAAAGTCTTTAGTATAACCTTAAACCTTTAAATCTGCGCTGTCCAATGTGTTGGCCACTAGCCATAGGGGTTTATTGAGCACTTAAATTGTGGCTAGTCCCAACTAAGATGTGCTCTACATATAAATTACACACTGGATTTTAAAGATTTCATACGCAAAATGAAAAAAGGCTATACAGTATCTTATTAATAATTTTTATATTGACTACATATGAAATGATAACATTTTGGATATGTTGAGTTACTAAAATTAGTTTCACTTGTTTCTTTTGACTTTTTTATGTGGCTACCAGAAAGTTTTACATTACATTTGTGTCTCATGTTACGTATTGATTGGGCAGTGCTGATTTAGATGCTGCAGTGCCTGTTTTTGTGAAAGCAGATATTACAGTATTTCATTGATGATACATTATACATTTTTTACACTTGAATGTTAATTGAACTCCATAGCCATCTTCCAATGAATGAGTACATTGAAAAAACTAGTACTTCTTTTTCTCTAAAAAGATGATATAAAATCAAAATCAATGGTGCATCTTAAAATTATTTGTATGTTGGGACCCCAAGATAAAACAAGTGACTCTTTAGAGCTTTGATTTATTTCACAGCAAGCTCTTGCAAGGATACACGTGCCCAAATATAGCATAAAACCTAGGGAAAATGTAAAGCACAGTGTTAAAACCAATAGTAGTGTTATATGGACGTTCAGTTCAATAAACATCTATTGAGCATCTTCAACTTGCAAGGTATTGTGCTAAGCATCAGAAGGGCTCCAAGGGTGGGGTTGAGCACATCCCCTGTCCTCAAAGCACTTGATTCTATAAGAATGAATCTGACAAGTGGGCGACTGACATAAATATAATGAGAAACATAGGGCTGAGGAAACAGGGTCACTAGGGTACACATGCTATGCTTTTGTGTAAATTATAAAAAGATCTCCCTTCACATAATAAACTGCACACACACACACACACACACACACTCACCACCCCTTGTGGATGAATTACTAAAAGATGCTCCTTCCTCAAAGCTGTTGCAACCATAGCCTGGATTTCAGCCTGTACTTGTCCCTCTTTCAAAGAAAGGAAAAATTACAGTCAATTGGATTTTCAGGGGAGTATGGTTGACTAAGATTTCAATAGGGAGAGATGGAAGAAGGGGAAGAAATAGAAGGTGAAAGGAAATGACAATGTTTTTTTCTCTCAACCAGTGACTCACTTTCATGCAGCATCTCTAGGATAAGAGTAGCGAAAGAATGAACTAGTGTAAACTTCATAGATCAACACAAGCCTGAGTAGAACAATAGATTACCTGGAATGCTAATCAATCATATCAAACTCAGCAAACACACTGAGGACTCAAGCAAATTGTTTTTCTAGCTGGTTTTGGGTTTGTGCACAATCGTTACAATTATGCCTACTTCAAAAGATGAGTTCTTTAGATGGCAAAATGACACCATATATTGAAATCGTAATAGCTATAGAGCTCCTTGCAAAAAAAAGGAAACCCAGTCTAGCCCCTCCTTATAAATATATCAAAATCCTCAAACTTCTTCTTCCTCCCTTGAACTCTAGGGCCCTGGTAGGAACCCTTTAAGAAGCACATTCACATGGAACATTTTAAAAGACTATAGCGAATAATTGCAGCCACAGCAGGAGTGGCTTAATTTGCCACCAAAACACTCCTGAGACAAGCAAAGCACTTGTCCTGTCTGATCTTCTCATTTTGGGACAGGTATACCTGGTCCTGCACACCACCACCGGCAAATCCGAGAAGACAGGGGAGATGTCACAGGGGATGCTCGGCAGTGAAGGCTCAGCCACGTTCACCAGGTGTATTTCCAGCTGAGAGCCATTGGCGGGATATAGGAGGCTGGACTCCAAATCTGAACAAAAGAAAAAGGGGAATCTCAGACTGAGCAGAGCTGTAACCCAAACAAGAGAATATAAAAACATGGCCACCAGGGGGCAATGTGAGACATTGAGTTTGCCTAAGGATTAAATTAATTTCTCATTTCCAAAGGCATTTATGTACAAAGTTTTATCTCTTCAAGTCCATCCACTTAAATCCAGGAAAAAATATTTCAACCCTCAAAATTACTCTCTACTGTGGTAGAGATGGGTGCCCTGAGCCATGGTTTAGAAGCTCCCATGTTTTGAATTATCCAAAAGGGAGAAAACTAAGATTCCGGGGGAACACATTGCCAAGTACTATGCATAGCACATCCATAGCTCACTTAGGGTTCCTAGAGTCCCATCCCACAGCTAAGAATGTGGGACTATAATGTGCTCTGCTTCTGTGACATTAGCAAGTGAGCACCTGGAAACACAGAAGTAGGTCAGTTGACCCATTTCCCTTCAGGCCCTCCTTTACACCTGTCCTTAGACAAGGAAGAAAAACACAGATTCATATTTCTTAGGAGTCTTTAGATTAATGACACAAACCTACCATCAAAAATAACTGTAATCCATGTTCCTCCTGCAAGACTACCTTCTTCAGGCTCAATGTGGAAACTCAGGCAAGGCACTGTAAAAAAGTGAGAAAAACACTGCTTTTGAAGGTCAGACTCTATCCACCAGCTTCCTGAGTGTTATGAAACAAAATTTAGCATTCATCAGAATCTCCAGAAGGGCTTGACAGAGCACAGATAGCAGGGCCCCACCACCAGAGTTTCTGATTCTGTATGTCTGAGATAGGGCCCAAGATTTACATTTCTGACCAAGTGCTGTTGGTTTAGGGACCACATGGACCACACCTTTAAAACTCCTACTTGAAGGAAAGTTCTGACTGATTCTCTCATCTTAGACATCCAAAAACCCAGTGTTCACCAGAACAATCCTGAATTTGTACTTACTCTGAAAAGAGCCTCAAGGACACCTTTAGTACCTAATTCAACCCATAACACCTCTTCTCTCTCTTTCTCACTCTTTAATAAGGTAGTCATATTTAATTGCAAAGTCACCACTTATTCCTCGTGTTTTCACTTCCCAGAAAAGAGGAGAAGCTTCTAGAAGCTGTCCTTATTTCAATCCTCCTCCTCAGTATGCCATCCTTTGCTTTACCCCTAGTTTTGGATACATGATCAGAATGACTCTCCAAATAGACACAAAATTCTGTAGATTTTTGCTTTGCCTGTACAGAGAGGGGCATGGATCCGTGCTGGAATTTCCTTAAAATAAAAATTTTTAAATTTTTAAAAAGCACTGTAGACTTCACATGCTGGGATAGTGTGAGTTTTCCCATAGAGACCTTTGGCTGATCGTGACCTTATTAATTTCTCATCTTTGAAGACGCTCCTGAAAATATTTTGGCCAACATGAAGCCAATTCAAGAAAGCCAATAAAAGTCAGTCAGCTACTCCATGAGATCATAGATAGGAAAAGTGTTATCTGCAGAACACTTTTCAGTTTCTATGTCAAAAATGTTAAATGATATCCCAGGCCGCCCTAACTCTGGCTAGCCTAGGGCTCCCATGTATAGCTAGCTATACAGGTGGTACACTGCACAACCAAAGGTGATGGAACCTTTCACATCAAAACAATCATTCATGGCAACCCTGGCAAGACCAGTCCATGCTTACACCTCAAAGGTGCATTAGATAGTTCTACCTAAAGAAAACCAAAAACAAATGCCACAAAATGATATAGAAGATAACCAGATTCACAGAGAAAATCAGAAACATAATTTGAAAACAGGAAATTTTAATACAAATAGTCATTAATCACTAAGACAAGATAAGTTGCTCCCTTTGGGAATATTAAACAATAAAACCTAAAAGAATTACATCATATGACCCAAAAAGGAATTAGAAAAAGAAAGTTATAAGTTATTATTAAAAGCTCTAGACTATAAAAGTAACCTCCACTGGTCATTAAAAATTGAAGTATATATTTACAACTATTTAATATATAAACTCAACTACTAAGCAGAAAAAAATAATTATTAAGCAGAGAAAATTTAAACCCAAGGCAAATACTTCAATACTTCCCCCAAAAATAACATTTTAAGTATCCATAACTAGTTCTGAAGGGAACCTGTCATGTTCTATCTATAATTCCTTCAAAACCTATCCTACTTACCTGCCAAAAGTAGCATTTCAATACTTCTCAGGGAGATCAGACAAGCAATCATCTCATCCATTTGAGTCAATCCTCTCAAAATTGCTCAGACATGAAAAGCATTTTCAATTTTGATTGGAGCAGCATAGCTTTTGAGCCTTATAAAAATAAAATTAAAAATCACTATAATTTTTTTCAGCTTAAATACTATTACTGTGCTATGTTAAAACTTGGGAAATTAAGAAAGTGATACCAAAATGACCCTAGAGTATTCAAAGGGACTCACCATATTCCAAAGCTCTAGTGAAAAAGACAATCTATGAATTTTATATAAAATCATCACTATTTCACCCCATCCCCTTGTCCCACCAACTTATTTTATGCATGTTTAATTTGGGTAAATAACAACCTCTCTTTTTAATTCATTATTGGACAAAAGCTTAATTTTAAAATAAATTAATTCTAGATATCTATTACATCTAGATATAAAATAAATAAATTCTAATTAATGATGTCTTGGAGGGAAAGCATTTTTTGTTTGTTTTGCTTTTGTTTTTTGGAGGAGTCTCAGTCCTTCGGGAAACAATCAACACAAAAAAGTGAAGAGATTAACAAAGTAAATGTGAAATAACACGCTGAAAAAAATGGTATTAATGGGAATTGGGGGGAAATTGTGTGATCCTCACAGTAGAAAAATAAGGGAGAAAAGAAACAGAGGGAGGAAAAGCCAGACCTTCGGAACCAGACCTCACGGCCCAGCGTCTGTTCCCATTCCGCAGCGCCCAGTATGCCAGGCCTCCCTTCCTTAAGCACTGCCTTCATCGCTCTGTTCTGCATAAAGCTTTTAGTTCAATGCAAAGCCTCTATCATTTGTAAAATGATTGGAAGAATACTTCTTAGGATTTGTTTCAAGATTAACTGAAGTGATCTAGACAAAGAAATTGACACAGAGCCTGGCACAAACGAGCCGCCCAACAAGTTAGCTTTTCTTCCACGGGTCTCGTATTTCCACTGGAAACCCTCTCTCGGCCTTTCCAGCCTTGCCACCCCCGGCCCCACTACCTTTCCAACTTTCCCTCATATTGCTCCCCAGTGTGAACCGAGCACTGCAGCCAGGATGTTGTCCCCACCATCTCTCAGACAAGCCTTCCACATGCCAGCCTCTGCCTTGGCTCCTGCTAGTTGCTTCCTAGATTCCCCAAACTCTCTTGTGGCCTCATGACATCCCGGCGCTCCTTCATGGCCCAGTTCAGGAGCCGCTTTGTCCATGGAATCCATGCCCAGTATTGGTTCAGAAAGTGGCCCCCAAACACAGAGGGCAAGGAGAGATGGAAGAAACAGACAGGCCACTCCAGATTGGTAGGTGGCCGGTTTAATAAGCAAGGGAGCTTACATACGAGGCTTGTCTTGGTGGCAGCAACAAGAGTAGATCTCCACACCCACCCACCAGAATCTTAAAAGTTTATATAATACAGAGACTTTAACTGGGTTCACTCACATATACTGTCCAGATGGTTTCAACAACATCTTACTCTCTGAAGGCTGTCCTTGAAAACGGTCGCCACTGTGGCAACACGGGGCAGAACGCACATTTCAAGGACAGGGGAAGGGCCTGCACTAACCAAATGTGGATGCTTTCCTTGCGCTCTTGCTGGAACTTGGTAGCTATATCAATAAGCTCCGCAGGCACATATTCTCTCATTACGCACATTTCCTGAACTGGGGGCTGCCCACATGACTGGGGTTGTTGCTGCTGTGCTTTGCTTTCCCTTGCACTGGAGGTCGGACAGCATGGGCCATTTCTCCCGTTTTACTGGCAATCACCACAACATCCTCCCCTCATTCTCCTCAGTTTCTCAGGGATTCTGCATCTTAGCATCCCAATCAGGCTTTGTCAGAGCTCAGATCCTAATTCAAGGCAGCATGCATCCTCCTAGCTTTGCAAAATGGCATGCTAAGCTCTCCAACTTATCCTGCTCGCACACCTTGTCTGCTAGCCCCAAGGTGGACAGCCACAGGTCCTTCTCTAACAGCTTTTCTTCCACCTTTCTGACTTCAGTTTCAGTCTCTAGTTGGGCATCGGTGGCCTGCTGAACTGCCCCACAGTACATTCCAAGGACAGGTGAAAAGCCTCAGATTGCCAGGCCCAGCTCTGTGGTCAATAAGCAGTCACATCCTTCCGCAACACCCAGCCATCCCAGCTCTCATCGCCCTTTCCTCCCTGACGTCTAGCTTGTGTCCCACACAGCCTGCACCAGATGGTGCAGTGCCACACATATATGCCTATTCTTCTAGCTTGTCCACTCCTCAGACAGGACTTCTATTCCACAACCCTTACTGCACAGGTGCCACATAGCACTCGGTAAATTCTGATTGGTGAATTCGTGGTTTTTTTTAAATATGTTCTTATTGGTTTCAAACAGAGGAAGGGAGAGGGAGGGAGAGAGACAGAAATAACAATGATGACAGTCATTGATCCGCTGCCTCCAGCCGGGGATCGAGTCCAAAACCAGGGCATGGTGAATACATATTTAAATAATCCAAGCCTGGGTTCACCTAATCTGGAAGAAATAATTTACACACATGTGGAATGGGCAGAATTCATGGAAGCCTGGCTGAAAAGCTGTGTACCTTAGATAACACCCTGATGCCAGCTCTGGAAGGGCTACTGAGCTACTACCTGGCACCCCAAGCCAGAGGGCAACAATATAATACTATGAAAAATAATGGCTCTAAAACTTTCTGAAAGTTAAAAAAATTACAGAATTAAATACATACACATATCACTAAAGCCCAACTTTAATTTTTAAGGAAACACTGAGACTAGCAAAAATAGTTATTCCAATTCAGAAAATATAAAAGCCATAATAAATGCCCAGAAAAAATGTTTGAGGAAAAAACACACCTTAGAATTAACTTATAAAAATGTCCTGATTAAGATAGCCCAATACTATATAAAGTCATCTACATTTAATTAAAATCCACAAACATTTATTATATGCCAAATATATGCTAGGCACTGTGCTAGGAGCTAGGAAAACTGAGACAAATAATCTGGGTACCTGCCCTCAGTCCCCTAGCTTATGGGGTAGGAATGGAGGCTACCTGCATTTATGAAATGAGTTCTAAAACTTCCAAATAGATTCAGGAGCTGTTCCTTTACGTTGCAATATTCCTTAAATTTTTACATCTATTTGGAATATAATTCATTTTTAAAACATTGAATTTTCAGAAATACACCTACTGCATAGAGAAAGGTGCCCAGGAGTATTTGCTACTTAGTCCAAAAGCACCGGATCTAACTTGCTTGTTACACCCAACGGAATATCCCCAGCATGGGAGAGTCTATTTTCAATCTGTATGATTTTAACATTTCATTTGAGCAATTTCTCCCAAGCTTAGAACAATGGAAGTAGATATCCACACACTGGTTTTCTTAAAGCCTTATGTTCAGACTTGCATCTTTTCCTCCAGAATAGAGCAATCAAATCAATAGGGAATGTCATTTTTCTTAATATGGTTAATCCACAAATTCTTCTGAAGGATAAACTCAGCCTCCATTTAATTCTTTTAACCAGAACACTTTCTATCAGAGGAGAGCTGAGAGCATTTGGCCTAGCATTCTCAATCTCTCTCTCTCTCTCTTCTCTCTCTCTCTCTCTCTCTCTCTCTCTCTCTCTCTCTCATCTCTTCTCTCTCTGCTCTTCTTCGCTCTTCTTCTCCTGCTCTTCTTTCCCTCCCTCCCCTTTTACTCTCTCTTTTGGGACTTTGGGAAACAGAGCTGCAAGGTTGCTACTAGAGATGCCCATTTCCTTTTGTTCGCCACGACACTGGCAAGAGATGCAATACCTAGAAAACAGAGAGCAGAGACCTTTTTGATCAAACAGTACCTTTTTTCTGTTTCTTTCTCGCTGTGACTCAAGGGCGAAATTATCTTTCCTTTCCAAATGATCTTGCTCCTCTCCGCCAAGCAAAGGTGGCCGTGTTATTTGGTTAGAGCCCAGCCCACAGCTACCGCGCAAGTAACTCACTCATGCTGGACGGTAACTCACCTAACTTGTTTGTCCTGGTCAAGTGTGTGCTAAAGTAGAAGTTCAGAGCTGACCCTAGGGCAAGTTTAATGATTAACACAAGCTATGTAGGATTTTTCTTCAGGGTCTTTTACAAATGACCCAAGAAAGAGTGTCTTACATTTTTCTTCACTTACCGCATGTGCCCCAGACAAGAGTTTTAAGTAAAAGTTCAGCCAGTAAGGCAAACAGGTATTCAATGATTGAAAGAATTTGCCAGTAAATCAGTGACCAAACACAGGACCCAGGAAAAAGGACCAGCTTCCTGATCATATCAGTCCATGCCCAGTGGTTCCTAACTAGAAGAAATTCTCATCTCCTTTCCTTTGAGAGAGGAGCCTTTTCAGTCGAATTTGATTGCCCTGAGTTTCCACCTCAAAGGACCATCAGTAGACCTGGAAAGCATCCCCAGCAAGCCAGATTTAATCTATGGAAATACAGCACAACTCTAATGAGAGTAGTGGAACTATCTTGTAGAAAGTATGGGAATTTACACAGAATCTGCTGTATATCACAGTGTGGCAACCAGTGACAGGCAGAATGATTTTCCTAGCTGTAGCCAGTAGTGTAGAGAAAGGGTGCCTGGCCAACTTGGGCAGGTAGGATGCCAATCACCCTGCCACTCTGCCTACCTACTGAAACAAACTTCACTCTAGATCCCTCCAATGCAGGTCAACAAACATCAGTTGAGCCACATTTGTGTGCCTAGCACACAAGTAATGGAAAAGAGGGACAGACTAGGTTTGAGATTTCAGAATTATTGGCAATTTTTTTTTGTAAAGGAAATCATATTCATGAGTTACTTAAATGATTCAAAATTATTTTTTGAATATATATTTAAGGAATATAACACAGTTTCTGCCTTCAAAGTGCTTGCTGTCTGGCAAGAGACAGACTCATGATCAGATTAGTTACCTATATTGTAGTTGAATCTCCTGATAAAGACTTAACTCGTGTTTTATTTCCTGCTACTGTAGGGAAAAGTTTCCAAAAATTAACCTCATCTATCTTTGGGTAAGTAGCCAATAGTGGATATTTATAATTATTTTTGGTAGCTTAACCTCTCTCCTTTTTTTAAATAATACCTCAGGCAAATCTCATAACTTGCAGCTTACTTCTATTTGCTAAAACAAATTCAGTCCCAATGAAATGTAAGTAACGTATGCAGTTGAGTTAGTAGCATTACATCATTGTCAATTTCCTGGTTTTATAAGTCACTGTGGCTGTGTAAGCTGTGGCCTTAGGGGAAGCTGGATGAAGCGTGCACAGGAACACTGGTTTTTGTAATTTCTTGCATTTTAAACCATTTTAAAATAAACGCACATTTTTAAAATATATAGTTTATCTTAATGTGTTCCAGCTTAATATTTCCAGCTCCCACCTGCCCCTGCCTGCACAGGGGCCTCAGGGCCCTAGGGGCCTCACAGAGAGGAGATGTGGTCTTTGCTTTTACTCCTCTCGCCCTTCTCTGAGACCCTTTCTGGGACCTCTGCAGTGTCAGGGTGAGGAAGAGGTTGAGGACAAGGGCTCACATATGTCTTTTTCACTTGGCTGAACTTCCTCTTAGAATCCTCACTGGCTCTGGCTACTTCTTGGACTGTCACTGAGTGGCCTTTGCTATCCTTTGAAAGACTTGAACAAGGAAGATATGAGTTCTTCCAGAGTCTTGGATGGGATCTCCCACTGCAGTCCCCCGGCCTGGGCATCTGTCCCCCAACCTGCTGTTCTAGCTCATCCCAGTCCTTTGTTCCTGGCACTTCCTTCCAAGGCTCTTCCTACTGGGCTCCCCCTGCCCCACACAGAAAAGAGAAAAATGCCCAGTGACAGCTCAGGCCACCAATGCAAAGAATCTTCCTCCCCTTTTGTCATTTGCCTATATAGAGGCTGCCAAGAAGTTGGGCTATCAAGGCCTATTCAGCCATCCTTAATTAAGCCTGAGGAGCTGCAAGACCCCACTTGGGGAAGGGGTCCCTTGGAAATGTTGACTGTTTCCCTTCTTTTTGTCCTTAGTTCTCAGTCACAGTAGCCAAACACTGGGCAATAAGAACCTCATTCGCTGTCCTGTTATATATCACCTTATTTGTTTAGAATCTGCCTCCCCCATTGTACTGCAGACTCCATCAGAACAGGGACAGTGCCCATCTTGTTCATGGGGACTAGCACATAGTAGGTACTTCGTAAATGTCTGTGGAATGATTTAGTTAATGAATAAACCAGTGTGCACTTGTGTTCGATATTTAACACTAATGATTAAAAATAGTTGGCCTCTACTGAGCTCTCTTAACTTTTTTCTGGACTACTTCATTTGGTCCTCACAACCACTCTACCAGATGGGCTTTACCATGATCCCCATTCTCCACATGGGGAAAACGGAGCACAGAGAAGTTATGAAAGGTGTCCAAGGTCACCGGGCAAGTGAGGAGTTGAGCTGGGCTTAGAAACCAGATCTCTCTGATTCCATTCCCCTAAGACACCTTTTTATGGAGAAGTTTGCATCAGGCATGTAAGCTGGGTGTCCTTAAACATTTGAATCCTATAACCAACACCCTGTTCTGATTCCATGCCACAAAGCCAGCATCTTATTACAGTGTGGCTTTTAGTACAGATGTAGAAAGAGCTACTCCAGCCAGGATTCCCCAGATCACAGACAAATCAATGAGTATTGGAGGGCAACATAGCAGTCCCTTAGGATTTGGTGAAGGAGAACTCACCAGAGAGCCAGAACTCCATGGGTATGCTGGCCAATCAGGTTTCTGAGCCATACTTGAACCTGGAGTTGGGTAATTTGCCTGGGAGAGTGCTGCCACTCATGAGGATTTGTCTGAATGCCAGCCAGTCTTCCCTAGGTGGGAAGGACATCCAGTGTCACCATATGGTAAGTGAACTGTTTTCTTTTGGTACAACATATCTGGTACATTATAGATATTCAACAAAAGAAATAATGAATGGATGGATGGATGGATGGATGGATGGATGGATGGATGGATGGATAAATTAATAACATTCTAAACCATGAAAAAAATTATAGCAACCCATTTGGTATGTTGACTATGTTTGAGACACTGAGACACCATGCTGGAAATATTTACATCTTAAATTAATACCTGATATTTGATTTTTAATTTTCAAGATTTTCTCTTTTTGTACACATTAGCTCATGTAATCTTTATTACAGTCTTCTGGGTTATTGTACCCATTTATTGTGACACCCATAAATATCAATCAACTCTTCTAAAGTGACAGCTAATTAATGTGGAGTCAGGACTAGAAACCAAATCCCTGGATCACAAACCCAAATGTGTTTTGTCAGCTGTGACCAGTACACGCATCCTGCTGTGTGAACTGAATGGGCACCAATACCTAAGGGATCTCTGGGGATGGCCCAGAGAAGTGAGATGCACTTAGGGAGAAACCTCTCCCTCAGCCCCACGAATATCCCCAGCGCAGGTGGACTCAGCAACAGTCCTAAAGAACTGACCCTACAACTAAATGTGCCGTCACTAATTGCATTCATTAATTTATCACTTAATGAAAAAACTGACTTAGGAGATGGGAAATCAAAACTCTTGATTCTAATTTGATCCAACTAAGCAAGAAAGCA
This sequence comes from Miniopterus natalensis, assembly GCF_054644295.1. NCBI lineage: Eukaryota > Metazoa > Chordata > Mammalia > Chiroptera > Miniopteridae > Miniopterus > Miniopterus natalensis. Next base: position 22,363,453 of record NC_142085.1, read on the forward strand.
AGTATTGACTGAATACCTGTGATGTTGTGCTGGCTGCTGTAAGGGCCACATGTAACTTCTGCCCTCCAGAAGCTTTCAGTCTAGTTGAAAATATGGAATATTTACAAACAAAGCAACACAAGGCAGGACTTAGGAAGTACCACAGAAGAGGAACAAATGAGAAATGCAGAGAAAGGGATAATTACTTCATCCTGGTATCATCAGGCTGACAGACATCCAAGTGGGATGTTGAAGGGTGGGTGAGATTTCCATAGATGGAAAGAGAAGAAAGACTATTTTTTAAAAAAGGAATGGAAATACAAAAGTACAATTGAAAACTACATACTAGGAAACAGAATAAAATAAACCTATGGAACTAGGGTAGGGTGAGCTGGCCCAAGGCCATAATGTGAGGTTTAAGGGTGTGGAAGTTGAAGCTTGTTGAAGTGGTCCTGAGGTCCACACCATAGCCCTGTGCTTCACCAGAGATTCCTGTGGTCAAATCCAATAACTAAACTGCCATGAACATCACAGCTGTATGTGCAGCCAAAAGACAAAAAAACATATTTGTTTATGTGAAAAATTAACATACTACATTTCTAAATAGTAGGTTGATATATACGAAGAAAGATCATTTTAAAAAATAGGTTCAATTTAACCCAATTCAGTCCTCAACCTAAGGCAAAGGCTACAGGTCCCCTCAGTTAAAGCTTTCCAGATTCTGCCTCCTTAGTCTTCTTAATTCTCTTTGTCCCGCTGCCTCTGGTTGCAGACTTAACTCAGACCTGGTTTCTACTCCCTGGCCACTCCAGAGTAACCCTGCATTTGGATGGCTTGCTGGATCCACACTTTGGGCAGCATCTTCCCACTTGCTTCTTAGAGTCACACCCTGTGTCCCTCAGCCAGGCTCACCCACTCCTGACCAAAGCACCAGGGAAATAGTTCTACTTGGTTCCGTATTTTGTTATTGCCTGACTACCAATATGGATTTCTCCATATCTTTCCAGTTTAGATATTGATACACCCATTTGGATCCCCCAAGTAATTTGAACAAAATGAGTTCATTGTGGGGTGGAAACAGAGCCTGAGTAGATTCAAAATAGGCAAGATTCTGATCACTATAGAAAAACCTCCAAACTTCCAAACTTCTAATACTTAAAAAGCAAATAAACTTTAACCAGGTAAGATATTCACTAGGTTAATTTTAAGTTAAAACAAGTGGGACTTAAGAGAAAGTAGAGTCCATCTATGATAACATGTTTCAAACCCAGAATTGAAAGCAGAGCTCTCAGCCGCAGTATCTTGGGTTCAGACAGTTCCTCAGAAGCTAGTATTAAAAAAAAAAAAAAAAAGGAACCTGGGATCAAGAATCAGAGAGACATGGACTCAGATCTATAACTTGCTAGTCTTATAGTCTTGGACAAGTTTGGTTGTGCTGAGGTCTCACCCTCTTCAGCAGACAGGTAAGTGGTACCTGGGGAAACAGGAGACCAAGGCCCATCACCTCTACCTTGCGCAGCTCTACCAGTTTATTTCGGGATAAAGTTCAAATATTATTTTCTTTTCTTTTTTTTTCTTTTTTTTTAATATATCTTTATTGATTTCAGAGAAAGGGAAGGAGAGGGAGAGAGAGAGATAGAAACACCAATGATGAGTCACTGATCGAGCCCACAACCCAGGCATGTGCCCTGACCGGGAACCGATCCCCGATCGCCTGGATCCCAGGTCAATGCTCAACCGCTGAGCCACGCCCGGCTGGGCTCAAATATTATTTTCTATGTATGCCTAGAAGAGAAAATTTAGGGAAAGTACTGCTTAACTTCTCTACTGCCCTTGTTCCCCCTCTGTGAAATGGGAATTCTTATGCTCCATCCCCAGGGAGCAGTCATGAGGATGAGATGAGATGACCTAATGCAGTAGAGTTAAGAATAAGCCCCAATGGCTCCCTCTGAGAGCACAGGTGAATAGACAGAGATGTGCCTGAAGGGCTAAGGGTAAAGGACCTGTGCCCCAGGACTCCCTGGCACCTGGCGAGCTTCTTGGAGCCAGGGCTCTTTTGGCCAAGGCCGAGGCTCATGGGTGTCTTCCAGCCACTCCATGGGTGACACAAACCAAACCACTGTGGGGTACTCGGAGTTCCCCATGGCATCAGCCATATCCCCTGGGCCAGGCACTGGGGCCTAGACATGGCCTGTGCTGGTGAGTGTTGTGCTGGGAGCTGTGGTCCTTTGTCTCCTCATTGCACTTGCTGCCAGATGCCACCTCGGCCTCAAATCCCTCATCAGCTACCAGCACTGCCAGCTGCCCAGGACAAGGAAGATCTGTCCTGAGGTAGGTGAAGATAAGAATGATGATGGCTTCATTGAGGACAATTACATTCAGCCTGGGGCTAGCAGGCTGGGGACAGAAGGTGGCAGGCACTTCTCCCTCTGAGCCCCGATCTTTGGATACCCCTTGCCCCTCATGCCTGACAGCTAAAGATCGTGACTACTACATGGGAGCCATAAACCTCAGGAAAGGAGGTGGCTAGGGTTTAAGGGCTGACCAGGGGTTGAGAAATTTTTGCTTTCCTGACACTGGCCACCAAAGTGACAATGACCCTCTCTTGCTCAATAACTCTCAGTGGCTCCCTGCTAGTCTCAGGATAAAGCCTACCAAGGACCTAACTATGGAAATAGGGCCTCTGTCAGCCTCTTGGCTTCTTTTCTTGCCTTTCCCTACTATTCTCCCTACTTAATTAGTTGTTATTGTATACCAGATGACAACATTTTAGCAGATAGAAATCAATGTGCCAAGTTTCTAATTGAAATTTTTTCTATCAATAGTCATCTAAATAGTTATAATATATTCCATTTTTCACAGGTATTAATCTATTTTTATTTCAAATTTTTAAAAAAAGAATAGATCCCAATAAATGTAGTTATCATTAGTGTTACCACCCGGGGGATGTCCAGGAGATATTGCTGCTCAGGGAAAGTCTGAAATAATGTGGGCTCCTGGGCTCTTATCCAAATGCTCATTTCTTTCTTCTTCCTTCTTGTTAAAGGGAAGCAAGAAAGAGTTTGTTTAGTGTGACACAGCTTTAATTATTTTCTCTGGGGCCTTCAGGTATTTTTCACATGAAGTTGGAGGTGGGGGGATAGAGGAGAGCTGAGGAAAAAGAATGAAACCAGGATGTGTCCCTAACATTGTCCTGAACTTTCTGTGTTCTTGTAAGTGCCCTTCATCTGAGAACTTCGATGGCACTGGGCATGCTTTATTTATAGACAACAACTGCTACAGGACTTCAAAAGGGCACATAGCCAAGCCAGAGACATGGAGGGAACACTTTGAAGGGCTATGTTCTCAAATGCAGAATGGAAAGGAAGGGTACATGACAGCTTCTGGGATCTAGCTCCGAACCATGCCAAGAATGCCCAATTGTCCCCAGTGCAGTAGGTGGTCAAAGCCCTCTACATCAATCCCAGAAGTGCAGCTTTGCAGCTTTCAGCCAAGACAGATGATCCAAGTGGGCTTTATTTGACTTTCTGCCACTATCTGACAAACTCTAACTTTTACCAGATTAATCCATGGCCTTTAATTACCGTGACTTCCAGAAAATAAACACTTAATGCTCACCTAAAATTCTTTAAAGAGAAAGAAGAAAAAGAAAGAAGGAAAGAAAGAAAGAAAGAAAGAAAGAAAGAAAGAAAGAAAGAAAGAAAGAAAGAAAGAAAGAAAGAAAGAAAGAAAGAAAGAACAAGCCAGTACAGTAGACTAAATAACAGCCCTCCCAAAAACCCCTAATCCCCCGAATTGTAAATATGTTACCTTACATGGTAAAAGGGATTTACTTTTGCAGATGTGATTGAATTATGCATTCTGAGATGGAGAGATTATTCTGGGTTATCTAGGTGGTCCCAGTGTAAGCAAAAGGGTCTTAATGAGCTGGAGGCAGAAAGATCAGGGTCAGTAGTAGATGTAATGACAGAAGCCAAAGTCTGATGTGATATGAAAAAGGGGCCGCAAGCCAAGGAATGCAAGTGGCCTTGAGAAGCTGAAAAAGGCAAGAAAAAGAGATTTTCCCTTCAGAACCTGCACTATGAATCAGCACTGGTAACACCTTGACATTAGCCTGTGAGACTGATTTTGGACTTCTGATCCCCAGAACTGTAAGACAAGAAATTCAGGTTGTTGAAACCACTAGGTTTGTAGTGCAGCAGCCACAGACTAACACAGCCAGGAAAGGCTGTCATTTGGTGCCATTAAAGTGCATATGTTCCTCCTGGAAGGCATTGGTGCAATGAACCACGAAACACAGTGGGTTACTAAGTTCCTAAGTTACCCCTCTAATAATACTTTACCTTCTCTCTTGCCTCCTTCCAAGGGACCAGAAATACTCAAGAAGGTTCTTAACTGAGGTTCAAATGAGATGGACCAAGGGGAAAAAAAGGCTGTAAAAAATTTTTTAGGATCAGGGAGGTATCAACTTTTATGTACATGTGTAAATAAAAAAGACTGAAAGTATATACATGTTGAAATTGTACTAGTTAACTGCTGAGCAGTAACATTATGTGTTATTTTTTATTTTCTTTATTTTGCTTATTTTCTTACTCTAAAACAAACACATATTATTGTGCCCTAAATGTTTTTCAGTGATATCATGTGTGATAATGTTTATAATATTTGTAACTTTAAAGAGTTTTATTTTGTAGAAACTGCCAAGGTCATCTCCCAGGATTAGGATAATTGCACAGAAAATTCAGGATCTGACTGGACCCACTGGGGGGCAATGTTGAGCCATTGAAGGTAAACACAGAACCAGACTGCTGTAATCAAATACTAATTAGGAGAAAATAGGCACCCATAATGTAAAATTGCAGGCACCTCAGTGCCCAACCTGGCCCAAAATATCTCCCCACAATCACCTTCACAGAGTAGCATTAAAACAACCTCTTTCATTTGAACAGGTTTTTAAAAATATATTCTGTGCAACTCAATCATTTAGAAAGACATTTCATGAAAAAACAAGTTCTATGGCCAAATAAAGTTTGAAAATGCTTAGAGCTATTCCTTTCCTTAAAGACTTATGAAGCATACTGGTTTATTAAAGCGTCTCTCTGAAAAGCCCTGCAGAAAGGAATCCTATTTTAGTGTGTTGAAGTATTTTCCCAAACACTCCACCACAGATCCATCAGTTTGATTGAAAATAGTGTTTCTGAACATTCTTTGCAAAATTCTGTTGTTATATTGTGATTTGTAATAAGAAATATATATTTGGTCTTTATACTATTTCTGGCATTGAGCTCCAAAAACACTTAGAATTTCCTAAGTGATAAGAGCACTAAAGGTGAATTTTGATATTAATAATAAACCTCTTTCAACTGCACTTGAGTTTATGTTAAGGGGTTAACTTTTAGAAAGCCCCTAATGATGGGTGCTAGTTACAAGGGGAACCAACCAGGTGATTTGAGCATTGGGACTTTCAGCCCCACCCACCCAACCTCCTGAAGGGGGAGAGGGGCTGGAGGTTGAGTTCAATCACAATGGTCAATGATTTAATCAGTGTGCCTATGGAATAAAGTCTCCATAAAAGCCCTGAGGAGCAACATATTCCATAAAAACCAGTTGGCATTTCAGAAATTGATTTTTGAAATAGTTTGGTCAACTTCCATCATTTTCAGAGGAACTAGCTACCTGGGCCATAAAGTTTACCCTTTTGGCTGCTGATGTTATCCTTTATTTACCAAAGAATTTGTGAGATGGGTTTTTAGGAGCAGAGAGATTTGATTTTAAAAGTTCAGGCATGTAGGACCAATGAAAGAGCTTAGAGACACTCTGAGAAGTAAGCAAGGCCACTGTTGCTTCCTACAAATAGGTCTCTTCTCAGGGAACTCTGAACTAGGGGCACCCCACATGTTTTAACAGGCTGTACAAAGAGGAGATCAGATAAAGGTGTGTGTGTGTCCACTCCAACTGGTGTTTTCAGATGGTCTTTCCCAGTCACAAGGGGGAAACTGAGGCATCTTAGCAAAGTCATGACCACCAGCGAGCCCATTAGCAGGATCCATTTCCTGAGGATATGGGGCATCAGAATGAAGGGGGTTAGGTCTGGAAGAGGACCAGTGTGTAGCTGGGTAGATCTACACTGGTGGGGGGTAGGAGGGAAAGGAAGCCTGGGAAGGGGGAATGGGGTTTGCAAAGCAAAATGGAATCAAGAGTCTTTAAAAGCAGAGAGGTGACCTCTGATTGCTCCATGTCCTTGCTGATCTCCTGGGTTGGGAGGCCTTACATTGTGCATCAGAAGTTAGAATTATCCACCTATCAATACCAATATTATCAATATCAATCACCTAGTCCAATCCCCTCGTTTTAACAATGAGGAAACTAGGCCTAGAGTTAGAAAAGGACTTGCACCAGATCACAGAGCTGACTGGGGCAGAGCGGGGCCCAGCCCCCAGCCCCCAGCCTCCAGCCCCCAGCCCCAAGGCTTTCCCATTGCACATTGACTTTACCTTCAATGGGCCTCCTTTCCTATCAAGGCACTTGACAATGGAAAACTCTGAGGCACAATATATGTGAGTTTCCTTTCCTCTTTGTACAAACCTAAGCCTCTGTTTATCCCATGTTTTAAGCATAAGCCCTTTCCCTAGGGACAATGAGAGTTAATTCTAGTAGTTCATATATCAGGACAGAGAGCAGACTGTGATGAAACCAAAGCCCCTCACCTCATACCCAGCTATACCCCGAGGGATGGAGTCCAGCTGAGGCTGGCCGCCTTGAATAGAGGGCAAGGCCCAGGACAAGTCAGTCTCTTAGTTTTGCCCTCGTTACCCCCAAAGTCTCACTAACAACTTGTTCATGCAGGTGAAATATGAATAAGATGAGTTCCAATCACTAACTTAAATACCTCAAAGCACACAATAGCCCTCAGGGGGAAGGGGTGGAAACGGAAAGCAGCCCTCTCACCTGGTGTTTTACCCTGATGACGAGGGCTTCACAGAGTGAGGAAGGGAAGAGGAGTTGTAGGTGTGGAATATTTATATCATTCCCCAGGGTTTGTTGCTGGTGTGTTCTGTTGTTAAGCTCTAGCCCGCTGCCTCCATGAATCCCTGGACATCCCCTTAGTCACCAAATCAAAGCACCCTCCCCTCCCCCACAGCTAAGGGATCTAAGAAAGTCATTGGAGGGGAGTGACTGTCACAGAGTGAGGAGTCCACAGAGCCTCCTGGGCAGTGATTGAAGATCACTGAACTAAACTGGGAGCTAGACTAGATTTGCTTTCTGACCTCCCACCTGCAGGCAGCCCACCTCTCTCTTCCTCCATCTCTCTTGGCCCACACTTGCTCTAGAAAAATCTACCAGCAGAGGCTATTCTCCCTGGGGCCTTTCAAAAGACAGGCAGGTATGTGCCGTTAGCTGAAACCCTTCTAGTAAAAGACCTCCTTTTGCTCTGTCCCACTGTCTCTGTGACCCCCTCGGGGGTCTGGTCCTCTGCTCTGTACACGCCACACATGGAAGTGGGGAAGCTAATTAGAGATCACAGAAGACCCTCCTTTGACTCCTGCTTCAGCATGAACATAGGCAAGTCCATCAATCTCTGTCTCTCAGATTCCTCCTCTGCCAGGTGAAGAGGTAATTTTTCTGTTTCTTTTGAAAATTAGATGAGAGAATAATTGTGACTACGCCTTGTAAACTGTAAATTACCCTCAAATGCAAAACAGTGGTGTTATTTGAATATTTTACTAAGATGTATTCATGCATAACATGTGTGACTTAAAAAATAGAGGTGGATGGTGCTAGGAATGAGGTATTAATGATATGTTTCAAAGTCAAATGGCAATAAGAGAAGATGAGGCTACAGTAATATTATTGTGTGTTCGATAAATTTCAATAAACTGTTAAATTTAAATAGATTTTATAACTGAAATTATGAAATAATTCCACAATTATTTTATTTTTAAACTTAGGAAGTATTATTTATGTTATACTTTATAATTTAAATAGATCCCATATATGTTTAATTGGATTGGAAACTAAATTGTAATGAAATGAAAAAGTTACAATGGGAGTTACAGTGGGAGTTACTTTGATTTTGATAATTCAGTTCTATGACAAGATGAAGTGAAAGATGACTGCCCTCCACCTCCCACTCCCCACCCCTCCCCTTTTCACCTTGTTGCTCTTGCTCCATTGCCTCATGACTCATCGCCTCTCTATGGAGCCTTCCTACCCCCTACAGCACACTTGACAGCCATCCACACGGATTCTCAAGGGCAACAGGAGATTCCTGAAACACGATCCCGGCTGGCTGTCCTGAGGACAGTTGTTCACAGTGGAAAAATCCTCCGGTGGTATCCAGCCTGATTGGCAGCCTCTGCTGAGGAAGGGGAAATCTGCAAGGGATTTAGTGGCATGTGGCCTCTTGCCCCACCTGCTCCCTCTTCTCCCAAAGGGAGGCAGCTGCGTGTCCTCAGAGCACGACATCTCCTGCCCAAGGGTTAAAAGATCTGACTCTACTCCCAGGTGCTTTGCAGTCAAAAGCTGCCTGGACAAGCCAAATAGAAGACCCCAGCACAAGCCAGATATTCATTCATGACAAACAGCTGCTACGAGGAAACCTGAGTGGACGGAACAAGAATGAATCATGCTAAGTGGCTGAACCCAACCAAATTTGAATGTAAAACAAAATTGAACAGGATAATCAATTAAACCAGTTTAAAAAAAGAAAAGAAAAAATGGAGAGAAGGAAAAGAACCTGTGTTTTTCACTTACACCCCTCTACACTCAACTGTACAATGAATATATAATTTTTTTAAATAGATATTAAATAAAGAGGAACAAACAAGCCAAAAATAAATGCAGGATTTCCTACAACTATTAATTCAAAATAAAAGGAAGATACAAAGTTATTCAAAATATTCATGGAACTATGCCAAGGTCTTTGTTCAATTTAAGGCACTTCTAGTCCTTTACTTTTAATTTCTTTTTCTAAAATTTTTATTTATTGATTTAAGAGAGAAAGAGAGAGATTTGTTGTTCCATTCATTCATGGACTCACTGTTGATTTTTGTATGTGGCCTGACCAGGGGAGATCAAACCCGGAACCTTGGCATATTGGGATGACGTCTACCCGGCCAGGGTCTCTTCATTTCTTGGGCTACCTTTCCCCCTGATCCCATGTTACACTGAATGAGCATGGTCTGAGCACAAGTCCAAAAGCTTCAGGAAAAAATTGCTCTCCTTTGAAGCTGGCTTAAATGATTGTCACCATCCCCTCACACCTCCTTCACAGCCAGGTCAGCTGGGGAAGACTCAGGGGTGAGGTGCAGAAAGGAAACCCAAAAACAGAACAGAGTCAAAAGACAGAATTGCAATAATGTCCAGAATAACCTCGATGGGAGGGTTGCATGTTGGACTCAACAGAACGTTGAAGGTTCCACTTGGAGACTGTGAGTACTCTCACACCCAACATAGGAGTTATTTAGCAAATGAGTCTTCCCAGAGAGAAACAACCATGTTAGAAACCATTAAAATGATGGTTTTGCTCTCACAGGTGCAACCTGATACCTTTTTTTTTTTTTAACCATCTGCTTCCTTGGCCTCATGCACTCTCTATGTGTCTATGATTCTAATCTTCTGAGCTCCTGACCTGAATATCCAACTGCCAACACAGTGTTTCCACTCAGCTATCTCTCAGACACTCTAAACTCAGCAAGTTCAAAGACTTGGAGCCCTTGATCTTCTGCCTGAGATCTCTTCTTCATCCAGTGTTTTCTATCCCCAGGAATAGAACATAATAGAACATAATAGAGGTATGCACACTAGAAACCCCAGATTCATTCCTCACACAGCTTAGCTTCCCATTTCCAATCAATCACAAATCTTACACATTCAGCCTCTTAACTGTCTCAAATCCACCCCCACTGCCACATCCCTAATCAAGGATACCACTCTCTCTCCCAAACTATCAGAAGATCCCCCTGTGGCTATTGCTACTCAATATCCACACTTACTCTCCTAATCTATTTGTCCCAAGTCTCCAAAGCTATCTTTTTTTCAGTGGAAAACCGACTGACACTTTTCTCCTTGAATTCATTCAATGGCTTCCTAATAAAGTTCAGAACATGTAATGGGACCTACCAGGCTCTCAAATTTTCATTTATTCAATAAATGTTTACTGAAAACCACTGTGTACCAGGCATTATTCATGCACTGAAATATATTAGTGAATAAAACAGATTTTTTTTAAAACCCACGCTCATAGAACCCTCATAGTCTAGTGAGAGAGAGGGAAATTAAACAAGAAAATTAAGTAAAACATATAACAAGTTAGGTTGCACTAAGTGCCAAGGAAAAATGAAGGAAGGAAGGAAATGTCAGGGTGGGAACTAAAATTTGTGATAAGGAAGTGAGGAAGGTCCTCAGATGAAAATATGAAAGAATGAAGTACAAGCCCACAGACAGATCAGGTGAGAGAGTTCCAGGCAGAGGGACAGAAAGTGCGAAGCCCTGAGTGGGGCATCTGCTTGGCATGGTCAACATTTACTGAGCAGGCCAGTGTAACCAGAGTGGAGTAGAAGGAGGGTGAGCTCAGAGAGGGGGTGGTCTGGCCCAGGGAGTTGTAGCAGATTGGACAGGATCTTGTAGGTCATCAAAATTACAAGACCTTGACTAAAATGGGAAGAGGTTAAGGGTCATTAGTGGAGGAGTGACTTGTGAGGACCTCCTATGAGCACTGGGAATTAAGCATTAAATAGGCAGTTAAAACCTGTGTTCCCATGAATCTTATATTCTAGTAGAGAAAGACAAGCAATGTACAAGTAAACAATAAATGGAAAAAATTATTTCAGATAGTGAGAAACACCAATAAAATATAAAGAAGATGATGTAATGGGGTGACAAGGTTGCCTCGCATTTCTAGATGTTCAAGGAAAGCCATTCTGAGGCAATGATGTGTCAGCTGAGACCAAATGTTTAGAAGGAGATAGCCGTGTGAATGTCTGGGGGCAGAGGATTCCACACAAGGGAACAGCAAGTGCAGACAGCCTAAAGTGGGCATGGGCAGGAGTGTGTAATGAACAGGAGGGAGGTCACTGTGGCTGGAGAATAGTGCATTCACGGAAGTGACAGGGGTTGACATGAAAGCAGCTGACAGGGTTCACATAGCTTATGGAGGAGGTCGTGGTGAGGCTTTTAGGTTTTATTTTAAATAAAATGGATATCTACTAGAGGGTTTTAAACCATAAAATAAAATGATTTGTGTTTTTGAAACTCTTATGGCTAATCAGGTACAAATTGATCAGAAGCAAGGGTGGTCATGGCCCAGATAAGAAATATTGGTGGCTTAGAATAAAGTGGTGATGGGCTGGAGGAGACAAATACAAAATATATTTGGGAGGATTTGCTGAAAGATCGAATGTGCAGAGTGAAGTAAACGAGCAATCAAAGATGACATATACCGGGAAGGGAGGGAGGGAGGGAGGGAGGGAGGGAGGGAGGGAGGGAGGGAGGGAGGGAGGGAGGGAGGGAGGGAGGGAGGAGGGAAGGGGAGACACAAGGAGTTATGTAAGGTGTTATGTAAGATGTAAGGTTGCTGCCTTTATCATAGTTCTAATGACCAGTGTGAGTTTCTGCATGTCTTCTTTCTTTAAAACTCTTCAGTAGCAGGAAGTAAGTTAAAGCACTGTTAAAATTCAAATTTATTAATAACCCACCACTTCTCACTCACACACACTACTAACACAAAACACATGATTTATGTATGGTGTATGGCCCTCTCCTGTAGACAGGCAGGGGACCCCCACTTGATTGGTCAAGGTTTATATTTGCATTCCCCAAGGGGAAAAAAGGAGGTAGAGACAAACTCACAGGACCGCTTTCCCTCGTGTGTAAAAACACATGTACGATGCCATAAAGACCAGCATGATGGGAAGACTCTGGGAAGCCTAGGGAAGGATGCTTGGTTATTGACCTCACAAGGGGGAGATTCTTCAAGGATCACTTGAGATGGGAGTTTGCCCAGTGATAGAGCCACCCATCCTAGTGCTGGAGCTTGCCTGCCCCTCCCTAACTAAGGGAATCTAAAGGAAAATACAGCCCATGGATTTTTGTCTGCAAAAAAGAACCTGGAATCCTGCAGCTCAGAGCTGAATGAACAAGCTGAAGGGAATCTATCTCGACTTAGCTGCTCCTGTTTCACTCCCTCCCTTTAGAAAGCCACTGGGTCTGTTTCATTGAGCAATTTATGGCTCACGCAGCTGCTTTGACAACTGGTTTGGGGCTTCTTTGGTTTCAGCCAACAGCTCAGCCCGGTGCTGCCCTCCTATATCTGTGGGGGCTTAGGAGGTGTGCTACCAGCCACCTTCATCATAGGGCAACAGATGTTCTGCCTGTAGGAGGGCTGAAACTAATGAGTCTCCCCCTCTCTCCCCTTGCCATCCAACTAGCATGGAGAATCTAACTTTCTGCAGGGATGGTCAGAAATAAGCTAGGAAACGGACTTACAACACTCAGCAGCATATATAGTGCTCCTCACACTTTTGTTTATTCTATAACACAGATATATGGAAAAAGAGAGGACCAGCCAACTTCTCTGTCTTGTTTGAAAGCAAAGATGTTGCTGATTTCTAAATATTTATCTTCAATCAAACTCCCTGTGTGTGTGTGTCATAATTCAGGTCATTTATCAAGTACCCTACTGGATATCATCACAACATGCTAAAACTGAACCTATAATCTATCATCACAACCCCCCACCCCTCACCAAATGGACACCTTCCTAAACCCACCCCCCCCCCAATGTCCCCATAGTACCCAAGTCTGTGAAGTCCTCTTCATTGCCTCTCAAATCCACCTACCTTCTCAGGTACCATCACCTTTTGCCTGAATTACCTTCTCTGTCTCCTAACTGGTCTCACTTCCTCAAGCCTTGTCTCCTTTCAATACTTCTCACCCTGCAAGTAGCAGGGTCTTTTTAAAACACAGATAAGATCTTGGCTCCCACAGCTCCAACCCTTCAACAGCTCCCCAGAGCCCTCAGGCAGAAGTCCAGTTCTTTCCAAAATGGCACGTTTGCATTCCCCATTGGGCTTTCCCTGCACTTTCTGTCTGGAACTCTTATCTTCCCATTCTCTTTTCTGTCACTGGCTAATTTCTACTTATCTTTTAGTTCTCTGCTTAGCTATCACTTTCCTGTCCTTCTGAGGCCTAACAGCCCTTCTTCATTCACCCTTAGTGTTCTCCACTCCTACTGTCTCTGCCCTTTCCAGACTCTATTACAATCTCTCATTTACCTGTCTATAGACTCAGCAACCAGCACAGAGCAAAATGGACACATATTTCTCAAATGAATGAATGAATGAACTAGTATACCTATTCTCCAAAACCAGAGAGCCAGCAAAACATGCTCATCTATTCTGTCCACCACCTTTCTGATCAAAACTTGGCAAGAACACACAAGAATACAGAAATATAGGAATATCAGAGACCTGAAAACACCTTCATAAAGCCCCAAAGCGACATGCTATCTTCTACCTGTGCTCTTAATCCCACAGGCTCCCACCTCCTCATAAAGACTATTCTATCAATTCAAAATACAGTACTGTTTGCTTCAGTAGAGTCCTCCATCGCCTCCTCTCCTCCAGATCACAGGCTGAATGTCAAACATTTACTTGGTTCTCTTCTTTGTTGCCCACATTAACCAAAATTCCAAAACATTCTTCCAGTGTAGTTAGGGCTGGTTAATGATTGCCTTATCACAAAAAAGCTGAGAGGATGGATGGTCCTTCTCAGAAACCACTCGGAATGACTCCTCCACTGAACACCCAGCTGTCCTGTAGACCCACCTCACTGCCAACCTGTGGCGGGTTTGGTTCAAAGGACTCAAGGCCCTCTTCTGAGCACATTGGTGTTCAAAGTTCACTAATCTTAGTGTCCCCTCATCTTGCCCTAAAATTTAAGGCTCTTCATCAACACCTTTGTCCCCCATCCTAAATTTTTTTTTTTTTTAAACATTTATTTATTTATTTATTTTATTTATTTATTTTAAATATATCTTTATTGATCTCAGAGAGAGGAAAGGAGAGGGAGAGAGAGAGAGAAATGCCAATGATGAGAGAGCCATTGGTCAAGCCCGCAACCTGGGCATGTGCCCTGACCAGGAATCGAACCCTGATCGCCTGGATCCCAGGTCGACTCTCAACCGCTGAGCCATGCCTGGCTGGGCCCCCATCCTAAATTCTAATAATATTCTTCCCTGAGGAGCTGAAATGCTGTCTCACCAAATATCATTTGAGATCATACATCTAGCATTCCCTGCCCAGGAGAGATTTCCGAGGGGGTTTTGGCATGAAGGTTTTTTGTGCTGTGGGGATTTCTTTCTGTTCATCAGGTTTTTGTTTTAAACATTAACTAGGCAACTTGCCAGCCTCGGGCTTGGAGGGCAGGGCTAAGCCAGGGAACAGGTGGGAGAGCGGGTTTCGGGGGTGGAGAGAAGCCTGACAGTTTGTACTTATCATTACCTTGTCACCACTGTGAGGACCACCCTCTCATTTCCCCTTCAGATGGTTCCCGGATGCCTGGGAATCTGTCTCGGCTAGTCCATCGGAGGGCTCGGACAGGAGATTCCAGGTTTTGCTTTGGAAAAAAGAAAGACTTACTTCAACCAGAATCGTGCAAAAATAGCCTAGCCTTTTGTGAAAAGGGGGAGGGGTGCAGGGGGTTGTAATTCAGAGGCAGCTGGCAAGGAAGAGTATCACTGGTCACTACTCAAAAAGCACTAAGGTTTTTATATGTAACCTGAGTTTCCACTGGACCCTCTCAGACATTGGAATGTGGTGACAAATGGGGTGTCATTAACCCAAATGTCATGGCACTTGCCCTTACCTAAGTGCTCAGCAGGAGTTTAGCTTCCTACAATTCTCCTCCACATATGTCAGAATTTCTGAGACTCTTTAGGGAGGTTTTTATTTACTCACAAATAAGTACCCCAGCTACCAAAGACCTCTGGTAGGTATGACTGACACTTAATTGGTTGCTGCAGATCACATGATTGATGTCATACTACTTCCAATGTCACATAATTACACACACCCTCTGACTAAACCATTCTCCAAACTCAATTTTTATCTCTTATATACATTAAATATTAATAAAATATTTTAACACATACACAGAAACGTGGATTGTTTATCCTTGCATGATAAGTCTCCCAGTTGGAATTAGTGATATGTGAAACTATCAGGCCATTACTAAAAGAAAGTGTAATTCGAAACAATGGAATCCAACCTGCTGTTTGAATAAAGTAATTTTTTTGTTGTGAATGAAAAATGTAAAAGGCAGTCACCTGGACTCTGTCTCCAGTTGAGTTCTCTGTGTGCTTGTGTACCCTTAGACATTTTCTACTGGAGTGCACTTATTTCACCATTTTCCATGCAACTACATGGAATGGTATAGAATCTGTGACTCTCGAACTTCATGGGCTCTGAGATCAATACTTTTTTCATTTAGCTCCATGAGATAGTAGTATGAGTCTTTAACATGAAAGAAGTCAGCCCAGAATACTATGAAAGGAGCCCTTGGTTCCTAACCCCTTCTCTGCCCCACTCCAACCAGAAGCAAGCAC
The DNA here is from genome assembly GCF_054644295.1 of Miniopterus natalensis. NCBI lineage: Eukaryota > Metazoa > Chordata > Mammalia > Chiroptera > Miniopteridae > Miniopterus > Miniopterus natalensis. The sequence goes on from NC_142085.1 coordinate 22,379,036, forward strand.
TCCTCAGTTGATTTGAGACATCTGCTGGAAATGTGCAGATATTCAGCAGGCAGGTGAACATGTGGTACGGGAATTTAGGAAACAGCATTCCTGCAATTAAACTGGTTCTCTTTTCAGATATCCTGGTACTTCCCTAAAACCCATTCAGCAGATTGTGGTTAGTAGACAAAATATTTGCCTTACTGATTGATGAATGAAGGGGTATTTCCAACCATTCCCAATCAATAATTTATATCCACCATTGCTGCACTGAAAATACTATTGCTGTTAAAAAAAAAAAAAAAATTATAGCATGCAAAGACTTTCCTAGTTTTATAACTGGGAAAGTGACTTTCAAATGTTCCTATGTGTGTGTTGAGTGGGCTTTGTTTGGGGCAAGTGAAGAAGGATGTCTATCTATGGAGCGGCTGCAATGCCTGGGCACGGGAAGGGCTTCTTTGCTCAGATTTATGCTTTCAGCCTTAAAAAAAATCCTGTTTTATTCAAGAACAAGCTTGAGTTTCCAAAAGATTGAGTCTGAATTGGCACAGAACATTGGATGTTGCCTTTAAGACGGCAAATATTATGAAGTTAGGGGGCACTGAATTCCATTGTTTTGAGATGTTTGGGGTAATACCCATTTATTGCTGCATTCAGAAATAAAATGGGATGTCTAAGAAAGGCATAGTGACATGTTTGTTTGGACTGAAGAAAATAAAGACAGATATGTGGCATCAAATATGTTTATTTTGACTGATTGGTTTGACTATAAAGACTGGCTTTGCCAATCAGGTTATAATGGCAGATACTCCCCAAACTTGAATGAACTTAATCTACAGCTCCAAATATTTGATGAACATGTATTTAAAGTACACGGTAAGATTTACAAAGTGTATTTGAAAAATATCACATTGACAAGAGTGGATGTCTTGAGAGAGACAATATTTAGATTTTCCCAACACTTTGATTGCATTATAGTGAACAGGGTGCCCCCAGGTTGCAGGCCAACTGCTACAATTAATAGTCATCCAGTGGGCCATGGTAATGCCTTCTTGGTATTCTTCCCAGAAATTAGAAATATAAATATGTCAGGTTCTGTGAAGGATCTGGGATTTTACCCTACTTAAAATTTAATAAACTAGTCTTTTTAATGGATGCAGACAAAAGACATGAAATTCATGGGCCAGAGATTATGACCTTTATTATTCTTATACCGCAAGAAGCACGAGCATGAAGCTGGTTTGCATTGGTTTCCTATGTCCTCCAAGTCCCATGGGGGCAATGCAAATAGATACATGGACATACAGATACCATGTACATTGTGGGTTTATATCACACTGAGCTTGGGGGATTCAACACTCTTATAGCAAGCAGAAGCAAGCCTAGTCTTTGTCTGCGGAGAGAGCTTACCTCATCTCAAGAATGCTTACTGCTTTGAGAAATGGCCCAGATAAAAAGCAGTATGAGCTTTTCATTATTGGAATGCTCAGCAAGAATGTGCAGACATTCAGGGTCCAGGAGGGTGGGTTGCCTCTCCCAACAAAATACTCTCATAACTGGGTAGCAAGTTCTTCTGCAAGTCATGTAGTCCTCATTTCTTAGCCTTCAATAAAATTGAAGAAGAACCTCATCAAGTTGTTTAATTGAGGATGATAAATACTTTCTTCACTGAGGCCATGAAATTTGGTTGTCATACATCATTACTAATAATTTTGATAACAGAATACTATATCATTTCTGGCATAAAATTCAGATGTGGACCAAAGAATTTTGAGAAATTGCCACCATAAAATTCCTTCCATTCCCATATTCTTGTTTATTGTGAACAAGTGCTCTCAGTGGTCATATCTATAAATGGAAAAAAGAAGAGTCAATGCCAAACCTCCCCCCTTACAATTAGTAATATCCATCCATGGATCTATGAACTCATGGAAAAAATTGTAAAGTCCTATCAGTTTCATAAGAGTTATGCTTCCAATAAATGTTAATTTTTATATTGAGCAATTATTATTTGCAACATATTTATGCTATTTTGAGTAAATGTGTATTAGTAATAATTGTAATAATAATTCAATTCAAAAAATTTTAATACTTGGCTCTGTAGTCACAAGAAATCAGAACAATTTTTACTTTTATTTTTAATTAGAAAGTTTTTATCTTTAATTCCAACCTTTGTACATTCATTTGTTGTAGTGAAATCTGATAAGGCAATAAGTAAACCTTTCAAATATAAAGCACTCATTAGGATAAATTTTTTTGTGTGAAATAAAATGGAGTAACACAGGTTCCGAGAAAGAAAAGGGAGCATTACAAAATCCCAGCTGTTTAGAAGAACTCGCTTCCGTATCCCTTCAATGACAAATGATGGGTGTCAGACTGCTATAGTTACGTTCCATTAAATGCATTTAGAAGAATGGTATAATATTAAACTTAAAGTGACAATGTATAGAACATACCTAAAATTGTGTTTCAAATAATTATAACTTAAAAACCCAAATATAAATGTGTTAGAGAATATGCCCTTTTCCAAAACCATGAGTGATGCACAGACAGAAGTATAGGCTACATTTTTTAAAAATAATAATCTAAATGCAGAATGTCATCACAAAATATTTAAAAACAAAGGACAACTTCTGCCTTTATGGAGTTTAGCATCTACTGGAGCAAACAGCAGTTTGGGGAGGATTAAATGAGAACTTGTGGGTGAAAGCATGGAGCTGCCCCAGGCCAGGGGACTGATTAAACTCGTATGTCCCCTTATTACAGAACAGGGAGAAAAACCACACGGCTGACAATCAGCTTTTATTTACTATCTCTTCATAAGCTAGAGAGTTAAATCACCTTTTTAGTTTCTTTTAAATTCTGAACCAGTTTCAAATGTTAATTTAAAAAAAGAACAAGAAAAGGAGGA